>NC_080835.1:84978473-85603473 GCF_030435755.1 Ochotona princeps
TCTCTCTGAACCAAATGAAATACATAAAAATTTTTCATGCACACCAGTCTGTTTACCGATAAAAACGTATCCAATCCCAGGCAGGTGGCCACACCCAGCAGGCTCGTTTGCAATGTGTGTCCTGGTTCTTCTGCAGGTGTTTCACAGTGTTCTGATTTCATGATGGCTGTGGTTTGCTTTCTCAATGTAAGTAAGGGGAAAAGGAAAAACACAGCACCTTCCCTCTTGAGCAAGCCTACGACACACTAAGGGACAGCCCATGGGTTGTGCTAGACCCATCGGCACCTTGCTTGTACCTTTCCAGCCACAGTGGAGTTAGAAAGACAAAAACAGCTGGGGAGTGAAGCAGGGCAATGCCAACCATGGTGGTTTTTGAGTGTAGTCTCTGAACCAGGCCAATGTAACAGAGACAGTGGGGCTGGTCAGAACCTCAGACCCACTCAAGACCAAATCAATTAGAAAACCTAAAGGTGGGGATCCAGTGGCCCATGTCTTTTTAACAAGTCTCCCAGGTAAGCTTGTTGCACACTGTGATATTTGAGAACCACTGTTTGAAAAAGTTAATTCTCTACTGAAAGAAAGCCTGAGGACCAGCATACCCTGGGCACTCTGGTTAATGGTTTCGGGTGCAAGAGACCAATGTCTGGGAATTTTTTAAGCTTCCCATGTGCTTTTCGTTATACATTCAGAGTTGAGAATTGCTCTAAGGAAGGAAAGTGTAAATGCATTGTGTGTTCTCTGAAACATACAATCCTTTCGCAGTGGACGCTAAAGGATATAAATGATTGTCTTCTGCACAGTCCCTGGAGTTGACTGGATCAGCAGTTATCACACTGTCCTCCCAAATGAGTGGGGTTCAGAAGTGCAGCAGCAGGCGATTCCAGGCCAGCTGTTTTAAGTGCAAGACCAGCCAGCAATTAAAAACTGCTCCCCCCACCTCCCTGTTACGTTGACGTGGCTGGTGTGGAGACCACACTCAAAAAATCACTGATTGGTGTTGTGCCTGCTCCACTTCCACTGCCCAGCTGTTTTTGTCCTTCTAACCCCACTGTTGTCGGAAAGGTGGCAATCTAGTAACGGAGAGAGCAAGGCCAAACAAAATGACTGACAAGTCCCTAACCCTTTCACTGTTTTGGCTCTTATTACATTGAACTTCAGGAGTTAAGATGAAGGCAGCTGGCTGCCGCTCAGGCCCTCTCCTCTGCCCAACCATGGTGCCTGTTTAGATATGTTGTGTTTATCCAATAGGAACTTGCTTCACTTTCACTCAGGCTCCTGAGTAACCACCTGGTTGCTAGAGACAACTCCTTTGGTGCTCAGGGTTTGGAAGTGCAAAACGAGCGATTAAGAACAGTTATGGGTTCTTTCCCAGAACAGCCCCACAACCACCTGAATCCTGAGGCTTCAGGAATCGGCTGGGAGAACAGGAGACCTCATTGAATTCATCTGATTAGCAAGCAGGAAGGAGAATTTCCTCCCCAGAGTAGTCTGAGGACACAGTCTGCTTTTTCTCACACACATGCTGCCTGGAGTGTCCAGTGGGGCAGGGGTGGGGCGGGGGTGCTGCTCTGTGCAATAATGCTGGGTTTATTCTTCCTGTCCAACGAGGGCTGCCATTTGTCACTTCCTGAGCTATGGCTTCTTGTACTCAGGTGAAGAAAGGAGACATTAAAGGGAACACTCCGGGTTATCGCAAAGAACCAGGCAAAGGCAGGGCTGGCCGAGCGGTGGCTGGAGTGACCAGTTACTAAAGTCACGGAATGTAAAACCACGGAATGTAAAACAAAACAAAACAAATGAAAAGCTTGCTAGAGTTTGACCACAACCAATGGGTTTCCCCATATCTCCATGCGATTCTTTCAAGAAGGATTTGTAAGCATCCCAACCAGAGACCACTAAAGAACAGGATATTCCATGGCCATTTCCTCCTCAGTGAAGATTTGTGTTAAAACCATTACCTCTCAGCAGATTGATTCTTCACTGAGTGAACCCAACTGGTCAAGTCTATTTCCATTATATTTTGGATTCAACTCTCTGAATCCAATCCCCTATGTACTGCCTCATACAAACTTTCCCAAGGTGAGCAAGGTGTTTGATCTGTCCTATAGGATCTGGCCAGTGAGAATGGCAAAGATACAAACATACTGAGCCCACACTGGTCTCACTGATGCAAGCTGTAGGTGCGTCTCTAAGGAGCCTGGTGGCATGTGGCTCTGAGTCAGAGTGGTCTGAAATAGGGCCTGAGATGCTGCATTTCCAGTGAGGTCCCTTGCAATGCCTGTCTTGTGGTTCTCCAAACAACCCTTTGAATAAGAATGCCCTGGTCCACCAGAAGAGGTGCTTCAGATTACAACTGGTTAAGCACCATCAGGAAATACAAGGGGATTTGTTTAAACACTTTTTTTTCTTTCTGCCTAACTCACAAACCTAAACGTCATGAGTGAAAATAGAAACATATCACCAAATGAAAATATAAATTTCTACATGGCAAACATACTGGAAACAAAACATGAAAAATATTTGCTGATGAAAAGCATCTTCTCCAATGCTGTACGTTCTTTTCATGTCAGTAAGAGAATGGCCATCGAGTCAGTAAGAACAATAGCCTGGGCCCGGCGGCGTGGCCTAGCGGCTAAAGTCCTTGCCTTGAACGCACCGGGATCCCATATGGGCGCTGGTTCGAATCCCGGCAGCTCCAATTCCCATCCAGCTCCCTGCTTGTGGCCTGGGAAAGCAGTAGAGGACGGCCCAATGCCTTGGGACACTGCACCCGCGTGGGAGACCCGGAAGAGGTTCCGGGTTCCCGGCTTCGGATCGGCGCGCACCGGCCCGTTGCGGCTCACTTGGGGAGTGAAACATCGGACTGAAGATCTTCCTCTCTGTCTCTCCTCCTCTGTGTTTATCTGGCTGTAATAAAATGAATAAATCTTTAAAAAAAAAAAAAAAGAACAATAGCCTGAGGAAGGGGACTTATATAGGAATTTAGACTCAACGTCAATGATTGAGAACAGAGAATAAAAAGCAGTGAGATCCTCTTTTTCATTTCTCACATTGTGAAAGTTGCTTTTTTCTAATGTGGATGAGAAGTGTAGTTTTTAACCATTGCAATGTAACTGAAAGGTATTCAAAATACACACATCTCTCAATCCCAACAATACCATTTCTCAGAAATTATCCTAAGGACAGATTTGCATTGTATAAGGGAGTTTCAAAGAGTCCATGGGAAGTGAATTTTAAAATCATGAACATTTTCTGTGGACTTGTTGAAGCCTCCTCATACATACACTTATAAGTGATTTTAAAAAGAAAGAAACGAGCAGCAGAAGCCAATCCTGGAAGACGGATGGAGAGAACATGAACTGTAAGACATTTAAAATGAAATCGGGACAGTGGGCTCTAACAGGGACGAGAGCCTCTGGTCCCTGACAGGAAGCATTCCGCTACAACAGATATTTTTGTAAAACAAAGATTAAGTTATTGATTTTAACAGTCCTAGTGAAAAAAACCTAACAAAACAGTTTTTGCAAACTTGTCAACCCATCAAATACACTATTGGCTATCATCCTTTTTTTTTTTAAAGATTTATTATTATCGGAAAGCCGAATATACACAGAGGAGGAGAGACAGAGAGGAAGATCTTCCATCCGATGTTTCACTCCCCAAGTGAGCCACAGCGGGCCGGTGCGCGCTGATCTGAAGCCAGGAACCAGGAATCTCCTCCGGGTCTCTCACACGGGTGCAGGGTCCCAATGCATTGGGCTGTCCTCAACTGCTTCCCAGGCCACAAGCAGGGAGCTGGATGGGAAGTGGAGCTGCCGGGATTAGAACCGGCGCCCATATGGAATCCCGGTGCGTTCAAGGCTAGGCCACGCCGCCGGGCCCTACTGGCTATCATCTTAAAACATCTACAAGCTACCCAATGATCAACAACCCAAGTTTTTCCCCGGCCACGCAGAATAGATAACTGTGGGGATTGGACCAGGTGTATTACTTAAGGAGAAAGGTTAAGGCACAGGATAGCAAACTGGAAAAACCACCCAGATAAAGAATTAGAACTCAAACATCTGGGGACGGGCACGATGTTGTAACAAGCTAACCATCTGCTTGTGTATATTCCATATGTCCCGGCTGCTCCACTTCCCACACAGCTCCCTGTTTGTGAGCTGGGAAAGCAGTAGATAACGGCCCAAGATTTTGGGGCTCTGCATCCATGTGGGAAACCTGAAGTAAGCTTCAGACATTGTAGCCAATAGGGAAATGGACCAGGAGATATAGATCTCTCTGTCTCTCCTTCTCTACATAAAATCTGCCTTTCTATAAAATAAATCTTTAAGAAAATATTTAAATATTGACAAGACATGGCCTGGGCCAAACACAACGCACCTACGTGCTGCCCAACCCATGCAAGTTGGCTTGCTGATGTGTTCTGTCCTGCTAGAAAGACTTGTCGGGGTCTTCCGTCCCGCAGAAGAATTCACCCGACACTCCAGACTCTGTTTCTTGAGGAACTTTATTTTTCCAACCAGTCCGTTTCCCAGCCGGTCGACTGGACTTCTACTACCTCCTGTTTTTCTTCCGCTTCTCTCTGCTTCCTTTCCCAGTCTCCTCGTTGCCCCTAGTCTTCTTCTGTCCGTCCATCCGTCTGTCCCAGTCGGACCCTGTCTCCGTCTCCGTCTTCCTGTCCTGGCCCGCTTCTTCCTGAAACCCCCACCACTAAATACAATCCTAGTCCAATCAGCTTAAAGGTCACCGATGCACGCGGCAGGCACGCCAATCATAGCTCTGATCACGTGTAGCACACATGCTAAGCATGCAGCTACGGGCCAATCAGAAGGCACTTCCTGAAACCTGTGTACCGCCAAGCTCCAGGGGGAGGAGAGGTCTCAGCGCCATCTTAGGGCACACGAGCAGTGCTCCCGACATCTCCCCCTTTTTGTTTTAATAAGCAAAGGACCATGCCTGTCTTAGGTGTTCCAAGTTAGGGCTCTCCTTACCCGTCATGGGCTAACCGCGTGGCTGTGAACGCGGCGCCTGTCTTAGGTTGGTAAAGCCTTATCGGATACTTACCCGTCTTTGACTACCAGTCCAGCATGCTTAACTGTACTTCCGGGGATTCTCTGTTGAGAAGCACTAGCACTGCCCGAACAAGCAATTACTGCTGATGTTGTTGGCGTCCTGAGCAAATTAGGAGCATGCGGGTGCCCAGATCACAATAACCAACAATAAACTAAGACCCGCTAGGCCTGCCCACTGGCTTGCAAACGATAAACCCTGAAGAATCCCACTGGTCCAAAACCGTAGAAACAATAAACATAAATGGGGCTTGCACACATACATAAACAGGATCATGAATAACATCAGCACTACAATTAACCGATACACCCTATTCCCAAACTCCCAAAGCATTACTGCTATAGATACAGTTTCTTATCACAACCTTATCAATAAATGCAAAAGCTGATATAGCAGAGCATCCACCCCTACTGGTGTACAATACCCAAGCATTCCAGGGCTGGTCAGATACAGATTGAACAGGATTATCATCCTGGGAAAGTGGAGTTTGTATAGGTGGAAAACAAATTGGTCAAGGCAAAGCCAGGCGCCACCTTCCTGGCAGTCACAGTACTCTAGCAGTCTGTCCACTCAGGAGGCCACTTCCAAGGGTCCATACACCTTAGTAATGTCTGCCACACTTCCTTCACAGTGTTGTTGCACTCACTCCATGGGCACAGTCAGGGGACTGATGTGGTCATGACCATAGCGGTCCTGTAGGTTTGATTGCCTCTGAATCTCCCTATAGTCTGATTTGCCAATAGGATGCAGGGTGGAGTTTCATTGTCCGCTGGTGAGGTGTGAGTCTGGAAACAAACTGCTCCTGACAGGTCAATGTTCATGTTCTTAAACCTGGAAGTGGTGTTATCCAGAGGGAGTACAGGCAGTCCAACGCCGATATTGCTGGTAAAAAAAAAATGGAGGCAAAATGGAAGAACTATTGGTCACTGGCGGGGGGGGGGTGTTGGTCACGCCTTCACTATTGTCCATAATTGAAGGTTCTGGCTGTGCCCCTTCTGCATCTGGACGATTGTCAGGGTTAGCAGCGTCCACCACATCCAAAGATTCATTTTGATGTGGCTTCTTCACTGCTCACGTCAGGCGTTCAGGCACCCACACTGGTCTGTCCAAATCCTGTGGAAAAACACAAACTGCGCCTCGTGTCCACCTAAGAACTGGATGTGGGCCCAACCACTGTTTTGTTATTACATCTTTCCACATAACCCAATCTTTATAGGGGCCTGCGCTGGTAGCATGACGTTCAGCAGAACAGCCATCCAAATCCAAAATCAAAAAATTGAAAATATATAGGACAAGAGCCAATTGATGCTTAGGGCTATTGGGATATAGGGAGGCCCCTACTCCCCCTTTTTGTTTTAATAACAAGGCTTTAAGAGTCACATGTGCGCGCTCTACAATAGCCTGGCCTGTAGGATTATATGGAATACCTGTGGAATGATTAATACCAAATTCTGAACAGAACTTGGAGAACGCCTTAGCTGTGTAGGCAGGTCCATTGTCTGTTTTATAGCAGCAGGGAACACCCCAGGCTGCAAAGGCTAGAAGACAATGAGAGATCACATCCTGGACCTTTTCTCCTGTATGAGCTGAGGCAAAAATTACACCTGAATATGTATCAACTGAAACAAGTACATACGAAAAGCTACCAAAGCTGGAAACATGGATGACATCATTTGCCGTAGTTTTGATTGTGGTTTTTTTTTTTTTTTTCACCCTTCCACGGCTTTATAGCCTCTAGGCACCATTTCCTATTCATATGCTAATTGCTTTACCAAAGGCATTGCTGACTCCACCTCCCCAAAAATTCTTGAGGTAGTTTGAATAAGTTAGCCACAAAATCCGCATAAGGCTCATTGGCTCCTAGAATAACTTTGGAGAGGCATCTCTGTAGATCCCCAGTGCCTGTCTCTAAATTCCACTGGGGGTTTCCTGCAGCAACATTACGCCACACAGTGTTTGAACAAAACTCTTGGTATGCCACCTTCCAAGAAAAATCATGGGCAGAAATTGAGCTATTTGTAAAAAAAGTTGCAGACCCCCAACAGCTGGGGTCACACACCAGACAGTCTGATAGCCTGGTTTAAGGAGAAACTGGCAGGAAATATCAGGACCTAGGTGCTCACAGGAAAGAGAGGGGTGCTTAACAAAGGTCCAATATACTTGCTTGTCCCGTCGATCTTCCGATTCAAATGCCATCATCTTGGCCAGTACCCGAGCTTTCACAAGACTCTACAGCAGGAGCTTGCCAGACAAGCCTCTCAGGAATCCACTGTGGACCATTTTTGTTTTCTGGGAAAATACAGACTGATCCTCTCCTTCAAATGAGGATGGGATCTGGGAGTGTCTGCAGAATTCAGAGCTCGAGGCAACCTGCTTTTGCTGCTGATATGCAAATTATGTGTCCTGCCTTTGCAGCTGAGGATTCAGATAGCTGATGGGACAGATGCATTAATTTACCTGCTTTTTAAAATATTTCCTGCAGTAAGTTTAAACTTAATTCACAAAAGCTAGAACATTTTCTGACCAACAGGCAATAACGCATTATAACAATTTTAAACACCTTATACAGAAGACAAACATTAAGACACACATGTGCACGCGCGCACACACACACACTTTTGAAACTTAAAAAATTATTCTCAATCAGACTTAATGGTAGTGATATTCTCCAGAAACCAGTAGCTGAAAAGCCATCAAGTAAATAGTCTTAAACAAAGACCTTGAGAAAGAAAAGTCACCGTTATGAAATCTTTTCATCATTGCAAAAATGTGAATTTCAATCTTCCCAATAATATAGCCATCCTAAAAATACTTGATGAACAACCAGATACAACTGTAAAGCTAAATCATTAAAAATGTGCATACTAAAATTTAAACCTTCACAACTCCATGGATGTGTACAGCATTTTGACACAACAGAAGTTTACTACATTTGACAATAATCTTAATCCAATCACCCTGATTAATTGTCTCCACAAAATGGGAGATAAATCCGTTGGCATTCTTGAGGCCTCATAAGAATACCAAGAGCAATCCTAGAATTGGAAACTTTTGAATTCTTGGATATCTTTTTAAGGATGGCTAAAAATATCTGGAAAAAGGTTTTTGCTATTATTAATATAATACATTATAGATTAAACTTCGTTATTGACATGAAATCATCAGTCAAATACCTTTAAAACAAAACAAAATCTTTACCAATTTGAAGCAATAAGAAGTTTGATAACCAGCCGAAAACACAAAAATTTTAAACTATAAAAATGCTTTATATATAATAAATACTACATTAATTTAACTTATACCTAGAAATAATTTAATAATGAGTTAAAATTTACTTCTATAACAAATTATTTGCGATAAAATTTCACATTTTTTTTAAAACATCACAATTGAAACCCCAAAAATCTCAAGAGACTTGTCTTGTATTACCCCTTAAACTCCAACTTTCCAAAATTGCCATGGGCCATGGATATGCAGATGAAGCTAGCCTACCAAACATTTATCCAAAGTACAATCTGCAAGCCCAGAGGACAAGTTTTGCAAAACCTTTTTTTTTTTTCTTGACCTTTTCTTTCTGATCATACTATAAAGATATTTAAAAGGTGGAAAACCAGGCAACAGAAAACTTTGGGTCAGGTAATGGAGATCTGGATTAATCAAAAAGCGACCACCTGTCAACAATATAAGGCCTAACAAAATCAGCATCCCAAGAACTGCTATCAGAGCAAAGCATTTAGCCAAGCTTTTAACGGGTGGAGGATCCTCAGAAGACTCACTTGCAGAGGCCTCTTCTGACTCACTTAACAATCCCTGCCGCAGGTGCTGCATGTGCACCGTGGAGGACAAATTCCCCATGGCTCTAACTTTTCTCAGGTCACTAACCGTGAACCTTCTTGTCGCATAACTGCGAGCTTTCTCTCTTGTCGCACACCGCGAGCTTCATATGTACGTTCCCGCTTTTGTGGCTCCATGAGAAAAATCTCAGTTGAAAATTAATACCCGCTATTCAGCGGCTCCCCGAGCATTCTGCTCAGCTGCTTACCTTTTTCCCGCTTTTGCGGCTTACCGACTAAATTGGGTCCGAGTCTCGGCACCAGTTGTCGGGGTCTTCCGTCACGCAGAAGAATTCACCCGACACTCCAGACTCTGTTTCTTGAGGAACTTTATTTTTCCAACCAGTCCGTTTCCCAGCTGGTCGACTGGACTTCTACTACCTCCTGTTTTTCTTCCGCTTCTCTCTGCTTCCTTTCCCAGTCTCCTCGTTGCCCCTAGTCTTCTTCTGTCCATCCATCCATCTGTCCCAGTCGTACCCTGTCCTCCATCTCAGTCCGTCCATCCGTCCGTCTGTCTCCGTCTTCCTGAAACCCCCACCACTAAATACAATCCTAGTCCAATCAGCTTAAAGGTCACCGATGCACGCGGCAGGCACGCCAATCATAGCTCTGATCACGTGTAGCACACATGCTAAGCATGCAGCTACGGGCCAATCAGAAGGCACTTCCTGAAACCTGTGTACCGCCAAGCTCCAGGGGGAGGAGAGGTCTCAGCGCCATCTTAGGGCACACGTGCAGTGCTCCTGACAAGACTGTTTGCTGAGCTGGCATTTGCCTTTGTAATTTCTCCCTGCAAATCTGAGAGCTAAGCCCTTTCTGCAGAGCAAGACATCACTGACTAGGTTCCACAAAACAGCAAGTCTTGTATCTGCCAAGAACTGGCTCCTTTTGTTAAAGTTGGTCCTCAAAAAGACCAGAGTTAAATCCCATCCTTGTCACCTAAGAACTCTAGGACATCGAGAAATTTATCTAATTTTTTTTTTTTATTCAAAATGAGGACAATAAGAGACTCGGCTTGTAGAGTTGTTATGAAGATTAAATGCAGAAATGTGTAAAAATGTCTAGTATGTGTCAGATAAAGGAAGCCTTATCTCAGAAAAATATGGCAATACAAATTATTCTAGGCTAATTGTTCGACTTGCTCGAAGTTTTAGAGGAATAGCAAATCAGCATATTAATCAGAGCGATTTCATGTAAGTGTATTAAAGCTTCCCCACTTCCAATCTACTGAATACGTTTCCTCACATTGCCACTAGATGGCGACTGCTTCCTATAGCATTTGAACTCAGGCGCGGTGAGATCTCCAAGATTCCCCCCCACCGCCCCCAGAGGCTGCCTTTCAGGCTATCACACTACAACGCCTGCAGAAAGTCATAAAAAGCAGCAGGTGGTGCGCAAAACTAATTTGGTCACTTAACCAAGAAATCCAGGAGTCCCTTTTTAAATTGGAGGCGGTATGGGTAAGGGATGTGTGGTCAGAAGAGCAATTTTTTGACTTTTCCATAAATGTGCTCCTTCAGGGGCACCTAACGGTCTTGTCTTCCCAGATGCTGTTCCCGGACACACTGGTAGTCTATTCCTTTTCCTATTTATTAGTTCACGCTCCATCTCCGTAATGTAAGTCCCAGGACAGTAAGGGCTCGTTTAGTTCCCGGCAGCATCCCCAGCCTAAAGAACGGCACCCACAACATAGTCCGTGCTCAGCGAATGCTTGCTGGATGAAGAATACATGAACACACAGCAGTCCTAGCAGCTGCTCACTGGCTGGCTGGAACAACACCTTCGCTCCTTAAGGAAACAAGCCAAGATGCAAGTGACCCAGGGAGAGCCTGTGCCCTGCCAGCCAGCGCTGAAAGCCTCAGTGGCTTCTCTTCTCCCCCGTCGGAAGCCACGGCTTGCCTCCCACTTTCCTGGAGGCTGTAGGGACACTTGCACACTAAAAATGGGGGGGAGGAGGGGATCAGGAATGAATTCTTTGTCAATAAAAGGATTTTAATAGAATCCTTCTGAAAAGAAATGTGTTCCCCAAACCCAGCATCCCCTTGCCATGATCGTTTAGCCACATCTCATCTTGAGGTTTCTCGGGTGCTGCAGACTCGAGAATTTTCATTCTTGTCTTCCATAAACTCTTCGTGGTGATGGCAGTCCAGGCTCAGGCTTTGGGTTCTCCTCCTTCCAGCGTCTAGGTAATCATCACCCTGAAAGTCTTTTTTTTTTTTAAGAAATTGATACAAATTTTAAAGATTTATTTATTTAAAAAGCAGAGTGACAGAGAGAGAGAGGAGAGAGACAATGCTTCATCTGCTTGCGCACTCCCCAAGTCGCTGTAATAGCCAGGTCTGTGCCAGGCTGAAGCCAGAAGCTAGGGATTCCATCCTGGCGCATCATGTAAATAGCAAGAGCCCACGCTCTTGAACCATCTTCTGCAGCCTTTCCCGGGCACCTTGGCAGGGGGCTGGATTGGGAGCAGAGTAGCCACAAGCTGTCCATCTTCTGCCTCTTCCCCTGGGTCAGAGGATAGGGAGGTCTTGCCTTAAAGCATTCCCCTACATTCCTCTTCTCCAATATTATTACTACCACCCAGGTGAGGCGCTCATTTTCCCAGGCTGTTGCAGTGGACTCTCTCTGTTTGAACACTACCCTCTGCACTTCTCAGCCAGCACTTCCCTAGCAGACTGGAAGGTTTTGGACACATGTGACTGGCTGCAGGGGACCTGGAGCGCAGTGATGTCGTGATTGGTCCCCACAGTCTACCAAGGCAAGCCTGAGTCTCTCACACTGTCAGTGACCAGCATGTTCCTTTCATGCTCCATCCACTCCGGGCCAAGCTGAGCCCTTCTGGGAGCCCTTGTTAGCATATGTCTGGGACTGCATAGCACCCCTGGAGAAAGACCCCCAAAAGACAGTTTTGTACATTAACTCTGAATGTTAGAATATTGATTAACAAGAACAATGCAGTGGCATACCAGGCTAAGCTTCCGCCTTCAGCACCAGCATCCCATATGGTGCCAGTTCAAGTCCCAGCTGCTCCATTTATGATCCAGCTCCCTGCTTATGGCCTGGGGAGACCTACAGTTAGCACCTGGCTTCGGGTTAGCTCAGCTCCAGCCATTGTGGACATTTGGACAATGAACTAGCAGATGAAAAATCTCTGTGTCTCTACTTCTCTTTTGTAACTCTACCTTTCAAATGAAAATACATCTTTTAAAAGTAGATTGCTAGTTAACTGAAAGTTCTAAAGTCAAGCAACCTTGGTTCAAACTGTTTCCACCACTTTCTGGCTGTGTGACTTGGGGAAAGTACTGTAACTTCTCTGGGCTTAAGTTTCTTTAGGAGGAAGAATGTCGTGTTCATAACTTTCCTGCGTAAGATTTTTTGGAAGATTCAATGAACAGATAAAGTCTGACATAGTTTAGACATGTAGTAAGTGTTTAATTCATTTTGATTATTGTCGAATCGTGCTATCTGTCCACTGTGATGCTGGAAGCTTGACATAACCTCATGTTCTCATCCCTGCAGCAACTCCAGGGGTTGGGATATATTTTTTGTTTTAGTCAGTGAAAGGGCCTCCAGGTTAAGTCTCTCAAGCAAGGATTGGAGCCCAAGCTGATGCTCTACCATGTTCACAGTCCCCTAGCTGTAGCCAACTATTACCACAGCTAAGGATTTTACCATGTGAACTCCTGCTGAAGAACCTTTGGCTTGGGTCATTTTCCTCTAAACGTAAGTATAAACTTCCTTTCATGTTCACAGAAAGTCTGTGCTAGCTAAGTATCCTATTTCACACTGAAGTTATAATTTTTAGAGCAAATGATTGTCCATATTTCACCATAGACTTACCTAGTTTCACAGTATTTGGTAAATACGGCTCTGCAACTGTTTTACTTATGAAAGTTTAACCTGTTTTTGTGTCCCTAGGGTTTTGTTTGTTTGTTTTTAATTATTTTTGGCGGCAGGGAGAGATTAGAAGAGAACCACCCACTGCTTCATTTCCCAAGACACCCAGAGCCAAGGACTCAATCCTGGTCTCCCATGTTAGTGGCAGGGACCAATCTTTGAGTCATCACCTGTTGCGCATTAGCAGAAAGCCAGGACTCAAACCCTAGCACTTTGATTCAGACTGTAACTTGCCTAGCAGCAATTTAACCCCTGCACTAAACACCTACCCCTACTTATACAAATTCTACAAGACAAACAAAAATCATTTACTCCAGGAACAAGTAAGCTTGCATTTATAGACAATCTTGAGGAACTGGCAACAGCTGCCCAGATGCTTCAGGAACACAAGAACTGACGATACACTCTCTAGGCCATAGACCCAGGAGGTAAAGAGAATGTCATCAGATTTTCTTCCCCCAATCGCTCTCTTCCCTTATTGGAAAGCCAGTAGAGTCATATTAACCCAAATAGGAGTAAGCAATACAAGATGGAAAGTGTGGCTGTTTTCTTGATACTCCAGTGATGGTAGCTCAGGAGATAAACAAGGGACCCAGACTCTGAGAAAGGTGATTAGAAAGGCAGGTGCGCAATGCATGAACTGTGGCATTTAGGTGAAGGGAGGCAAACAGCCCTGACAGCCAGGAGCCCTGACAGCCAGACAATGGCATCCTGGCGGGTAAACACTGTTTAATGTGATGACTGCGTATTGAACCTGGAGTCAGCATTTAGCCCCCATGGGCCAGCCAGCAGGTTGCCTCTAAGTGCTTACTAGGGCTCTTGCATGTGTATATTTTCCTGCTCCAACACATACTTAAGGCAGATGCTGGGTTGTGGTGAGGCTTCTCTTTTATTTATTTACTTGGTCAACTTGTGTTGCCTGTGTGAACAAGCCTCTACTTATTTGATTCCATTTGAAGGATAAAAAAATCATCCTACTGCTCCTCCCTCTGTAATTGTTCCTATTTGCTCTGGTGCTGAAAGGCCGGGGTATTGCAGAATGGTTAGGATCACTCCAAAAAGCTGCAACAGAGGGGTCCGAGGCCCTTCGCCTACTGGCAACACAAGAACGACTTCTCCAAAACGACCCAAGGTGCCCAGAGCAGGAAAGAGGAGACAGAGTAAGCTCGAGGCTGCCTTTCCTTGGCCTGTCCCCAAGGCTGGCCTTCTGCCTCTGGAGGGAGACTCCAGAAGGATCCCACCCCTAGCTGAGAGGAATGACTTTCTGTGCCTGAATCCTTCGCACAACCACACAACTGGCTTCTGCCTAACCACTGCTTGCCTTCTGGGAATCTGGAATTTGGCATGTGGCAGGTGGAAGCAAGCCAGAGGAAGTGGGAGGGAGCACGCCACCAGAACCCAGTAAAAGCCCTAGGTGCTGGGGCCAGTGCTAAGGCTCAACCTGTAAGCGCCAGTATCCCATATGGGCACCAGATCATGTCCTGGCTGCTCCACTTCCAATCTAAATCACTGCTTATGACCTGAGAAAGCAATCGTGGATTGTCTAAAGCCATGGGCCCTGCACCCAGATGGAGGACTCAGAAGAAGCTCCTGGCTTTGGATCAGCTCAGCCCTGGCCACTGTGGCCATTTGGAAAGTGAACCAATGGATGGAAGATCTTTCTCTCGTCTCTCTTTCTCTTGTGAATCTGATCTGCATTACGAATAAAAACAAATAAATATCCCTAGGTGTTTGCTCTCTGATGAGAGCAAACATTTCATGTCCTACATGGGGCGTTAAATACTACAACCAGATGAGGTTCTCTGGGCACTTGCACCTCCTCCCCGTAGACCTGTGCTTTTCCCCTTGACTGATGTGGCTCTGCGTTTTTCTACTGAAATAAACCATCGCTGTGAGGATGCCTGTGTGCCAAGTCCTGGTGTCCTCCTGGGGAAGTGCAGAGCCTAGAGGTGAGGGGAGGGAATCTTGTCTCCTTTTCTGTGCTCATGGGAATTCAGCAAATGGGTCATGGCCAAGGGTCAAAAAACAGTAAAGAACACAAAATTTAAATGTAAGATGTGAACACAATAAACATCTAATAGAGAGTTTGTGATGAACGTTCTTGTAGTAATTGAACAAGGGCTACTCCACCCGCTAATGCATCATTTAGTTTGTCATCTAATCTTACATAGAAGAACAGAAGTGCTGTGACAGCAAATGGTTTTCCTAGAAATTGGAGGTTCTTCCTTGCTTTTTCTGAGAGACTTAGGCTGTGATAAATGCATATAGAAACCCTTAGGCCTGGTGGGGATGTTCTCATCTCTTCTCCATCAGGAAAAAATGTTCTAGCAGATGTTCCTGCGCAACATGGCTTGGGCAGTTCTGTACACTCCATGCTTCTCATCATTTTCCTCCAATCTTCCCTCAGGAAGTAGCTCTTACAGGCAGAGAAGTAGTTACAGGTGGGGTGCAAATCAGATTTGAGATTATAAATAGCTCCAGTCATATCCCCTGTTGCTCAAAAGTCCGATCTGATTTTGGAGAGGGGACAGTGTTGTAGCACAGCAGGCTATGCCACTGCTGGTGTCCTATATGAGCGCTGGTCTGAGTACTAGATGTTCCACCTCCAAATTGGTTCCCTGCTATTGGCCTGCTGAAAGCACAGAAGATGGCCCGTGCACCTACATGGGATACGGTATGAATTTCAGAGCTCCTGGCTTCAGCCTGTTGTGGCTGTTGGTGGAGTGAACCAGTGAATGGACGAGCGCTGTCATGTGCTCTTTCCAGCCCATCCTCCTCTCTTTCCTCTTTCCTCCCCGTTTCCTGCAATTCTTGCAAGTGAATACATACTATTTCTAAAATAACTTCATCTGATTTTTGCTTTCAGTTTAGTCATATGTCTGTGTTTGTTATAAAATGATAATAGAGTTGTGTGTAGCATGGTACATGTATCTCCCTGAGATAATGGCCACCGCTGCCATTTTTTTAAAAGCATATACTGAAAGGAGTCATGGACATAAAGCGCATTTCTGTGTAACCTTTTTCACTATGTTCAGTGGGCAGGAAGAAGAACAGAAGTTTGGCAGACTTTTCATACCCCGTCCCCAGTATGATGGCTTCCATATCTAAGTGAATGTGACAGAAGCTTCTAAAGTTGTTCCTCTTGTCTTTCTGAAACTTTTTTTTAAATTTTCATTTATTTTTAAGGGAGAGTCAGAAGGACTCTGCTACTCCCCAGATACAAGCCAGGGCTGGGCTACGGTAACTCCAGAAGTCTAGAACTCAACCCAGATATCCCACATGGACGGCAGAGACCAGACTTCCTGAGCCAACACCTGCCAACACCGTGGGAGGAATCCCCGGGTGTGCATTAGCAGGAAGCTGGGATGGGAAGTGAAGCAGGGAGACAAGTGCAGGCAGTGTGATACGAGGTGCATATGTCCCAAAACGGCACTTTGAGCACAGACCTAATGCCTACCCTGATTAAAGAGAACAATAACAACACATAGCATAATAGGCTCCACTTAACGGGAAAAAAATAAGAAAGAAAAAAATGATTGGAAATTACAATTTCAATGGAAGGAAGTGCCTGAAATCTAACTTTGACTAGAGAATCTAGAAGTGAGAGAGACAGAAAATTAGACATAATAACCATGTTTGCATTTTAAAACATACCTTACCAGTAAGGATCCAAATGCTTCAGATATAATATGGCAAAGTCAGAGTCCAGAAAACTGAAGAAAGACTGCTCATTTATTCACGTTGATTCTTCGTTAATATAAGGTTAGAAATCGATATACCCTTTAGTTATACTTGCTCAGCAGCTGTCAGCAGAACCATTGTACTGGTTAATAACAATGTTGGGAACTTGGTTTATATATATAAACTAAGTTTTGTGTATATATATACTACATCCATGAAGTAGGGAACTGGGTCCCATATGAAACATAGCCATGCCTACCTTAAAAAAGTAAAGTTTGGGGCTAGTGCTATGATGAAGGGGTAGAGCCAATGTCTGCATTAGTAGCATCCAATTTGTGTACCAGTTTGATTCCCAATGGATCCATTTCTGAACCGGTTCCCTGGTAATGTACTGGGAAGCAGTGAAGGCTGACCTAAGTACTTGGGCCCCTGTACCCATGTGGGAGACCTGGAGGAAGCTCCGGGTGCTGGCTTCAGATCAGCCCAACTCTGACCATTGTAGTCATTTGGGGAGTGAACAAGTGGATCGAAGATCTCTGTCTCTTTGTCTAACTCTGCCTTTCAAATAGATATTCTTCAAAAAAAAAAGATTAAAGTTTGAACATTTTGGAGTGCCTGGCATGTAGTCATTACTGAGTAAATCATAGCTTAGAGGATTGTTATGCTGATAACACTTTTAAAACAATATTATGAAAGCTCTTTGTCATCGATGTAGTTACAGAAGGAGAAAGTCTCCAGTGAACTGTTAACGCCAATGGTTAGAACTAAAGATCACATTTTGTAAGGACCCCATAGACTTAAGACAAAGAGATTTCACCTGCAGAGACAGTTCCATTTGATCAGGAGCTACTGTCTCGAGTGAAACCCCCGTTTAGATTCAGAGAGAAAAGTGTCTCAGGAGCTAGCCTTCTCACTGACAGATTCCCTGTCTCTACCCCAGCTCCCTGGCTTGCAGCTGCTTCACTTCATGTTGCAGACAAATGGTTCATGGCCAGAAAATGACCTCCGTGACCATCAGGCTTGTCAGGTCAAGCTGCTGGTGGATACCTCCACCACGATGCCTCCATGTTTTCACGGATATCTGCAAGCATCATCCCAAATTGCCAAGTGTCAGCAGAGAACAATGGAATCTTCCCAACCACAAGCTAAACACAAATATTGAACACCAGTTTCCACCACAGGTGAGAATAATTACAGTCCCACCTCATGGGGTTTTATGAGGCATAAATTAGATGAATTCAGAAAATACCAAACCAGATCCAGCCTACGGCATGCTCTTAATGTTATTTAACTTTGAAGACTTGTTATTATATTTCATTTCAATAATTTATAATATAACTTGAGATTAGGTTATAAAATGAGTGAATAATAGCTTAAGTTGAATCAATTTAGTTTTGAGTAATCCTGAAATTATCAAAACCTGAAGAACTGAAAACTGCAAAGCAAAGAATAAATGATTTTAATATGTCTTCATTTTGGGACTAAAGCTCTGCATTACCCAGAACAACAGAAGCTCCTCCTCCTGTTTGATCAAATAGCAAAAACAGAGTTAACAAAGGAGTTAGTTTTTGCAGTGGACCAAAAAAAGTTTTCTTTCTCATTCTGGCCAAATGTTTACAATTGGTTTCAACATCTATTTATTTTTATTGGAAAGAAAGATTTACAGAGTAAGAGAGGCAGAGAGAAAAATTGTCCATCCACTGGTTCACTCTCCAAAGGACTAAAATGGCCAATGCTGAGCTGATTCAAAGCTGGGCGCCAGGAGCTTCTTTTGGGTTTCCCACACAGGTGAAGGGTCCCAAGGCTTTGGGCCATCCTCCACTGCTTTCCCAGGCCACAAACGGAGAGCTGGAAGGGAAGTGGAGCAGCCGGGACACGAACTGGCGCCCATATGGGACGCCAATGATTCGAGGAAGAGGATTAGCCAACTGAGTCATCATACCAGTCCCTACTATTGGTTTCATTTAATAGTGTGTGATACAAGTTCATTTTTAGTTTTCCCTAAGCATTCTGATTGTGTTTAAAAGCCTTAAAATCAAGCTGTTTCCTCTGCTCCAGTCTTGACAACTCAGAGAACACTACCATAGCAAATTTAATTGAATTTTTAGGACTCAATTTTATTTTTCTAAATAGTATGCATAAGTCCTGATTTATCTGTTTTACACGTTATCCCTAGACTTCTAATATAAGAATAGTTCTATTATGCTGCCTGTCGTCATCACTTTTCCTTCCCAGCTCCCTTTCTACTACCATGGAGTCTATCACAATACCTTTACATTCTAATTATATAAATCATTTTACTTCTAATTCAACCCTCTTCCTATGATGAAATTTTCATTTACATACAAATTTCTGGTTTTCTCAAAAAGTTTTTTTTCCTATGTGGGGAAAAAGGAACCCTACTCCACTCCTGGTGGGATTGAAGGCTGGCACAGCCTCTAGGGAAATCAGTATGGAGAATACTCAGGCAACTGAAATCCACCTACCATATGACCCAGCAGTACCACTCCTAAGAAAATATCCAAAAGACCTGTTACACGAGAAAGCAACATGCACCCCTATGTTCATAGCAGCACAATCAATAATTTAAAAAGCATGGAAGCAACCGAAGTGCCCATCAACAGATGACTGGATAAAGGAAACAATGTTTCATCTACTCTGTGGAATCCTACTCAGCTATTTTTAAAAAACTAAAATACATTACTTCGTGTCCAAATGGGCCCAACTGGAAACCATCGTGCAAAGGAAAATGAGCCGATCCAAAAAGGTCAAAAATCATATGTTTGCCTTAATATAAGAGAATACAATGTTAAATCTAAAACTTACACCTGTAAGTTGTATCTTACTGCATTTCCTAGCTGTGTGTACAACATGCAACAAGATCTTGTGATGTAACCTATTAATCAATAATTCATGAGCGACTGATTACATGTAATCATCTAAGAATGTTAATATCCCTGTTATCACTGTTATTTCTACTACCCATGGGTAACGATGATCCAGTTCGTACCGTGCTCCCATTTTAACCACACAGGCTGTACGCTAGCATTGATTTCTGCAGGAAGATACTGGACACTGTTTTGCACCACCATAGTGTCACACTGATACCCCTGCTATGAGTTTGATAACACGCCAGGGAGATGAATACTCACTATTTTATTTTATTCAATTTTTTTCTTTTTTGCTTCTCCATGGCGGACTGTACCTAAGGGGACATATAATGGAAGCACAGTGGGAATAAATATGTCCATAGGCAGAAACAGAGAGAAGTATATCCCGGTACTTGCAATACAAGGATGATCTCATGGCAAAATGACAGATAAGCCCCTGTGTTGTTGGAAGACACCTTGAAGTGGTCTCAGTGATGGACTTGTGAGGGTGCTTGAAAGACACCTGTTGAAAGACTGGAGAGGAGAACGATGGGGAGGGTTGGGAAGGGGATGGGAAACCCTAATGCCTATTAAACTGTGTCATAAAATAAAGAATTTTTTAGAATTTTTTTCCTAAAAGTTAGTGACTGTTTAATTTATCATTGTTAAACTTTCTATGTGCTCATTCCATATTGGGGGACAGGAAGCAAATGATGCCACTCAAATGCTAGCCAATCATTTGAGTTAGAGCTTTTCCCTTTTCCACTTGAGAGTGAAACTGCATCTAACTATAATCTAACCAGAAACTTTCTCATCGTGCGGGTATATGTTTTACTCTGAGCCAAGCCAAGCAAAAGCCAGGAGCCAGGAGATACCTCCGGATCTCCCACTTGGGTACAGGGGCCCAAGGACTTGGGTCATCCTCTGCTGCTTTTCCAGGCCACAAGTAGGGAGCTGGATCAAAAGTGGAGTAATTGGGGCCCAGCAGCGTGGCCTAGCAGCTAAAGTCCTCGCCTTGAATGCCCCGGGATCCCATATGGG
Source organism: Ochotona princeps (assembly GCF_030435755.1). Lineage (NCBI taxonomy): Eukaryota > Metazoa > Chordata > Mammalia > Lagomorpha > Ochotonidae > Ochotona > Ochotona princeps. Next base: position 84,998,869 of record NC_080835.1, read on the forward strand.
TGCCGGTTCTAATCCCGGCAGCTCCACTTCCCATCCAGCTCCCTGCTCGTGGCCTGGGAAAGCAGTCGAGGACGGCCCAATGCACTGGGACCCTGCACCCTTGTGGGAGACCCGGAAGAGATTCCAGGTTCCCAGCTTCGGATCGGCGCAGCACCGGCCGTTGCGGCTCACTTGGAGAGTGAATCATTGGACTGAAGATCTTCCTCTCTGTCTCTCCTCCTCTGTGTATATCTGACTTTGTGACAAAATAAATAAATCTTAAAAAAAAAGTGTAGTAATTGGAACACTAACTAGCACCCATATGGGATGCCAGCACTGCTGATTAACACTGCACCAGCCCTGCAGTAGAATGCCTTTTAAGTACATGTTGTTGACTGTTCATAGCCAAAAGAGTTACAACTTCTCACCTCAACAACATGCTGACAGATCCTAAAGAAAACTACTTTTTAAAAAAATGGCATAATCCAGATGTCCCCTCAGTTGACCAAATTTAGATATGTAGAAGGACTTACATATATCCAGAGTAAGCCACATGAAACTGATTACTTAATCAATTTCTGAAATAAGTCTTCAGGACAACATGATTTAATCAATAGCAAATTGTTTCTTTATCTCTTTTGCCTTGTTTGTATATTTTAAATAAAGCAACTTTTCTAATACCTTTAGATTCAGGCCATAGTCATTCCTTTTGGATTATTACTACACCAGCTACTGGAGTTGTGTTTTTCACACCAAGGCAAGTAAGACTTTTAAAATTCCACTAATAATGTCATTCCCTCTCTTAATAGCTTTAAATGTTTTGCATCATTCAGTCGTCTTGAGCAGTATCTACAAGGTCCAGCATGACACAAGACTATAACATGCTTCATTTCGTCCTTCACTTACCTGGCTTTGGGTCAAATGCTTAATCCATGCCAAACTTAAAGGAGTTGTCCAGAATGGGGCCACATTCTCCTTCATCTTAAGGCTTTCACATATATATGTGTGTGTTCCTGAATCATCTTCTTGTATCATCCTTGTCTTTATACCCAGCCTTCTAGTTCTCAGACTTCAGGATGCCACGTAGGGATCCCCTTCTCTGATTCCCCATGGTTCCTTCCCAGATTCCTACCCATGTTCCCCCAGCATCTGTCATCACACTTGGGGGGATGACAGCCCAGTAAGCCCACACCAACAGTTGGAGTTGATACAATCCATAGGCTTTGAGGCCAAAGAGAATCTGTCAGTCAGACAACCATTGTATACACTATATGAACCATTGAAATCCTCTTTCCTTAAAGAATAAAGAAAGATGGATACAAGAAGAATAATAGATTAGGGTACAAAACCTTGAAATCTAATGAATGACAAAAGTTCAAAGTTAAAAATTGATGGTAACCAAAAATAGCTTGCATGAAACACAGTGGTATTTGGAAAACTCCAGGAACTGAGTCACCAACATTTTCAACAACCCATCAACGCTACAATCTGGAGTGTGCTAGCCCTTTTTAGAACCCTGTAATCAGCTCTGCGTCTAACTCTGGATGACGGCTGTTGACCTGTGCACAGGATCCAAAAGAGAGAAAACAGTTGTGCTTTATTTTTGGAAGGTAAGCACTGTATACAAGAATGAAGGAAAGGAGTCATTTATTTAGAAACAGAATACATGAGACTGTAATGCGTTAAAGAAAACGCTCATTCACCAAAATCCCTGTTAGAGAGAGCACTGGAATAAACCTCTTGATTAAGCACACTGGGCAAGATTGAGAATTGCCCACATACTGCAGGGCGTGCTCAAGAAACAAGAAAGACTTTCTAACCTACTCTTCAAGGTAGAGCAATGAGGAGTTAACAGTTGTTTTTGAGAAAAGAATGATAGAGATCAGAGATCAGACAAAAAAAAAAAAAAAAAAAAAAAAAACTCCCAGAAGTGACCAAAAAAAAAAAAAAAAAGGTAAAGAAAGACAGAAAGAAAGCTATAGGGCAGATGATGAAGCCACTTCCAGGAAAAGCTTAAGTAATAATACTGATTTTTTTTTTAAAAGTTTGAGCTCTTGTGTATCCTATCTTTCTTGCTTATCTTAAAAGATACCATAGGGTGAGCAAACGCTTGCAAAACTTTAAACTCACGTCTCTTTAAAAACAGACACTGAAAGACCTTTTGAGACCTTCTGAGTCCTGTGATTCTATGACATTCCATGGAATCAAGAGCATGATTAAACTCAAAGAACTATAATAAAAACAAACCTTACATGTAATTATATTATCCCAAAGTGCCTGCTTCGTCTGTTTTGCTGCTGCTTCTTGTATTTTTTCACCTAAACAGCTTCAAACTGCAAATTAGCATTTTAAAAAAGATCCTAGGTTCTCAACAAAAAAAAAAAGAGAAAGAAATACTTCTGAATTCAGGACAAGATACCAAGAGACTACTCTACTGCTGCTACAACTTCTTTGATACAAGAAAAATGTTCTAAATTCTCAGCGTTTCATGTTACATTTTAAGTATGAGGAATCAAAGCTGAGTCCGATTTTATTGCTGCGTTCAGTGAGCTTGTATCTAGTTCAGGACAAAAACATTCAAGAAAAATGACTGCTAAAATGGAGTTTTATGTGAAATGTTAGGTAATAAGAAATTCTTGTTTAGGACATAGAAAGTCCATCTGCTGCAAATCATAGGCATCATCCTTTGCAGGCTGTTGCATCTGGCTCCTTCATATCTGTGTCGTGTTAGTGTTGGGCAGACAATTCTTTGACCAACAGTGGTAACGTAAAATGAGAGAAAGAGAAAGGCTCTGGGTGCAGGAGTTGGAGTCAGTAGGGCTCCCAGCTGGGTCGGGTTATCTCACTGTAAGGCAGCCAAAGTCAGAGCTCATCATTCAAAGTACCTGTGGGTGACTTTAAACGGGTCCTACTACCAAAAGATTCTAAAACCAACTAGCTATTTGCAGATAAATAAATCACATCCTTTATCATTAACATGTGAAAGGAAAAACCGGAATTATTTAATAATCTGAGTATACAGGTCAATTTTGCTTCCTAGTTAAAACTGCATTGTAATTAGTGGGTAAAACTGCATTAAACAGAAATTACTCATGGTGCCCTTTCTCTGTCAGTTCAAAATATACTTCTCTCTAACAGAAAACAGGAGTAGAGGATCCAAGTTGTTAAATTTAAATATCATGCTGGAAGTGTTTAAATTCTATTCTCAAAAGGAATGAGATCTTTTTATTTTATAAGTCACGTTTTTAAAATTGCTGTATAATTGTAAAATATCTGCACTCCAAACGTACAGTTTACGAAAGAGAACATTGCCAGCATAATAGAAACTCCCCATATCTCTTGACCCTCTTCCACAATGCTGTCATGATTTATTTATGACTAACCAGAATCTAAACAAGCATAATATTCTATTTGGTGGGAGGAGTTACTGGTATGTTTGAGATGTAAGAAGTATTTTTGCAGATGAGAATCCTGGCCAGCTCTTTCTGAACACCTATAATCCTCTGAGTCTGTTTACACATAGTGGTAGGAAATTGGGTCAAGTTGCATATTTCTTGAATTATCTGTGAGTATATGCTTCAAAATAGTTGCCAGGCCTATGTGGTTTTTATGCTTTCCTAATTGTATCAGAATCATATCTAAAGATATCAAATGATTTTTTGTAGAGCTTAGTCTTGAAAATCTTTTTTTTTTCTTTGAACAGCACCATCGAATGTGATCATGAGCACTGATGAAAAGCAAAACTGAAAAATTTGAGTCAAAGTATTTTAAGTGATTATTATCCTATTTCTCTTCAACTCGGTATGTGCTGTAAGTTTCCTTGAATTCTGCTCCGTTCTCTCATAGGAACTGTGTCCAATGATCCTGCCCCGTGTGACCCTGCTCCCTTCTGTCGTCCTTATTATACTTTGCCTCTTCAAAACTTTTTAAGTTAACTGATAATTTCCAGTAACTGCCTTCATTGCCATCTTGAAGAAATAGAGGATGGATTCACCTGACTCCAAATGAAATGTTGTAGCATGTCTCCGGAGCTCAATAGCTCAATGGAAAGGTTGAATCATGCCTCTAACTGTCATCATTATATTATATGACCTTCTTTTCTTTTCAATTATTTCTAAAAATTATTTATTGACAAATCACATCTGTAAATGTTTGTGAGGTACAAATTGATGTTATGATTTTTAGTAAAGTGTGGAATGACCAAATTAAACCCAACCAGCCCATTCATCAGCTCCAATTTGACATGTGATGAGAACGTTCAAGATCCACTCTGCCACCAATGTGGAAACAGTTATTAGCTGTATTCACCATGCTGTGCAACACATCTCAAAAGAAATCAGACTTACTCCTCATCTAGAGTGGAATAGTGGCTGTCTTGGACTCCCTATTATGTCTACTACAGTCTGTGAGGAACAACACCACCATCCACTTCTACCAACTACTACACGCACCAAAAATGAAATTAAACCACTTGCATAATAGTCATTATCAGTTGATGGCCACCTTGATGCAATGTCCAGATGCTTCCCACCTTAGCTACAGGATTTATTCCCTCTCCTTCGGATTGCCGTAACTGTAGACATTCACTTTCCCCAGGCCATGTTCCCTTCCTAGGGTAGATCACTTCTGAAGTCTGGTCTGTGGGGGGGTTAGAAAGTTTACCAAAGACCCTCCAATTCAGAACAACCCTGGAGGACCGTGTTGAATCCAAGACAGTCCTGAATGACAATGCAGCTGAGCTTCCTCCTTGGCATAAGTCTGATTCCTTTCTGTGCCCTCCCTCAGCGATGGCACCAACAGGACCGTAGCTTCTCACTGTCATGTCTTCTCATACTCTGCTTCTCTGGGACCCCAATCTATGACAAGAGTAAATTGCACTTTAACAAATACATCACAAAAATTAATTTCCTAAGTATTTCAATTTTAATCCACATCATGTTTAACCTGGAATTAAAACAAATTATCATGCGATATTATTTGTCCATCCTGAATCTGCTTTATGGTTCCAGTTTCACCAAGTAATTTTCATTCATTTCAGCAAATACATTTTTGTTAACTTATTAAAATTTTTCAATCCATTCAGAAAATACATTTACTCTATCCCAAATTCCTTGAGGATCTCAATGCATAAGAACAAGAGACACAATTTGTCCAAGAGTGTGAAAAGTTTTAAATTACAGGTGATATCTAACATGAGTCCAAATGGACAGGCTAAGGGTACTACTGTTGGAGATGAATGTCCCCAGGAATGATGACAAACTACGGCAGGTAGAACAGGATTGGAATCTGTAGCCCATTCAGAGCTGACCAGAAGTTCATCGGAGTTATAACAAGGGTTGCGACAAGGGGAATGGAAAAAGAAACTGAATATGGCAATGCCAGAACAGGAATAATATTGTTCCTCCTCCCTCTCCCTCCCTCAGCCTCCCTCATCCTTTCCCTCTGCCTCTCTTTACCTCTCTTCTTCTCCATCTCTCCTCTCCCTCTCTTCCTCTCCCTCTCTCTCTTATCCTCTCCCTCCCTCTGCCTCTCTCCCTCTCTGCTTCATCTTATTCTGTTGCCACCTGGATTTGCACTTGAAAAGGGCTTTGACCACAAGCCATCCAAGAACCTCTTCTTTCAAATTCAATAATCATGGAAAAGTAGTCTGATTATTCTGGTTGACACTGGGTGATCCATTACTGGACCAATTAAAAGCGGTCAGGTGATTGAGGAATAGGGATTGGTGCCACATATAAGGAGCCTTTTTCACATCAAGCAGTCCCCTCTCTTCCAAACAGACCAGGCCAATAGACTGTTATATTCACATTACATACTTGAAAGGAGAGTTTCTGAGAGCATACAGAGGCTACCAACGACACAGTCTATATGGGGACAGATTTAAGAAGAGATTCTAGGACCCCATTAGAAATAGCATTTTTTTTTAAAAAAAAATTGTGGTAGAAACACTTAATAGGAGGTTTATTGTCTTAACAAAATCTCATGTGTACAGGTTTACAACTGAATAATTATACTTGTTAGATGGCAAATCTCCATCAAAGGAGTTGCTTTCTCCTGCAGCTGCTATCATCAGTGTGTTCTGTTTTTATAGGCTTAACTAGCTTAGATGCTTCAGATGGAATCATACAGTATACAGATTTGGTTTTTTTATAATAGGCTTATTTCCTTCATTTCCACAATGTCCCCCAGAGTACGTGTTCCTGTATCTTCTTGATCTACTGTAACTAAGGAGTTACAAAAGAGAACACATACAATATGAAAGTATACAGAACAAAGTACTAAAACAAAGTGGCCATGGAACTGGCTTTGTGACCCAGCATATCAAGCTACTGCTTGTGCTAACCATAGAATGGTTAGTGCCATAGAGGAGAACGCCATTGATTCTCAGCTACTCCACTTCTAACTTAGTTTCTGGTTACTGCCTTTGGGAAGGAAGTGGAAGATGGCCCAATTATCTGGGGCCTAGACACCCTTGTGAAAGAAAAGAAGGCATTCCTGGCTCAAGCTTCAGCCTGGTCTAAACCTGACTGGTGTGGCCATTTACAGAACAAAAGGTTGGGTCCAGTGTGAATGCCTAGTGGCTAAAGTCCGTGCACCTAGGTGCTGTATGGGTGCCAGATTGTGTCCCGGCTGCTCTGCTTCCCATCCGGCTCCCTGCTTGTGGCCTGGAAAAGCAGTGGAGGACCGTGCAACTGTGTGGGAGACCCGACAGAAGAAACTCCTGGCTCCTGACTTCGTATCCACTCAGTTCAGCCCTTGTGGCCACTTGGAGAGTGAACCAGTGGACGGAAAATATTTCTCTCTGTTTAAATCTGCCTTTAAAATAAAATAAAATAAATAAAATAAAATAAAATAAATAAAGAAGTCTCTCTCCCTCCTTCTATATCTCGCTCCCTCTTTCTCTCTTCCTCCCTCTCAACCTCCCTTTCCCCATCTCCCTCTCCCAGTCTCCCTGCTCCAACTACGCTCCCCCATTACCCTGCTTTTCCAATAAATAAACCTTTTTCAAAAAGTGATCAGAATGTGCCCTGGAGAGAGCCAACACTTAAAGGACTAGGTGAAGAAAGTAAACTAAGGAGATTCCAAGAATCAAGTGCAAGATGGGTAATACACAAAATGGATAATATATTGGGATAACATATTGGGATACATTAACTCAGCATATTAATTGTAAATTTTTATAAAATGCATTATTCAGTTTTTTCATTTAGGATGCTTTTTTCCATCTAAAGTTAAAATGATATCACATTTCAGATCATTGCAGTTTTTTCGGGGGGGAGGTTGAGAGATCATGTAATCCTTACACATTCAGGGATAGAATATGGCTGATATTTTCTCTGAAAATTTGCACCCCTTCAGGTCTACATCCTTCAATTCTTTCTTAAAGTGGATCAGAAAAATATCTTTTTATTCTATTAACAAAAATCTAGCTTTTATGTATAAAATGAAATTTATTATAGACACTTAACAAAGCTCAACATTTTAACTCATTTGGACTTATATTTATTCTGGTTCTTCCTTTATGCAATTAAATAGAGCCAGAGTTAATTTGCATGAGTATGATTTTATAGGCTGTTTATATTTTTTTCAAAAAGTTTTATAAATTTAAAATTTTCAGAATAGTTTCTAAGTCTCTTGAGTTTTCGTGTTCTGTTTATTTGACTCAGCATAGCTTGAGCATGAATTCTTTAATCATTTTAGACATCTACTTTAGTATATATTTACTTAATATGGACACAGCTTCAAAATTACATAAAAGTTATAATAATAACACAAAAAACTTTCACTTAGGAACCCTATTTGGTTTTATCACTTGTACCAGTCACGGCCTCCATGGTAAACCAAGAGTCTAAGTGGTCCCTAATTATCTTAGGTTGCCTGTTGCTTTGCCTCTGGAACAGCTCTTCAGTCTTTCTTCAGTTTTCAGGGCTCTGCTATCTTAAAGTCAGAGGCTCGTTATTTTGTAGAATATCTCTCAATTTAGATCAGTCTGATAGACCATCACCAGCTTCCGGTTATGTAGTTTTTTCCAGAGTTTCCAAGAAACTTTGTTCTTTTCTTTCTAACATGTTGGTTCCTTAAACAATGTCTATTTTTCCAATTGCAGGTGATGCTAGACTTTTTTGGTGATTAATATGTACTCTGAGCTGATACTTTTGAACTTAGTGAAAACATCTTTCTTTAGCCATTGATTTTAGCATCTTTTGTCTTTCTTGTCTGAATTACTAAGATGATTTTTAAATGCTGCTTCTTCTTTTTTTAAGTTTATGTTGGATATGTTCACTTTGTATTTAATTCATTTTGATTTTATTTGAGAGAGAGAGAGAGAGAGAGAGAGAGAGAGAGAAAGCAAGCAAGCTCTTCCATTTGCTGGTTCATTTGCCAAATGCCCAAAATAACCAGGACCAAGTCAGGCTGAAACCAGGAGCTCCAAGCTCCATGCAGGTCTCTCTGACATGAGTGAGGGACCCATGTATTAGGATGTCACCTGTCACATCCCAAAGTGCACATCAGAAGGATGCTGGATCAAAAGTGGGACTCACGTGGGATGCAGTTGTACCTAGCAGCATCTTAACCACTGGACCAGTCACCCACTTCAAAATGCTATTTTCTAAAGCCATCATTTTTTATACATATATGGATGGCTTACTTCTGGGAGAAAGAACTGTCTCTTCTCCCCATTATTGGCTTGTTCATTCAGAACTGTACAGACTCATGAGTTCCTGTGTATTCAATGGATTGCAAACATTACTCTTACATATTTTGATGTTTAAGGTGTCCCACATTAGACCACAGGGCCCTGACAATCTGGCTTATGTCTTTTAAACACACCTCCATCAATCTTGGAATACTTCTTTACAACCTGGCACCACAAGTTTGTCTTTATGTGGATGTTGAAACAAAATACCACAAGCAAGATAGCTCATAAGCAACAGAAATTTATACCTCATGATTCTGTAGCCTGGAAAGTTCAAGATCAAGTGTCTGCTAACTAACAGGTGGCAGCATTTTGCTGTATGTCCCTGTGGTGGAAGGGGCAAGTTAGCTCTCTGGGATACCTTTTATCAGCCCATTTGCAAGCGCTGCATTCTAATAACTTAATCAACTCCCAAAGATCCCCACCTCCTAATACTATCACCGTAAGGCTAAAAATTTTGGCGACACAAACACTTAGCAGTAGTGATGTGGGTAGATCCTTCTAACAGTTAAATTGACTTCACATGTCAAACAAAACTTCCCATGTTTTTTTAAAAAAAAAAAAAACAGAGAGTTTCCAACTGCAAGGCAAACTATCAACTTTCAGAAATTGCTGATTCTTACACAGAAAACAGGTCTATAATTTAGCAAATTGACTTACTGAAATGATTGGGCAAGTGGAATGTGCTCTAATGGGACTTTTGACATCCTGTTGGCTACACAGGCAGCTGTAAACACATTCACTGTTCAACCTCAAAAGCTGACGCTGGTGATCCTTGCATTATAGGCCATGGATTTTTACTGGGATAAACAAGATGCTAACTATTTATACTGACATGTTTGTCTGTCAAGGTTCATGATCTGAGATAAACATAGCTGTCAGTTCTCTGACCAGGCCTCCTCCAACCCTCTCCTCTGTGGCCCCTCACCTCTACCTATTCCAGTCCAACCCATGCTGCAAGCTCCCTTCAGAGCAGACTTCTGTAAATGCAAACCAATCATGTCATTCCTGGAAAAGAAACCTTCCAGTGGTTTCCGATCACAAGTCCCTAATGTCTACGTGCCTCGATCCAGCACACGAGGCTCCCATGACGTTGCTCAGTCCACCCCTCACAGGGCCCTTTAAATAACATGAGAAAGCCTTCAAAAGCCCTTGTTGCTCCTGCAGCTGCATCAGATAGGTTCTGCCTGATTCTACTCTTTCATCATTTTTGTTCCGCTGACCATTTTCCAGTGCTGCCCTTGGATCTGCAGTCTGGGTCGGAAGTTGCTCTCCCAGCCCCTACCTTTGGCCACATCTCATCCAGCAGGGGACTCCTGACTTCTACCCTCCTATCTCAGACACCAGAACTGTGGGTAAGCAGGAGCCTCCACCAGATAGGTCTCTGCCTTCCTCTTCTGTCCCATCTCCTGTCATTACCCCCCAAAATACCCACCTAAGAATGCCCCATCTCCTGTCACAGCCCCAAAAATACCCGCTTAAGAACATGTGCTCTTTGGTATCTTCCCACCACGTGTACCCTCGGCTTGGAATGCCTCCCTCCCCACTTCTCTTGCCATCCCTCCCCTCACCTCCGCCATCTTGCTGGTGAATTCCACCTCTTGGCAATCAGGGCTCACCTACAGCCCCACTCCCGTGGAAAGCCCATCCTCACTCCTTTCTCCATTTCACTCCCAGCCTCAGCTGCCCAGGTAGAGATAAGCTTTCTCTCTTCCTCCTGTGTTTGAACCTTTAAATACCTCTATTATTTTGCTAATTATATGATAGGATAATTTGAGTTCAGATCTTGACTCTCTCCCTGGAGAATCTAAGAGCCTGATAGATGAAGATAGGACTTGGCCATTTGTACCTCCAGCACTGAGCACAGTGCCAACAGGGAGAATAAATGCAAGAGTTGCAGACTGTCAGAAGATGAAGCAAGACTGAACAAACGAGTGTGTACAACAGGACACTACATTCATCCTTGCACACCTGTTTCTTTCAATTACAAATTTAAAGTGTGCATTGATAGAGTCTTCCAAAAACTTACTTACTGTTTTTTTAAAAATATATGGTGGTACTTTAAAAATGTACTGCTATAGGATATTGTAGGGAAATGAGGTGAGATATATAGGAATTCTTTGTATTACTACCTCAGTTCTTCTTTAATGAATTTAAAGCCATTCTGAAATAAAATGTTTAAAAAAAATTGAAAAAAGAATTATCAGGCAAAAGACCCTACCTCTTCCACACTCATGTTTCTTTTCTCCAAATTTTCTCCCAACTTTCTTGCTTATACACTTTTCTTTGATATATAATAAAATTTTTGTAACTATGTATTTGATTTTTGCATGAAGTTTATTCCTTTAATGTTTTATGCAATGATAGAAAATTTTTACTAATTATATGTCAATAGGTTGTCACAAATAATGTGACTACTTCCTTATAGGTTATTTCCCATTTTTTGCTCTTATAACTAAACATAAAAGAAACTTTTTTGCTTCTATTTTTTACATTTGTTCTCAGTGATAATTCTTAGCAGTAAAACATGGTCCCAAAATGTGAACATTTCTGTGACTCTCAAGAAATGTCCCAGCATTGTTTTTTACAAGGATTTTACCAATGTAGAAGTGCAGTCTTTGTCACAAAGATTCAGTCAACTTTCATCTAAGATCTCACTTTAATGCTTCATCTAACTGTGAGAATAATACATATAGTTTCCAAACCATAAAACAAGTAGTGACCCAGCTGTCTGTGTGCCAAGTACCTGAACATAATTATTACCTAATAAGTATATATTGAGTATGTAAATAGGAAATGGTATTTCCTTACTATCCATGAATTAGATACATAAATATTTGCAAATTATATGTATCAACAATACAAGAGTCACCTACACCAGTTCTCCCACAGACAGGAAGAATCCCATCTAACCCAGTCCCATCTTACACCGTGATGCCCTGCCCGGTTCTCACAGACTTCTAAAACTACTCCACAAGTGTCTTAACTAGCTCTTTTCATTGCTAACTGCTGAATCAAAGTGTCGCTTGCTTCCTTCTGTCTGCTCAAAACCACTGTTAATTCAGGGGTATTCTTTTCCCCTCCTTTTCTTCTCTCTTCCTTTTTCTGCTAGTGAGAATAAATAAGTTGACTTCTGGAAACAAGTTTTCTGGCCCTCTCTGAGTGCCTCATTCTCACGCATTGGATAAAACTATTTGTTCTTTTCCTGGACAGGTTCCTGGGAGATTTCTTTGGTTTCAAATAGTTTTTGTTTGTTTGTTTCTTTGTTTTGTTTGTTTTTATCCTATCTTACTCTAATATAAATGCTCACCTGGAAATTCACAGTATCAGTTAGTGGTGTACTGTATTCTCGCCAAAAATTTATAAGCTTAAAAAAAGAATACCATTATAAAACATAATATGTTATAACTTACAGAATAAATAAATAAATACACTTAGCAGTCAGGCTTTCAGAGTAAGCATTTGGGACAGTGGTTAGGCCACCAACTTGTGACGCCCACATTGTATGTTGTAGTGCCCGGGTTGAAGTTTCAACTCTGTTTCAAATTCCAGCTCCCTGCTGAGGTGTACCCTCCCTATGGTTCAAATAGTGACTTAGGTCCCTACCACCCAAATGGGAGCTCTGCTTTCATTACTGGATCCAGGCTTTAGCCCAGCCCAGCCCAGCCTTTGCAGGCATTTGGAAAATGAACTAGCAGATAAAATATACATATATGTTTATTTTTTGAGCACTGCTTGGGATAAACATCAATGAATGCCTCTGTAACCATTTGGAACACAGGTGCTATGATTTGAACATGTGCCCCAAAGTTCTTGCATTGCGAATTTAATCCCACTGCAATTGGATTGAGAAAAGGAGCTTATAAGAGGTGATTAGGTCGTGAGAGCTGTGCCATCACTAAAAGATGAATATTCTCCCTGTAGGAGTAGAATCCTTATAAAAGGATGAAGTTGACCAGATGCTTCTGTCTGATATATCTGCTTCCTCATCACATAATTAATGCCATCTGCCACATAATGACTCAGCAAAAAGCCCTCTAACAAACTCAGCACTCTCCAGTCTGGGACTTCCAGCCTTTACGACTGTAAGAAATTGATTTCTTTTTTCTATAAATCAACAGCCTATTGTATTATACTATCACAGGGGGGGAAAAGTGACAATAGGCTTTTGGGTCTGACAGATTCAGATGAAAATCTTGGAAATACCACTTACCATCAATGTGAACTTTAACAAAGGATTTACCTTCTGGAACCCAAGTTCCATCATGTGAAAAATGCAGTGTTATACGTTATGCGAAAACCACCTGTAACGGGCTTTGAGTCACTGCCTGGTGAGTAACAAGAGCTTTGTGGAAATGTTGGTGCTAAGAGTGATGCCCCACCCCTCGGATGGACCCAGTCTAAAGGTAAATTTAAATCCATTCCTTGGGGACAATCATGGTTTACCTAACCCTATACTTACGATTATCACTTAATCAGTATTCATGCATTTACTTATGCGAGAAATACTAATTGAATACCTATCGTGTGGGGGGCATTATTGTATGCCCTGGGGATGCTGCTGTGAGCAGGGTAGACAGAGGCATATCCTTTAGGAGCGCACATGCTCATGGTGAAACAGGAACACTGAACACATAAATAGCAGGCCAATGTATGCATTTAGCAACAGAATGCTTTATTTTTTCCTCCATCACTTCTCGGCCTTTTGGCTGAGATCAAGTGTATTTTTCCCCCATAACTGTCACTTAATCGATGGTTGGCTACATAACCAGTAGTGTATTAGAGGTAAAAATGTCATGTCAATTTTTTAATAATCCGTCACAATACTTCCAGGAAATTTTTCCAAATCATAGTGAAATTTAATTCTGAAATCTCCCAATTACAAATGAGTTAGCCCTAAACATCCACTAGCCATTTTAATCCTCCCAATTCACTGGCAGCATAAACATAACCATTCTGCATTAACAGAGCAGGAGAGAAAACTAACGCAATTTACACACTGGCGAGCATTTTCTTAGTTTGGTTTTGATTGGTCCTCTCTGCAGGATTGGTCTTTGTTCCTTCAGCCTTTATCCCTGCTGGCTCTCCCAGCCAGGGGCACCAGGCTCCATAGAAATGTCTTCTTTGATAATTTTATTTTAAATTAGCCAGAACTCATTTCTGTACCTTGACATTGGAGAACACTGAATGCGAATACCTCTAGAACATGAGTCAGTGTTTGACTCTAGGTCTAGCTACACAGAAGACCAAGGAGTTACTTAAGACAAATGGCCAATCAATCATTTATTTATGTATCAATCTGTCCCATCCATAGCAGGCACAATCTCAGAAACATAAATATTGAGGGGTTCTTAAAACTAGAATTCAATTCAGCCATGTTTAGCAAGGATCACTTCTCTGCAGTACTTGTTATTCTATAGAGTTAAAGGCTTGTCCCCTTGTATTAATGATTCCTGGAAACTTAGGTTCTGTTTAAAGTTTCTGAGAAATCTGTTAGATCTTTAAAGTATGAAATATACATCATCAAATGTTTCCACTTTCCACTATGTTTTTGAAATTTCTCTGATGAGGTTTCATTTCCTTTTAGCCATTGACTTGCTTTGATATAGCTTTAGGTTTGAATGATTTGGGCTTAAGTTTAAATTTGCTACAAAAATGAGAGGATGAAGGAAGACTTTTCTCTGAAGAGAGAAAAATCAGAAAGAGCAAGATTCTGGTGAAAAAGTACCACATACAGTTTTCATTTTCTCTGGAAGAGTTAAAGGTGTTAACTAGCATTAACTCTGAAATGATATGGTTCATCCCAACATGTAGGTGACTTATAAGCTAGTGGAATTTTTATTACTCATCAGGATTTTTGCACTTAAAAATTGAAGGCTGCACTTGAGAACACTGCAATGGACTAGATCCATGCATTAGGATAAATAATGGAACCTTCTTCAACTATCTAGATCAGACTTTACCGGCCATGAGTCACTTTAGTCTGCTCCCCAAAATGGAGCAGAGTGTACTCTTTACAGTTCTGCAAGTGAGACTATTTTCTCTCACTCGCCCCAAAATTCCAACCATCACTCCCTAGCACTTGCCTTCTTGCAGGACTTCACACCAGGGCCATCACCTTGAGTTGAACAGTGTTTTAGAAAGAAAACAAGGGAAACAAATGAGTACTTGGAGGAATGTTCCAAGTTCTCAGTCCTTGATCTTTGTGATCTATAGCTGCTGGCAAGCTGTAGTAAGTTGTGGGGCTACAGAGGACAGGAGGGTTAGCATCCACACACAAATTCTTCATGTTTATTGTAATAATGCTTCTCTTTCTTGGGACTAAAAAATGGCAATCAGGATTAAGTCCATTCATTCATTCAACAAGCCTGATTAAGTTACTTGTCTTCATTTCATTGACTAAACCTCATAGATCTATAATTTCATTTCTTTCTCCTTGCAAGACACATGGTTTCTGCACCTCACCATTGATTATAGAGTTGATGTTTACAGATGTTGCAAACTCTTGTTGAGTGCATGAGGCTATTCAATATACTCCATTCATCAGCTGTAGCTCTATTACTTTCTCCTTCACACTGAAAAGTATTTAAAATGTAACAGAGTAAAAGAGACACCACTAGAGGAATGATTTTGAATCTAAATGTGAAGGTAATGAGGCTAACAGTATAGTACATGATAGCACAGTAGATGCTGGGATTCCATATTGAAACACCACATCAAGTGCAGGTATTCAGTTTCTGATCCAGCTTCCTGATAACACACCCAAGAAGGCACCAAGTGAATGCCCAAGTATTTGCTTCCTTGCAACCAATGTGAGAAACTAGATTGGAGTTCTGTCTCCTGGCTTCAACCTGGCTCAGTCCAGCATCCTATTGTCAAGACATATTTTACAGTTTCATTGGGAGCCCATCTTTTATTCCAGAGTAGGGATATATACTGCGATGTATCTTCACTTTCCACTATGTTATTCTCCATTATACAGTTCCTCTACATGAGTATATGTATATACATGCTTATCTATATATCTACTTATCTTGCATTTTGTAGGAAAGTTGCCTTTTATGAGAAAGAACATGTGATATTTGTCCTTTGGGGATTGGTTTTTTTCACTGAGCATTAATGGTCTCTAGCTGGCATCATTTGGTTGCAAGTGAAAGAATTTCAGTCTTTTTAATGGCTAGGTAGTATTCCATAGAGTAGACATTTCATGGTTTCTCTATCCATTCCTCTTTCAACGGACATCTGGATTGTTTCCATGTCTTCACAATTGTAGATTGTGCTGCTATAAATATAGAATTACAGGTCAATTTCTTATGTGCAGATTTCATCTCCTTTGGATACATTCCCAGAAGTAGGATAGCTGGGTCATATGGCAGGTCAATTTTTAGTTCTCTTATCACTCTCCATACTGATTTCCATAGCGGTTGTACTAGCCTACACTCTCACCAACAGTGAAGGAGGATGCCTTTCTCCCCACATCCACACCAGTAGGTGTTGTTAATAGGATTCTGAATGCAGGCCAATTTCACTGGAGTTAAGTGGAACTTCAATGCGATTTTCATTTGTATTTCCCTGGCAGCTAGGGAGCCTGACCATTTTTTCATATGTCTTTTTTTTTAATTAATGTCATTGGATAGTTTCAAATCATTATCAAGCAATGAAATATCTATAAGAAAAATAATTTTTAAATACTAGGTATATCACTTCTAAAATATAAGGCTTTGGATAGTAAGAGTAGCATTGCATGCTTTCTATGACTTGGGGTATCCTTGGTATATCTTACACATCTTTTTCAATGTATTTCTGACCTCATAATTAGTGGTTTTCCAGCCTTAAAATGTATCAGAATTCCCTGGAGGACTTGCTAAAACACAAGTCAATGCGTTCCACTCCCAGGGTAAATCTAGGTGGGACCTGACGTTTTGTGTTTCCAGGTGATGGTGACACTGTTGATGGGGCTAGGACCCACAGTTAGAGAGTGACACTGTTGATGGGGCTAGGACCCACAGTTAGAGAATCGCTGAGGCAATCATCCATACAGCCACTCAAAAAAAATACTTCTTAAAAGCCTGAGCCCACCAGATCCCTGGCACCAAAATAAAAAGATAAGCAGAGCATTATTTTGCAAGAGCTAATGTCTAGTGAGCATTTTGCTAAGGGCTTTGTTATGACATTGTTTACTTCAAATCTACCAAATAGGCAACTCCCCCTTGTTTTACAGGCAGAAAAATTCCACAACTGAAAGCAATGAATGTGTCTGCTCAAAGTCATATACACAACTGTCAGGATCGGGATTTGAACCCAGATTTCAAAGATACAAGTGGTGCTAGCAGATACCACACTAAAGTTCTATGCTACCTGACATCTAGGAGTTTGCACAGGCCAGTGTTTATTATCCAAAAATTCATGTTCACAGGAAATAAATGAGTAATCTGCCCAAGGTTTCACAGCTAAGAAATATCTCAAATAAAATCTAATCTCAATTGGTCTAATCTCAAAGCGCTCTTCCCACCACCTAACACCATTTCCCCAGGCCATCTCCAAGTCAAAACCAGTCTTAATCAGAGTCAAGCAAAAGAAATGACCGCATGAATCAGAGGTCACTGCAATGGACTGTCCTCCTTATGAACTCATTGAAAAGTGCTGTAACTGTACGCCAGTTATTTTCCACTCAAAGTCAGTGCAGTAAAGTGTAGAATAACCTTGATGATTCAGGATCTTAGTGTCTCAGAACTGTCATTGTGAATTGCATTTGTTACTGGCAAATGTTGAAGTAGATGCAGAGGATACAGGAGATTGGGTCGAAAGTGTGCAGAACCCAGTATTACTGTGAGGACAAGTTTAGTGAGAACCTGATCATTTGCCTTTTCTGTCATCAGAATGAACAAAGACCCCCACACTGAGACAAATCCAATGTCTTGGTTGAGTTGCGTTCAGGTCGATTAAGTTTACTCCAATGAATACACAAAGCTGATAAGCTTTAGGAAAAGTGACTGTTCCTTTTCTTTGGTAAGTCGCAAAGGATGAAGCATTCCCTGACTCCTGTTGCAGCCTGGTGTTACCCCATCATCAGGGGGAGAAATGGGCTGTGTAATTACCATTTGAGACATGAATCATCCTTGCACGGAGGACCCAGACCTGCTTGACTCTATATAAGGAGCCCAAGGTCGAAGTGCAAATGTGCACTGTCTGCCATCCCCGAGCTGATATAATTACCAAGCTACCTTAAGGAGATGAAGGTGCTCCCTGCATCTGGCCTCGCTGTCTTCCTCATCATGGCTTTGAAGTTTTCCGCTGCAGCCCCTTCCCTATTCACAGCCACCCCCAGGACCTGGAGAAACAACTTCCACCTCGCACAGGTTTGTGAATCTTTGCCCAATTCACTTTTTCTCCCTCTGCCCCCGAAAAGCCTAAAAGGGAAAATTGAGAGAAGCAGTTAAAGAAGAAATCTGTTATTCTTTGTAAGCCACTTGCTAAGTCCATTGAGGTCTCTGCCATGCTGTCTCCTACTCGTTGAAGAGTGGTGTCTGGTACATATTTAGATGCACATGCTGCATGAATGATAAATAAATGAATAACTCTTATGGTAAATCTTTCATAAATTTGAAGTGGTTTCCAAAAAGCACACAATTAGAAAAAAAAAAAAAACAGAAAAGCATTGGAGGAATTACGAAGGAGGAAACACAGGAGCAGAAAAGTAAACACTGAGCTAGAAGCTTCTCCTCCTGGAAGTGAGTTTGTGAATTTAGTGCTACGCATGTGATTTAGCAGTCACAGCGGACGGATTTCCTGTGCTCCTATTTGTAGGAATGGCCCTCATATTCAGGGTCATCTTGATCAAAATGTAAAGCTGACCTTGTATTTCCTGGGTGCTAAGCCACTTCCTCTTTAATACACATGCCCAGACTATCCTTACTTTATTATATTTTCTTTCTTTTAAAAATATTTGTTGTATTATTTATTTGAGAGTCATACAAGCAGGGAGGCAGAAAGTTCCCATCTGCTGTGTGCGTGGCAGCGACCCCAGTAATATTTTGCCTGGCCAGATCTATGTTAACAGGAAGCTGAGATCCAGAAGTGGACCCAGGAGTTGAACCAAGGCACTCCAATACAGAACTCAAGCCTCTTAACTCGGAGGCTAAACACACACTCCATCTAATTTCTTCTTTTACCGGCTCTCTAATCTGACAAAAAAAGAGCCTGTTATAGATTATCCATGTATAAATTTTACAAAGACCACATGACTCAAAATTATCTCAAATGTTCTGTGTTCTAAAAGATGATGGCAATGTTTATTCTTTTTTAAAAAAAAAAAAGCATTTCTAGGGATAGAATTTCAAACGTTAGTGAAGATGTGTGAAAGAGATAGCTTTGCATGCAGGCTTCTTTTTCTAGAGTCTGTCAAAATCGTAGCACGTCCATGATTCCCAGCTCTAGCTCGGGCTCGGGCTCGTTCTCTGCCGGCCAGGCTGCACCAGAGGCCCAGGCACTGCGGAGGCAGAGAGCATAGCCCAGTTGAGGCTCCCCAGCATGCACCATCCTACTCCCACCAATTGGTCATACTACCAATTGGCCAGTTCCCCTGCCACTCCAACCTGTGTGTGAAGTTCATTGGAAGTCTACTACATGCCTGTAGAATTACGTTTGCTTGGACTTGAGCTTACTCTTGGATGAATTCTAAAATCTCTCAGCATCCATTGAAAATTGTGTATTTTATTGGTGCTTGCTGGTTTCGAATCGGTTGCCCCCACATGATCCCACCGGCTCTGATTCAGTAGTTTTACAACATCAGGAAGGAGAGGACAGAGCAGGTGTGAGGTGCCTGAGACCTGGGTGCTAGCCCTTGCTTCAGGTGACCTGCAGTCCACAGCCAAAGCTGGACGTACCACTGATGTCTGCACTGACTGAGCCCCCTTTGCGGCCACAGTGGCAGCATAGAGCCTGCCACAGCAGAAATACTGGTGGTCAACTCTCTAGAAAGTGTCTTGCCCCAGAATGTAGCAAGAAATTCAGAAAGCTTTCCTTGCTAGCCTAACCAGTCACAGACTGGCAAGCAGTATTCTTTCTAGCTCAATCTCTGAGGACATTCATGCCTGAAGATATCAAGGCAGGCCACATTTCTAGCCCTCTGTTCTCCCTCCAAGATCCACGGGCTGCAGCGTCTACATCTGGAGGGAAAAACAGGTTCTTAGTTAATTGGCTTCACACCCTCTGACAACCTTACATTCTGATTTGACAATTTGCTTAAAGGCTTTGAAAATGATGGAAAAACAACGCCTACCTCTTCTCCTAATCCAGGGCTTCATCCTGGGATTGTCAAAAAAGAAAAACAGTTCACATTTTCCATAGCTCAGAATGGGGCCATGTCCAAAAAAAAGAATGTCATAGAATGAATATTCATCACCTATCAAACACCGCAGCCTAGTACCTGCCACCACCCAGCTTCAGGAGACAAAATTGTGCCCGATCGCTAGCCTGGGCAAAGGTCACAATCCCAAGTTTAAATAAACTATGGGTTCTACTGAACAGATATTGCTTTTGCCACTGTGAAAAACTCAAAAAATCATTATGTAAGATCCGTGGTAAGAGACTCTCTGCAGCATCATATTAAGTTTTAATGTTGGTTTCTTTAATAATGTCTTTTAAAATAACATACATTTTACCACTGGCATTATAAAGTATTTATAACCAAAGAAACAGAACATGCAAATAATTCCTTCTAAATACCAACTGTTATATTCAGATGTGCCTCTACTACTTTATTTTCTGTTATAAAAACCTTTTTTCAGCAGATATGGTCTTCAGAACACAGGTCCTGTTTTTCTCATTGACTCATATTCCGTCTTAAGAAAAATTTTGATGTATTTTCATTAACTAATTTAAACAGGGAAAATATTCTAGAACACATGTAAATTATAATTTAATTTGCCATTTTCCTTGTTGGGTACATCCTTTCCTTAAAAATAATGTTCCCTTGAGTATCATTGTGCCTATCCTAAAAGATTTTTTTTCTGAAGAGTTTCTAGAAATAGAATAAAGGGGAAGAAAACATCTTAACCTCTTTTCATGCACTTAAAAACAGGTTGAGGGCCTCCTGGTATAGTAGAAATAAACCCCATTTTATAGATGGGAAAGCTGACACAAAAGCAATATCTGTGCTTATTAGTGACGCTGCCTGGATTATACTTCAGAATTTTTCAGATAGGATCCAAAGTGATCACAAATATATTGCTGTGACTTAACCAAAGAGAGATGTTGAATAACTATACCTCAAACTTCACCTTGTCTTGAAACATACTGTTAATTTTAAACTCCTAACCTTCACAAAGAACATTGCAGACATGCACTTAATATTTTTTGCTCTTTTTTTTAAGTGGGAATCATTTCTATTTTTATTTTTACTTCATTAGAAGGTGCTGTTTTACTCCTATCTTCTATGACCAGCCTGGTCTAATATCGGATGCATACAATAAAGAAATAAAGCATTTAGTTACAAAAATGCATATATTGATAGTACATACATTGTAAAAACTCAATCACTTTTTTTTTTACAATCTTGGCATAATTAGGGCAAAAAGGTTCAAGCACTACAGGAAGATGGGTAAGACAATCAGTTCCGTATTGTTTCCTAAATATATCTGATATAAAAGGAGATCTTAAGGGAGAAGCCCCACCCAGTCTCCCACCCACCCGAGGTCCCAGATGTGGGGCATGCTCCGAGGGTCTTGCTCAAGTGGTTCTGATAGTTCAACAGTTCTGAATTGCTGCCACTCTCACCACTCCAAGCACGATGTGGTCGTTGGAGATTCCACTGATTGACATAGTCCATCATATAGTCTCTGTTTGCCCAGTATTTTCATTCCCAACATATAGCTGAGGTGGTTGATTGACTTGCTCTGTCCTCTGTCATTTGATGGTTAGCATTCTGAGCCCGAAAGCTCGATTGGGGGGATCCCCAAAGAAATTTTGTCTGAGGTGTTCCCTGACCAGATTCTTGTATGTACTAGCAAGCACAGGGCCCGGCACAGCCCATTGCCCCAATCAGCTGTTGGTTGCAGTTGCTGGGTTGGTTGTGTTTCCATCCCTGACTTCCACTGGAACCAATGGGTGTTTGCAGTCCAGCCTGGTTCTGCCCAGAACATACTCGGTCTTCACATAAACCAGTGTGAGCTGCAGCCCAGCCACAGCAACCCACAATAACCCCAGCCAGGCCCGCCCCCTACCCTGGTGTGCCAGTATGTGTGGCAGACTAGTCCAGTCTGTCCCACATCCCCTTCTGCTCTCATACATGTCGATGGATATTAAAACCTTGTTCCACCTAACCAGCTCAACTATCCAGCCTTCACAGATATTGTTGGGTATCTCTGTCTAGCCATTCCAGCCCCTGTCCTAGTTTTCGTGCCCTCCCATGGGGGGTGGTAACCCAAGAGGGAGGAGCCCACTATTTCCCTCCCAGGCCACTCCCACTCCCAGATTATGCACTCTCCAGGTGGTTCTGTGGTTTAACTCGACAGAACTAGCCCCCAGTGCCAGCTTCTGCCAGCTGACGCTGTGGCTAAGCCCCAACAACCCTCACCCACTCTAATTGTAGATTGCACCAGTAGGAATAATCAGCCCAGCCTGGTTTTTCCCTGATCTGGTCCTCATGAGGTGCACAGGTGCTCAATCACTTTTTTAAAAAAGACATTTGAGGGGGAGCTGATGTGGCACTAGTGATTAAACCCCTGCTTGAGGTACGCGTGTACCACACTGGACTGCCTGGACCCAGCTCAGACTGCTCTGTGCTTTTAAACATTTTTACTTATTTATTTGTTTGCTTATTTAAAAAGAAAGAGTGAAAGAAAAAGAGATGCTAACAGAGACCTTCCCTCTGCTGGATCTTTCTCTAAATGGTCACAACAGACAGGACAGAGTCTGTTCGAAGGCAGGAGCCAGGAACTTCCTCTCGGCCTCCCACGCACCTGACAGCTGCTGTTGCTTTCCCAAGAAAATTAACAGAGCTGGGTGGGAAGCAGAGCTGCTGGCAACCAAACCAGTGCTCTACATGGGATGTTGGCATCGCGGGCAGTGGCTTAGCCCTCTGCAGCACAACACCAGTCCCTGCTCCACACTGTTGATCCAGTTTCTGGTTAATGTATTGGGAGACCGTATGTGATGGCCCAGGCACTCATGGGAGACCGAGATGGGACTTCGGGCTCCTGGCTTGGGACTGGCCCAGCTCCAGGTATTGCAGGCATTGGGGGAGTGAATCAACGGATGTATCACATTCCTTCTCGCACTCCGCCTAAGAGAAAAGGTGAATAAAGGAAGGAAGGAAGAGAGAGAGAAATAAACCAACCTGGGGCAGATGCTGTGGCATACCAGTTAGGTGACTGCTTGGGACAGCCACATCCCAGGTCTGAGTGCCTGGGTTCAAGTTTTAGCTTTGCTTCTGATCTAGCTGCCCACTGAGGCTCATCTCAAATACTTGAGTGTCCGTCATCCATATGAGAGGCTCTCATGGAATCTCAGCATCCTTGCTTGGGTTTCCTCCAGCCCTGGTTATTGCCAGCATTTGAGAAGTGAATAAGTAGAATGAAAGATCTCTCTGCTACATTGTAACTGTGGTAAATATATTTTCCACTTAGCTTGCTTGCCCATCTTCCATTACATCACTATATTAGGTAAAACAAAAAGTGGAAGTGCAACACATAACCTAACAAGGGAATGAAAATACTTAAGATCATAGCTGTCTCCAGATGTGGAATGGGGACATCACCATCATTACTGTGTTATCACAGCATCAATCTGCCCAACAGGATAAAATCAGAGCTGGGAATGCGACCACATCGTCACCTGTTTTCTCAGAGTGTCTCCAGGTTTCAGGGCCTCTCCTTTTTCCTCCCCTTGGGTTCTCATCTCACCTGAACCTTTAAGGGATGGTCACCGGGAAGCTGAGCTCCTGACACCCACAGGGCACAGGGTGAGGGGAAGGATCGGTTGGCCCCACAGTAAGGAAATGGAGCTCCCTTTCCAGACATGGGAGTAAGCCTCAGTCCCTTGGCTTTCTCCTGAACAATAACAGCACATTTGCATTCTAGCAATCTGCAACACACATAAAGAGATAAAGAAAAAATTAATTGGCACCCGTAATTTCATCTCACAGAGATAACCAATAGTAACAATCAGATACACCTCATTTCATTTTTTACTATAGGTGCTTTGTTTATTTACAGAATTTTAATTATCACCTGTATGAAGATTTCTCCCTTATGTTTCTCAGTACATTACCACGACATTAATAGCGTTCTTCCATGGCATTAAATATCACTTTTCATACATGTGACCTCACTGAAGGCTTAGTATCATAGCACATGAATATACAAGGGTACATTTAAAAGTTTTTACAAAATATAATTTAAACGTTTCTATTTTGTGTGAAATGTGAAATCAATGCATAATTTTTTCAGAATACACAATTGTCATAAACTTTTTGAAGACTCTCTTATAAGAATATAATCTAGCAAATCCCTCTTAAAAAGCTTACTTTCACTTTATTATCTGTATATGTATTATATATAAAACAACTATATGAATGCATATAGTACATGTAATATATTAAAATGTACATATTATCAATATATAGATAAGAAATAAAATTTATATTAAATAAAACTATGCTAATATAAATATGAGACTATTTATATAAAAAAGCAGATTTGAATCAATCTTTAATTTCTCTTTGAGTATTTTTTTGACTAAGTTGGGTAGGTGATATCGCTGGGCTTAAGTCTTCACCCTGCATTTATACAACCTTGCCTCAATCACCAGCCCAGCCCAGATGCTTGGTATCTTAAACACTGCATACTAAGGGGTTTTGAGTCTTCCCGTACAGATGAAAACCATGTGATTTATGGTTCATTTTATTTCCCTCAGAGGGCCCAAAGCTTGCCCAGGAAGCCTACCCCATGGAAACAAACTCCAGCCCACTTGCTGACTCACCTGAGCTGATTTCAAGCTCAGCTGAAAACCAGGATGACCTCTGTCTTTGCAGAGGACAAGAGGCTAGAATTCCATTCCTCTGTGAGTCACAAACATACTTCTCTTCCATTATGTATGGGGAAAATATAATACCCTTCACCTGTTACCAAACGATCCAGCTACCTCTGTGTTCAAGCTGGGGAAAGAGCCTCACCAACAAATTACCAATCTATGACAATGATGTCCACTTTCTCTTCCTTCCATTATTCTCTTTCAAAAAATGAAAGCAATAATGCATATTACTATAGAAAGATCATAAACTGCAAGTGTAAAAAAGAGAAAGACTAAAACCTCCACTATCCAAAGCAAATATGTCTAATGTTTTTTAGATGTGGAAATATACTCTTTGTGCTTTTTTTTTTCACTTTTTTATTTGTTTATTTGAGAGGAAAAGACAGACAGAAGTGCCCACAACGGGTAGGATTGGGCCAGGCTGAAGCCAGGAACTGAATCTACATCTCCCATGTAGGTATCAGGGACCCAACCACTTCAACCATCATCTGCTGTTTCTCAGGCCGTATATTAATTAGCAGGAAGCTAGAATGTAAATCAAAGCAGAGACTCTAAGCCAGACGCTCTGAAAGGAGATGCAACATCTAAGCTGCTAGGCTGAACACTCACATACATGCCCACACACTCCGTACTGTACTTCGTAGAGTAAGGCTTTGGTCTCCTGTCTTATCTGGCCATGACTCTTTCTCATAATGCACCTTAGACATGTCAACCCACCTCTCCATTTCAGGCTTATCTTGACAAGTATTACACAAAGAAAGGAGGAACCCAGGTTGGTGAGATGGTTGCAAGAGGAGGCAATGCCATGGTTAAGAAGATAAAGGAGCTACAAGCTTTCTTTGGCCTCCAAGTCACAGGCAAGCTAGACCAGAACACAATGGATGTGATCAAGAAGCCTCGCTGTGGAGTTCCTGATGTGGCAAACTACCGCCTCTTCCCAGGTGAACCCAAATGGAAAAAAAATACTTTGACATACAGGTAATGAGATGGAGTCTCCAAAATTCAGAGAGAAATACCCCCTCTCTTGACTTCTTTAAAAAAAAAAAAATACTTCTGAACCGCATAAAAATCTTGAGTGCCATGACCGTAAGAAAAGAGATTCTTTAGGTCTGACCATTACTGACACTGGACAATCCACTAGAATGGGTGGCACCTGCGCCATACAGGCTTCAAGCATGCCTGTGGATGCAGCGCGGCAGACTGCTCCGGTGTGTAGTCTTGGCCTAGGCCTTGTAAATGTTAGTGGTCTTTCAGATAGCAGAGCAGAGCCAGCAGATGGCAGCAGAGAGCAGACTGAGCGGCATGGCTATGGTCACAGCCCTCCACGTGTGCTGCAGTGCGAGAGGGGGTGGTAGGAACTGGGTCTGAAAAGGCAGCCTTAGGGGTAATTAGCATGTAACTTCAGGAGTTCTGACTTTTTCCCTGGACAGTGGAGAGCAGGGAACAGGATCGGGTTGCATTTTTGAATGAGCACATCCATATGATACCCCGCAACAGGAAAGGTCCGACGGTGCCACAGTCCAGGTGTGTGTGTGCGCATGCACATGTGCCGGAACTGGCTCCTAACAGCTCACAAGAGCCAAACGTCAAAAATTTAGAGCAGCTTGAACTGCCACGCGCAATACCAAATGCCAGCCGCTCGCCTTCTGATCCAGTTCCCTGCTACCTGCGAAAGCAGCAGGAGATGATCCAAGCGTGTGGGTCCCCGCCACACAGCAGGGAGACCAGACTGCATCAGAGGCTTCTGCTTTCAGCCTAGTCCAGCCCCGTGGCTTTTCAGGGAATGAACCAGCAATTGCAAGATAATCTTTCTGTGCCTGTCAGTCTCTCTCTTTCACATAAATTAAAGAAATCACTTTTTGAAAAGTCAGGAATTTAGCAGCCAGCTAAGTTGCCAAGAGTTCTATGAGCTGCTGCTAAACACATACATTATTAAATTCTGTGAAGTCTCAATTAAATAAAATACATTAAAAAAACAAAGGCAATCAAACATATCTCATTCTGCTTTGCTACATGCTACTGTTGTCTACGTTCACGAGACTATCCGCGTTGATTTTAACTGAAATTAACCACAATGAGAGTGTTTACACCACAGAAAGCAGCAAACCATACAAATCAAAAGAGGTTCCCAGCCACACCATCAGGGGCGAGCAGCCGGACGGGAGCTGGGGAGGCAAGTACTGAGTAGGTTTGCTCAAAGTTGTGAACAAACGGAGCCACCAAAAGGGTTAAGCTAGGCGACTTGTCGCCTGCTGTTAGCCTACGAGACCTGAAGGAGGCGCCCTGAGCAAAAAAAAAAATTAAGTTTCCCTCTTCCTCCCCACCCCAAAGAGGAGGAAATTGTATATAAATCCACAACATCTTTTCATCATTTTCTTAAAATAAACTACCTTACAAAGTCTGTGACTATACACAGACTTACACAGACTATATACAGGCAAACACCAATGGAATTGATCAAAATGAGGCAGGACTTTGGAATTGTAACATTCTGTAATAAATGGAGCAACTGCAAGAGCTCAGCTCATTCATGGTACCTACCTGCACCTGCTCCCCCGTGGGCGCTCCCTCAGAAAAACGTCAGAAGCTAGGTACCCTGACCAGACCTCAGACACTTCCTATAATTCAGAGTACTAAAATGTAGATACACATGTGATACAGTTCTTTTTAATATTTATTTATTTTTATTGGAAAGACAGATTTACAGAGAGAAGGACAGACAGAAAGATCTTCCATCCACTGGTTCACTCTCCAAGTGGCTGCGATGACCAAACTGAGACAATCTGAAGCCAGGAGTCAGGAGCTTCTTCTGGGTCTCCCATGCAGGTCACTTGCCTTAGAATAACCTGGGATACCTGTTAAAATACAGGTCGCCGGACCACTCCCGTGCATTTTACCAGCTTCCAAAGTAGTTATTATAGGCCTAAGGTCTGAGAGCCTCTAAGCCGACCCCCTAGCTAGACGGCATGTTCTTTGATGCATCCATTTACCAAGCACTTGCTGAGCAGCCACCTTAAGAGGGCACTGGGGAGAGAGGGGAAGACCTCACAGTGCCTCCTAAAGTTGGCCCTCACACACCTCACTTCTCGCTTTGACTCCATTATTCCTCTCCAGCTCATGGTCCCGGTTGGGAGTTCCTGGGCCCTCTTCATGCTTTGCTTGCTGCCAGAAATCCCAGTCCTATGTTTCCAAAGAGAAAGTTGAAGAGAACTGTTAACTTCGGCTCCACTCAGTTTGTCCTTTGTACTGGTTTTGTGGCTGTAAATGTCGTTGTCACACTAGGACTTGCTCAGAGGCCCAGCCTTCTGCAGTTCCTGTAAGCATCCTGTGGTGTCATTGGCATTTCCCCTTTGAGAAAACGCATTCCCCAACAGCCCTGGGAAATCCTGATGCCTTGCAATGGAGGTTTGCAAAGCCTCAAAATAACATATCTATATAATTTTTTTAACCATTGAAACTTTTAGTCCCTTTGGGGATAAGAGTTTCCTTCCAATAAAACCATGTTTAGGAAAATAGACCCTTTGGTTTTATTCTTTAAAATTACTTGTAGTGTAGCAATATTGGAAGCTACACTATTTCAGTGCCAAATTAACTCAACTGCCCCTGTTCCTCTGTTATTCACCCGGTTGTTTCAACATGCAGCATTTCAACATATACGGAAGCAAAATAAAAAGTTATTACATCGCAAGATCTAAATTGCAGATTTCTGTATAACATTTTTATTTTTTTTAATACAACCTAGGACATAATGCCCACCTTCCTCCTTTTGGAGTAGCGACTGAAAGGAAAACCAGTGTCTTCTCTTTTCACAGGGTTTCCAAGTACACATCTTCCATGGCTCCCGTGGAGGTGGACAAAGCGGTGGAGATGGCCTTGCGGGCCTGGAGCAGCGCCGTCCCGCTGAACTTTGTTAGAGTCAACACGGGGGAAGCAGATATTATGATATCGTTTGAAACTGGAGGTACCGTGTGACTTCTAGCTTTTGGGCTGCCACTCCAGGGAGCATTGTCCCAGTGCCCGTCCTCCACACTGGATCCTCTGCTCCGGGCTGGGAGAGGGGGCAGAGGGCCTAGCCGTGATCTTCACCTGGACCCCCGACGGTGCCCAGGGAGGCCAGGCCAGCTGCAGAGTGTACGCCCTGTGACAAGCTCTCTCCTGTCTAGCTCCCCTAGGAGACAATTGTACCAAATTCAGTGGACCCTTTGAAAACGTTAACTGCTCTACACCCCTTTCCTTGTTAGCCAGTTGTTTCCCAACTCGAATTCTCACAGAAGGAAACGAACTTGGCA
The DNA here is from genome assembly GCF_030435755.1 of Ochotona princeps. Taxonomy (NCBI): domain Eukaryota; kingdom Metazoa; phylum Chordata; class Mammalia; order Lagomorpha; family Ochotonidae; genus Ochotona; species Ochotona princeps. The sequence continues at coordinate 85,027,867 of NC_080835.1, forward strand.
ACTATCTGAATGCCGCTTTCCCCCTGCCGTGAGGGGTAGGACTATGCTGCTCCTGCCTGGCCTGCACTGGCCGACTCCCTTGCGCATTGCACGGAGGCCTGCCTGCCACTTGCCTCTCGCTTGCCAGCTGCGCCAGGTCACCTCCCACCCTGGCAAGGATCAGAGGCTTGAACGTTCACCGGGGATTGGCTCAGAGCTCTTTTTGGAAAAACTTACGTAGGAAGGAAAAGCAGTGAGCCAAGAGACCCATAAAATGACTTTCCCCCCCCAACTTCGCAACAGCCACCGTGAGAGTCGCAGCCTCTTCCCCTCCCACAGATGGTAATTCTGAGTGTCCGTGTCATTTCAGGTCGTGATCATAATTTTAATCTGGTATCACCGAAGGAGTGGGAGGGGCAATGCTTGCGCGCTCTGAGAGAGCGAATGTCGAGTGTAGACCCTCTGCGGGTCACCTGGCACTAGGTAGATGTCTCCTCCTGGAAGACCAGTGCCAGCCTGGGGAAGCGGCAGGCAGCAGGGCACATGGCAGTTTCCAGGCTCTGGAGCAAACCGCAGACTCTGCCCTGCTCTGTTTTGTGCTGTCCCTAATCCACGCTGCCCTTGCACTAGGTCCGAGCCTGCAACCTGGTTAACACCCAGTGCACTGAAACCTGAGTCGCGACACATCAGAGCTCTCATTGCAATTCTGAGCAATTGTGACATGTGGCATCTACTCTGACCTTCATCTCATTCTTCCTCCTCCTCTATCACTGCTAACTAAAATATAGACAATAAAAGAAAAACACAAAAAGCTATCCAAACTTAGATTTTTATAAATACCTCTGTGACTTCCCCGAATTTTACAAATGAAAGTATATCAAAATTACAGAGAAATGTTCTCTTTTTTTACACTTTCTTAAATTGTATTATAGACAGCAAGCACACATCTACTTGTTCTAATAGAGTCTCAGCTGCTTCGTATTTTGAAAGCTCATTCTGCCAGCAGGTCACAATCCCTTTGGGGAACAGGCATGTTGTCACCGTCCTTCTATTCTTCCTCTTGCTGGGACCAAGGATCTCAGCATTGTTTATAGTGGGCTGTGTGTCAGTTGACAGACGTCACAATAAAAAAGGGGTATTTAAGTGCTTACTATCTTTGAAGCATGAAGTAACTCTAGTATTCCACAGGCAGCTAGGAACTTATTCTGAAAATGACATGAGAACTTATTCTTTAAAATATATATTAAAAATAAACTTAGGAGTTCATGTTCTTCAGAATGCTCTACGTTCGGAATAATGGGCTCCTCACCACTGTTAGAAGGACTGAAGCCTGCTGGTGTTTTCTCTCCACTTACTCAGATCACGGGGATTCCTATCCATTTGATGGGCCTCGCGGGACTCTAGCCCATGCATTTGCACCTGGAGAAGGCCTGGGAGGAGATACTCATTTCGACAATGCTGAGAAGTGGACTATGGGAACGAATGGTATATATGCACAATTCACCATAACCTGGAAAATATTGTACCTTCTTCCATCATGAAACCTTGAGGTTCAACGTCCCAAGCCACCCTTTAATTAGGGGGGCTGGCTAGGAAAAACAAGTAAGCCAAAAATCTAAAAGGGAACACCATAAGGGAAAAAGCTCCACCCTCAGTTATGCTGTAGGCTTGTCTGATTTGTGTATCATGCATATTGTCTCCAGAACTGGCCAGCCCCTCCTCCACACACACAGCTGTTTTAAGTTATACAGCATCTGCTGATTCTTGCTTGTAGTTGGAAATAGACTCCAGAAATGACCTGAAGGAATCAGTCTTCCCCTGAGAAGTGTGATGAGGATGGGCGTAGGATATCACACAGGTCACCTGCAGTTCCTCAGTGTGGAGTATGTGTGGATAAAAGGGAGTAGCTGGTAGTAGTAGGACAATATCGGGGCATTTGTGGCCTAGATTTATGTTTGACCAAGTAGCACTGCCACTGACAGCTCCCATGCCTTTTTTTTTTTTAATCTGTCCACCACGAATTTCTGACAATGAGCAAAGAGATTGACTTACATTTTCATCCCCCCAACCCCCTCCTAGTCAAGGGTGAAGGAATTGGGTTAGTCAGAAAAGTTAAGTTTCAGAATAATTCACCTATCTTTGAATAAGACAGTCAAGAAAATGCAATGGATTGTAACTGGGGTATAGATTGCTCTGTAAAGACAGGAGCACAAAACAAAAACCCATGTTGATGCTGTCTGTTTCTCTCTTGTATTGTTTAGGTTTCAATTTATTCACAGTGGCGGCTCATGAATTCGGTCATGCTCTGGGCCTGGCCCATTCCACAGATCCAACAGCACTGATGTACCCAACTTATAAGTACCAGAATCCTTACGGATTCCACCTCCCCAAGGATGATGTGAGAGGGATCCAGGCACTGTACGGTATGATTGCAACATTTCTTTGATCACTAACCCTGACAGTGACAGGCATCCAGTCTCCAATTTAGAGACGGTATGTTTTGTCAGTGAAAGATTAAGCTGGAGATGACAGCCTCAACAATGCCTCTTAGTGAAAAGCTTATTTGCCAGCTACCACTACTGCTTCCTTCTTCAGAAGTCTGCAGTGAAAGTTTATGCATTACTCCCAGAGCATGTTGGTATTTTGATATGGGCACACATCTGCCAATCATCAGCTCTCATCTGAGGCACCAAAGTTGCATCCAAAGAAGACCTCTGCCATCTCTATTTCTGCAGAGGAAAGTTGCCACTTCTGTCTACCTTGACAGGCAGGAAAACGTTGAAAACAACTCCGCTTCCCATCAAGTCCCTAGTGGTAGGACTCCAGTGGAGAGCAATTCGCATTAGCTTCCCAGAAGGGCCAGATCCAAACACTTGCTGTTGTAGGTTCTTATGCACTGCAAAGTCCCTGCCACTCTGATGGCCACTGTCACTCATTCAGGAGCCAAAGGGCAGATTTGAACACAGCCATTTTTACACAGGTGAACAAAATGAGAAAACATGGGTTCATGTTACTAGGGAGCAATCCCACCCATCTGTTAATACTTGACCACACGGAACCTCGCCACATTTCTAATCTCACCAATGTCTGGTTTCTGCTCTTCTGCAGAAGCTTGACCACACCTCTGACCCACATCCCACTGTTGGTTCCTGTTGCCTGCTTGGTCTCAAATGATCTCCGATGTTGGCCCTGTGCCTGTCTCCTCCCCTGACCCTCTGGCTACAACAGGCCTCACTAAAGAACAGGGTCTTGCTGGGGGCAGTGGGATGCGCGGGGCAGGCTCAATCTTCTGTACCTAGTGGGAAGTCCTACAAGAGACCAAGTAGGAAACAAGCTCACTGCACGCAGCTTTCCCATGGAGTGGGTCTCCACCAGATGAGCCCTTGAAGAAGTAAATGACTTTAATGAACTTCAATTCCACAAGCATTCACTCCAGCTCTCCTGGATGCCTAAAGAAAGGTTTAAATGTGGTACAGAAAGCCAAGCAGCATATAAAAAGAACAGAGCAGCAACCAAGAAAGTTAAAAGCTCGTTCAGATAAAAGAGTTTCATTACAAAGCATTAGCCAAGGGCAAGACATAATCGGTAGTTCTAATTCAGAACACCTATAGCTATAAGAGGTTAGGTATAATAATAAAATAATAGCAACATTTTGGGGGTACATTTATAGTGAACCATGCACCCTACTAAGTGCTTTATAGGACTATTTTTCGGAATTTTCTAAGATAGGAACTATTATTATCCTTACCATTTTATAGCTGAGGAAACTGAGCCTCAAAAACACTAAATAGTTTGCTTCAAGCCACATAACTCAGCAACTAGGGAAGCCAGGATTCAAGCCCAGGTCTACCTCCCATCAACAGCCTTCTCCTTATGACGCGGCCACATACAAAGTGACAGTGGACAAGCTACCCTGATCTCGACAGCAGAAATTCAGTATGTTCAAATTCCTGGCACCATTCTAACCAAATCACTTTTGATCCTAGGACCTCGGAAACCCTTCCTGGGAAAGCCCACCCTGCCCCACATCCCTCCTCATAAACCCATCCTCCCCGACCTCTGTGATTCCAGCTCTTCCTTTGATGCTGTGACGATGCTGGGGAAGGAACTCCTGTTCTTCAGGGACCGGTAAGCCAAAGCCACTGGTTCTCACCCAGCCCTAGCTCCCCCCTCCAGATGAGCCCCACTCCAGAGGGCCTGTGGTTACCCTGTGTGCAGAGAAGGCAGAAACGGAGTCCTGTGTGGCGGTACAATGGCAGGCAGGGGCTCCAGAATGATGCAGAACTCCAGAATTACTGTTTGTGGAGCAGCTGCTATAGCCTTAGTGCTGTGTTTTCCACATATGTGCAGAGTTTCTTCAAGATTTTTATACTGGAAATTAGAGTCCTCACCTTATAGACAAAGCACCTCAAGGGAGAAAATAAACTTCCCAAGGCAACACCTAAGTGGTAGTACTAACACACAAGTGCATATTTATTTCATATCTGTTTTCTCACTACTGTATCCCTGGTGTAAGCACATGGTGTTCAATAAATATTTGGTGAATGAGTGTTGGCTAGCTGAACAGATGGACAAAGAGGAGGTTGGACGGATGATAAACTAGTGCATGGAAGAGCAAATAAATGAGTTGATGGGTAGATAGACAAGTGGATGGTTCCAAGGTCAGCATTCTTCTAAACTCATCTTTTTCAAGGCCTGCTTTCTTCTCAGCTGTCATTCAGCTGTTAGTACAGGGAGGCCAAATGCCTCGCTCTCCCTACACTCCAGTTTCTCAAGGCTAGCTCCATGACAGTGGTTACAGCAATTACTTCTTTCCATGGAGGAAAAGAGAAACTCATTTGTATTCCTCCCTTTCTTAGAGACAGAATTCAATCTAACCAGAGGAGGTAGAGATAACTCAGGCTTGAGCAGGGGTGACATTACTGATTTTCTTAAACGAAAAGGTATTCATTGAGCCCACATTGGATGCCATGCACTGTTGTGGTGACTGGGGCAATAGAGATGGACACTGCTCCCACTACCCCTCAAAGTTGCATGAGGGAGGAGAATAGTCAACAAAGCATTATAAGAAGTGAGCCCTTATTGGAGCAGTTGGGGCACTTTTACCCCACGCTGAAGGGCCTGGGTTCAGTTCCTGACTCTGGCTCTTGACTCTAACTTCATGCCTATGCAGACCCTGGGTGGCAGTGGTGATGGCTCAAGATATACAGTCCCTGCCACCCACATGAATGGCCTGGATTGCAGTCCTGGCTCCCAGCTCCGGTCCCAAACTTTTGCATTTGACTAAATTAGTTTAAACTCTAGTTCTGGCTCTTACTGATGAGGCAGCTATCTTGACAGACCTTGGGATTACATGTTACCACACAGTAAATGTCAGAATAAATGCCAATGTGTGTCTTTACAAGTAGGAATTTTTTTTAAAAAATTGACAGTCATAAGACATAAAAAAAGACACAACTTGAAGAATTTGGAGATTCCAAATTATTCTTTTTTATATTTACTTTTTATGGATGATTTTTTAAGACTTGCTAATGATTGATATTATTTTTACTATTACTGTCAACTTAAAATAACAACAGAAAAAAAAGAGCTCTCTTAAAGAGACAATGAATTTATTGAGGACTGAACCAGGGACTACAGTCCATGGTACATGTGCAGTGACCAACCACAGAGGCATGTAAGGCGCTTTGGTGCAGGAGAAGCCTTAAGGGCAACAAGGGAGAGTTCATAGGGGCCGTCCTGAAACAGTGTTCACCACAGAGGCTCACTGCATCTGCTGGCTGTACGCACTGATAGCCCTGGTTGTCGCCACAGAGGTATCTTCATGGAAGCAGCTTAACCGTGACAGGGTTCCTGTAAAGGCTCTCAGAACAGGCCTATGTACACAAGCTTCAGAGAAATCTGTAATCGTCTGATCTCAGATATTCAAGCATGAGAGCCTTTGTTCATGACCTTTCAGTGCCGCTTTGGTTTTGGTCTGACATAAGCAACATTATGTTCGTATCAGCAGCATTCATATTAGCAGAAAAAAAAAAGAAGAAGAAGAAAAACAGGATTGTTTTGTGGGCAATGACTCAAGAGTGGAAGGCAAGGTGCAGACCAGGAGGTGCCTAGAATACAGCACTGAGTAACTTCAGCTTCCAGTATCAAGGTGAACACTGCCCAGACATGGAAGTATCATGCAATTCTCCTGAAGGGATTAAAAATGCAGAAAGTAGTGAGATGTGGCCTTTGTGTAGAGTGCACCCTATTCTTTTGGTAAATATCAGGGTTAAAATAGGGACAAAGGAGACACTGAAACAAAGATCATACAGCATTTTATTTCATTATAATTCTTTTGCTAAAAGGACAAAACATTTTTTGAAAGTTCTGTGTCTCTCAAGCTCTAAACACTCAGCAATTACAAGGGTCGTTTGAGGACGATCCATCTTTCGTTCACAGCTGTACAAACTGAGGGTAGCAACAACAGAAAGGAGGCACAGGTGCAGGCCATCCATAAACTGACCATTAGGAGCTAGCTGACTACCACGTATTTCCTTAATCATCATTTTCTCTACTTTCCCCAATCAGATTTGGTGCATGATGAGGGAGTGCTTTTAAAAAAACACTGGAAACTGAAATGAAAAGATAAGCTTTTTATAGTGCCTTGGATTTTAATCAATGTGTGGTTTTTCCATAATAAGTCCTTCCATGAACATTTTAATCTATTATATGGTAGGCAAGTAAATTCAAAGAACTCTTCCATGAGCCCTTCCTAGCCCTAGATCTACAACTATCTATCTGTCTTCTTCCCTGCCAAATGGGATTGAAGGATAATTACAGGGCTTGAAGGTGTTCAGTACTGATTATGGTAAGCCTTTCATTATCAAATCCTTATGATACCCCTATGAGCTATAAATTATTTTTTCCAGGACATGAAAAAGATAAGCACCTTGTTTGAGAGCACAGAGCTAGAATAGGATCCGAACCCACACTATCATACCCCAGAGCCCATGCTCCTACATGTCTTGCTCTCTTACTTTCTAAAGTGCCCTCCAGAGCTAGAATTCCATGACTCTGCAGTTCCAACCCCCTCCCCGCCCCGCCACTAAAGCCCCAACATGCTTGCCTTGCCAAATTTAGTCAAAGAACAAAGAATTCTTTCAAGCCATAATTATAATGCCAACCAGGGGGCCAATGAAGATTAAAGAGTTCCTAGTCTACTTTCTCCCACTCACCAGCCTGGAATTCCCCCCTCACTGACAATAATCTGTCGATGGGACATTCCCTGCTATGGATGTAATAGCACTATGGTTTGTTTCCAAAGCAAGTTGGGATGTAGTGCCTTTTATAATCCCAGAAGACGCAGCATTAGATATTCTCCACTGTGTGTTATATATTCAAATGCTCTGTTTGGAGAGAAGTCACCTTCAGATACTGTAAGTTAACAGCAAAGGAAGTTTGATAATAACTGGAAGAGGTGGCAGAGTCAAAAGAGTATTTCAAAAATGAAAAATGTCCTACTCTCAAGACATGAAAAGGAACCACTAGAGGAAAAGAAAGGCAAGGTGCTGCCGCAAGAAGTGACAGTGAAATCAGACACCTCTGCTCTTACCTGGCATGTCTGAAATCAGCACTTCCAGAATTCTACAGGCTTAAGGAAAATCTCAATCTCTCTTTGTCTCCCTCTCTCTCTCTCTCGGGCTGAATCTTTTCTGCCCATAAGCCTGCATCATTGAAAATCAGCAAATGGCATTGTATTCCCCTAGACTGGTTTGCTCTGATGTGTGACGTATCCGAACACAGAGGCAGAGGATGGACTATGATTCCTGACTCACTGTAATTTCTTCTGAACTCTCTCTTTCCAAGGAGAAGGGGTCCCTCTCTGATCTCACAGTGGAAGATTTATGAATATGCATCAGCATTGCTCTTGGGATGGATGCAAGTATTCTCAATTGTGAGACGCACTGCTCAGCTTTGACTGTGTTTAACCCACACCACTGTACATACAACAGGTTCTTAATTTAACAAGCTTAATTTAACGGGTTCTTTATTTTAATGGTGGATTTTTTGACCTCTGAATCAGCCCTGGTTGATGAACCCCACAAAACTAAAGATTTGTCAGCCAGTGGTGCAATAGCTCGTACTTGACGTTTTCCAGTGAACTAAATTTAGAAGAAAATTTCACTATATCAATAAGCTCTGCATTTAAATTTTGCATATCATCTACTAGTAAATTTATAGCATGAAAACATGTCTTTGGAAGATGTCTACAAAGAGTTGTCAGAGTTGATAAGGCACCTGCATATATATTGCTTCATTTGATCCTTTGAAGTATTTGTGCAGGTGTTATTCTCACTCTTACCTGAAATAGAGAAACAAGTCTCAGAACAATAAGTGATTCATGGAGTCACACAGCCAGTAACAAAACAGGGCTTCAAACATCCCTTGTTTCTTTCCAAGGGATGCATTGACTAACTGCAGGGTGCACGCAACAATTAGATTAAGATCATCAAAAAAAAAATTTTTTTTTTTGAAACAAGGGCAGGTTGCTTAGCACAAAAGCTGCGACCACTTGGGCCAACTACATCCTGTAGCAGTGTCTGAATTCAAGTCCGAGCTCCAGCCCCAATTCCAGCTTCCCACTGATGGGTAAGCTGGGTGACAGCACCGAAGTTTCATGCGGTTCAGAAACTGCCATCTATGACAGACCATGATAGAATTCTCCATTTCCCATGCAATGGGGGAGTAGACCAGTTGGGGGGAGCTCTCCATCTATCTGTGTGTCTGCCTGTGTGTGTGTGTGTGTGTGTGTGTGTGTGTATCTGTCACTCAAATAAATAAAATTGTAGAAATTGAGAAAATTAGAAGGCCAGAAGGACACCTCTTTCCAAATGTAGAAAACAAGGTAATAGAGAAAATCTTAGTCTATCGTATCTGGGGTTGAGAGAATAGAAAATAAAGTTGTCCATGTGGTTCATGTGAATTAGCTTCATTTTTCACCAAACAAGTGAAAGCTCCTCCTAAAAAGGGGATGCTTAGGTAGCTTAGGTAGGTGGGAAGCGAAGATGAATGCATGTAACAAAGAAGAACAAAGATTCGAAATGATGGATCAGGTTCCTAGATGCATTAAGTATGATGCTAAGCCCTCAGATAAAAGATGAATAGTACATTTTTTTCCTGTAATTCTATCCCTGAGAAATGCCTGGTGAATGTTGTAAGTAATCTAGTCTCAAATATGATGAATTGGTTGTGTTCACTAGGAAAAAGAAATGAAAATGTCAGAGAACATGCAATTTGGTGGTGAAATAGAGGAACATTCTAGGCAAACCCTGTGGTGCCTATTTACTTAGTCAACAAATATTTACTGAGCCCTGATCATATGCCAGGCACAGGATTAAGTTACTGACTACACAAAGATAAATAGTGCAGCTAAATGTGTAATCAGCAGGTCTATAAATCAATAAACTCCATGTTTTGTCTTCTTTAACAAGGATCAGAGTATGAACTATTCATATCATGTTTGTCGATTTTCATTGCCAAGTTTCAATATATCCTATAGCTGTACTTTTCCAACAGACACATAGATTTCAGGAGTCAGGGTGGAATTTATAGTTTAAATCTATTTACAAATATGTCAGGAGGAATTTTCTTTCCTTTTGGTCCAGTTAAATTCATTCGTGACCATAATCTATAGCTCAAAGTTTTCAGATCCTCTGGGTAGTCATTTGTTGTTTGATTACCTATCAGACATATTTTTTCTTCATTAGTTTATGGAAAGTATTAAACTACAGATTCCTTTTGCAGGTTGTGGTAATTTACATAAGTAATGATAGCATTTATGTCAATTTTATATGAGCTTTGTATATATCATAATATGTCACAGTGATGTGTAAACCAAGGTTTCTGAGCTTTGGCGTAGCTGATACTGTGAGGCAGGTCAATCTTTGTTGTGTAGAGCTGTCCTTTGCACTGTAGGCTGTTTCCTGGCAGCCCTGACCTCTACCCAATAGCTGCCCCCAGCCTGGACAAAAGTCACCAAGGACACAGAATCACACTTGATTTAGAATCACCACACTATTTCAGTTTAGGCCACACAACACCCACAGTGTCCTAAACCAAGTTGGGTTTAGTAAGAAATGTAAGATTCTAACAACTGTGACAAGTTGAAAAGCATGTTTTTCTGTTGCCTTTCCTTTTACCCTCTGCACTTCACTAACTTTATGTTGAGTCATTTGGGATGTCTGTATCCCACAATTTCACAAAGATAAAGTTCTATTTTGCTTGAAATCACTTGTTGATTTTTAAATGAGAAATGAAAGGCAAAATATCTCAGCTTTAACGTCCCCAAGGAGAAAACAATTGGTAGTCAACAATACCTCTTTAGAAATATAATTCAGAAAGAGTCAATGGGAGGATGTGTCTGCTCCTCCACCATCTTCCCCACATCTTCACCCCAGTCGGGCACACTTCATCCTGACATGCATACGTTTAGTCCCAGCCCAGCCACCTGACCCGAGTCAGCATTCCAAAGCTGGCAGTACTTTGAATTAATTGGAAAACACCAGCGTTTCCAGTTTCTTCCCAGGTTCCCAGTAAGTCCAAGAGCTAATTGCTGGACTCGTATAGATACCCAGAACTGTATCTGTGGTGAGGTGAAGAAAAGAAAAAAGGAGAAAGTAGTGCTTTGTGCTTTCAGAAAAGGGTCAGTCTAATGAGATAAAGGGTCGAATTGTAAACAGTGAAAAGCCAGGAATCACAAGGCTGAGAATGAGCAGGTGGTTGGGGTAGGTGTGTGATAATAATCAGGAAAGCTGAGTCCGATCTAGCCTCTGCCTACCCTTAATCAGCAACTGACCTTTGGCCCTTCTGCCTTTTGGATCTCAGAATTTCATCTATTAGGATATCTGTTGTAAATAAATCTATGAAGTATTGGGCCAAGGTTAAAATACTGTTGTTCCCTAAGTGAAGGCTTATCTACAGTGCATGTGCAATTAGTGGATAAATGAAGCCTAAGAAAATAATATTTTTAAAGAGATAGCATCTATTCGCATAGCATTTTATATTTTATAGGCACTTTGATTTGCTTTCTCTCATTCATCATCATCATGATCTCATAATATTGGCCAAGGAACCATTACACCCATTGAAGAGACGATAAAACTAAGGCTTAGAGATGTTGGCCAAAAGGAAAGTTAAAACTCCAGCTTACAGCTTGTGAAACAATGAGATGTGCTTTTTCTTCTGCATTGGCATGCTTATTAGAAAATGTGAACAAGTATTTCTCTCTGCTCAATGTATCTCCCAAGGCTTTGTGAGATTATTTTGTAGTATAATTACTCACTTACCAGTCTCTACTACTAGACTGTAAACAACTTGAGCACAGGGCCTGGGGCTTGTACAGTGTTTTAGCCTCGATTCTAGCACAGTAGCTGGTGATAGATGCTCCATAAATAAGTGCTACCTTAACTGAAACTTAGTGAAACTCTGCGTGACATTTGGGAAGTTCCTAAACCACATGGAAAGTTACTTGTCAAAATTTTCTCTTTTTTCCTGTCTAAAAATAATCTTATACATTGATTTTGGAAATTTAAGTAAGCAAACACAAACTGCTTGTGTTCCAGAAAAATTATTTTCATCTCCAAAATGCAAAATGGACCACATTTACACTGGAAGTTTCAATTCAGCATGTACTGCCACAATTTTGTGAAAAAATACTATTGGGAAAGTGGATGCATAAGTTGTTAAACCTGCAAGTAATATGGGTGTGCTAGACTTTCTAGTAATTAGTTGCAGAGTAAAAGATACAAAAATGTAAGCAACACCATAGTTTATGAATATTAATGTTTTCTATATTTCTACAAGGAATAATTAGCATCTTCCAACTACAAACTTTTGGTTCATTTGTATAATAATGTTCTTCTTCTGGATCACATTTATCTTTTTAATATTTGACTTTTATTGGAATAGGAAAGAGAAATGTATATCAAGCGATATTTACAGTAAGTTGCTACATAGTAAAAATATATGAATTGCTTATTGTTATTTCTTTCATGTTTTGAACATCCTGAACTAACTGAAAGAAAAGAGATTACAAAGATGCTAAGGCAATGAAGAGAGAGAAGAAAGTATTTGCTAAGATTAAAAACAACTGTGTTTTTTAAAAACAAGGCAAAAGGCAAAGGGCAGTTGGGCAAAGACCCCTGAAGTGTGGTCTGCTGTTCATTACCATCCAAGTGCAATTTAAAATCCGAATCAGTCTTTGTTCTTGATTTCTTTTGGAACACCCCCGTAGCATCTTCTGGCGACGGCAGCTTCACTTGCCAGCAGGTGTTCAGCCCAGCACTATCACCAGCTCCTTCCCCCAGCTCATGTCCAATGTGGATGCAGCGTATGAAGTGGCTGAGAGAGGCACTGCTTATTTCTTCAAAGGTACCTTACAGATCCCTCAAATAATTGGCAGGGGCACATGATCATCTCTTTAGAAAATTCTAGAACTGACAGCATTTGGTGATTGTGGGGCATGTTTTAAGAGTTGCTTGTCCTCAGACTTGGTACTCCACCATGTCATAGCAATGATAGGAGTGGCATTGCTGTCTAACTATTTTTCAGAAGCAAACCTGTTAGTCTAGTGAGACACAATGCTAGGTGACCATACCCACAGAGCAGGAAAACTGTTCCCTGTCACCTAGGAGCTCTGCCCAGAGTGACTCCAATGAGAGTCTTTACCTGACAATAGCCAACATGGAACCTCCCATGATGAAAACAGTGTCCTAACTATTATGTCATATCCAGAAACAGTCAAGGAATGGGGGGTGTTTGGGACATCAGGAAGGGGACATGTACAATCCCAGCCTTTGGCTGCAGCCCTTCACTGGCTGAAAGACTTTAGAAAGTTAACTAATTATTCCAAGTCTCTGTTTCCTTCTTGCAGAAAAGTCATAAGAATATCAACTTTGAAGCTATATCCAGCAATGACTAACAAATAAAGTTACCCAATAAGTGACAGTTGTCATTTGGGCCTATATTTTTCTGATGCTAAAAGACAAGATTGGAAGACAGGTGCCAACTTAGATAAGAATCATAGCATTTGCATAGCATTACCGCTTCTTGCTCATAGATATATGAAAATGGAACAAGATTACAAATAAAAAATGACATTGAAAATTTTGTGTCAAAATAGACCTATTGTATCAATATTTTCACTTTCTTAAGACATAACTAGAGATTTTTGCCATCAATAAAAATTGAAAATTTTACTAAATTGAATATTTGCAGCCCTCTATCTTCTACTGACTAGATCATGGCCAGTAGTCCATGAATGAACCCCATTTATAATCCTTCATAACAATCTTCTACAGTGAGAAGCATCACTAGGAAATACAGAGTTTTGGTAAACTTCAATTTCTACTTTCAGGTCCCCACTACTGGGTAACAAGAGGATTCCAAATGCAAGGTTCTCCTCGAACTATTTATGACTTTGGCTTCCCAAGGTATGTGCAGCGAATAGATGCTGCTGTCTACCTCAAGGAGCCTCAGAAGACGCTTTTCTTTGTGGGAGATGAATACTACAGGTATGATTTTCTTCATTTGATTCTCTAGATGAATTAATTCATGGGGCAAGGGAAAAATATCTTTTTGTGGAGTAGAAACCAAGGTGAGATTGCAGTAAGCCAGTGGATTCACAATGGCTATTTACAGATGGTTAATTATTTTCAAGATATGGAACTATTCAAGTGATAAGTGAACACTCATTCAATAATTCCATTGCTTGATCTCTAGCATATCAAAATTTTGATCTCTTCATGCACTCATTAAGTGAATCCCCATCCTCACATACCTAATGACCGCATGGAAATGCCTGGGGAAGGAAGGTATGTGAGCATAAAACGCATTCTAGAGCACACTGTGCTTTGGGACAAAAGAAGATGGTTATGATTCTGGAACTCTTGGAAGGAAAGTTCCACCAAAAACAAGTGGTCATCGTGCTACATCCTGTTATCTAGTTAAGAGCATGATAATTCTTCTTATCGAATGAAACTATATATAATTCTCATGCCATGGCTGGTTTTTACACTAATTTTTATAAATTATTTATTTATTTGAGAGACTGAGAGGCACAGATACGGAAAGATGGAGTGCATGCTCTCATCAGTTAATTCATCCCCCAAATGTTCTCAGTAGCCAGGGCTGGGTCAGACTGAAGCTGTGAGGCAGAAACTCAATCCAATTCTCCCACAAGTGTGGAAAAAATCTGAGTATTTGAGCCTCCCAGAGTGGAGAGCCCTGACATTATATACAAATCATTGGTTTTTTTTTTTTATCAAAGCATGCAAGGAGATTCTCCGTCGACAACACTGTGATGCACACTGGATTAAACACTCAGGAATCAGAAAATGACCCTGACCTATAGCTTAGAAGTTCAGACAGAGCTATTGTATAAGCCTTATTGACAAGCTCCCTGAATTGACAATTTTTTGTGCTTTGCAGAGCCTAATATGTATGGCATTCTAGTGTCATGTGAAGCTCTGTTAGTTTTAAAAGTCACATTCAGCTGCTAATGACAGAGATCCCAAAATAGTTGTCACACACTTAAAGATTTTGTCATTTTCATGTATATAGAGTCTGAAGTTTAACAAATTGAGTCAGTACAGTGGGTCTGTCGGTCAATGACAACCCACATTCCTCTTAATATTACACTACCATTCTTACCACCTGGCTTCCGTTCTCCTGGTTGCCACATGATTTGAGGCAGCCCGGGAAGCTTTAGTCACTATATCCCTAGTTGAGAAGGAAGAAGCTGGTAGAAAAAATTTGAATGAGACAGGTAAAGCTCTAGAGGAAGTGCACTGCCACGCTGAGAAATATCAGAGGCCACAACCCGCGGTGATTGCCTTAGCTCACCATGCACCTGTCAGGACATTAGGTCCTTCCTCTTTGTGTCACTTCTCAAGTTCTTCCTTAGACCTCATGTTAGTTCACAAATGAATTAAGTGCCAAGAGAAAAAAAAAGTTTTTATATATTCATCCTAAGCAAAGTTGAGGTAGACGTAGTACATACTTTATATTGTTGCAGGAGTAGATGCGAAAAATTATGAAATGCTTTTCATATCATCATGCTTTTCATGTTGAGTGCTATTTGTGCCTTCAGTGAGTCTCTCCAGTTGAGAATAAATACACAGAAAAGCATTCAACAAAACCCCAAGTGCCTAAAGTGCCATAATAAAAGATCGCACTGGGATCATTGGAGCAAAACAGAGAAAAAATGGCCCATTCTAGCAGAGGTTCCAGGAAAGAATCCTTAGAGGAAGTGATATCTGAGCTCCACTTTGAAGATTACAGAGAAGTTTCCCAGACGAGAGTGGGGTGAGGGCGGGTGGCTTCCAGGCACAGAGAACAGTTACAGCAAAGGCACTCATGCACAAAATAGCCTGTGACTGTGAGGAAGACCTCAGGTAAGTCAGCCTGACTAGAGTGTGGGCTGAAATGAGAAACACGGCCTGAGAAAAGCAGGGCACGGGCCATGGAGGTCAGTGCCTTTCCAGCTAGCCCAGAGCTTATTCTGCAAGGAAAAAGTCAGGTCAAAGATTCTTAAATGAGGGAATCACTCAGAAGGTTTGCATTGTAATGTACCTTTGGCAGCAATGTAGCTGGGTTAGAAGGACAGAAGAGAAACCAGCTCCTCTAGTTAATTCCAGATGCAACATAAGGTATAGTCAAAGCTCTCCAAGGACTCTCATCCAGACTCAGAGCTAGCAGATACATGCATATAGAGAAAGAGAGATCAGAGAAGAAGGAGCAACAGACATTCACCAACAAACCCAAAACTGTGAAAAAATGTTTGCAGACTTTTCTTACAAGAAATATTAAAGGAAATTCATTAGGCCAAAAGCAAGTGACTCCAGACAGAAATCTAAACTCATTACAAAACAGCACGTTACTCGTAAGTTTAATTCCATAATTAAACTTAGTGTACGTACTTATTTCTTCTTTTCTTAGCTGGCTTAAAACTGAATTGTGCAATGCAGTTTATAAATAATCCTGTTGTAGGGTCAATAATATTTTCTTTAAGAAGTGACATAAGAGCTAGGAATTATTTAATCAAATAAAGCAGTTTGAAATGGGGGGACAAAGAAAATCTGTTTGCATTCAAGTTTCAGATCCACTCTTTTTTTAAATGCCAACTCTTTTAAAATATTTATTTATTTTTAATTGGAAAGTCAGATTTACAGAGAGAAGGTGAAACAGAGAGAAAGATCTTCCATCTACTGGTTCACTCCCTAAGCAGCCACAATGGCTGGAGCTGAGACAATCCGAAGCCAGGAGCTAGGAGCTTCTTCCCAGTCTCCCACAAGGGTTCTGAGTCCCAAGGGTTTGGGCCATCCTCAACTGCTTTCTGGGGCCACAAATAGGGAGCTGGAAGGAAAGTGGAGCAGCCAGGATACAACTGTTGCTGGGATTAGAACCAGTACCCATATGGGATCCTGGTGGATGCAAGAAAAGAGCTTTAGGGGCCCAGCGCGGTGGCCTGGCAGCTGAAGTCCTCGCCTTGAATGCGGCAGGATCCCATATGGGCACCGGTTCTAATCCCAGCAGCTCTGCTTACCATCCTGCTCCCTACTTGTGGCCTGAGAGGCAGTCAAGGACAGCCCAGAGCCTTAGGATCCTGCACCCGAGCGGGAAACCTGAAAGAAGTTCCTGGCTCCTGACTTCAGATCGGCACAGCTCCAGCCTTTAAAGCTTCCTCTCTTTCTCTTCTCCTCTCTGTATATTTGACTTTGCAATAAAAATAAAATAATTTTTTTTTAAAAAAGGACTTTAACCACTAGGCTATTGTGCTAGGCCCGGATCCACTCCAAGTTATTATTAATGGCTACCCTGGAAAGCAGCAGGCGTGGATCAAGTGACTAGACAGTTGCCATCCATGTAGAGACCTGGATTGCTTTTCTACCTCCTTTTAGGCCTGGGCCAAGAACACCTCTCTCCCTCTCTACCTCTTTCTGTGTTTCTCAAATAATTTTTTTTATATAAAACACTTAGAAATAACATTAACCAAAACCATGAAAAACTTACAGTCTTAAAATCATGAAACACCATGCTTACAAATTAAATAAGATCTAAGTGAAAAGATTATCCATTTCATGGATCCATGTTCATGGATTGAAAGCCTCCATGTTTTAAGAATGAAACAGTCCCGTAATTGAGCTAGAGATTTCAACACAGAACCTACCAATTGTTACTGGCTCCTTAGTAGAAACTGACAAGTTGATCTTAAAACTTATGTGGAAATTCACACAAAATAACCAAATTGGAAGACGCATAGTTCCTAATTTCAAATGTTACTCCAAAGAAACAGTAATCAAAACCATGTAATATTGGCATAAGCATATACATATAAATCAATGGAATAAAATGTAGAGTCCAAAAATAAACCAATGTATCTACAGTTAATTTTTAGCAAGTTGCTAAGGCTATTCAGTAATGAAAGCAAAAAGTCTTCATCAAATTATGCTAGGACATGCATAGCCATATATGGAACCATGGAGTTTGACCTCTCCTTCATAATATACAAAACAAATCAACATCTAGCATCCTCAATATAAGAGCTCAAGCTATGAAACTTTCAGAGGAAAATATAGAGAATTCTCATAACAATATATTTAGCAATGTATGCTTCAATGTGACACCAAAAGCATATTAGATAAATTGGACTTCACCAAACATAAAATTTTTTCATAACCAAAGAACTTAATCAAAAAAAAGAAGATAACCCAAAGAATGGGAAAAAAAAATATTTGTAAATCATATAGCTGGCAGAAGACTTGCATGTGGAATAAATAAGATTTTTAACTCAGTTTATCAAAAGACAATTAGCCCAGGCAAAATAAGGGCAAAATCCCTGAATAGATACTTCTCCAAAGGAGATTAAATCAAATGGCCAATAAGCACAAGAAGAGATGATGAACATAAACATCAAGATTAAAACTCCAATGAAATATCACTCCATACTTACCAGTATGCTAAAATCAAAAATTCAGATAACAAAAAGTATTGACAAGCATACGGAGAAGCTGAAATTCTTATATACCGTTACTGAGAACATAAATTATTGCAGCTCCATCTGAAACCAGGATCCTATTCCTCAGAAGGTTAAACATACCATTATCATTAATCCAGAGTGCTACTCTTAGGTAGATACCCAAAAGAAATAAAAACACATGACTGCACAAAAATTGGACACAAATAGTCATAGTAGCATTACTTGAAATAACGCAGTGGCAAAACAACCCAAATTTATGTTTTACTGAATGGGTATGTAAAACGTGACAAATTCAAGTAATGTTACTTAGCCACAGAAATGAATGAAGTTCTGACATATACTACAATATACATGAATCTCACAAGCATTTGCTAAGTGAAAGAAATAAGTTTGAAAACTATCTATGGTTTCATTTTTATGAAATGTCAAAACAATGTAATTCTATAGAGAAGGAAAGTAGATTAGCAATACTCTAGAGCTGAGTGGAATGGCGGAGGGGGAAATTAAGCACTGATAGTTAAAAGGGGGAAATGAGCTTTGATTTGAGGGCAGTGACAGCATATTTAAATGGATTGTGTTGATTTTATCTCAATTCCATGAGTGTATCAAAAATCATTGACTTATTAAACAGAGCATGCGCATGTGATTGAGACAGAACTATTGCCATAATCCTTCCAGAGCTGATGACTTCAGGAAGACGGTATAGATCTGATTGCTATTCACGCATTAGAACATTTAAAACTTGCTGGTTGACTAGGTGTGGGTCATTTTATTTTGTCATTTACCAAAATAGTAAGCTGAAGAAGTGAGGCCAAATTAGGGGAATAAAGAGAAGTTTCATGTTGTACATAAAGAGTTTGACATCCTATTGAGACCCAAGATGCAGATGTTCAGAAGAAAGTTGATCTTCAGGTCTTGAGTAAAAGAATCTCAAGACTAGAGAGATAATTTGGGATTGCTCATACATTCAGGTGGTAACTGCAGGCAAATGAAGATGGGAGATTATTCCAGCAGGGAGGAGTTAAGGACAGCAAATAGAAATAGGAAAGAAATCTCTTCAGTCACCAGCAATTGCAACATCTTTTAATAGTTTCATAACAGTTTTCTCTCTCTCTCTCTCTCTCTCTCTCTCTCTCTCTCTCTGTTGGGAAGTTGTTCCATTTTAAAATAGTTAAAGGTACATCCTGAAACTTTTCTACTTCGTGGTACACCATAAATAGTTTTCCATGCTGCTGCGGTTTTCTCATGCAATCTGTTTCCTGACTCTCCTCTGGAATGGCACGTGGCAGCTTCTTGCTCCTCTTGGGATTGCTGATCACTCTTCTCCAGTGTAAAACAAACTCCTTCCCTCCCAAAAGCTGTGTGGTTCCTGGTTATAAGCTCTTAACATCAAAGGAATTCCAGTTCCTGAAAGTTCAGCTTCAAGAAGTATTTCATCAATAAGTTCCCCTCTTGCCACATTCCCTAACTTCCCTTGAAGCATCCTTTCGCAGACTCACCTCCCCACTAAGTCCTTCAAAGGAGATAGAGTGGTGTCAGTTATGCCGTCGATATCTAATAGAAATCATCCCGAACAAAATACCAAAAATGCCTGGAAAATCTAAGCTCCTAGCATACATGTCTCAGTCTCTGTGTCTTTAGACAACAAATGTAATGAATAAGGTAGAACTGAAGAACCGTGTCAGATATCTAGGCTGACATGTTATCACAAATAAACTGTAATTATCAGCAATAATTTAGGTCTGTAGTTGAAGATCTTCATTTTTCATTCAACTGAGATTTCACAAATAAAACCTCATTGATGAGAAAACACTGGTGATGATTTGAGCAATTACCTATTTCTTAATAGACTCTGAATAAAATTTCCTTCTTTAATATTCAAATGATGCTAATACTTTTGTTAGCTTACTGTGTGCCAGGAATCATGATGGGTATTTTCTCATTACTCTCAGTCTCCTGTGTGCCAGCTCTACAGTCTCAAGAAGCAGGTACTTCTAATCTCCATTAGATAGTTAAAAAACAGCATCAGAGAGGCTACAGCAGTAACTTACTTCTTCTGATTCCAAATCCAAAGGCCCTCCTACCCACCACATATATTCACCTCTCGAATGCCTTTGCCAAAAGTTTATTGTCAATTGAGATGTCCATGGTTCTCATCCTATTATATCACTTCCTTTAATTTTATCCTCTTTGCAAAATCATCAACAAACCAGTAGACCATTTTTCACGGACTCCAACATTCTCCAGTCCTCCTTTTCCCGCTACTTCTCAGCCATGCTTGTTCCACAAAAAAAAATGTTATCCCTTGAAAGTTTAAACTTCTTGTTAGCTTTGGGATCCCTGATCAAACCACACTCCCTGTCATGTTGAATCAGAGCTAATCTTCCTAGAGAAGAAAAGGAACACAAAAACTTGCAGCTTGGGCCTGCCTTGAGTACAACATATGCCAGATTTCTATCCATCCACTTATCTCTCTCTCTCTCTCTCTCTCTGTGTGTGTGTGTGTGTGTGTTTAAATTGTCCAGTATCTTCATTGCCACTATTTCCAGACCAGAGAATCAGGGTACAGAACTCAGGCCACAGTCTCCTGATCACAGAGACAGCAGATAGCAGAGTCAAAAATGTAAAGTTAAAGCCATCTGATAGTGTATATTGTGCCCTTTGCTTTATAACAGATATCTCCCAGTACAGATCCACAGAGAGCTAGGCCATCACATTGTTGCCAATGCGTAGCAAAATAATAACAGCAATACAATATTATCAATGCTGGACATGCGATTCGTGTCCACATAAAACAATTATTCATGAGAACTGCCTTCTATTCTTTGTTAATGTCCTGCCTGCCTTGTTTATGTAAACTTTTCTTTGTGAAATAATAATTAATATCTTAAAATGATTTTTGATGATTTGATAGCAATTCTCTTTCTTGCTAAAATGAAGTGAAAGGGGCACCTATCTACATAATATCCATTTAAGAGGTCTACATGAGATAATATTCTGGCATGGTTTGTATGTTAATATGTTAGGAAAACCAGCTGCTGTCCCTACTCCCAACACTCCACAAAGTAGCTCAACCATCCCATCAGTTCCTGCCTGAACACTGTTTCTCAATGTTTGGCTCCTGCTCAATTTCATGTTCCCTGGCCTGTTTAGCCAGAGCCACATAAGACGCACATCTCAAGCAATGGTAGGTGTAGTCTGCTGCCACAGACGATATATGCTGTAGCCCAGGCACCATACTTTGGTGGGAAAGGAATACAGTGTCCGCTCGATAATCCCTCATCCAGAGTTCTGTGCCAATAAGTAAGGGACTTTCTTAGACTTTAAATGAAGTCCTGCTGAAGAGGTGGGAGGTATGACTGCCTACTGCTGAACTCACAGAAATCATGCTGGCTCAGACAAGTCACAGTCTTCTACACCAGGAGAATTTAGACCACAAAGAGAGATGTTAGCCAATCTCAAGATTACCACTGAAGGGTTGCTGGTCCAGAAAAAGAAACCAAATAAACTATTCGGTTAGTAGTATAATCTTTCTAGAAACCAAAATAAATAAAATGCAACTAAATTGATTTAAATCCTGGTATTCAGTTATTAAAGATTTTCTTGGTTTTCATTTGCTGATTATTCATGCATTCATTTATTAATTCAGTATATAATATCTGCTCAGCCCTTTCTCCATGGAAATATAGCACTACACCCTTGGGTAAAAGCCACTATGAAAGACTTCCAATGCTTTGGTTAGCCAAGAAATTCAGAGAGAATGAATATATCATAAGTCATCTCTGACTAAATATATCTACATAATCTATAGCCAGTAAGAACCACTTACTAGTATTCTTTATGAAATAATAATTCTTCCAGCTTTGATGAACGAAAAAGGAAAATGGAAAAAGACTATCCAAAGAGTATTGAAGAAGAATTTTCAGGAGTAAATGGCCAAATCGATGCTGCTGTGGAATTAAATGGTGAGTGTTTCCACAAATAAATAAATAAGTAAATAAATCCCTTCCTTTGTGGACATTATAGCAAAAACTCTGGACTCTGGTTTTATGCAACAAGAAGTAGGTTTCCAAATGATTGTCATTAGTTTTTATTTTTGGTCCTGGGTCCTTTTTAAGTTTAGCTAACAAAATTATCCACCAGAAAGAAAAAGTGTAAAAGATCTGCCATTGTAGTTCTTAATTAATAGAAATCTTTATACGTATATCTCAGTCCATTTATCACCCAGATCATAAAACTCACTCAGGTCTTTTTTTTTTTTGTCTTCAAAATATTAATGATTTTAGCCTTTTACTCCATCACCCAATTCCTGAAATTTAGCATATCCAGGAGTGCTTAACTGAAACTCTCTGGCTATATTTAAATATTTTGAATCAGTGGGCCAACACATTTCTCTTGAATATTGAGCACAGAACTGGACACTGTTCAGAAATGTAAAGACAGTTCTAGACATGAATTCTGCTTCAGTAGAATGATTGGCACCTTTGAAGATGTGTCCATCCATCCAACACTGCAAAGGTTATGGGACAACAAGACAGTTTATTTATTATTGAATCACATGTTTGCAATAATTGCAAGAGATGATTTTGGAAAGAAAAGATTTGGAAGAAAATTTGGAATCAGTAGTTGGAAATTTCATGGTGGAATATTAACTGGATTTTGAAGTCTGCTTAGAGATTGGACCAGAGAAAGAAAAGTGGAGGAGTTCTCTGCGGGAGAAAAGCTCAGTAGAACTGCTGACTGAGTACAACTGAGAATGGCATGCTGAATGAACCCCAATGGAAGATGCTACCCTGGCTGGAACAAAGAAAGATGAGAAATACCTGAAAGATTGGAGGGGTTGGGGTCCAGGACATGGTGGAGAAATACAGAAGACAAGTAAAATGTCCCCTGACTTTTCTCCAATTTCCCTTTGTTGCCACCTCAGGAAAGTTGCAATTACAAGTCCTCACATTTTATATTTGCAAGTCATTTTCAGTAACCATGATTTCAACTTTATTTCTTTTAGGCTACATTTACTTCTTCTCAGGACCAAAAACATACAAATATGACACAGAAAAGGAAGATGTAGTTAGCGTGATGAAATCTAATTCCTGGATTGGCTGCTAAATATAAAGCTCTCGTCTATCCCAAGGAATGAAGACAGCTACAAGCAGCTGGTAACTGGATCCTAAGGACCAAAGCATAATTTAGAAGAGGAATTCTTTCCAAAACTTTCCATTCCAAGGGAGCTTTGAAGTTCACTCACACCAAAAAAAATGCTTTAAATGTTTTAACAGTTGTGTATTCAGAATTTTTAATTCAAATGAGAAATTTCCTATTCAACAATTTGTATGCAATTAGAACTAACACAGCACTCTGTTCAATTAGATATACATTGATTTTTTTTTCTTATGCAGCACACTAGAGCAAATTCATCAATTTGGTTTTTATTTCCAGAAAGAAACCTAGTTTTGCATTCCCTAAAACATATTATAATTCTCATAGGAAATGTCATTGCCATACAATTATAATTTTTTATAAATGATGACTTGTGGCCTTCATTTGGCCATCATTTATTATGGTGAATATAGCTATACCCAGATTTACTTTAAACATACCATGAAATATTATTTAAGTTTTGTTTCTTATTTGACTCTAAGTTTACTTACTTTTCTCTAAAGTGGTATATGGTAGAAAAACATATTCAAATGTATTTTCATACTATGCAACAGGCATGTTGTAACAGGAAAGCTTTGAACAAATGCCAGTTAAACATTATATTAGAAGAGTTCCTCATTCTGTTTACAGAAAACGTTCAACATCAGCTAGCATTGTGAATACACAGACCCAGAAGAATGACGGTGATACCCCACTCCAGTTCTGGCTTCCTGCTAGTACCTCTCTTTGCACCACTGAGGGAGTCTCTGCATAGTTTCCATTTAGGGGATTCCACCTTTTTGTTTCAATTTTTCTTCAAGCTAAATCATTTTTCCTTCCTAGTCATCAGTATATACAGAATAATAACTATTCAACATTATTTTTATTTATTTTTTTTTTAGTCTTAACCTCTAGAGTGTAAGGATTCTAAAATAGTTCAATGGGTCTAAAATTGATGACAATCATGTAATGTACTTTGTAGACTGCCTGGACCATCCACAGTGTTTAACAGATGTTAGCTATATTTGTTGCCCACATTTATTAAATTTGTCATATATGCTTGCTACAGAGGACTTAAGCATCAAAAGGAATAGGCAGTTGCTCGAGATTACTCTAAGTTTCCTACCTGGTTTCTATTACTGTAAGTGGCTATTTACACTCTACAAGAAGTCACATACTGATTGAAGACATTGCCTGGTATCCTTGCTTTCCAATTTGAAGATGCTTCTATAGAGAAGAAAAGCTGCTTTTAGAAAAGTACTCAGCTAAGGAAAACTCCTTACTATCAGCAAGAAAGGAAGAAAATAGGCATTTCATTAAAAAAAAAGATTAAGCATGGACTTATCACATGACAGCAGCTTCATTCCTAAGTATGTAGGTACTTCAAAAAGTCCTTGGAAAATAGAATTAAAAGATTAGTATATTGGGTAGGCATTTGGAGCAACAGTCAAGCCCCTCACTGGGACACCACATCCTTTACCCTGATACCTGTCTTCAAGGCTCAGCTCCACTTCTGACTGTAGTTTCCTGTAAATGCACATCCCCAGAGGCAATACAATAGAATCTTATTGGATGATAAGAGGAATGAAGTATTAACACATGCTATGACATGGATGAAGCTTGAAAATATCACACTAAATGAAAGAAGCCAGATACAAAAGGTCACATAGTGTATGATCCTATTTATATACAATGTTTATAATTGAGCACTCCATAGAGACAGAAAGCAAATGTGAGTTTTTCAGGAGTCCCTTGGAAAGAATAAAGGAAGCAGTCTGCTACTGGGTATGGGATTTCTTTGGGGCATAATGAAATTGTGCTAAAATTAATGATGTTGATGGTTATACAATTCTGTGAATATATTAAAAGCCATTAAATTGCACACTTCTAATGAATAAATTAAACGTTATGTGAATTATATCAATAAAACTAATGCATCTAAAATAGTAAGCAAGGAGATCAAAGTCATGTGATCCATGAAGGCTATGTACCCCTGTAGCTGCAGCAAGGATCACAAGGCAATGATGCATCAGCCTTAGCCTCTGGTGCTGAGCCCAATCAACCAAGGGTCCTCCTTGTGTCTAGCACTATCCCCACAGTATGCATGGGGAAGACTCTTCACTGTGTAAATGGGCGTTACTAAACGGAATGGAAACGGTGTTCTGGGACCTGACTTACTGGATTTCAAGCCCAGATCTTCTGTGTTTAGCTGTATGATATCGGTCAAATTCCCTAATCTATCTGTCTCCGTTTTCTCCTTTGTAAAACTGAAGTAAGTTCAATAGAGGTAAGTAGTTATTACCTCCTCAGTTTGAATATATTTATGAATCAAAATATGTGACACTCTTAGAATAGTCCTTTTGCACTCTAGTGGGATTCTATAATTTTTGACCTTGAAGCAATTAAAGTTGCTTTTGGTTTGAGATATTTTGGAAAATTTGTATATATTCTTTGAGAAACCTAAGGACTGATCAACTGTAACACTGTAAGAATTGATGAACAATGACCTAAGCTTTTCTTCTGCAAATTCCAAATTATATCACTAATCAAAATACATATATTAGAAGTAGTCACTTGGCACAATGGTAGTAAGCCCACAATCCATATCAGAGGGCCGGGTTCAGGCTCAGCTCTGCTTCTGGCCTTCGTTCCTGCCAATGCACATCCTGGGCAGCAAAAGGCTCAGGTAGTGGGGATCCTGACACCCACATGGGAGACCCACATGGAGGCCCTGTCTGCTGACGTCAGCCTGGACCAACCCTGGCTTTTGTGGGCATGTGGGGAGTAAACCAGCACATGGGAGATCTCTGACTCTCTCCACTTTTCAACAATAAATAAATAAATATAAATAAAACGTGGCAGGATTTTATACATTGTATGTAATATATAGCACCATTTTATATACAGGACTACAGTACAAATTTGGGTAAACATGGAGAGCCCTGTAATCAATCCCCCAAGTCTGCCTAGGATAACTGCACTCTTCATTTCACTTCATATTGAGCACAAAAACGTTTTTTTAAACAATGTTTTTTAACAAAGTGGACCAAGTACTACTTTGGCAATGAAGAGAACACAGAGATCACTTTCTGATGAGTTCTGTGTGTTGTCCTGTTGACCTCCAAGATGACAGTGAGAGCACCAGAAGTGCTACTAGCAGATGAAAGAATCTGAGTTGGTAGAGAGCCTGTCTCAGAATTGCACACCAAATGGTCTGCGGCTGGAACTCAGGGCTCTTGCATTTAGCCTGGTCTGAAATAGCAGACCTGGCTTTGTTGCTTTTCCATTTCTTTTTCAAGTGTTTGTTTGGAAATACCTTAGACTTTCATTTCACAAATTAAAATGTCAAACTATGCAGTTTGGTCTTCAGAATTCTGTGTGTAATATTTGCAGGTGATCAGAAGCTATTCAGAAGTTTTCATTGATAAATTGTCTCTTTATTCTTGTTTTCAGCCTCGCTTCCTTTCAGACAATGATATCTTTGTGTTCTTTGTGAATGTTCTTTGTGAATATTCCTAATTAAAATTAGCCATGGACGTACCATTTGAGAGGCAATATACAATGATCATCAGCAGGTTAGAATTCCAGTCTCCATAATGGAGCATAAAAAAGTCCAGGCAAACAGAAGTTTTTCCAGTCAACCTGGATTTAAAAAAAAAGAAACAGAATTCTCTGATTATTTTCCATGTTTGGTCTCATTTCTACCTCCAAGAGGTATGTCAATCTGAGCAGACATAGAACCATGATGTGATACTCAAAGACTCTCAGTACCTAAACTCAGAATGTAAACAGAACAGAATTGGAAAGCTTGATGATAAACAAATTACAATGGGAAACTAGTGAATGACTACAAGTCCAAAGGGATATTTTCGCATGTTCACATTCTCATTTTCATCTCTTCTCTATTAATCTTAATCCAACATGCTTTCTTTTAATTCAATATATATCATTAAACCTTTGTTGTGCAATGCAACACATTATTCCCACAAGACTTGGAGGACAGAAGAGTAAAGGATAGCAGGGAGTCCATGAGAAAACAATTGCAAAAGATCAATTAAGTATAACATTCAAATCCTTCTCAGACCTTTGCAGTTGGAAAACTGCAAAAATAGCAGTTTGTTTATTCTAGGAAAATCCCAAATCTATAATGTAATGATGAATGATGTGAGCTTTATGATTGGGTAGTAACCATTTATAGCTACCTCTAGAGAGAATGGGATGTCACAGTTTTGTTAGGACATATTCCACTTGAATCACAGACTAACCAACGATTCAAATGACACTTAACTACATATTAAACTTAGTTCCATGTATGGGACAGCAATCTCTGGAACTCAGTGCATTTTGTTTGCTTACTTGACGCAAAGAGACAGAATCAGAAATGTCCCCCATTCACAGGTTCAATCCCCAAATGCCTGCTACAGCTGAGGCTGGGCCAAGGCAAAGCTGGGTGCCAGGAATTCACGCGGGGGCAAGGACCCAGCTGACTGAACCACTGCCTGCTGCCTCCTGGAGTATGCATGACGGGAAGCTGAAATCAGAAGTACACTCAGCACATGAAGTCAGGCTCCCTGCCATCATCTTAACTGCAGAATCAGAATCCAGAGTGCTAACCATTACACTATGGAACCTTAACTCCAGAATCAATCACCCCCAGCCCCAAGAAAATTAGTTATCTTTTCTGCAGTTTCTTTGGAGAGCTTCATGTCTTCTTTACAGCTCAGTTCTGCTTTTTGAAAGGATGTAGCTACTCCATTATCACCATCCTTATACCTTTCTTAATTCAGTAAAGAAATACCTGTTAAGTGTTTACTTTGTGTTTGCATCAAACCAGGCTCAGTCACTTTCCAGCATAAACTTCTGCCCTCAAGGAGCTTTGAACTCTGTTGCAAGAGTTGTGAAATATTCAAATTATTAAGGAATCCACATATAATGAAAGTGAAAACACTTTTGAAACATCGGAAAAGCAGTTCTGATTTCAAGGCCCACAATATTCACATATGAGATTTTAGATCTTATTTCCTGGGGTCTTTGAGAAAGAAATTTTTTGTTCTCCTGCTCTATGCCAAGAGTTTAATTCTCACGATAGGTTAAGGAGATGGAGTGATTATTCTCAGCTAACCAGCAATGTGAGGGCCTCAGAGGGTAAACTTTTACTTACCATGATACAAAGACATGCCA
This sequence comes from Ochotona princeps, assembly GCF_030435755.1. Taxonomy (NCBI): domain Eukaryota; kingdom Metazoa; phylum Chordata; class Mammalia; order Lagomorpha; family Ochotonidae; genus Ochotona; species Ochotona princeps. Next base: position 85,056,185 of record NC_080835.1, read on the forward strand.
AAAGCGTGACTGAAACCACATTGTTAAACTTGCAAACCTCTAATTAGTTGTGGTTCAACAAAATACAAATGGTAAGTCAAACAGTCAAGTAGCGGTCTACCCTTTAGTATTTTCCTCTTATGCTAAGTCATTCCTGACTCTCACCCCAGGAAAGCATCAAATAGGGGAATGGAACAGAAAGGTTGCGGGACAGTGAGACACAGAGAGAGATTTTCCAAGCAGGAGAGAAGGTAGAAAATAAATACACCATTACAAATGTCAGCCTCTGCTTATTAAGTACATATTTGGCTGACTAATTCATAAAAGTACTCAGGTTCATTCACTGCTCTTTGACAGGTATCCATACTGTTCTCCAAGTTAGGGAGAACATACGTAAGAAACAATGGAAAGAACAGAAGCTAGGAAGCTAGGAGTTTCAGAAATACTATAACAGAGTGTATGTTTTTTAATTCAACTAGCATAGTCACTAGGGAGAAGAATACCGAGTAAAAAATGAGAATAAAATGTTAGCCGAGGAGAAGCACTCGGTTGATAAGTGATCTTGGCCCAGGCCTGCAGCTGCGTCCCTCCTGCACCTTGTCACAGGTCCAGGCACAGCAGGATTCTGCAGCCTTAGAACTGTCCACACCCTTTTAGGACCACACTGAAGCTGAAATCCAGAGGCCCCCTCACCGGGTTTCCTCTTGGAAATCCCAAAACTCAACAGCCACATGCTATAACCCTCTCCACCCCTAATTCCTTCATTGCCCTTTGCTCTATGCTCACAGAACTTTTATTTATGTTTTAAGTTTTCTAACAATGGACACATAGGGCCCGGCAGCGTGGCCTAGCAGCTAGAGTCCTCGCCTTGAATGTGCCGGGATCCCATATGGGTACCAGTTCTAGTTCCAGCAGCTCCACTTCCCATCCAGCTCCCTGCTTGTGGCCTGGGAAAGCAGTTGAGGACGGCCCAAAGCCTTGGAACTCTGCACCCACGTGGGAGACCTAGAGGAGGTTCCTGGCTCCTGGCTTTAGATTGGCTCAGCACTGGCCATTGCGCTCACTTAGAGAGTGAATCATCGGATGGAGGATCTTCCTCTCTCTCTCCCCTCCTCTTTGTATATCTGACTTTGTAATAAAAATAAATTTTAAAAAAATGGACACATAAAGGCGGTTTTGATCCTGAAGAAATAAGCATGGGAAGCATTGTGGTTTTGAAACTGATCTGCACTGGGATACATTTTTTTTAATTATTTATTAATTATTTGAAAGGTAGATTTTACGGAAAGAGAAGGAGTGATTTATATTTATTGGAAAAGTAGATTTACAGAAAGAAGGAGAATCAGAGAGAAGGTTCTTCCCTTCTGCTGGTTTACTCCCCAAAGTGGCTGCAACTCAGCTGAACTGGAGCTGAGCTGATCGAAAGCCAGGAGCCAGGAGTCTCTTCTGGGTCTCCCACACAGGTGCAGGGTCCCAAGGCTTTTGGCCATCCCCTACTGCTTCCCACACCACAAGCAGGAAGTTGGATGGGAAATGAGCAGTTAGGACACAAACCAGTGCCCATTTGGGATCCCCAGTGTGCAAGGTGAGGATTCAACTACTGAACCATTGCACCAGGCCCAGACAGATCTTCTACCCACCATTTCATTCCCCAGATCACCACAACAGCCAGAACTGAGCTGATTCAAAGCCAAGAGCCAGGAGTTTCTTGCCAGTCTCCCACCTGGCCACAGGGGCTCAAGGACCTGGGCCAGCCTCCACTGCTTTTCCAGGCCATAAACAGAGAGATGGATAGGAAGTAGAACAGCCAAAGACACCAACTGTGTCCAGTTAAGATGTTGGTGTCACAAGGCAGAGGATTAGCATGCTGTACTACCCTGCCAGCCCCCACTGGGATTCTTGATAACTGACAAACTTCTTGTAGTAGAGACTTTTTTCTTTCTGTATGTTGGATGCCACCATATGAAAACTATTTTTCAAAAATAAAATTAACAAAAGTGCATTTTAATTAATACTGGTAGAAATAGACTGACAGAAATTTTCACTGTAGTATGAAAGATCATTATGATATGTAGGCTCAAAAATAAAAACCGCTACATTATCATTATTATGGTAGATTTTTATGGACCATGAATTTTTTTTCTAGTATAAAATATGAGCATAATTTCCCTTTCATATTTGAAATTTTTCTGTTTTTTTTTTTTTTTTTGGTTCCCTGGTATGATTATCTACTAAACACTCAGGAAAAATTCAATAAACTATCTGAACATTTCATTTTCTGCATTTTTTTCCAATCAAGATTCTTGTTTATTTTATACAGGAGTTCAAACTTTGCCTCTAAAAGTTCAGGAGTTGAGTCTGCTGAAATCAGTAATAGATTAACAGGGAAAATGACAAACACATTCATTAACATACATGTGTGCAAAGAAACCGCACCAATCTGAAAAAAGGGTCAGATGGCAAAAGGTTAAATACCCTGTTTATAGGGCAGAAAAAACTGGAGTATGCTAGATAATGCTAGAAAATGAGCAAAAAACTTTTAGAGGAAATAAACAAGCTTAGGGAACAGAAAATAGCTTGGGATAAAGTTCCTTGGACACTGGAGTAGGTGGCGACAAGTGACCACACTTCTAATCAAAGCTGTCTCAGCACGCACATGAAAGCCTCCCAATAAAGTCCTCACCTTGCACACCCCAGGATCCCATATGATCGCCGATTCCAATCCCAGCAGCCCCGCTTCCCATCCAGCTCCCTGCTTGTGGCCTGGGAAAAGACAGCCCAAAGCCTAGGGACCCTGCACCCATGTGGGAGACCCAAAAGAAGCTCCAGCCTTCACGGCCACTTGGGGAGTGACTCAGCGGACAAAAGTTCTTGCTCTTTGTCTCTCCTCCTCTGTGTTTATCTGACTTTTCAATTAAAAATAAATAAATAAATCAAAATCTTTTAAAAAAATAATTCTGGAGTGGGTGAGGATGGTCAGGCTTTTCCAGATTGTAAACTGGCATTCCTCAGAAGGAGACTTAGGATCACTGCTTCTCTTTAGGAAGAAGTTCCATCAATCAGAGAAAATCCCTCTGCTCGCATTGGAGAGGAGAGACCAGGGATGGTCAGACACCTGGATCCTAAGGTGGCTTCTAAGAGTTTCTAATATCCTTCCGCTGAAAGTGTTTAGCATGTTAAAGCATCATACCCCCAGAACTGATGAGAGGGCTTGGCTATAAACTCCCAAAACTAGTTCTAGTGATCTGAGCTGCAACAAGCCAATCACTGACGTTGAGGTGCTGGAAACCAGTACTGGCTCATAAGTACACACCAAAGTCAGGTCCCTAAGGAAGTAGACAGCCCCCTATACGAAGTCACTGCTGGTTTTGTTTGCAGACACATGTCACTTCAGGCCAGCCTGTGATGAGGGCTAGCCATCGGCAAGTGCACTCAGTGATGTGGGACTAGGAAAGGAGAACTGGGGAAGCCTCCTGTTTACCACGGGGAGCATTCCTAACTGTATAAACACCTCTGAGTAGTATCAGACCGGAATAACCAACAGGAGATAGGGTGTTAGAATTACTCCAAAGATATCTTAAACGTCAGAGAAATTTTCTCTTCAGCACGTTATTAATTTGAAGAAGTACAACTTCTTCAAAACAAAGAAGTAGGTAAAAAGAAATCGAGAAAGCAAAAGTATTGAATCTGTTAGTAATGCCACTAAAAAGGGGGGGGATGGGGAGCAAGGGAGAGATTGACAAACTCATTTCATCATGATTTGCATCAGTAGGAAAAAGGCCAAAAATAACCAAATGCAAATTATTCTTAAAAAACAGGTATTCAATCTAATGGAAGATAGGGGATTTTTCACATGTGTGGTTGTATTTCCTCCAGAAATGCTTAATAATTGTGAATGGGTTGAACTGAACCAGTTTGACAGTAAAGGTAATACCGGAGTAAATCTGAAAATTCCACAATGAGCTAAAGCAAAATTCTAGGTCTTTCTTTTCATGTCAAAGCCAACCACCATTTATTGATTTTGTGTTGCATAAATTATAGTGAAATAAAGCTAGTTTAAAAGTTAATATCCATGAGGACCTCTTGAAAAGTGTAAAGTAATAAATAGAAATTTTATTTTCAGCTTACAGAAAAGCTCTTATTTCTGATTCACGTTTCTTAGTCACTTTTTAAAATTCATTCAACATGCTTAATAACACATTATGTATAAGGCAAGAAAAATGATTTATTTATCTACTTTTAGTGTTTCCAAGTTAGGACCGACTCCAGTAACAAGAGAAAAAGAAACAAGGTTAATAATGTGCATGTCTCCTGTATATGGAAGATGCCCCAGATGCTCAGAGTAGCTCCCAGGCCAGGCTTGTCTGCCATCTTCACCTGAAACACAGAAAGAAGGTGCTGGTGATGTGAGCTGTACTAGAGAGATGCCCAGACAGACAGGGTGAACCAGAGAAGGCTTCTTTGGAATTTCCTTCTGATAGGAGTTTCTAGTAATTTCTAATCATCTTTCTCTTCCTGGTGCAGAGAAAGAGGCAATGCTTATGAATGAAGTTTTCTTTCATGGAAGTACATTTTTCCGATAAAAGGGCAACTTTTGTGACTGGTTGTTTTCAAAGCTTCTCTTGTGTTTGACATTTTCCAAAATAATTCTATGCAAAAGGGCATGTTAGGAGTGACATATTATGGTTTCTTGCAGTCATATTTTGGGATAGGATGTCCTGAGTCCCATGTATGTTTTAACAAGAATTGAAAAAGCAGTCCAATCAAATAATTAGGAGTATAGGTTTGGTGTGACGTATAATTTAAAACTTGGCTGTTACTTAGAATCTTTCTCTGCTTTTCTCATCTATAAAACGGAGAGGATGATTTTGATGGTGACTACAATGATTGTTTCATGACTGATTTCTCTGTATCAAACGTGGAGCTAAAATGTGTGTGCATGGGTCTCAGTTACTTAGACAACCACTACTACTTAGCTACCCTATAAATTAGGGGTCACTTTTATGTACAGTGCTCATTGTTTGAAAAGTAAACATGATGGGTTAAATTCAAGCTAGTCAGCAAAGCCAGAAGCGTACATGTGTTCCGTGGCCAAACCCTGTCTGTCACCTCTACCCTTCTCATCAGTGCTTCTTCCCTACCTGAAACCTACAGCCCCTGGAGATTTTCAATGGTGACTATGGAGTCAGGACAGACCACTGCCCTGTAGCCTTACACGGATTGATTCTGAAGACAATAGGAATGAGTAATGGTTCTGGTACGCAGAGCATTGAGCGTGTTTAATGGAGGTGATAAGCAGGGGAGGGGAGTGAAATGATCACAGTTGAAAGTACTCATGGATTCCCAGGAGCTTACACATTGCTTTGTGAGTGTGCCATCATCTGGAAGGAGCAAGATAGTAAGATTCTAACATCAAAGACACATGTCTGGGAAAGTATCACCTGAATGAACTCAAGCAAATAAGCACAAAATGTGCAGCTCTTGGTGTCTCACATCAATGCCCACAAAGAAATAGTTACTGAAGAGGAAGCATTGAACACCTGTGTGGATAGGATGCTGCATGCAGAGGTGGTGTGCCAGCCTCTATCCTCGGCTACCCCATGAACATAGGGGACTGCAAATAGCATGGCCATGGCCCAGAGGCCCAACGTGAGCCAAATGACCATTGCTCTGCGTACAACTTCTGCAGAAAGTCCGGCTTCTGAGTGTTGAGGACTGAATTGAAACTCTTGCTGGGGCAAATGGGAATTCCCCCTCTAGCCTCCGGAGGTTCCCTGGAGTCAATCAGCAAAGAATAAAGAAAAATAAAGGCGTACAGTTTTATTGACATGTGAAGGGGGAAATCACAGGGCAACATGTGATTCTCCAAAAGTCCATTTAGATGAATATAAAAAAGCCCTTTTCTGTAGCTGCGGGAGATGAATAGGTCATGTAGGCAATTTGAGAAGCTGTAAATGATGCTTGAGGGAAATGAACAGTCTCTGGAGACAGAGATTATCATAAAATATTCTTTTTGGAATTGGAGCCCAAAAGACAGCGGTTGCCAGAGAAGTCAAGCCAAATATGATGAGGTTTTTTCCATACAAATTTATTTGGACATAATTGACATTTTAAAAACTGGACATATTTAGTGTTTACTGCTGACTATGGTCACATTTCTCATTCTTATTTGCTGTAATGGACAATGAGAATCTGGATGGGAGGGGGCAGACAGAAGACCACTGTGTTCTCTTACTTTAGGTCAAATCTTAGGCATGGCAAAATACTGTGTTTGGGAAATATTGTTTGCTGAGCTCCAACACCTTCAGTATGTTTCAGCCTTTCAAAAATCATTTCATGGGCCTGATGCAAAAGTGTAGTGGCTAAAGTCCTTTTCTTGCAAGAGCCAGGATCCCATACTGTTGCCAGTTCATATCCTGGCAGCTCCACTTCCCATCCAGCTCCCTGCTTGTGTCCTGGGAAAGCATTCAAGGACTGCCCAAAGCCTTGAGACCTTGTACCTGCATAGGAGACCCAGAAGAAGCTCCTGGCTTCAGATCGGCTCATCTCTGGCTATTGCAGCCACTTGGGGAGTGAACCAGCAGATGGAAGATCTTTCTGTCTCTCCTTTCAGTAAATCTGATTTTCCAATAAAAATATTTTTAAAATCACTTTATGAGGAGCTAATTTAATTAAATTCCTTTCACCCTGAGGGGAGGGGGTAGCAGCAATTCCAAATCATTGGAAATGGTATGCTTAATGTTATTGATCAGTCTGTTAAGTTGCCTCCATTGCATCAGCCATTATGACTGTGCCAAAAGTTTATATCTCCCTTTCTAACTTCCTTTTAAAAATTGTTTTTGTTAATTTGTCTGTTCACTTATTTATTTGAAAGGCAAAGTTAGAGAGAGGGGAGAGAGATCTTTCATCTACTTGTTTCCTCCCCCAATTGGCTGAGATGGCCAGAGGTGGGCCAATCTGAAGCCAGGATCTTTTTCTGGGTCTCCCATGTGGGTGCAGGGGCCCAAGGACTTGGGCTATCTGTCACTGTTTTCTCAGGATTAGCAGGGAGCTTAATTGGAAATGGAGCAGCTGGAACTCAAACTGGACCCCATGGAGTGACAGCACCACTGCCAACAGCTTTACCTGCTATGCCACAGCATCAATCCCCCCCCTCTCTTTCTTAACCTCAGCAAATAGCTTGACCATTGCATAGACCATGTTGCAGTCGTATTCAGTATGTACAGTTCAGCCAGGCTGTCTGCTTCTGGTGGACAGATACTAGCTCATTCTCTTCAGGAGATCTCATGATGATGTCTCCTGGGCATTGTTCCTTTAGAGCAGCCCACACAGCATATGCTTTGTAACATTTGGTATGTAAATTATTGATTAAAAAATCAGACAAACAACCATGCTGTATCTTAGTCCATTTGGTGTTTCTACAACAAAATATCTTAAGCTGCATAACTTATGAAGAAGAGATTTATTTAACTTACAGTTGTGGTGGCTAAAAGTCCAAATAGCATGGTACCTCCTCTTGTGTGGGCACCCCTCCCTGGGTCACAGCATACCAGAAAAGTAGAAAGAGAAACAGCTGCCAGCAGAAAGGGGCCAGGTGCTTGGGAGGTTCCCTGGCATTTCCTTATAGTTACCCACAATTGTAACAGCTAACTTACTTCATAATAGTGCCATTTATCCCTCCCAAAGGCAATATTCCCTTGACCTTCCATAACTCCACTGGGCATCCCTAGGTAATGGCAAAGGAGAAAGTAACTGAGTGGAAGTAGGGGCAGGCAGGAAGGGCTTTCTTCCTTCCAACATGATCCTTTCTTGCTCAATAGCCTCACACTTCTTGTAAACGAGATGACCCTCCTCCATTATAGTCATTGAATTGGAATGTAAATGCCCTTCAGAGAATGAATACAGGTTACAACTACACCAAGGAACAGATGATCCCCAAGGATGCCAAGAGTCAGTAAAAGCAGAACAAGCAACGCAGATCTCAGAAGCTGACGAGAACAGGAGTAGTGACAGTAAACTGGAGGGAAGGGACCACATGAAATGTAAATCCATGGTTAATACTGAAATTGACTGAAATATAAACCCAGACTAGCAAATTTCCTCAATCATAATAACCACAATGAAGCTGAATGAAGAGGCCACCCTTGATGAACCACAACTGGCCTCAGAAGAACCAGAGGACGTGGTACCGCCAGAGTACCTGTTGCTCTAGAGACAGACACTCCAAGCAGCTTGGGTCACTGGAATGAACCCAACCTCTCAGATACTTGACTTTCTTCAAAAATGACTACTGGACTTAGCTCTACAAGCTCAATAACATTCTAGATAGAAAGAACATTGCACACAATTTCCATGATTGTCCTGACTCTAAATATCAACCAAAATCATGTTCAATAATCTATAAACAAAAGGAGATCAGCAGATCAAATATTCTCAGAGTTGTTAACTGAATGTCAAAAATGTTCTCACTCTGGATAATTACTTGAGACATTTATACCATCACAATTTTAGGCACAAACTGAAGAGTATTATTTCTCTCAGCTTTTGTATCATACAATAAATATATTCATAACTATGGTTAACTGTACACAGAATCAAAGTAGAACTCATGTTATCTAATGTAGTTGAGCAGCTAAGTTCCTGGTTTTATAGTTGGCATAGAGTTCTGCCACAGGCAGTTTGTAAAAAACAAATAACAGTGTGGCTTGATAAGGAAGAGGAGGGCACACTGTGCCTGGAATCTTGAGTTCACAGACTGCTGGTGCGGGAAACCAAGGTCCAACTCAGGCAATGGTGTGTGAGTGGGCAAAAATTTGAGACTAAGGTCAAGGCCTGCAGGCATCCACAGCTGGGAAATGGTCAAAGACCACAGGGTTATGTGCTTTAAGTATATCCTTGAGACATGCGCATTCTGACTTCTGTGCTTGGGTCACACTTTTGCTTCCTAATCATCAAGCATTGGCTAGTTAACATCAATATGGGGAATGGCTACCAAAGGTAGCCACGTCAATTCTTGCCACTTGATTCCTCAAACAGTCCAATAAAAGGTTGGGGACAGCGAGCCCTCTGGGTTGATCTCCTTCCTTAGAGAAGGGCCTTCCCCTTGATCACCCACTTTAATGACCTTTGTCTTGTGTCTGTCTCATTTCCTTTTTTCTCAGTTGCACATCACCTCTCTCTCCAACCCTGTGCATGGTGCTATGAACAGTGGTAGACTCTCTCTAGATAAGCAACTTTTTTGTTAGAAAAAAATATCTTGATGAACTGCTTGGCAATGGAACGGGCATCCTGAGCACATGGAAAACAAGAAAACAATTTAGAGATTAAAAAAGAAGGAGAGCAAAAATTTAGGATTAGAGCAGTAGAAATAAGAAAGGCCAAGAAGCAGAAGATTTAGTTGGTGATGCTGGGGGCTTGTTTTCTTTCTTTCTTTAGAGCAGTGGAACAGTATTGATTACCTACATACACAGCTGGGTTTAACTTGCTTTCCATTGCTGTCTGTTCTCCAGGAAAATCTCTATATAGAGCCTCTTCTTGTGAGTCCAAATGAGGAAGATCTGGCATACCCAGAAGTGTTTCACACCTTCCTTCCCTCTGTATAAACACCTCCGCTCATGACTGCACTATGTGTCAATGCATTTAAACTAAAGACACATCATTTTCGCATCTGGTTGGCCCTGCTTCAATCTTTGTGTCTGATCTCCGGTCCATGGTCACAGACTGAAAGAAAGAGGACAGGCTGTGCTATGTACAAGCTCTCAGCACAACAATGACAATAATGTCCTTGCCTCTTAGGGTGCTCCAAAATCACTGCTATGGTTCTCCTAGACTGACTCTTCTCATTTAACTCTCACAGCCCTACGAAAAGCATTTCTCATTTTTCCAATAATTTCAGACAAGTGTTAGCCACTGTGACACAAGAAAGTTATTCAAAGCTAAATGACTCCCCTTTAACATAATAACACATTCCATCAGTCTGGTCAGATCACCAAAGCAGAAAATGACGCTCTGGCAAGGGAAAATCAAACACATGAAAGGGAAAGACTTCAAAATCAACACCTGGAGAATGATGACCTAAAGGTAAGAGCTAAAGCCATAAGACTCACAGAAGAAAGCATGTGGGCAAGTCTTTGTGACCTTGAATTGAGACACTGTTTCAACAACATGATACGAAACATGAGCAACAGATAAAACATAGATAAATTGGACTTCACTAAAATTAGGAACTTGTGAGGAATTAAGAATATTATCAAAAATATTAAAAAGTCAACCTAGAGAACATGAGAAAATGTTTTCAAATTGTATATGTGGTACAGTTATAATAGACTCCTACATATTCAACAGCAGAAAGAAAAACAGCCCAAATTAAATGTAAGTGAAGAACTAGAGTAGACGTTTCTCCAAAGATGTATGAGTGCGCTTTGAAGCACTCATGGAAAACAGAATTTCATTTCATTTTCCACAAACTTTTTGAAGCGTTCTGTATAAATAAATAACAAGCACCTTAAAAAGATGTTCAGCATCATTCATCAATCATTAGTGAAATCAACACCGCAATGAGATATCAATTCACACATTCTAGGAGTGTGATAATAAGTTTAAGACAGAAAATGACAAATGTTGACAAGCAGACACAGCGAAATTGAAATCTGGTGTCTTCTTGATGAGCATGTAAAATGGATGATAGAGCCACGGTAAAAACCACTTTGTGGTTTCTTGAACTTAACCCAGAACTGCCATACTAACTAGCAATTCCACTCCCAAGTTATATACCCAAAGTTATCAGCAACAACAAGTCAAACAAATATTTGTACAACAGTTATTGTGTATTTATTCTCAATAGCCAAAAGGTGGAAGCTACTCAGAAGTTAATTAATGGATGAGTAGATAAACAAAATATGCAGGCAATGGAATATACCATTTACCACAAAAAGAATGAAGTTTTGATACATACTACATGGATAAGCCTGGAAAACCTTATAGTAAGTGAAAAAAAAATCCAGAAATGAAAGGATTACTACGTGATTATGTTTATATGAAATGGCTGGAATAATCAATGAGAGAGACACAGAGTAGGATAGAAGGTCAGCATTGTGCAGGATGAGACACTGCCTGTGATGCTAGCATCCGAATCTCTTGATTTCAGCCAGTCATTCTGGCCAAGGAGGCAGAGAACCAACAACTCTCTCTCTCTGTCTTTCTCAGTCTCTACACCCCCTCTTTCCTTCAAGTAAATAAGTAAATCTTTGCTAAAGAAGAAGACAAGAAAGTAAAAGAGATTACTAGAGGCTTGGAGGAAGAGAAAAGAGCTGTTATTTAGTAGGAAGTGTTCCTATTATGGATGATAAAAAAGACTGTAGAAATGCACAGTGGTGATAGTTTTACAAACTTGTGAATTTATCAATGTACTTAATGGAATTAAATAATACATGTAAAAATATTTAAAATATTAAGAATTGTACTATATATGTTTTACACTCCTCTCCAAAAAAAAAAAAAAAAAAAAAAAGAGCATCGTATTCCTTCTTTACAAATAAGTCTTGGGCAATCTGTATCTACTGACTGGATCACTCTCGTGAGCTCCAGAAGTGATTTTTCCAGCTGAAATTTCAAACTCAGTGTCCAAAAGTGATGCCATTGCTTAACTACAACCATGTCCTTGCTCCACTGGAGAAACACTTGTGGCTTCTCATAAGCTTCTCAGTAAAAGTGCTATCATCTGTTAAACTCAGATCATCTATACACCTGTCTTCCTCACTCTGTCAACTAATTAGCATTCAATTTTTTATTTTTAATCAATCCTAGCTTCTACCTATGTCATGTTCTGCTCCTCTTGTCCATCTCCATGATCACAGTCTTATTTCAGAACCTGTTTCCTTCTCTCACCCGTTATTTTCTTCTCTGATATCCCCTGTAGAGATATCGCTCCACAGTCTAGCTTCAAAACAACCACTTGCATTGTCTTGCTTTACAGGCCTGACTGCACTCCTTTTTCCCTTCAAAGGCTCTTTCATGCACCTCAGAATAAGGCCAAAATTCCCTGGCATTCTAGGTTGCAGCTCAACATCTTACCTCCAATTCTTCTCTTCATGTGTGCTCTTCCTAGGAAATTCATTCCCACAAGAACTTCTAGGTTTGAGCACTTGCTATAACTGATGGGCCTGTCATGACACGTGATCGGCTTTGGCCCAGAGTTCTTACCAGAATTGAGTCTTGGTGTACATTCTGTAGGTTCGGACAAATGTGTGATGACATATGTCTACCAATCCAGAAGCACACAGAGATTTCTCCACTAAAATTTTCTGTGCTGAACCAGTGAGTGGAAGAATAAATCAATCTTTAAAAATAAAAATAATTTAAAATCCTCTGTGCATCACCTATTCGTCTCCCAACCACCACCTAAGCAACTTACATCTTTTTCCAGTATCTGAATTTTCATTTTTCTGGAATGGTGTGCATTTGTAATCACACACTTTATAGCCTTTTCAGATTGCTTCTTTCACTTGGTAACACGCATGTAACTTTTTTTCCGTGTCTTTTGATGACTTAACAGCTCACTTTTATATGCTGAATATCAAGCCATTGTCTAAATGTGCCGGTTTATTTATCTGTTCATCTATGAAAAGACATCCTTGTTGTTTCCAAATGTTAGTTGTTATAAATATCATTACTATGAACATCTGAGCAACTTTTTGTACCTTCATAAGCATTCATGTCCTCTGGGTAGATTCCAAGGAGCGAGATTCCTGGATCTTAGGATGAGATGACATTCAGTTTTGTTAGAAAACACCAAACTGTCTTCCAAAGGGACTGTGCCATTTTGCATTCCCAACCAAAACATCTTACATTTTTGTTTTCAGTATTTGGGGGTTTGGTCATTGTAATAGGAATGCAATGATATATCTTTTTTAAAAAATATATTTTTAATTGGAAAGTCAGATTTACAGAGAGAAGGAGAGACAAAGAAGTAGAGCTTTCTTCTGCTGATTCACTCCACAAGTGACCCCAATGGCCAGAATTGAGCCAATCCAAAGCCAGGAGTCAGGAGCCTCTTCTGAGTCTCCTATGTGGTTGCAATATCCCAAGACCTTAGGCCATCCTCAACTGCTTTCACAGACCAGAGCAGGTAGCTGGACGGGAAGTGGGGCAGCTACGACACAAATTAGTGGTCAAATGGGATCCCGGTGCATGCAAGGCAAGAACTTTAACCACTAGGCTATGGTGCCGAGCCCAAAATATCATTTTTTAAAGATTTATTTATTTTTATTGGAAAGGCAGATCGGATTTACAGATAGAATGAGAGACAGAAATCTCTTCCATCTGCTGGTTCACTCCTCAAATAGCCAAGACAGCCAGAGCTGAGCCAACCCAAAGCCAGGAGCCTGCAGCCACCTCTGGGTCTTCCACGTGAGTGCAGGGTCCCAAGTCCTTGGACCATCTTCTACTGCTTTCCCAAGCCATAAGCAGGGATCTGGATGGGCAATGGAGCAGCCAGGACATGAACCAGCACCCATATGGGATCCTGGCAATTACAAGGTATGGATTTAGCCATTGAGCCATCACACCAGGCCCAAAATATCATTTTTTAATTATTTCCATAATGGCACATGATGTGGGGCACCTTTCCATGTGGTTAATTGCCAAATGTGTGTCTTTTTCTGAAAAAAAGTCACTTTAAGGTCTTTGGGACTTTTTTAAATTGAGTTGTTTGTATCTCTGTTGCTGAGTTTTATCAGATGTATCTTTTGCAACTATTTCCTACACAGTATGTAGCCTGTCTTATTCTGACTTTTTTTAATTCAGTTGTTTGTGTCGCTGTTGCTGAGTTTTATCAGATGTATCTTTCACAGATATTTCCTCACAGTGTGTAATCTGTCTTATTCTGCTGAATCAAAGTCTTTTGATTTTAATTTAATGCAAAGATCACTGAAAATCTCATATAACTTCATTGTTAGCTGAATCTACATCAATTTTAAATATTCATTTCTTGTACAAACATTTATTGTTCACTTGCTAAGGACCCCAAATCCACTAGTATAGCTGGACTGAGACCACACAGAATCAAAGCTTCTTTATATAAAAAAAAAAAGCAAACTGAACTAACTGATCTGGAAATTTTACTTTTGTTAACACACAGTATCTAATCACCAGATCCTATAAAAGATATCTGGGAAATTGAAGTTTTCAGCTCTCACACACTTGGGGTGTCTACGTTGATGTATTACAGTTATAAGTGATGGCACTCTCTCAAGAAATATATAATACAATGAAGATAAATCTATCCTGAAATACATAAATACCACTGAGCTGAGTCATGACTACTATTAGCAAGCTACATGACTTTGCAGGAATCAGTCAGTCTGTCATCTTGACCTCAATTGCAGCTTTGGCAAAAACAAAGTGATTAAACTGGAACCCCCCAGACAGAGACTACATAATGATTAAGAGTATTGAGGGTTACTGCAGCCCTAACTGTGGCTGGGTGGCAGCTGGGGTCAGAGTGATTGGAAGAAAGAGTGTGGGAGAGACCTGTTATTATGGAGTACAATACAGAATAAGTAGGACAGTTGAATATTCAAGCCCATGCTTGAATATTTCTGTTTAGTATTTTTTCATGTGTTTCAAGAGGGTTTAGGAACAGTACTGAGTATCAACAAAAACAATTAATTAATTTTAGAAGGGAATAATCTGAATAAATGAACAGGGTTTTTTTGGTTTTCAAAATATATTTATTTGCTTTCTTGAAAGAACTACAGAGAGAGGGAGAGACAGAGGGATCTTCCCACCCACTGGAAAACCCAGCTTGCCGTAGCGGTCGGGACTGTGCCAGGCGAAAGCTAGAGCCAGGAGCCTTTCCTGGCTTCCTCCTTGAGTGGCAGGAGCCCAAGCACTCGGGCCATCTTGTGCTGCTTTTCCCAGGCCATCAGCAAGGAGCTGGCTCTCAAGTGGACTAGCTGGGACACAAACCAGTGCCCACATGAGAGGTTAGCATGAGAGGGCTTTACGTGCTACACCACAACACTGGACCCTAAATGGAAGAGTTGTTTGATTTTTTTAAAATAATCTATTTAGTTTGTTTGTAAGGCAGAGTGTTCAATGAGTGGGGCAGGAGGAGTGAGGGAGGAATAAAGAGAGGGGAAAAGAGGGAGAGAAAGAGAGAGAATGTTCCAGCTGCTGGTTTATTCTGCAAATAGATGCAAAGGGAAGGCTGGATCAGGGTGAAGCCAGGAAGCAAAAACACCATCCAGATTTCCTATGTGGGTGGCAGGAACATAAGTGCTTGGGCCATCCTCTGATCCCTTCCCAGACACCTCAGCAAGGAGCTGCAAGGGAAGCAGAGCAACAGGGAATTGAACATGTGTGCCAGCATGGGATGCTGGCACCTGGAGCAGCAGCTTAGCTCACTGCAACACAATGCCGGGCCCCTAAATGGAGATTTAAAGCAGGTAGATATCACTGCTCCCCTGTGCTGCTTGGAAAGTCGGCTCCATGATGGATGACGTCCATCCATCACATCAAAGCATTGCCATCAACCACTCCTGCCATCTTTTCCCTCTAACAAGAATAACAGGATGGTGGTAGCACTCTATTTTCTGACTTTGAGGACTGTTCCGGTATTTGATTAATAGTTATTTAATTATGTTTTATGTACTTTCTTCTTTTAACATTTACTTTTGCATGAACTTTCTATACATCTGAATTATTTTCAAAAAAAATATCATTTTAAGATGCATAAGACAAGAATTTCCTAAATCATGCACCTCAAATTCTTTAAAAATTTAAATTTGTGTGAACACTGATTTAATCTTGGCACATAAAGCACTTTCTGATAGATTTGACTTATAAAGCAGATAGGGGAAATAATTCTTTGAAGGACAAATACCTTGTGTGCTGCCAGCCAACGAGGACGTAATACTTCCTCATTGTTGTTAATGAAAACTAACAGAGCCTTTGTAAAATAAATAAATAAGCAAACAGCAGCCTAGTGAGTCACCTGTTTCCACATACAGGATGGAGAAGCTCTATAAATTTCGCCAGCCTCTAAGCAGAAAGTGCCAATCCAACCGTGGGTCCAAGAACTACCATCCTGGATGGCAGCTACGCAGCTCACCTTGCTGTGCTCCGCGTGTCTACTGGCCGGCAGCCTGGCCCTGCCTCTGCCACAGAAGGCAGCGGGCATGAAGGAGCCCCAGTGGGAACAGGCTCAGGTATGTCACGGTCCCCTCCCCTGGGACTCAGGGGTCTTGCCAGCAGCACTGGTTATGTTTTTCCATTCTCTCTCCTTCTACACTAGTAGAAGAGTTTTATTTGAAAAGAAGAGAAGGAGAGAGTTCCTCCCTATTTCACTCCCTGAATGGCAGGAACACCCAAGGCAGGGCCAGGGTGAAGCCAGTAGCAAAGAATTCCATCTGCATCACCCAAGTGGGTGGCAAGAACTCAGATACTGAGCCGTATTCCACTGCCTCCCAGGTGCGTGAGCAAGGAGTGGGACTGCAAGTTCCAACCCCTCCATTCGTTATATAGATTGACTTAGGAATAGTGGTAACGTTCTCAAAACTTCAGTTTTTTAACTGAGATGTTAGAGATTAAAACGATGATCACCCAAGCAGAGGAGTTGTGAAGCATGTAACATTTAGCTGCTGCAACAGTGTTCATTCTCAATAGACTGAACGTGTATCCTTACTTATTGCTACTTGACAATCTTCATAAAAGCGCACAGAGTACATCTCTAAAGGTGAGAAAATTGGAGTCCAAAAACCCAAGTAGAAGTGACAACTTTTCCAAAGCCAAGGACTCTAGGTAAGGCACCAGCTTCTGGGTTTGCTTTCCCTTATGCCCTATGGAAATAATAACACTGTCTGGTACCTCCCAGTATTATTCTTGTAAATAAGGGAAATGATAATACCAATGAGGATACTTCAAAAATGTATGGAAATGCGTGATTAAAAAGAAAAATTGTTCTCATGCAAAAAGAACTTTGAAATCCATGCATAGTTGTGCATAAAGAAACTTTTTGAAGATTTCTATATGTAAGAATTTTTACTATGTCAATTAATTCCATAATGATGTAAATTTTTGCTGATGGTATGTTGGAGCTTTCAATTGACTGGGATGATACTCTGCTGGCTCTGTCTTCAGGCCAGAGAGGATATACCTAAGAAGCTGTTGAACTTGACTGGACAATAAGATGCTGGACTCTATGTTTGGTATACGCTTGCAATGGGGGAATCTCAACTGAACTTGAGCTGTGGTTATGCAACAAGGTGGAGGAATCCACCATGGTGGGAGGGTTTGGGGAGCGGGGGGGAGAACCCAAGTATCTATGTAACTGTGTCACATAATACAATGTAATTAATGAAGTTAAATAATAAATAATTAAAAAAAAGAATTGCAGATTACAAAGTGGTTTTATGTACATTGCATCATTTACTCTTTAGTTTATCCTGATTTTAAAAAAAGAGGTTAAGTAGATTCACATAGGTGCTAGTGCAAGAGATTGTAATCCAAGGCAAATTTTTCTGGCTCAAAAATTAGGCTGTAATAAGTAACATAATAAGTGTAGATAGTCACTATTTGGCAAAATAATTGGATGGTTACACGTAAGTGCTATTTATAGTTAAGCCTGAAGTATAAGAAAGGTCAAATTTTATCATTGATTAACTTGTACTTTAAGAAGTTTCAGTTGGGCCCGGCGGCGTGGCCTAGCGGCTAAAGAAGTTTCAGTAATACAAGGAATCTTTAACAAGTTCATAGAAGATACATATTACAAAAAATTGTATGTGGATTCTGAAGCTTGCATTAAAATAAGCTTAGCTGTTAACTCCATTTTCCATAGAATGTTAGACGGAACCATATGGAATTACAAATATTTAACAATTTTTCCCCTCCAAACCATCTGATTCTACCTAATGAATTCTCCAGGAAAAAGTACATTTGCAGGTACATCTGTCTCTCTAGTTGGTGTGCAGGTGGTCAGCACAATAGAAGGAGTCTGCTGGGTATAATGGAAGCCAGGAGAAAAAGCAATTTAGGAACACAGAGAAATTCCATTCCGGTTGGGTCTCCACAAAGTCTGTAGCTCAGGTAGAGATAAAATAGATCAATTGTTTTAAATAGCAATTTTCAGGGCCAGCACCACTACATAAAAGGCTAGGCCTCTGCCTTTGGTGCCAACATCGATGCCAGTTTGTATCCTGGCTGTTCCACTTACAATCCAGGTCTCTGTGGCCTGGGATGGCAGTGGAGGATGGCACAGGTCCTTGGGCCTCTGCACCAATGTGGGAGACCTGGAGCAGGCTCCTAGCTCCCAGTTTCAGATCAGCTCAGCTCTGGCCTTTGCAGTCATTTTGGGAGTAAACCAGCAAATGGAGAATCTCTCTCTCTTTCCTTGTTCTTTATAATATTTTCAAGTGTTATAAATAAATATTTTTTTTAAATGAGAAAGAGAAATACTTCAACTTCTTCTTTTAAAAAATAAGCAATTCCCGATGAGTAATAGATATCCATGTTACTGAATGAAACCCAAATATTGGTAATAATAAATAAGCTGACATTAGTTTATCTGAGCTGCTGGATTCCTTATATCCAGACACTAGGAAACCATGAGATTCCCATGCATGAAGTTGTGGAGGGGATAGACCCTGTAGCCCTGCTTCAGCCTATAACCTCCCAAAGTGGATTTAATTAGGGTTTAATCATGGAAAGGAGGGAAAGAGGGAAAAGAAACTAGAAGCCAGGAAACTCAATTCCAATTCTCGGCTACTAAATGCTTTGCTCTCCTCACTTGGACAATGAAATCAAGTAATTATGCTGATAATTAACTGATAGATTTTTCCAGGACTAAAACTTTAAGATTATCTATCCTTTCTCTGGGAGTAGAGCTCAGCAGGATCTTAGGACGTTATCAATGTGGCCGCTCGGGCACACTGGGAGACACTCCTGAGGATTCCTACAAACGCAACTAGGCTTTATGAAGTGTAAAGTGGTGACTGGCACCACAATGTAGTAGACTAAGCCTTCATCTGTGGTGCCAGCATCCCATGTGAGTGACAGTTAACGTGCTGGGGGTTTAAGGGAGGGCAATCCAAGTACTTGGTCCCCTAGACGCACGTGGGAGACGCTGGTGAAGCTCGTGCCCCCTGCCTTTAGATCAGCCCAGCTCAGGCTGTTGCAACTATTTGAGGAGTGCACTGGCAGATGAAAGATTCTCTCTCTCTCTCCTTCTCTCTGTAACTCTGCCTTTTACATAAAAATAACTATTTTTTTTTTTTTAAGTAAAGATGTTCCTCTTCAAAAAACTGGTATAAAAGAGAAGTTGAGGGCCCGGCGCGATGGCCTAGTGGCTAAAGTCCTCGCCTTGAACGCCCCGGGATCCCATATGGGCGCCGGTTCTAATCCCGGCAGCTCCACTTCCCATCCAGCTCCCTGCTTGTGGCCTGGGAAAGCAGTTGAGGACAGCCCAATGCCTTGGGACCCTGCACCCACACAGGAGACCCGGAGGAGGTTCCAGGTTCCTGGTTTCGGATCTGCGCGCACCGGCAGTTGCAGCTCACTTGGGGAGAGAATCATCGGACAGAAGATCTTCCTCTCTGTCTCTCCTCCTCTCTGTATATCTGACTTTGTAATAAAATAAATAAATCTTTAAAAAAAAAGAGAGAGAAGTTGAGGGATTATTTTTTCTTTTTAGTCCCTGAAACTGAATGACAATGCTTCACTATCAGTAAAAAATTTTCTCCTCATTAATGCCTATTTATTTTGCCCAGTAACTATATAACTGTTGTATCTTCAGATTGCTGTTTGAATCCACAGGCACCAGAAGAGAAAGATGAGCATGAAGACCATAAGCAGAAACTATAGATTAATTACCCTCTTTTCAACAGGACTATCTCCAGAGATTTTATTTTTATGGCTTAAAATCAAAGGATGTCAATAGTATAGAAACCAGACTGAAGGAAATGGAAAAGTTCTTTGGCCTTCCTGTAACTGGGAGGTTAAACTCCCACATCATAGAAATAATGCAGAAGCCCAGATGTGGAGTTCCAGATGTTGCAGAATACTCGCTATACTCAGATAACCCAAAATGGACTTCCAAGGTGGTCACCTACAGGTTAGTTTTATTTTGGTTTATTTTAGCAAAAACAATAAAACCCTTTTCCTAAGAGGTTAAACATTATTTTCTTATTCGCTACTAGGATCATGTCATATCCATTTCCCACTCGAGGCTTATCGCCTACCAGAGTGGATCAAATAGTGGCAAAGGCCTTCAGCCTGTGGAGCAAAGAGATTCCACTGCATTTCAAGCGACTTCAGTCCGGAACTGCTGATATCATGATTGGCTTTGCCAGAGGAGGTATGGAGATTGCTATAGTTATTTCTGTGTTTGTTATTTTTATCAGTCCTCTCTTCTTTTTAGGATTTTAGATCTTAAAATGTGTGTGTGTGTGTGTGTGTGTGTGTGTGTGTGTGTGTACGTGCGCACGAGCATGCACTCTTGCAAGGATATTTCAAAAAGTTTGTGCAAAAATAGAATCAAAAGATAAATTTAGAGGCAGGTGTTTTATGAAACAGCTAAGATGCCACTTAGAATGCCTCATCCCGGTTCTGAGTGCCTGGCTTTGAATCCCAGAACCTCTCTCCAGTCTAGCTTCCTGCTAATGCATATCCTGGCAGACAGTAGGTGATACCTCCAGTAGTTGTTAACACTACCAACCTTCCAGCAGGTTTAGGGAGAGTTCCTGCCTGTTACATCTGGGAAATGAAAGAGCAGATGAGAGATGTCTCTCTCTCTCTCTCACTCTCTGTCTTTCAAATCAATAAAATAATAAAGTTTAAATCCTTTTTAAAAGGTAAGCCTGTTTTGGTTTAGCAAATATTTACATCATGTCTAATTTTTGCATAACATGTATTTTTCATAAACTCCCAAAGACTTTGTATGTGCACAGCTTTTGAAAAATATTTGCACCAAAATAAATTTCTCTTTTAACTTCCTTTTCTATAAAGTTTTTGAAGTCTCCTCATATTTTGCCATATGAGTGTAATATTTCTAGTCTGCTAACTCACAGTCACTTTTCACAACAGAAGTTGGCAAGCCAAGAACCTTGAACCAAAGCCAGTCTACCAGTCATATCAGAGCAGAGCGCTGTTCTATCACTTAGCTATCGCCTAATACCACTTTCAAACAGGTCACAGTTGTGACAGAGACCATTAAATCAACAAAATGACTTGCTGCCTTACCTTGACAGCAAAAGTGTGCCAACTTCTATTTTACGGCATGCGTCAATTCAAAATATATCTAAGAATATCAATACTAAACCAAGAGAAAACGTTACAGCTCCTAAAGGTTACAAGTGACCTCCAAGAAGTGGGACAGTGTCTTTGGATTCCTTCCAATACCCTTATTAGCAAAAAAAAAAGTAGAACATTGACACTTGTGTATCAAAGACCTAGAGAGGTAGAACACACACACTAGCATTTCTTCATCTTTCTCTCTCTTTCTCTCTCTCTCTCTCTCTCTCTCTCTCCTTTCAAGACTTACTTATTTTGAAAATCTGAGTTATAAAGAGAGACAGACAGACAGATTTTCCATCTGCTGGTTCATTCCCCAGAAGGCCTCAATGGCAGAGCTGTGCCAGGCCAAAGCCAGAAGCAAAAAGCTTCATCCAATCCTTCTGGACATGGATGGCAGGCGCCTACATGCTTGGACCATCTTCCATTGCTTTTCCTAGACCATTTGCAGGGAGCTCCATCAAAAGAGGAGCAGCAAGGACATGAACCAACAGTCATGCAATACTGGCATCACTGATGGTGGTTCCACCCACTACACTGCAACATGGGATCCTGAAATGCTCTTTGTAGACTTGATAATGTTATAAAAGAAAATACATTGATTGGGCACTGGCATAGTATTGTAGCAGAATAACCCCCCTCTTTCTGCTGCAAGTATACCATGTGGGCACCGGTTCATGAACTAGCTGCTCCACTTCTCAAATCAGCTCCCTGCTTATGGCCTGAGAAACTAGCAGAGGATGGCCCAAGTTCTTGGGTTCTGAACCCATGTGGGAGAAGTTCCTGGCTCCCAGCTTCAGACCAGACCAGCTCTGACTGTTACAGCCATTTAAGCAAGAAGCCAGCGGATGAAAGACCTCTCTCTCAAATAAATCTTTATATATATATTTATTTATATACATATATATTGAGTGATTGATTGGAGAAAAGTGCAGATACTAAAGGCAATTGCCCCCATTCTCTTCCAGCTCACGGGGATGACAACCCCTTTGATGGACCAGGAAACACACTAGCTCATGCCTTTCCACCTGGGCCTGGCCTTGGAGGAGATGCTCACTTTGACAAGGATGAACCCTGGAGCGACGGTAGCGGTTCAGGTATAGCATCTCATGTCTCTTGTACCACCCATCCTCTGAAAAATCCTGAAGGTAGATCAAGTTTAATATGATAATTGCTTTAATTTATAAGAATCACTGAACCCTGCCTGACTAAATACCAATCACATTATAAGCCTTAACTGTGTAGTCTCATTTAATGTACTCATTATGTTATATACACAGAAGAGGAAAGCTCAGGCTACAGAGTAAAGCAGCATTGGGTTCGAATCACTGGATCTCTACAAGGATTTCCTGTGCGTCTTTGGGCACATTATTTAACCTTATTGAGCCTCAGTTTCCTCATCTATGAGAAAATGAGACTATACTAGTTCCCAAATCAAAGACTGAACTTGGATTAAATTATTTGATACATGTCTAGTAATTAACATGGTACATGGAATATACTAATAGTTTAATAAGTTATACTTATTTCTTCATATTTCCCCAAAGTAAGTTATCTCAAATAGGGGAGAATGATGAACAAAGAATATCCCATTAAAAGTTATACAATATTGAAATTATGCTGTACTACTCACAAAGCACCTACTCCATGGCTCAGTCAATCATGTTCATCATTTTACAAAGTAGGAGATTATAGACACATTAGAGACACAGAGCATTTCCATGGGTCTGAGAGACGGGCAAAAAAAGAATATATGTGGGTACTTTAAAAGGGTTGACGGAAAGTGGAATTAAAAGCTTATTTTTGTGGAAAGTTTTAAAATCCATGCATAGATTTCAATATGCACATTTTCCATGAACATATTGATGGTCCCTCAAATGTAACATGATTTCATGAAATCAAACACAAATCCAGCCCTGCCTGGGGATCCTGCCTTTCAGTGTCAGCTTTCTCAAAATCAAATTTCTCTCTCTTCTGATATTCAGATCACTCTCATTTATTGAATAGCCATTTTTTTTCTAAGTTTAGGGAAACTAATTAACATGACATGCCTTCACAGTAGAAATTCCTGCTTCTGTTTATCAGGTGAGGAACTAAGATTGAGCCACGTTTATTGTGACCAAAGCCATTAAGCTAGTAAGCTCAGAGATATGGTTGAAGGCCAAGTCTTAATATTTTCAAGCTTTTGCTTTCGATAACATAATGGGACAGCCTGGGTGATTACACTAGATGCAAAAAGGTATAAAATAGCATTGAAGTTTTTGAAGAAAGAGAAGTAGTGATGAGGTGAAAACATTCTGATTCTCCATCTTACTCCTCCCTACTTTTGAAGTAAACAAGTAAACCATAAGGAATTGGAGTTGAGCATTTTTACAGTTTATCTTGTATGCATATCTATTTTTATATTTACTGAGTGCCCTGTCTTTGCTTATAGGAATAAACTTCCTGTATGCGGTAACTCATGAACTTGGCCATTCCTTGGGTCTGGATCACTCCTCTGATCCAAATGCTGTGATGTATCCAACCTACGAACATGAAGATTCCCAAAATTTCAAACTTGGACGGGATGATATTGAAAGCATTCAGAAACTATATGGTAATATTTGTGAGTTCAAGTAAGGGGCATTCAAGTAAGGGGCATTCCCTTAGACTTGGATGACTGGGAATGGGCATTTGCATAGAAACACAACACCAAAACTTACATTTAAAAGGCAATTGAGGGGACATTTTTGAGATCACAAACAAATAAATTATTCATTTGTTTATAAATAAATTATTTATTTATTTACAAGGATGCTGATTTCAAGTTTCAGTAAGACAGTAGTACCATGTAGGAAAATTACAAAAATAACACTTTCAAGATTCTTTGTTTCTGTACATTTTTTTAAGTTTTTACTTATTTATTTTATTTTTTTATTTGAAAGGCAAATAGAAGCAGAGAGAGAGGTTCCAATCCTCTGGTTGGCTCCTAAAATGTCCACAAAAGATCAAGCTAAAGCTTGGTGCCTGGAACTCACTCTGGGTCTCCCACAAGTGAGGTACATGCCCCACTGCTTCCCAGAGAGCACTTCAGCAGGAAGCTGGAATCTGAAGTAGAGTTGGAACTTTAACTCAAGTACTCCAATATGGGTTGCAAACATCCCAAGCACTATCTTAAAAGATGAGAAAAGGTTCAAAGAAGCTAAGTGAATTGTTGAATGTCATGTAGCTTCTAAGTGCTTGAATAATGATTCTAAGTCAGGACTGTGTGCCTACAGATTCTCTCTGCTATATATTTCTGCTACCCAGTTAGCTTTAAAAAGCGAACTGGAGGCAGGTGCCATGGTGCAGCAAGTTGAATTGCCACTTGGGACACCCAAATCCCATGTTGGGGATGCTGGGATCAGCTCCCACCTCTGCTTCTCACCAAGCTTCTTCCTTCTAATGCTTCTGGGAAGAAGCAGATGGTGGCCTGGACACTTGGACTCCTGCCACACATTTAGGGGACCTGAAAGGAGTTGCTGGCTCCTGGTTTCAGTCTGGCCCAGCCTGGATTATTGCAGGCATTTGGGGAATACACCAACAGATGAAGATGGATCTCTCTCCCTCTCCCTCCCTCTATCACAGTGTCTTTCAAAATACATCAACCTTTTAAGATTGAACAAATAAAAGTAAGTTAGACAAGAGAACAGGCAATAACATACGTAAATTGGCAGATATTGGTAATCCTGTGCAGTAAAATATCATGATGATAATATACTGCAAAAAGAATACACAGCTTTGAATGATCACAGAGAAATGAAATGGCTCTCATATTACTGAGTACTGTCCTTTGGGAAGAATCATCCCTAAAGGGGGAAGAATGTAACTTATTAGTTAAACCAAGAAGTTACTATAAACCAGCACTTCCCAAATTGTCTTACCAAAATGCCAGTTATATAAGACAATTCTCCAAAATCATGATATAGAGAAATAATTTCAGCAAACACCACCAAATATATTTCAGGTGCAACAAATATTTAACAGAACTCAACAAACATGCTTAACTCAGTATTTTATAAACTATAGTCCTTTTTATGGCACACCACTGAAATGCAAAAAAAATTGCATTTCAGAGAGCACACTTCGAAAAAATTATTTGTACTCTAAACATCCAACTTAAGGAGTTCCTGCTTCCTAAGACTCAAATACTGAAATAATATTGCTGATAAAGTTATCACCAGACAAATGGAAAGTACTCCCTCCATTATTTAAAACATTGGAACCCATGGAATACTCTACAGCATTCAATAACTTAGAATCTTAAGAAAAATATATGGGACTAAAGAAGATTCTGAGGCACAGAATAAAAAAGAAGGAGAAAAAAAAAGAACAGATTAATGCAATAAATCCGCAAGTATTAGACAAAAGATTTCCCCTAGTCAAAGTTAGGAAGAAGTAATTTGTAGACAAATTAAAAAGTGCTCTTTTTAGGTAGATTATAAATTTAGGGGATTCATCAAGCCAGAAATGTAATATGAGCAGAAAACAGATTCAAAAAATGTGGTTAAACTCATGGATACAGGATTCTCAATGTTCTTTTCAGAATAATAATAACAATAGCTAAAGTGCATTGAGTACCCACACTTACCACACCCTTCACAATAACTCCTTGAAACCAATGATTCAATGAGATGTTTACTTTCTCATGTTACAGATTGGTAACCGAAATCCCAGAGAGGTTAGCTAGTAACTTACCCATGATCACACAGATGGTGAAAGAGTGGAGACAGCAGGCAACCGTGGCCTGAGCCCCAGGTCTACCTACACCCTGTGCAATACTGACTGCTCAGTCACTGGAGGTTGTTCTTCAGAATCTTTGTCCTGAGGTGGGCGAAGGACAGGCTATAACATGCCATGACATTTCTTTTGTTTCTACAGACTTAAAGTTGTTCCTATACCTTTTATACCAAGTCAAATTATTCTTATTTTACTTTCTTAACAGGGAAGAAAAGTAATGCAAGAAAGAGATAGAAGCTTCAGGGTGAACATCCAATCATCCACTGAGTTCTTGCTAAGTGTTTCCTATCCAGAAAGAAGAACAACCATTGCAGCCCTCCACCTAGCACTTTCTTCATTCTTCCTTGTATTGCCTGTTGGGTTTTGTGTGACTTTCTCTCACTGTAAGGACAAACTTTATGGGATGACTGTGTCTTACACATATATGTGGGTCACCTCAAGCAACCTGCAATTGGTAGAAGTCAATCAACATTGTATGCACAAGAAAATAAAATTTTTATTTTAAAAAATACCTTCTATTTGGGAGCATTGTTTCTGTAGCAGGAGAAGATATGCTACAGAAAGAAATCGTGGACTAGGACCAAAAAAAAAAAATCCCACTGAATTATTTTAGGGTCTTCAAGTGTACCTCAGCTTAGTACCAAATGAGAAATGTGAAAGTCCCACCTTTTTCTCATTCATTTGTATAGCCCAAAGTTGCACTAACTTCCCCTTGTCCTTTTGGGCCAGCTGTCATCATGGGGTATTTGGGAAGTCCAGTTCTTCTCATACATTGTCTGTGGATTCCCAAGGACTTCTAACCTCACACTCACGCCCAGTTCCCAGTTTCCACCTCAACCTCCTGGTTCCCCTGCATCTGTCTCCTGCCAGCGCTATTCTCTGGGCTCCCTCTCTGCTGCACTGCCCCACCCAGGCTTCCATCTCACCCCCCTCCTTCTCTATTGCCTACATTCCTGGGCACAGCAGCTTGAACAGCTTTCCTAGAATATCTATGTCTGCAGGCTCTAGATTGTGTGTGTGTGAGAGAGAGAGAGAGATCGCGAGAGAGAGAGAGAGAGAGAGACTGTGGGATGGACAGGAAAGTGAGCTTTTAATATTTTATACAGATTCATCTCACTTATCTTTTTAAACTATAGAAAGGCAGAGTTACAGAGAAAGGAGGAAAGACAGACACTTCCCAGATGGCCACAAGGGCCAGGGTTGGGCCAAGCCAAAGCCAGGAGTCCAGAGTTTCTTCCACGTGGGTGCAAGGTTCAAGTACTTTCACCATCTTCCACTGCCTTCCCAAGCACATTAGCAAGGAATTGAATTAGAAGTGGAGCAACTGAGCCCTGCACCATGGCCTAGTGGCTAAATTCTTGCTTTGCAAGTGCTGACAGTCCATTTGGGCACCAGTTCATATCCTGGTTGCTCTGCTTCCCATCCGGTTCCCTGCTTGTGGCCTGAGAAAGCAGTAGAGAGTGGCCCAAGGCCTTGGGACCCTACACCCATGTGGAAAACCCAGAAGAGACTTCTAACTTCTGATCAGCTCAGCTCCAGCTGTTGCAGCCAGTTGGGGAGTGAACCAGCAGACAGATAATATTTCTGTCTCTCTCTTTTTGTAAATATGACTTTCCAATAAATCAATGCTTTCAAAGAAGAAGTGGAGCAGCTGGGACTTGAACCATTGTCCATATAAGATGCCAGTGTCAAAGGCAGGTGTTCAATATGGTATGCCACAATGCCAGCTTCAATCTGCTATGTGTTTCAGCACATCATTCTTAGCAGTGAAGTTAAGCTCTAATTGAGCACAGAAATGAAATTTTCTTTTTCCAGTCAAAATAGCATGTAACTGCCTTTTATACACACATTTTCCTAAAAAACAAGAGCCTATAATCTTTTTTATAATTATGTGGGAAAATATGTGAAATTAATCAGTTATACTCAACTGGTATTGAAAAGGTTTGCCAAGAGAAAGCTGTCATAGCCACATCACCACTGGAAGTTCTGAGGGAACCATGCCTTATGATGGGGACTGCCCCATCTATTGTGGTGTGATTAGCAGTTATCCCTGTCCTCTCTCTACTCACCGTATGCCACATCTTCAGTTGTAGCCACCAAAAATATTTCCAGACACTGCCAAGTTCCCTTTTGGGGAAAAACAGCCCAACTGGGAAGTACTGAGCTAAAGAATTTTAAAATGTGAATGCATTTATTTTCATCTACCTGAAAAGCAGATGTACCTACACAGAGAAACAGAAATAGGGGTGAGAGAGAGAGAACTTCTTCCTCAAATGACCACAATAGTTAGGGATGCGCTGGGTCTAAGCCAGGAGCCCAGAATTCCATCCCAGTGGCCCATGGAGGTGTGCATGTGACAGGTGCCCAAACACTTGCGCCCTCATCAGCTACCTCCCAGGATGCCTTAGCTGGAACAGAAGCAAAGTAGCTGGGACTCAAATCCACACCAATACTCTCAAATGCTCACCACAGAAAGTAATTCCTCTGAATTTTACTCACTGTCCCTTCTGCCTTTTTTTTTAATTTATTTATTATTTTTAATTCATTAATTACATTGTATTATGTAACACAGTTTCATAGGTACTTGGATTCTCCCCACCCCTCCCTGCCTTTTTTTTTTTGTTTTACCAAAGATCCAACCATCCCCCAATTCCATGCTATCTCACAGAAAAGGAAAAAGAGCAAAAGGTAATGTATGGGAACAGAGTAGGAAGCATATTAAGCCTCCACTTGGGATGCCTACATCCCACAGCAGAGTGCCTGAGACTGACTGCCACCTGCATCTTCCTATCCAGCTCCCTGCTAAGACACCCTGGGAGGCAGCTGATGACTCGGGTGCTTGGATTCCTGCCACCCATGTGTGACACCTACATAGAGTTCCCGGCACCCAGCTTCAGCATATCCCAGCTCTTGCTTTACATGTATTTAGGGATTGAACCAGTAGATAAAAGATCTGCCCCGTGTCTCTTTCAAATAAAATTTTTAAAATACATAAAATAACCACCCCATGGGGCAAAATTTGGAACAGCAAGTTAAACTGCCGCTTAAGAGGCTGGCATCTCAGAGTGGAGCACCTGTTTCAGTGTCAGCTGCTCCACTTCTGACCCAATACCCTATGGATGTGCCTAGGAAAGCACAAAAGAGGTGGTCCAAGGTCTTGGGCCTCTGCCACCTACATAGGAGACCCTGATGGAGTACCAGGTTCTTGGCTTCTGCAACCATTTGAGACATATACCAGCAGGTGGAATATCTCTCTCTCTCATGCTCTCTTTCAAATAGAGGTCTATATAAAGGGTACTGGGGGTAAAGAAACCCTCTGAGGTATTCCAGTGAATTTCTGAAGGAAATGAAACACATGAGTCTCTCCCTGTGACATGCAAAGCAATCAAAATTAGTGAATTGCCCAGCTCCAGAGAGAGGCTTTGAAATCCCAGCCAGAAGGGTAACAAAGGCTCAGTGAACAATGAGACTGAGGCAGCCGTGTCTGCACGCAGTTGAGATAGCTGACTTCAGGTGTGGAAAAGGGGCAGCTCAGTCAGGTGCTCCAGCAAGTCTCTCCCCCAAGAAGCACTAATTGGAACAGGTAATCATACACAAAGGCATGCTTGCAAGAGCTAAGGAAGCCAGGCTGCAATGCCTGGTGTTATCGATTGAAGACAAATTGCATCCAACAAGGCAGGAAGGAACGGCTTGCCTGTGCCTCTCTCCAATTCCAGCAAGAGCACTGCAAAGAGAGACACATCACCTTCCAGCTTCAGGGAGGGAGGGAAGAGAGTCCAGACCTTTAACTGGAAACCCAGCAGCAGGTCTGCGACAGCAACACCTGAGCTCCAACAAGGCCTCTCCCCTGGCCTATACCTGCATGCTGAGCCTTTGGCCCCTACTTGGCCAGGTGACCAAGAGACAACCTTCACCACCTCTCCCCCATGCTTGTGCAATATTCCAGCCATGAGGAGCAGAGTAAGACAGGGCAGTGGAGGATGTCCCAGGACCTTGTGGCCCTATACCCACGTGGACAACCCACAGGAAGCTCCTGGCCCCTGGCTTTGGATTGGCTCAGCTCTGGCCGTTGCAGCCACTTGAGTGAACCAATGGATGGAAGGTCTTTCACTCTGCCTCTCCCTCTCTGTGAATCTGCCTTTCCAATAATAAATACACTTGAAAGAAAAAAGAGAGAGCGCTTAAGGTTTTGACTTAGAACTATGAGGCAGGCTTACTTTGGTGAGACCCAGCACCAGAAAGACAGCAGAAGCCTCTGCCCCAGGGCCAGGACCTGGAAGCAGAGCCACTAGACCTGCCCAGGGGTTAGGTGGAGCCCAGATCATGGAGAGATGGATCAGACAGCCATGGGTTTGGGCCTGTATCACTCCCAGCCTTTCTCAGAAGCAGCGAGCCCCAAATGCAACTGCGCTTGGTATCAGCCTGGGCAGCCAAAGCTCTCTCCCCTGCCCCAACTTCAGGCAGAAGAGAGTAGCACAGCTCCTGGAGAATAGGACACCAAAGTGGTAAAATACCAATGCTAGGCATGTCCTTGGCCAGTGCCTGGGAACACAGCATCCGGGATTGCAGTGTTAACAAATAGAAACTCATGGCCCCGGTCAGTCGGATTGATATCTCAACCAGCATCACCTGGTGCTAGTTGCAGTCACCTGCGGCTGCAAAGCCACATGCGCAGCAGGCAGTCTCTAGCAATGTGAACCTTGCAGGTCTTGGCAGACTGTAAGCTCCAGGAATGAACCAGCCTTGTGACATAGGCTGCTAAAGGACTGATGTTCCATTCCTTTCCCAGCCTCAGGCAGCCCAACCCGGAGAGCAATTGTCTGCCTGAGCAAAAGAAGATGTAGGCACAAACCAAGACATTGCATGGAAACCTGTGTTTCAGCTGTGAGGACTGAGCAACATCTTCAGCACTCCTGGCATGGAGGGTCCTGTCCCATCCTGCCTCCCTGTGCCAACACTGAGACCCCACGCACCCCTGCTGGAATTGAGAGGTGCGACTCATGCCCTCAGTGCCACCACCATCAATGACAGTGGAAGCGGCTATTGGAGGACTACAGGGCAGCGTCCAACTGGAACTACAGCCCAAACAGCCCACCAAATCGACACCAGAAGGAAGACACGACTTCAGAAAAAGCTTTTCACATTGAAAGTCACTCTTCAAAAGTAAGTGATACACAACATATGCTTTAGATGCGCAAATAGGTAGGGGGGTTGATGGCCCTGGGTCAACCCCAGGTGATGTTAATCAAAGTTGCCATGTTTGCCTGGTCTCGATTCCAGCATAGCGATGTGTAACTGGGAGAAACTGGAATGACTCTGACGTTCCCTTTAGATCCTGGCTGTGCTCTGGCTCACCAGTCTGCCCTTAGCTGTGGACCCCACAAATCTTTCTTGGTTAAGTAGGACTCATGATATTTGCACTTCTAAACATTCAATGATAAGCTAACCAGAACCTGTGTGTGGATAGTCTGTGATGATTCAGTGCTTCGCATGTCAAAATGTTTAGTTTCTCCCTGATTAAATCCACCAGTTTGATCGTGAAGAGCAGGACAAGGAAGGCAGGTGGCCAGCATCAGAATTACTCACCAGGGTTTTCACAGCAAGAAGCCCAGCTGCCAGGAATCAAGGTAGACAGAGCAAGGCTCAGCCTCTGCCCTTCACCTGGCGGTGGCTGCAGCTCCTCCCGCTTCAGGTAATTTTTTAGAAAAAGATCTATTGTGTTTATTTGAAAGGTAGAATGTCAAAGGGGAGACAGAGTTTTTAGACCCACTGACTTCGCTCCCCAAATGACCACAACGAATGAGCTGGCCCAAGCTGAAGCCAGGAACCTAGAAAGAACTCCATCTGGAACTCCCATGTGGGTGACAGAGGTCTTAAATGCTTGGGTCATCTCCAATCACTCTCCTGGGTGCACTGCAGAGCACGCGGCACCTGGCTGTGGGTGTGACTCTCAGCAGCACCAAACGCCAGCCCTTCCCCTCTTAGCCTTGATGCCCCTATCTGCTGAAAACCATCCTGACATCAACCTCCCCTAAACCTGCTTAGTGACTTTCCTCAAGAGCTTCCACAGGGCTGGTGCTGTCGCAGAGCGGGTAAAGCTGCCATCTGCAGCCCCACCAGCCCCATATGGGTGCCAGTTTGAATCGCAGCTGTTCCTCTTCAATTCAGATCCCTGCTTAATGTGGCTGAGAAAGCAGCTTCAGCTTCAGCTTTCTGAGGGAGCCAAGTGCTTGGGCCCCTACACCCACATGGGAGACCCAGAAGCAGCCCCCTGGCTCCTGGCTTCGGATCAGCTCACCTCTAGTCATTGCAGCCATTTGGGGAGTGAATCAGTGGATGAAAGAATCTCTCTCTAACTCTGCCTTTCAAATAAATAAAATAAATGTCTAAAATAAACAAAAAGAACTTCGATGTTACCTAATAGAGTCTTATTCACCATCACTTATCTCTTAACCTACTTAATTCAGGAATCTAGACTGTCAGCTTCTTTGAAATGGAGTATTTATGAGGAAATGTTATTGCTAAAAACTAAATGACAGCTTCATGCAGAGGTTGCATTCAGATTAATAAATCATTGCAACCATTTCTAAAACATGTCAAGTTATAATTGTAATTAGAACATAATTGATATCCCAGAGTTTTTATTTTAACATTGATTACAGACCATGTAGACCTCCAAGTCCGATTACAATGGGTGTGGGAAAGGAGGGTAAATGTTCCAGCTCTTTTTGCTCTGTCTGCAGGGTAGGGGTGGGAGGGGGAGCAGAGAGTGCACCACCCCGCTGTCACTCCCAGGCGGCACCCAGAAACAGACTGTTCCCCAAGCCCCTAAGTGTGGACAACTGTTCCAAGTATCCCACAAGGTTTTTTTAAACACTTGACTTTACTTTTTTTTTTAACATATATTTTTATTGCATTTTCTTTTTTTAAAATTAATTACATTGCATTATGTGATACATTTTTTTATGCACTGGGATTCCCCCTGCCCCTCCCCACACCCTCCCCCCACAGTGGATTGCTCCATCTTGTTGCATTTCCATAGTTCAAATTCAGTTGACATTCTTTCATTGGAGGTATTTACCAAGCATAAAGTCCAGCATCTTATTGTCCTGGTAAGTTCAATGGTTTCTTGGTGAGACCATCTCTGGTCTGAAGGTAGAGCTGGCAGAGTATCATCCCAATCAATTAAAAGCCCCAACATAATATTTCCAACCATTTACAACATTATGGCATTAATTGACATGGTATTGATTAATATGTTAATAGGAAAATGCAGGTTCTCAACCACAACCTGTGACTTCTTCATAGACATTTCAATTTTGGTTTACATTCAACCGTGTTCTATACACCTTAAAATGACTTAGATTGCTATTCAGCTGTCTCATGCCTATTTTAATTTTAGTCTTTAGCAGTTTATAGCATTGAAGCATGATTTCGCTGAACCTGGCTGTTTTTCGGGTGGTCTAACTCTATAATTCTAACAGGATATATGTCAACAGTTTAGGTGAGCATGTTTAGGAGGGGTGTGCAGAGAAATCTTCCATACCCCAGTGAGGAGTAACTAATCTTTGTGTCCCACCCAGTGAGTTACAAGTGCATCCCAGCTGACCGTTTCCTGTCTGTTTCTAAGCTTTCCCTGTTGTTCTCTGTCTATCTATTCTAGTTTTGTTTATTTGTTTGTTTGTTTGTTTTGAGGGGTTTCTGGAGCACTCCTGATGGTTATTA
This sequence comes from Ochotona princeps, assembly GCF_030435755.1. Classification (NCBI taxonomy): domain Eukaryota; kingdom Metazoa; phylum Chordata; class Mammalia; order Lagomorpha; family Ochotonidae; genus Ochotona; species Ochotona princeps. Next base: position 85,089,932 of record NC_080835.1, read on the forward strand.
CGAGAGCGGGTGGGGACCCAAAGTTGGAAGCAGGCAAGGACCAGAGAAAGCTCCTCTCCCTAGTCCCGAAGGAAGTTTGCTTGTTGAATATTTTGGTTAGTGCTGCATTAAAATCTGTGATCATAGAGTGAAATGAGATTATGTTTTTGTAAAAATTTTCAGAAGTAATGGAAGGGGAATGAGGGAGAGAGAGGGAAGGAAGGGAGAATATAGGATCATCTTCCTGTGAAATACATGAAATCTGTTATTAATGAAAAAAATCTTCTTTGAAAGGCTCATTCACTGTCCCCAAATGCTGGAAGCAGCCAGTGTTGGGTCAAGCCAAAGGCAGGAGCCAAGAACTCAGTGTAGCTCTCCCATGAGAGTGGCACAGAACCAAGGATCTGAGTCATTGCCTATTGCCTCAAAGCGGCCCGTGAGCAGGAAGCTGAAGGGGATGCAGACGAGAACCCAGGCACTCCATCAACCTGAGACAGACATCCCAAACAACACCTTAACTGCTCTGCCAAACACCTGCCCCCTGGACCTTTACCAAGAAACAAAGAATGACTCTGACTCCTCCCCAAGGCTGGGTGGACACTAGAAGCCTGGAACTCAAGCCATGTCTCCCACTGAGAGGCAGGAACCCAGTTGCTAGAGCCATCACTGCTGCTTCCCAGGGTCTGCATCAGCAGGAAGCTGGGATCAGGAATGGCGGCAGGAATAGCACCCAGGCACTCCGAGTCATGGGCAACTGAGCCAGCTATGAAACCACATTCAGTGCCTGCTCCAGAGTAAGAACTTAAAACAATTCTCGGCAAGTCAGGCACTCAGAGCAGAGGAAGCAGCCCACCCCCGCTCCAACCCCACCCTCCCTCCCACACCCTGGCTGCTTTTTAAGCAGCCAGCACCATCTTTATTCCACACGTGGCCAGTGCGCCTGTTTAGTGCCAGGATTTGCCCACTGGCCGCCCACCAGTGAGCTCTGGGGACTTGGGGATGACAAAATATTGCCTAGGGACACTCATGGATATGGACACCATATGTGAAAGTGAGGAATGAGTCCTGAGGGACACCTAACAACACCTAACTACATATCAGCCACTGTACTGGCTGATATGTAAGAGGACTGAGATTTGGTGGTATGGAGGGAAAGATTGGAAGATCTGTATGGGTCAGATTGTGGGCTGAGAGGGGTTAGTGCAGAGCATCACTGACTACCACACATCATATCACGCAAAAGCTATGGCTGGGGGCCTGTCTAGCAGACCTAGATCCAAGTACCTGATTGAGTCTAAGAGCTGGGGACAGGTCACACTAGGCAGGGCCATGACACTAACCAGCATGCGAGAGAACCAGGCCTGTGGGTAGATTCTGTGGGGGATAAGTAGGCCCAATCCTGTGGAAATACAAGTCCCACTGGGTAGCTCAGGAGTTGGGGTGGAGATTGGCTGAACTAGGGGTGAACATGAAACCCACCAACATTCACAGGTACTGGAATTGAGAATAAGCTGGGCAGGTCCAAGCTGTAGTACCTGCATGTGCATCCTAAAACAGGGGGTAGTGTGGGCTGGCCCACAACATCCACCAGACCATACAAAGGTCAAGATGGAGGGACAGGCTATGCCTGGCAAGGACCTAGCACCTGTTGGCGTAAATGAGTTCTGGGTCTGGGAGTGGGCTGAGTGGGAAACTGAGAGACTCCCCTACTGGGCCATTGCTCCCACTGGTGAACATGTGTTCCGGACAAGCTGGGCAAGGCAGTCCCGCCTGTTGGCAAATGTGAGAGTCGGTTTTGGAAGCGGGAGGACAGAGCAGGGCTGAGCAGATCTTAGCCTACTGGCAAGTGCAGAAACCAGGCTGGAGCGCAGGTCATGCAGGACTAGAATAGCACACCTACTGGTTCACATGAGCCAGGGATGGGAGCAGACTGAGCAGGGCCAGGTTGCAGTATCTACCAGTGAGAGTTGGGACTGGGGGTGCTGGATAGGTCAGGTCAGGCTACAGCATCCAAAGGCAAAGGCTAAGATGGATGGGGGCTATGCCAGGCCGGGTCAGAGCAACCACTGGCATGCATGAGATCTGTGGAGGGGAGCAGGCCTGGCTGGGGAGCAAAGGGGATGCCCTGGCCGGGTTATGATCCCCATTGGAGAGCATGAGGGCCAGGGTTGGGGCTGTGGTCTGGTTGGATATAGCTGCAGAATGCCTTGGCATGTGTGTGGGCTGGGTATGGGATGTGCCAGATTAGGCTAGAATCCAGCACCCACTGGTACTCGTGAGAACCAAAGCAGGTATAGGACAGGCTAGGCCAGGTCTCTGCCCCCACTGAGACACATGTGAGCTGTGCCTGGGTATGGATCAGGCTTGGCTGGGCTGTAGCGCCCAACAACAAAAACCAGAATGGGTGAGGGCTGGTGAAGAAAGGCGACTGTTCCTGCTAGGATAGGAGGCAGACTAAGTAGGGCTGGCCCAGGGCCCCACTGGTGTATGTGAGATCTGGCATTGTGAAAGATCCAGATGGAGGAGCCTGGGGAACTCTTCTGTAAGGACACGTTCCCTGCAGGTGAGTGCAAGAACCAAGACTGGGAGCAGCCCAGACCAGGCCAAAATACGGTACCCACTGGCATACACTTGGTGCAGGTTGTGGGCAGGTCAGACTGGGTCAGTTCATATCACCAACTGGTGAATCTGAGTGCCGGAATGGAGTGTGGGTCAGGGTGCAATACCAGCCAGTCCACGTGGGGGGCCAGGATTGGAGGCTGGCAGGGCTAGGTTAGGCTGTTGCTCCTACCAGTGTGAGTTGGAATTGGGGGTGGGCCTGGCCTGGGCAGGCTACAGCACCCACTGGCAAATGCCAAGGTGAGGGGGCTGTGCCAGACCAGGCTGCAGCACCCAACCAGCACATGTGAAACACAGGGGTGTTGGGGATGGCCCCAGTGAGGGGGGCTGCGAAGGCCCCTCAGTTGGGCCACTGTTCCCACTGGTGAGCATGAGAGCTGGGATGGGGGCAGACCAAGGCAGGCAGGGCCACATCTGATGGCCTACATGTAAGCTGGAATAGGGAAAAGCCAGGCTGGGCTGATTGTACTTTCTGGTACTTGTATATGCCAGTGTTGGTGTGGATTGATTGGGCTTTGCTGCAGCATCAGCTGGCAGATGCTGGCACAAGGGCCAAATTCTGTCAGGCACAGGCATGGTTTAGACAGATGGTGGCACCCGCTAGCATCAGTGTGAACTGATAGTGGGACTGATTGGGATGAAGTGGGCTTTAATTCCCATCAAAATGTACTAGAGCTGAATGGGATGTGGGACAGATGGGACCAGTGTGCTGTACAAACTGACAAGCACAGGAACCAGGGCAGGGGTGAGCCTGGTGGGGGTTTTTGTGGGTTGTTCCAACTAGACTACAGTTCCCACTGGTTTATGTGAAGGCCAAGTATGTGGTGGGCATGATTGGGCTGGGCTCCAACAACCACTGGGTTACGTAAAACACGTGGCTGGAGACAGAACTGACCCAGCAATTGCAACTACCAGTGTGTGCATAAGCTGGTTTGGGTGACAGACTATGCCGGACTGTGTATTGGCAAACACACAAGAATCAGGTCTGGGATGGCCTCAGATGAGGTTTCTTGGGTGATTCCCTACCAACTGAACCACTGGACTCAGAACCCTAACCATGGAGAGACTTGCAGGTTCCATGGGCTGACTGTGGGTGCGGATGTGTCAGAGCTGGGCCTCCTCAGTGGCTCAGACAGAGCAGAGGACAGCATATACAAATGGACATGGAGGATATGGCAGTACATCAGAGCCTCCAGAGGACACCTGGTACCATGGCAGAGGACACAGGACAGAACAGATTGATCAACTACTCCAACCAGGCATTGGCAGTGAAGATCTGGGCAGATGGAGACACTATTAAGATAGACTACAGCTGCCAGAAGACTCAAGAGAGATTTCATTGTGATTGGAGTGGCAGGATCGCCAGCAGTTCAGGACTGTTAAACCATGAAAACCTCTTGAGAAATTTATGGTGTTGAAAATTTCTATTTTCCTTCCTGTTGTTGATTTTGTATTGTCACCTTTCATTTAAGAGGGATGTGTGGTGACTGCGTAATGGAGACTATCATGTCCAGCTGTGAGGAGGCAGTGCAGTGTGCATCTCTACCTGCAGATCAAAGATGGACTACTAATGAAACTATTAGCTGTATCTTGACAATAGGATGCTGGACTCTCTGCCATTGTCCCTTCCCGCAGTGATAAACATGTGACTGTTTATGAAGAGCTATGCTATAGTAATAATAGAGGGGAATTTGGTGCGGGGTTGGGGGAAATAATAAATAAATAAACAAATAAATAAATAAATTGAATAATTCTCTTAAATATGCTAAAAGAGGGCCCCAGTGCGGTAGCCTAGCAGCTAAAGTCCTCACCTTGAACGTTCCAGAATCCCATATGGGCGCTGGTTCTAATCCAGCAGCCACGCTTCCCATCCAGCTTGTGGCCTGGGGAAGCAATACAGGATGGCCCAAAGCCTTGGGACCCTGCACCCGCATGGGAACCCGAAAGAAGCTCAAAGCTCCTGGTTCCTGGATTCAGACTGGCTTAACTCCAACTGTTGCAGACACTAGGGGAATGGACCAGCAGATGAAAGATCTTCCTCTCTGTCTCTCCTCCTCTATATATATTGACTTTCCCATCAAGCTAAAATAAATCTTTTTTAAAAGACACTCAAAGAGCTAAAGGAAAATATGGAATCATGAAAACAATATATAAACAAAATGAAAGCAACCATAGAAACCGAGGCCGGCTTGGTGCTGCAGGTTAAGCTGCCACTTGCAAAACCAGTATCCCATAGTAGAGTGCCAGCTTGAAGCAGAGAAACATCACGTTGCACTACATAAATATTCATGGTCACCACTGGTCAAAACTTTTTTAAAGAGTGAATTTTTTTTTTTGACCCGACGTGATAGCGTAGTGGTTAAAGTCTTCGCCTTGCATGCGCTGGGATCCCATATGGTCCCTGGTTCTAATCCCGGCAACCCTGCTTCCCATCCAGCTCCCTGCTTGTGGCCTGGGAAACAGTTGAGGATGGTCCAAAGTCTTGGGACCCTGCACCCACATGGGAGACCCGGAAGAGCTCCTGGCTCCTAGTTTCAGATTGGCTCAGCTCCAGCTGTTGCTGTCACTTGGGGAGTGAACTATCGGATGGAAGATCTTCCTCTGTCTCTCCTCCTCTCTATATATCCACCTTCCCAATAAAAATAAATAAATCTTTTTTTAAAAGAGTGAATTTAAGATTTATTTTTATTTGAAAGTCAGGTATACTGAGAAGAGGAGAAACAGAGAGGAAGATCTTCCATCCGATGATTCACTCCCCAAGCAGCCACAGCAGCTAGAGCTGAGTTGATCTGAAGCCAGGAGCCAGGAGCTCTTCTGGGTCTCCCACACGGGTGCAGGGTCCCAAAGCTTTGGGCTGTCCTCGACTGCTTTCCCAGGCCACAAGCAGGGAGCTGAATGGGAAGTGGGGCCTCTGGGATTAGAACTGGTGCCCATGTGGGATCCCGGCATGTGCAAGGCGAAGACTTCAGCTGCAATGCCACCATGCTGGCCCCAATTAAAACTTTTTATACCAATAGTTTGAAAGAAAGTTGAGAGAATTCCATTTAGCATAGCTTCAAAAAGACAAAAAAAATACTTAGGATTTAACCTAGTAGAGGAAATACAACAGGTGCAAGTGAAAACTATAGAACCTTTCTGAAAGCTATTAAAGAAAACACTAATAAATGGAAATACCTTCCATGTCATGAATGGGAAATTTTAATATTGTTCAGATGCCAAAGTTACCCAAAGTGATCTACAAAGTTGATGTAATTCCCATCAAAATTCCAATGATCTTGCTTGCAGAATTTTTATAAACTTATTCTAAAATTCATATGCAATGATAAGACCCCAAATAGTCTAAATAATCCTGAAAAAAACTGAAGGATTCACATTTCCTTGTTTAAGAAAAGAATGTTTGGGGTTGCTGGGGCTGAGGGCAGAGGAAAACGGGGAGTTGTTGGTTTATGAGTACTTCAGGTTTTCCATAGTTGGAAGAGTTCAGAAGTGGATATTGGTGATAGTTGCACAGCACTGTGACTGTACCACTGAGCTGCACAGGTAAAGCACTCAAGGCGGCAGACGTTTAGCCAAGCAGCCAAGCAGCTAAGACACTGGTTAGGAAACACATCTTACGCTGGAGTCTCTGGATTCAAGTTCTGGCCCCAACTCCAGCCTCCAGCCACCTGCTAATGCAGACGCTAGGGGGCAGCAGCGATGACTCAAGAAACTGGGTTCTTGAGTGTCCGCTTCTCCCAGCTTCAGGCTGGCTGTAGTGGGTATTTGGGGCGTGAACCAGCAGAGGGCGCCCTCTCTCTCTTTTCCCCTTAAGTAAGTGCTTTTTAAAAAAAAATGCTGGAAAGTAAATGTGATGTTATTTGATATTTAGCGCAATGAAAAACTTAGAGAATAGAACTTTACAGCCAAAATGAGGAACATTATTAACAATTAAATTATAAAAAGCACTATTACTGAACTAGATGTCATATATGGGGTTTTTTTTTTTTTTGGAAGATTTATTCTTATTGGAAAGGCAGATGTACAGAGAGAAGGAGAGACCAAGAAAAAGATCTTCCATCCACTGATTCACTCCCCAAGTGGCTGCAACAACTGGAGCTGAGCTGGTCCAAAGACAGGAGCCAGGAATCCCTTCCTTGGATCCTTTGGGTGCAGGGATCCAAGGATTTGGGCCATCCTCGACTGTTTTCCCAGGCCACAAGCAGGGAGCTGGAAGGGAAGTGGAGCTACCGGGATTAGAACTGGTGCCCATATGGGATCCCGGGGCGTTCAAGGCGAGGACTTTAGCCGCTAGGCCACTGCACCAGGCCCTATTAGACAAACTTCTTAAGAAACTGTTGTGGGCACAGCGTGGTAGCCTAGTGGCAAGATCCTTGTCTGGCAACCACCAGGATCTCATCTGAGTGCCAGTTCATGTCCTGGTTGTGGCCTGGGAAAGCAGTCGAGGACGGCCCAATGCATTGGGACCCTGCACCCCCGTGGGAGACCTGGAAGAGGTTCCTGGTTCCCGGCATCGGATCGGCGCAGCACCGGCCCGTTGCGGCTCACTTGGGGAGTGGATCATCGGACGGAAGATGTTCCTTTCTGTCTCTCCTCCTCTCTGTATATCTGACTGTAATTAAAAAATAAAATCTTTTTAAAAAAAAGTTTCTCTAATATAGAAGAGGAAGATAAAAACAGAGATGACCTCATATCAAAAATAGTGTGACTATTTCTGAGAACCAATGTCTCAAGTTCTCTTAAACTGCCTTCTCCAGTGTATCGAAAAGGAACCAGCTGTTTACTATTGCTGAGTTAACAGTACCAACAGTACGAGCAGTACAAGGGGCCTGGACTAGGCCTGGGCTCAGGTTGAAGCTGGGAGCTAGTAACTCATGCAGGACTGTCATATTGGTGGCAGAAACCCTGACTCCAGGGCGATGGGAGGCAGTGAAATCACGGTGCAGCTGGGTATCAAACCGCTGTTCATATATGGGATGTGGGTGTCATTTTTAGGTCAAATACCTGCCCCCCACTTGTTATTTTAAGTCTCCTCCTTTGTTCATCTGCATTCACGTATAGTCATGGCTATTTATGGTTAATTGTAGTTAGTCATTGTCAAGGGAGTTCTAGAAAAATGCGAAGCTGAAAAAAAGTACTCTACAATCATGGCATATTACTGCAAGTACACTCTTGCAAGCTAATAAAACCAAAATGGGAACACTTCACTGAACTGTTAACTCTGCATAGTAAATGACATGTTCCCTTTTGGAAAGGAAAAGATTTGTGTCTCTCTGTTTTTCTATTTGTGGGTATGTGTGTGTGTGTGTGTGTGTCCATCACTCAAACAGTGAAGACTGCCGTCATAGGCTCTCCAGGGAAATCAAGGCCACACGGTCCCCCTGCCACTGTCCAGAGCGGCTGGTGTAGACTGCCCGAGGTCTGCTTTGGAGTCTCTTCCCCTCCTTTTGGGAGAACCCAAATTTCCCATTGAGCACAGTGCTTTCTGAATCAAAGGCAACATTTCTGAGCCTCCCTTGGAGTGTGGGGCGGTAAGCAGAGTTAGCGTAGCTGCACAGAAGTGCTAAGCGGTGTTTCTAGAAAAGCTGCAGGGAGCTCTCGGTCTCTTCTCCTACCTGCACGGCTGAGTAAGAGCTCAAGCAGCATCTCATTCATTCTCTCTCCCTCCCCCTCTCCCTCCCCCCTCCCTCCCTCCCTCTCCCTCCCCTTCATATAAAGCCCAGATGTGAGCAGACCGGGCCAAGTGGGGCGCTCTACTCACCACCAGTCCCCAGTCACTCCATTTGTCCTGGTTTTCCACACAGCATCAAAAAATACAGAAACACAGAAAAATTCTGTTTTTAGGTCTTATTTTTAAAAGGCATTTATTCAGAAGGCACAGTGACGGAGAACAGAGACCAGAGAGAGAACCGTCTTCTGGTTCACTTCCTGCTTCATTGCAACACCAGGGCTGTGTCAGGCTGAAGCCAGAAGACAGGAACTTCATCCAGGTCTCCCCGGTGGGCGGCAGGGGCTGGAGCACTTGGGACCCCTAGGTGCATGAGCAGGAAGCTGGATCCGAAATGGAGCAGCTTGAGCTCAAGCTAGCATTCCAGCATGGGATGTAGGAATCACAAGTGGAGGTTTAACCCACCACACCACAATGCAGAGCCCTCAGATGCCCTTCATGAAGAAGCTTAGCTAATACCTTACTGAGTACAGAATCTGTCCCTAAATGACTCACAAGAGCATTCACTGCTTTGAAACCCCAACCCTGGGCTATCAAGTGTGAGAGAAATGAAGTGCTGTTCTGTGAGTCACTTGGCTCTGGGGTCTCTAGTCCACTCTAGGGAGGTCAGGCACACCAATCTTGTATCAACAGCAAAGGGCTGTGAAGTTTGAAAGGTACCTCACCAGAATGCGAATCCAGTCCTCCTAAAACAGAGGATAATGGGCAAAGGACAGTAGATAATCCTTCAGAGAAGCAGCCTGGGGGATAACCAAGAGTGCATTGAATTTCCAAGGTTCCCAGTCTGTTTTCCTGCCCGGGAGAACTTCACTGCTGCTGTAAACCAGGCAGGCCTGTGCATTCCCTTTTCTTTTCAACAGAGTTTTGTTGCACGTGTACCATTCCATACCATCAATACGTATTGCATGTAGCTGTGGGTAGCAGGAAGCTTGCTGACACCCAGTGAGAGCAGAATACATCCCTCAGAGAGGCTGTGCTGTGAGACAGATGTAGCCAAGATGGAACTGCAGGCTGCAGACCAGTGGCAATTACACTCTGTTGGCGCAAGAAAGATGAGCATGGCTCCCTGGATGGTAAGGGGCGTGAATCGTGGGGGATCACTATTTTCTCCAGTATGTTAATCGCAGAAGTACCAAGTTCTCGCTAAGGCCTGGTCCGCAGCTACAGACCGGAATACCTATGCCCGCTCCTGTGTTTTGACCCAGCACGGGCCAGAGGCATAGGGGTAGCTGGGGCGTGTGGACCTCCTCTGCCCTCCCCGGGATAACACAGCAGCATGCCTGACCTCCTCCTCCCCTCTGCCCGCCTCCTGGGAGCCGCAAGCACTAGGTATTGGAGAGCATGCTGAAAGGAAACCGAGGATCTGGGCTGACTCACCGGGAAAGGCTCCAATCAGTATGTTGGATTGTAGTTTACAACCCCACGCACAAATAGACACAGGTGATGGCAAACTGCCAAGGGAAGAAAAATACTAAGGAGAATATAGGAAGTTTGTGATTTAGCTCCATCCATTTCACTTCGAAATTCTGAAGCCACTTATTTCTTAATTTTTGTTATGAAATATACACTTTTGGGCACGGCACCATGGCAGCCTAGCAGCTAAAGTCCCCACCTTGAATGCGCTGGGATCCCATATGGGCACCAGTTCTAGTCCCGGCAGCTCCACTTCCCATCCAGCTCCCTGCTTGCGGCCTGGGAAAGCAGTCGAGAATGGCCCAAGGCCTTGGGATTCTGTACCCACATGGGAGAACTGAAAGAGCCCCTGGCTCCTGGGCTCGAATCGGCACAGTACCAGCCATTGTGCTCACTTGGGGAGCAAATCATCAAATGGAAGATCTTCCTCTCTGTCTCTCCTCCTCTCTGTATATCTAACTTTGTGATAAAAATAAATAAATCTTTAAGAAAAAAAGGCCAATTTAAAAAAATTAGTCTTAAAAAAAATAAATCCAGAGAAGTGCTATTTATTCTGAAAACTACACAGGAAAGATGACTTACCAATTATTTTCAGTCAGTCCTTCAGCAAGCATTCACTGGCCCAGGAGCATGGGCAGTGAAGATGAAAACAAAAATAAGAACTACTAGCCTAGCAACTAAAGTCCTCGCCTTGTACGCATTGGGATCCCATATGGACACCGATAATCCCAGTGGCCCTGCATCCCATCCAGTTCCCTGTTTGTGGCCTGGGAAAGCAGTGGAGGACAGCCCAGAGCCTTGGGACCCGCATGCGAGACACAGAAGCTCCTGGCTTCGGATTGGTACAGCTCCGACCACTGCCTCCACCTGGGGAGTGACTCAATGGACAGAAGATCTTCCTCTCTGTCTCTCTTCCTCTCTGTATATCTGACTTTCTAATAAAAATAAAATATATAAGAAAAACTAGGTTATGTAAGAAATAATTGTACATTTTCAGAGTTGTAATAGAGTTACAACATGCCATATGGAGGGGAGGATGTCCCAACACTGGAATTCTGTAAGCTATTTGCTTGGATTCCTGCATTGCGTTCAACTTAGGCAGGTATGCTACAGATCAGACACCAAGTCCAAAAGGCCAGCTTGGTCAGGAAGTATTCGGGACAAGCAGAGCCTTCCTAACAGGCCTGGGGATGCTCTTGCAGCCTGGGCAGAGCTGTGACTTAACCAAAGACACCTCCTACCTAAACCTCCTTCCTGCCCACCCCAGAGCTGCACTGGCACCTGAGGACTCTGGCCACCTTTTTTTTTAATGATACAATCCCATAGGCTCTGGGATTTTCCTTACCCACTGCCTAAAACCCCTTTCACACACACTGAGTTCCCCTATATTATTACGGTAGTACAGTCCTTCATAAGTAGTCATAAATCCAGCATTCTGCTATTTAAGTGTATCCTGACATTGCAGGCATGGACAGTGGCAGAGTCCAGAGTCCTATTGTCAAGAGAATAGTTAACAGTTTCATTGGGAGTCCATCTTTGATTTGGAAGTAGAGATGCATACTGCATATGGATATGATTGTCTCACAGCTACTGTACATTCCCTTAAATGAAAAGCCATAAAACAAAATCAACAACAGAAACAAAATTTTAAAAATTTACAATACCATGAAGTTAAATAGCATGCTACTGAATGACCAATGTGTCCCTGAAAAAAAAATGAAACGAAAAAAAACTTCTTGCAGAAAATGATACTACCATAAGACCTATGAGTCAGATAAGAATTTCATAAGAGAAAAGAAACTATTTTGAAAAGAAACTATTTCATAAGAGAAAAGAAACTATTTTGAAGAAATGAAAATAAAAGTATCAAAACCCATGAGTTGCAGCAAAAACAGTATTGAAAGAGCTATTGCTTTTGTATTTTGCATGAAGGCTGCCTTATATCAGAGAAACATATGGTATCTATCCTTTGATGATTGACTTATTTCACTGAGTATAATGGTCTCTAGTTGGGACCATTTGGTAGAATTTCAAATGGTAGAATTTCATTCTTTTTCCTGGTTGAGTAGTACTCCATGGAGTGGATGTACCATTTCCTTATCATTCCTCTAAGGGCAGGCTGCTGGGTTGTCTCCATGTCTTAGCTGTTGTAGACTGTGCTGCTGCCCGCCCCTCTGCTCCTTCCTGCTCCAACTGCTTGGATGTCCCCGACAGCTTCTCGCGTGTCTCGTCTTGTCTCAGTATCTGCATTTGGAAGAGCTGAACAATCACAGTGTCTGTCTATGCACAAAACCACCTCAAAACTGCACAAAGACAATAATCCACTCATCTCACGATTTCTGTGGATTCGGTCAAGGTTCCTTGGCTAATTCTCTTGTGTCATGGGCAGATGGGCTGGTCTGAAAGACTGCAAGGTGGTTTCCAGCGCGTATCAGCTACATCAGTGTGGGTAGCAGGAAATCTACACGTCTTCAGCCTAAGGGTATCATCTTAGAGAAAGATTTATTTATTTACTTGAAAGGCAGAGAGGGAAAGACCTGGAGAGTCTTTCTGGGGCAGGTTCACCCCTGAGTTTCTGGCTCCTGGTCTTCCACACGGGTGAAGGGAACCCGGGTACTTGCGCCGTCTCGGCCTTCACGGACACACCAGCAGGAAGTCTGATTGGAGGCTCTGTCACTGGGACTCAAACCAGCACTCCAACAAAGAATATAAAAGATCGCAAGCAGCAGTTTAACCCACTGCTTAACTCAGCTGGCCCAAACAACCTCACCCAGCTGTATGACTGTTTTAGACAACCTTAAAAATCGCATGTGATCATGTCTGTCTTATTCTATGGATAAAAGCAATTATAAACATGCCCAGAGTTCAAAGGAACAGCGTACCGCTCCACCTTGAAGTCAGATTGCCCAAGCATTTGTAGTTCTGCATCCAAGTTGCCACAAGGGGTCTCCCTTCAACTCATGAAACATTTGAAACAGGAGTACACAAACCAGGATACATCTGCTGCAACCAATGTCCTGTGAAGTTCAACGTAAGTAAACTTAGATCGTACCTTCTCTCCTCATCCGATTCCTGTTGACAACGGACCAAACCAACTAAGAGGGAATTCAGAGACAACACTCTATGAATGTGTAGACCCTGACCCTGGGAATCGCAACAGTTTCTGTGAGGGTAAATGTTACATTTTCTACAAATGTAAAAGGCTGAGCCCTGGCTGTTGACCAGCTCTAGGAGTGGGAAACAGTGACTGCTTCCATTAGTAGGAAGCACGAAGAGGGTGAATTGCATTGTGGCCCGAGCAGAGGGAGAGCTGGGATCGACTGTGGCTTTTTGCAGCTTGAATTGGTGAGAAAGAAACAGAAATGTGATTTTCGAAAACTAAGGGTTAAACCTGAAGGAACAGCAGTCTTCTCTCCCTGCAGTCTTTTGTGATGTATCTTCAAAAGATCAAGCTCTTTTGACCCAAATAACATGAACTCTTAGCCATCCGGGGCATTGATAATGGCCTGTCGGTTTGTTTTGTGTACCCGTGTCTGTGCTAACTGTTGACCTGAAGGAGACTCTGAGACCTCGGAGGACATCATTGGAGTGCGTTTGCCAGGTTCCTTTTTCTTGTCTCTCGCACCAGAATGTTCACCTATTCAAGAATAAAAGTGAGCCCAGCTCAGTAGCCTAATGGCTAAAAAACCTTGCCTAGCATGTACCGGGACCCCATATAGGTGCTAGCTGGTGTCCTGGCTGCTCCATTTGTCTTTCACAAGCAGGGGCTTGTGGCCTGGGAAAGCAGTAGAGGAAAGCCCAAGGCCTTGGGACCCTGCATCCGCCTGGGAGACCCAGAAGAGGCTCCAGGCTTCTAGTTCCAGACCAGCTCGGCTCCGGCCATTGCAGCCACTTGGGAGTGAACCAGAGGACGGGCAGATCTTTCTCTTTGTGTCTCCTCCTCTCTGTACATATGCCTTTCCAACATAAATAAATAAGTCTTTTATTTAAAAAAAAAAAGGAAACAACTATATAGAAATGCTTAGGAACCTTAAATAATGATTGAAATTCCATTCAAGCTCGGCACCTAATCGTACTTTTAAGTTATTAATAACTAGATCATGTCAATCAGCAAAGAGTATGCCTCAATGTGAATTAATTATACTCTTTTTAAAAATATTTATTTATGGGCCCGGCGGTGTGGCCTAGCAGCTAAAGTCCTCGCCTTGAATGCCCCGGGATCCCATATGGGCACAGGTTCTAATCCCGGCAGCTCCACTTCCCATCCAGCTCCCTGCTTGTGGCCTGGGAAAGCAGTCGAGGACGGCCCAGTGCATTGGGACACTGCACCCCCTTGGGAGACCTGGAAGAGGTTCCTGGTTCGGATTGGCGCATACCGGCCATTGCGGCTCACTTGGGGATTGGATCATCGGACGGAAGATCTTCCTCTCTGTCTCTCCTCCTCTCTGTATATCTGGCTTTCCAATAAAACTAAATAAATACATATTTTTAAAGATTTATTTATTTTATTAGTCAGATATACAGAGAGGAGGAGAGACAGAGAGGAAGATCTTCCATCCGATGATTCACTGCCCAAGTGGCTGCAACAGTAGGTGCTGTGCCGATCCAAAGCCAGAAACCAGGAACTTCTTTCCAGGCCTCCCACACGGTTGCAGGGTCCCAAGGCTTTGGGCCGTCCTTGACTGCTTTCCCAGGCCACAAGCAGGGAGCTGGATGGGAAGTGGAGCTGCAACAATTAGAACTGGCGCCCTTATGGGATCCCAGTGCGTGCAAGGCAAGGACTTTAACTGCTAGGTCATGGCGCCAGGCCCTAATTATATTCTTAATCTAAGGAGTTACTCTGTCATAGAAAATACGATTACCCCAAGTGGGTTTTTTTTTCAGATTTCTTCTCTGCCCCCATAATATTGGTGTGAAAAGTAGAATTGTTGGCAGAAAAGGTGGGGTCTGTGTCTATATTGTTTAATTTTTTTAAAAAAACCATCTGTTTCAGCAGCACATAAACAATGTTCAGTAAATATTTGCTGCGAAGTTGACTGAATGAATGAATGATAAATGAATGAATGGGTTATTTTCCCAGTTAAGAATTTTATTTCACACACCTTCCAGAAGATGGTGGCATTTAATTATAAATGACAGGTAACAAAGAGGTTAGTTTAAATTTAAAATTGTGGGGCCCAGTGCGGTGGCCTAGCAGCTGAAGTCCTCGCCTTGAACGACCCGGGATCCCATATGGGCGCCGGTAATAATCCTGGCAGCTCCACTTCCCATCCAGCTCCCTGCTTGTGGCCTGGGAAAGCAGTCGAGGACGGCCCAAAGCCTTGGGACCCTGCACCCACGTGGGAGACCCGGAGGAGGCCATCACAGTCGCTTGGGGAGTGAATCATCAGACATAAGAACTTCCTCTCTGCCTCTCCTCCTCTCTGTATATCTGACTTTGCAATAAAAAATAAATCCTTAAAAAAATTTTTAAATAAAGAAATTTAAAATTGTGGGGGCTGCATTATACTATAGCACAGGTAAAGCAGCACAGGTCCCTTTATCCCATACTCAAGTGCCAGGATCAACTCCCAGCTCTGTTCCCCAGGAGGTTCTGTGCTATTGTGCATCCTGGGAAGTAGCCGGCTGTGGCTCAGGTAGTGGGCCCTGCCGCCCACGCTGTGGCCTCACCGAATGTCTAGGCTGAGGTGTGAGCCAATGGTTTAGACCTAACACAGATCCGGCCGTTGTGATATCTGAAAGTGAATCACTACGTGGAAGATTCATTCTCTCTCTCCCTCTGCCATTCAAGCACGTGAAAAATAAATGTAGAAGAAATGAGACTCATAAGATACTTTAGGGTGGCTAAGCGGTATGTATTCCATTTGTTAAGCATTAATACTTACATATTAGAACAGATTACCTTTGAATCTGTTTCTGACAGGTCCTTATCAGAAAAATAGACTGCTTTGCCGAGAGTCTGTGGTTCTATTTTAACAACCATCACATCATCAACCGTGATTAAAAGGTGTCATGTTAACTACTTTCAGGCTGAAAATTTGTTTTATTTGTGTAGAAGAGCATGAGACACAGAGTAGACATGCTGTTTCTTAAAAAACAGAATTCAAATAAACCACTTAATGCAAATATGCTAAAAATTGTACAACCATTTTCAATCCATACTCTCATACTAATATTCTATCTATTATAGCAACCCTAATGCTAGATGTTATTTCATTCACTTTAAAAAAAATTCTCAGCTAGCACTTGATGACAGTTGTATTGGAAGCCATGTTGCTATGTCACCACCCATCCGATGAGATAATAGTAAGGATCTACACAAATCAAAAACAAACAAAATGACCAGACATCTCATTTTGTGGTTGGGCTTGGGCATGCACCTCCTGTTTATCACTGAGACTGTGTGAGTCATGATCATCAGACAGGCTTTGTGTCCGTCTTGGCTCCACAGTCTGCAAGACTCCCACCATTGCTGTCAACACAAAGCCAGCCATTCTCTTTCCGGTCAGGGCCTCCTGTCTTCACAGAGCAGCCAGCACTGCAGGTGTCAGTGCTCGGAGTGATGCTCGTGCTACCAGAGTTCAGCATGCAGCCTTTGGTCCAGGCTCCCTGGCCCTCGGAACGCAGTCACCCTTCCTGCTGTTGTGTGTGCCAAGGAAGCAGCACGGCTGAACACAGTGCCACACCGGGTCCTTGCCCACACAAAACCCTAAAGTCATTCCACTATTTCTTCCAGCAGTTTTAGTCTTTTTATATTTAAGTTCTTACTTTTTTATTTTTAATAAATGTGACAGAATAATTCATTTTTTCTTACAGAGTGAACCAATCTTTCCTACAAAATACTTAACCCAAATTCTCATACACCTGTTTCTGGACTCTCTTCCATTTCTTGGTGTAATATGTTCCTATCTCAGAACCATGTTAGTTTACAATATGCTAACACTGTATCATGTATGAGTTTCCTATATGAGTTTCCAATAGAGTGATTCTGTTCTTTTTTAGGATTGATTTATCTTTTTCAAAAGCAGAGTGAGAGAAAGAGAAAGGTCTTCCATCTGCTGGCTCACTCCCCAGATGGCTGGTTCTGTGTCTTTGCTACTGTGAGTTATTCTGCTATAAATAAGGGGCTGCAGGTAACTCTCTCATATGTGGATTTCATTTCCTTTGGATATATTCCCAGGAGTGGGATAGCTGAGTCATATGGTAGATCTATTTCGGTTGTCAGAAATCTCCATGCTGCTTTCCATAGAGTACAGTAGTTTACAGCCCCACCAACAGTGGATTAAGAAAACTTTTTTCTTGCATCCAGGCCAGCAATTATTATTCATTGATTTCTATACATAGGCCATTCTCACTGGGATGAGGTGGAACCTCACTGTGATTCTTATTTGAATTTCCCTGATAGCTAAAGAACCTGAACATTTTTTCATGTGTCTGTTAGTCATTTGAATTTCATTTTTTTGTTTTGGAAACTGTTCATGTCTTTTCCCATTTCTTACCTGGATTGCTTGTTTTGCTGATATTGAGTTTCTGGAGTTCTTCATAAATCCTGGATGTTAGTCCGTTATTTGTTGTGTAGTTCAAGAATGTTTTCTCCCATTCTGTTGGTGTCCCTTTGCTTTATTGACTGTTCCCTTATAGTTCGGAAGCTTCTTAGCTTGGTGTAATCCCACTTGCCTAGTTGTGCTTTGGGGGTCTTTTCTAAGAAGTCTTTGTGTACACCTATGTTTTCAGAGTGTTCCCAATGTTTTCCTCTAATAATTTGATGGTGTCACATTGTAGGCTTAGAACCCTGATGCATTAAGAGTTAATTTTTGTGTAAGGTGAAAGGTAGGGATCTTGTTTCTTCTTTTTTTATAAGATTTATTTATTTTTATTGGAAAATCAGATAGAGAGGAGGAGTGACAGAGAGAAAGATCTTTCATCCAATGATTCACTCCCCAAGTGGCCACAACGGCCAGAGTCACACTGATCCGAAGCCAGAACCCCGGAGGCTCTTCCAGGTTTCTCACACGGGTACAGGGTCCCAAGGCTTTGGGCCGTCCTCAACTGCTTTCCCAGGCCACAGGCAGGGAGCTGGATGGGAAGCAGAGCCTCTGGGATTAGAACCGGTGCTCATATGGGATCCCGGTGCGTGCAAGGCGAGGACTTTAGCTGCTCAGCTATTGCGCCGAGCCTGGGATCTTGTGTTTTTTACAACCATATATCCTGTTTTCGCAGTATCATTTGTTGAAGACACTGTCCTATCTCCCTGGGTTGATTTCAGTTTGCTTGTCAAAAATCAGTGGGCTATATGTGCATGAGTACGCTTCTGGGATCTCTATTTCTGTCCCATTGATCTTCTTGTCTTTCATTTTCATATAAATGATCGTAACACTTGACAGTTTTATCTCTTCTCAAACAATCTTCATACTTCCCAGTCTTCCCTCCTTGGTCCGCCTGCCTGAGCCTTCAGGATAATGCTGAGGTTTCTAAAGAAGGGACCCTGGTACCACTCCTACTCCTAAAGCAAAATTGTTTCAAGTTTTGCAGGTAAAAGTAAATGCCTTTTTATAACATTAAGGTACTTTCTTTCTTCTTTTCTGCTGGCTTAAATTATGAATGAGTTTAGATGTTTATTGTGTGCCTCTTCTATGTCTTGTTGAAATACTTGTATTTTTTCCTTTTAGTATGGAAGATCACTTTAATAGCTCTTCTAATACAGCATTGTTTTCTTACATTCCCAAAAACTGAGTACAATTGATCATGGTTTATTATATTCCTAAATCATTATATATCTTTTCAATCCATTTTCAATTCAGTTAGTTAGTTCATATTAGGGTACTTTGTATCTCTGTTCACAAATGGAACTGGTCTGTAATCTTACTTTCATTGTACAGCTATAAAAGGACCATATTGCCTTCACAAAAGGAGTGGGCAAACTTTGCTACCTTTCTGAAAGGAAGGAAATAATAAAACTGAGCTAATAAATCAGTAAAATAGAGAATTTTTCAAGTCAAATGATTGCTAGAATTAAAATTTCTTCTTTGGGCCCGGCGGCGTGGCCTAGCAGCTAAAGTCCTCGCCTTGAACGCCCCAGGATCCCATATGGGCGCCGGTTCTAATCCCGGCAGCTCCACTTCCCATCCAGCTCCCTGCCTGTGGCCTGGGAAAGCAGTTGAGGACGGCCCAATGCATTGGGACCCTGCACCCGCGTGGGAGACCTGGAAGAGGTTCCTGGTTCCCAGCTTCGGATTGGCGCAGCACCGGCCGTTGTGGTCACTTTGGGAGTGAATCATCGGACGGAAGATCTTCCTCTCTGTCTCTCCTCTCTGTATTTCTGACTTTGTAATAAAATAAATAAATCTTAAAAAAAATTTTTCTTCTTTTAAGGTGTTGATAAAAAGAGAAAGAACCAGATTGATTTGGGAGAAGTCCACTGTTCAGTTATAAGCCTGGCACAACTGTTGGCTATAGTGCACTCTTTCTCAAAATCTCATTATTGGACTAGAAATTGTACATGAGTGTGAACACACAGCAACTGTCATGGGTATGACACCACATACTGACTGTGTTATTATGCTACGTTTCTTTTAAGATTTATTTATTTTTATTGAAAGGCAGATTTAGAGAGAGGAGAGACAGAGAGGAAGATCTTCAGTCCAATGGTCCACTCCCCAAATGGCTGCAATAGCAGCAGCTGAGCCAATCCGAAGCCAGGAGATTCTTCCAGGTCTTCCATATGGGTGCAGGGTCCCAAGGCTTTGGATCATTGTTTGCTACTTTTATAGGCCACAAGCAGGGAGCTGGATGGGAAGTGGAACAGCCAGAACACAAACTGGTGCCCACATGGGACACTGGCACTTGGAAGTGAAAGATTAGCCAGTTGAGCCACTGCACTGGTTCCTACTATGGTAAAATGTACTTGGCCTCTTTTGGCTTTAATTTTCCCATCAGTAAAAAGTATAACACTGATCTCTCTGGATAGCATGAAGACCAAGTTAAAGAAAGCAAACTATAAAATTCCAAATTAAAATAGTAGATAAATCCAGACCAGCCATCCCTGATTAGCCACAAGGTGGAGCAAAGATCCCAGGACCTCTGTTTGAAGTCTCAGGATTCCAAATCCATTTTGACTACCCGTAAAGCTACACACCAGGGCACATACCCCAACCCTCTCCTCAACCATGTATTCCACCTGCTTGGCAAGGGACTCTGAGTACAGGCCCCCTCAAGTGCTTCATTCTGACAATCCAAAGCCATCACTTTGAGCTAGCTCTCATCCCCACTGCCTGCCCCACTATTGGTCTCCTTCACAGGGTCCTGTAGTTCTTCCCTGAACTCACAAACCCTCTCCGTTAGTATGTGACAGGGTACAAATGCTCACATTATTTCAGTACATGATCTGTTTCTGTTTTCCTTTCCTTTCATGGACTTGCTAAAAAATGAAATGCAAATATTTACCCACATCTTTGAAGAAGTCAGTCCTCTCTTTCCTGGAAGAAAAAGAAGTATGTGTCTCGAGTTATGGATTGGATGAGCCCTGGAAGTGTACAGTGAAAGAACAAGATCGGGCAGGAGATGGGGTGGGAAAGAGGCCCACCAGTCTACAAATCAGAAGGACCCAGGGTCTGCTCTCAGTGGTTCCCCCGAGAAGTAACAAGAATCCAGGGTCAGGGCTCACAGAGTCAGAGCCCCGGATGCTGGGTTTTAGACTTCAGATTCCAAGTATCCTAAGTGTGTCAGGGAAGCTACTGCAAGCTGCCAGCCCTGACAAGATTGTGCAGACATAGACAGTAGGGAAATGAGTAGTAACTGGGCTGGAGTGATGACTAACGAGCAGGTGGGGCCTCAGGACCCTCAGCACAGGGAGGGAGTGTGATTGGGGCAGGAGTGCACACCTGCTGGAATGATTTAGGTTACCTTCCTACCACTCCAGTAGGATGGCAGCCTAGCATTAAAACTAGGTCATTCACAGGTATTTAAAAAAAGAGTTGTTTCTTATATATCTGAAAGAAGATTCAGACTTAGTACAGCACAGTAGATTCCTGACTCCAGGTGTAAACCAACTACTAACTGACAGTCTGTTCCCCAGAGGAAAGACTCTGTTGACCATCCTCATTTTACCTTTCCAGAAAAAAGTATTGCTCTTCTCCAGAAATGCCTCCTCTCTGACACCACCCTCCTCTCTGACACCACCCTCCTCTCTGACACCACCCTCCTCTCTGACACCACCCTCCTCTCTGACACCACCCTCCTCTCTGACACCACCTGCTCTTGTCCTGTCAGAAACCGAACCAAGTTTCCGGGGCTGGTTCTCTGTATCCTCCCCCTAGCCCTGGCTAGATTTGGTTAATCTCAGAAAAGAGATGCTGGTAGGACACTAGGAATTCCTCCTCAGTTTCACTTTGCAGCTATGCTGGGGTGGACTTTTGTCCCCTCGTAACTCTCCAATGTGTGTTTCCAACCCTGTCCCCACTATAGAATAACAACTTTTTTTTTAACAGACAGCTCTTTTATTAACTCTTTTTTTTATTATTTGTTTATTTATTTATTATTACAAAGTCAGATATACAGAGAGGAGGAGAGATAGAGAGGAAGATCTTCCGTCCGATGGTTCACTCCCCAAGTGAGCCGCAACAGCCGGTGCAACGCCGATCCAGAGCACCCATGCGGGTGCAGGGTCCCAAGGCTTTGGGTCTTTCACGACTGCTTTCCCAGGCCACAAGCAGGGAGCTGGATGGGAAGTGGAGCTGCCAGGATTAGAACCGGCGCCCATATGGGATCCCGGGGCTTTCAAGGCGAGGACTTTAGCTGCCAGGCCATGCCGCTGGGCCTAACAAGGTCTTAACTACTAGGCCAAATGCTGGTCCCAGAGGAGCACATTTTGACAAAGCATGGTTCTAAATCGAGTACCCGCTTCTAAAACTTTCACACATTAAAATCCGAGTTGGAGCTGGAGAGAAGGGTATTTGGTATGATGGCTGGGACATCTCCTGGCTGGCTGCAGAGAGATTTATGTTAGCTGACTGGGAAGAGAGCTCCACAAATGAAGACACTGAAGTTAACTTACTCCCCAGAGACAGAGTGGCTCTTGCTCCCACATAGCTGGAATAGACCTAAGCCTAAAACCCCAAGTTCATGATCTTTTTTATTAGAATGCTTATTCTGCTGCCCCAAAAACTCTATTAGATTTATAATATCTAGCGCCCACCCAAGGACTTTTGGCTCTAGAGAGACGATAAAATGGTTTATCAAGCAGGCCCAGTGTCTTACCTCATGGTAATAATTTGTAAGCATTTGATCTGTTTCTCATGAATTACCAGATTCTTGGTGGCCTTTAGAAAGGATATAAATAAAAGTTTATAGCTTACTTGTTTAAAAGAAACTGTAAAAACTCATATCAATGATTTCATACAGATTCCGGAAATGACATTCAATTTTTTTTAGGTTCAGAATAAACTGGATCTTATATAAATTCTAAGATGGAGGCAAATCCAGCTAAAGCACAAAACAGTACATGTCACAGTTCTTTTCTTTTATCCCACATGTAGGGAAATGTCAACAATTGAGAATCACTCTTAGCAATCCTATCCACCTTATTTTCTTATTTTCATGAAACAACACAGAAAAAATTTTTAAGTGTAAAATGTTAGGTTTTTGAGTAAAGACATTTAAATATTCCAAGAAAGTAAGCAACCATCTTCCTTTTATTTGATCAGAATATTGGCAGAGTAGAAAAATTAACAGTTTGATTGTAAGGACTACCCTGCATTTAATGGGTATAATATCTACTTGTGGGCCTGGCGCAATAGGCTAGCGGCTGAAGTTCTCACCTTGCACATGCTGGGATCCTTTACGGATGCAGATTCTAATCGTGGCAGCCACGCTTCCCATCCAGCTCCCTGCTTGTGGCCTGGGAAAGCAGTCAAGGACAGCCCAAAGCCTTGGGACCCTGCATCCACGTGGGATACCTGGAGGAAGTTCCTGGCTCCTGGCTTCAGATCAGCTCAGCTCTGGCCATTGTGGCCACTTGGGGAGTGAGTCATCGGTTGAAGATCTTTCTCTCTCTATCTCTCTGTCCACATATAAATATATATAGACTTTCAAATAAAAATAATAAAAGTAAATTTTTTGAAAATGTAGTAGCAAGAAAAGAAAATTTATGACAAATCCAGTGGAAACACTGGACTTCTCTTTTTCTTAAAATCTATGTGCCTATTTAAACACATAAGTACTTACCTTTAATGTTGATTGCAGACTTTCAACAAACAGCATATTGTTTAAAACTTGTTTTTAATTTTATTTTTTATTTGAAAAATAAAATATTCTCCCAGTGGCCACAATATCCAGGAGTTCCATCAAGGTCTCCAGTGTCAGTGGCAAGGGCCCAAACATTTAGACAATATTCTGCTGCCTTCCCAAACATGTTCCACTGCTATGTTGAGTCCTGAGGCCCCAGGTGATCAGATCTATGCCCAAAACAGAATAATTTGTGTTGCAATATACTTCCACAGGGAGTTCCTCTCAGCAGCTGATGGTCTATAACAGTGTGAGCTTTGATCCTACCTGTGAGCTGTGTTGGACATGGTGGGCTGTGGCCTCTTGTGTGAGCTGGCATTAAACCATGTATGACCACAGAATTAGGTCTGTGGGTCTACCCCAGTTTCAGAAAAAGGCTTGTAGGAATACACTACCACTTTTCAGATACTCTGCTAATTCATATCAATAACTTACCAATTAGGACTATAATAGCAGCAACATAGTAACAGTAGTCTTGCAGTAGTCTTGCTGGGGCCAGCACATTAGCCCAACTGGCCAATCTTCCACTTCCAAGTGCCACATCCCACATGGGTGCCGGTCTGTGTTCCAGATGCTCCACTTCCCATCAAGCTCTCTGCTTATGGTCTGGGAAAACAGTGGAAAATGGCACAAAGCTTAGGGACCCTTTACCCACTTGGAAGACCCAGAGGAGGCTCCTGACTCCCACCTTCGGATCAGCTCAGCTTTGGCTGTTGCTACATTTTGGGGGTGAACCAGCAAATGGAAGACCTTTCTCTCTCTCTCTTTCTCTCTGTAAGTCTGCCTTTCCAATAAAAATAAATACATATTTTTAAAAGTACCCAGATTCCCAGAGAAAACAGACAGCTTAGAATTTCTAGAAGGGATCCAGTGATAGACTAGCGATTAAAGTCCTCACCTTATCTGCACTGGGATCCCATGTGGGTCCGGTTCTAATCCCAGAAACCTCGCTTCCTATCCAGCTGTCTGCTTGTGGCCTGGGAAGGCAGTGGACAGCCCAAAGCTTTGGGACCCTATACCCATTTGGGAAACCTGGAAGAAGCTCCTGGCTCTTGGCTTTGGAGTGGCTCACTTTGGGCTGTTGCAGTCACTAGGGGAGTGAGTCATCGGATGGAAGATCTTCCTCTCTGTCTCTCCTTCTCTCTGTAGATCTGCCTTTCCAATAAAAAAAAAAATCTTTAAAAAACAAATGAAACGAAGAAAAGCAATCAGCACTGTGAAATAATGTGAAAGCGTGAAACTGACTAAAAAGGAACAAAGAATATTCAAAACAGGCAAAAGAAATTTTACAGAAAAAAAAAATGGCAGAAACATGTCATTGTTTATCAATAATAACCTTAAATCTAAAAGGACTAAATTCCCCAATGATACCCTTAAATGTAAATGAACTAAAAGACAAACTAGAAGCCCATGTCCCAGGGCAACAGATTAGTCTGCAGTTTGTGACACTGGCCCCCCCTATGAGAACAGCAGTTTAAGTCCTGGCTGCTCTGACTCTGATCTGGCTCCAAGCTAATGAGCCCGATAAGGCAGTGGATGACAGCCCAAGTGCTTGGTGCCAGCCAGCCATGTGGGCAACTCAGATGGAGCTGCAGGTTTTGGGTTTTTTTGTTTGTTTGCTTGGTTGGTTTTTTTTTTTTTTTTTTGGATTTGTTTATTTTTATTTGAAATGCCTGTTTTTACGGAGATGGAAGGAGAGGCAGAAAGAGAAGGCCTTGCATTCACTGGTCCACTCTCCAAATGACTGCAACAGCCAAACCTGTGCTGATCTGAGGCTGAGAGTCAGGAATTTCTTCTGGGTCCCCCATGTGGATTCAGAATCCCAAGGACTTGGGCCATACTCTGCTGTCTTCCCAGGGCGCAAGCAGAGAGCTGGATCAAAAGTGGAGTAGCCATGATACGAGCAGGCTTCTCTGTGGGATCTGGTGCCAAGGGCGGAGGAGTAGTGAGCTGCTCTATTTTGCCGACCTCAAGAGCAATTACTTTTTTAAAAAATGAATGCATCTAACAGGAGATATAGCTCAAATTTAATAATAGTAAGGCTCCAGCTATAGGAACTGCCTATGTTGCCTTGTACCTAGACAAGTGTTATACTGCCTGTGAGAAAAATTAACCAGTTGCTGGCAGGCACTCTTGGTCTGGTTAATGCCAATTTGTGTTAACTATACCAGTGTGCCAGCATAGCTGCCTATTCTAACTGTTTTTTGAAAGATATGTAGGGAGGGTGGGGAATGCTGGTCAGGGGTGGTAGAGCACTGCAGATTTCCCAGGGAAAGAGGTCTGCAGATGTATTAGAGTGGGAGCAGCTGAAGGCATGTTTAAAAGAGGAGGAATGACTTCTGAGGTCTTCCACAGACTGGGCCACTGCACTCGCAAGTAGGCAAGGGAGCTAGTACAGTGGTTTGCGGTTGAGGGAACCAGAGGTCACATCTGGGTCAGGCCACAGCACCCACCCATGTGAGAGACCTGGGCTGCCACCCACTGGTGCCCACAAACTGGGCCTGGAGGGCATGCCAGGCTGGGCTAGGCCACAGTATCCCTGATAAGTGTCGAAGCAGGGGGTGGTCCAATCCAGGCTGGGCCACAGCACTCACCAGAAAGTGAAACAAGCAAGTCTGGGGGCAGCTTCTGCAGGAGACTTATGGGCTCACTTCTGTGGGACTGCAGCACCCATTGATTTGCACAGAGAGCTGCAGGTGCTAATGGGCTGAACCAGGCTGGATCACAGAACTCACCTGACACAGTCACTGGGGCTGTAAGTAGGCCAGGCTGGGCCAGGCTGCAGCACCCACTGCCACATGTAAAGATAAAGATGGAGAGAAAACCATGCCAAGCAGGGCCACAGTACCTGTTGGCACCCGTGAGATCCAAGGTTGGGAGTAGACCTGGTAGAGGTATTTACAGAACTCCTCTGCTAGGCCACAGCTCACATGGAGGAGCACAAAAACCTTTTCCTGCTTGTGGCCTGGGAAAGCAGTCGAGGACTGCCCAAAGCCTTGGGACCCTGCACCCGTATGGGAGACCTGGAGGAGGTTCCTGGCTCCTGGCTTCGAATCGGCACCAGCACTGACCGTTGCGGTCACTTGGGGAGTGAATCATCAGATGGAAGAGCTTCCTCTCTGTCTTTCCTCCTCTCTGTTTATCGGATTTTCCACTGGAAATAAATAAATCTTAAAAAAAAAAAAAAAAAACTGGAGCTGGGAGCGGGCCAGGCCAGGCAGGGATAAAGGACTTGTCAGTATTTGTGGGTTGGGTGTTGGCATGAAATAGAGAAAGAAGAGGGTGTGGGCCATGCCCAACTGGGCTAGACTGTAATACCCGCCAGTGAGAATTGAAACAGTGGGTAGACTGTGCCAGGCAGGTTGAAGCACTTGCCAGCATGTACAAGATCCAGGACTTGGAATGGGCCTGGTAGGGGAATTCTAGGGACTCTCCTGCTAGACTGCAACTCCCACTGGTGAGTACAGGAGACTGAGCAGGGGGTGGACCAGGTTGGGCAAGGCTGTCGCACGCCTATGGCCAGGTTTGGGGGCAGGCCAGATTGGGCTAAGCTCAGCACACACTGGCACTTGCAAGAGCCAGAATGGGTGTGGGACAGGCTAGGCTAGGCTGAAGCACCGACAGAAAAGAGCTGAAATCATTGCAGGCCAGTTGAGCTAGGCCGCAGCACCTGCCAGTGAGCATCAGCACTGGAGCAGGCCATTAGTACGCTGAGCTGTACTAATTTTAAACCAAAAAGAATACAGAAGGATATTCTATCATGATAAGGGCTCAGTATTGCAATCAACAGTAACAACTGATGTGTGTGTGTGTGTGTGTGTGTGTGTGTATCTCCCAATATCAGAGCACAGGAAACAAATGTAAAAATAGACCAACATGGTGTGATCATAAGACATCAACCGAATGAAGAGTTAACCTACAGAATGTGAGAAAATATTTGCAAGTTATCTATCCGACAAAGAGTTGGTAGCCAAAATTTAGAAGGAATTCACACATGCACGAGAAATAATCCAATTTAAAAATAGGCAGTAAATCCAAACAGGAAATTTTTATAAGAAAGCATGCAAAAGATCAATACGTGCAAGAAAATTCAACATTGGGCCCGCTGCTGTGGCCTAGCAGCTAAAGTCCTCGCCTTGAATGCACTGGGATCCCATATGGGCACCGGTTCTAATCCCGGCAGCTCCACTTCCCATCCAGCTCCCTGCTTGTGGCCTGGGAAAGCAGTCGAGGACGGCCCAAAGCCTTGGGGCCCTGCACCCGCGTGGGAGACCCAGAAAGAACTCCTGGCTCCTGGCTTCAGATAGGTGCAGCACCGGCCATTGCAGTCACTTGTATAGTGAATCATCAGATGGAAGATCTTCCTGTCTCTCCTCCTCTCTGACTTTCTTTATATCTGACTTTCCAATAAAAATAAATAAATCTTTTTAAAAAAAGAAAATTCAACATCACTAATCATCAAGGAAATGCAAATCAAAAAGTAATGTGATATCACTTTATCCTAGTAAGATTATTATCAAAAAAGGCAAAAGGCAACAAGTGTCAGTGTAGACCAAAGAACGGGGAACTCTTGCTTACTCTCATCAAGACCCTAAGGTATACTATGTCAGCAAACAGACAGCAAATAGACCTTGCAAGGATTTTTCTCATCCCTGAAACAGTGAAAACAATAGCATTTCAGAAGTATCAAAACACTCAAGCAGTACCCTTGGAACATGCTCCACATCGGGGACCCCGGATGGTATCACGTGGCCATCCGCCATCGCCAGGTGTTGATGCGGTTGGGCTACTGGGAGCAGCCATCTCCCCTTCTCTCTCTTCCCTCTCCAGATCCAGGAAGGAAAAAAGAGACTGGAGGCAGTTGTTTTATCTAATTTCCCCATTCTTCTGCCTTCCCCACCCTGATCAACGGTGCACGTGGGCATGTGAGAGCAAAAAAGTAGCACAAAATGAATGACGTGAAAAAAAGAGATATGGCAAAGATCATGACGGTTACCAGAGACTGGGAGAGCTGTGGGGAAGGAGAATGGGGATAGGTTACTTAATGAACACTAAGGTAGATGTCAAGCAGAGTTAGTGCTAGTAGTCAGTTCTGTTGCATTGCACAACACTGATAGATGTTGTATATTTTCCTTTCAGAAAAAGAAAAACCGGAAGGAAGAATTTTGAATGTTTTTGGCATGAGGGTAGGCCAGGAGGCAATTGGGAAATAACTAGCTGAAAGATTTTTCAGTTTCTGTCTCTAACCCTGCAACCTACCTCCACCCCCTGGCATGCTGATTGAGCACATGCTTTCCCAGGGTTCACCTGTCTCCTCCAGCACCATGAACATGCCAGGATGAGCGAGCCAAGCAATGCTCCATGTGGAGATTCGTGAGAATGTCCTCTGAGGGCTTCACATACACTGAGCCCTGCTCAAACCTCAACCCATTCTTTTGGTGTAAAATAACTTTGAAATTTATATGTAGTTTTTATTATAAGCCTTTTAAAGGACTCATTTTTTTAAGATTGATTTATTTTCATTACAAAGTCAGAAATACAGAGAGGAGGAGAAACAGAAAGATCTTCCGTCCAATGATTCACTCCCCAAGTGACCGCAACGGCCGTTGCTGTGCCGATCCGAAGCCAGGAACCAGGAACCTCTTCCAGGTCTCCCATGTGGGTGCAGGGTCCCAAAGCATTGGGCCGTCCTTGACTGCTTTCCTATGCCACAAGCAGAGAGCTGGATGGGAAGTGGAGCTGCCGGGATTAGAACTGGCACTCATATGGGATCCCGGGGTGTGTTCAAGGCGAGGACTTTAGCTGCTAGGCCACGCTGCCGGGCCTTTAAAGGACTCTTCTTTACCATAAGCACACATGTATTTGTGTGTTTATTTGTCTATGTAAGCTTAGCAAATATTATTTAGAGGACAATAAAACAGGTCAGGATTCCTGGTTAATGTTTTAGCAACCAGCATAGCAGAACAAACTGGGTCAATAAAGACTTTTAAAATGTAGAGTACATTTGCATCAGTAAATATGAGTACGAAAATGCACTAAAAGGTATTTATAATTGCTCTTTAGGCAATATTCATCATCTACCATAATCCCTTCAACCCCAGCCACAATTTTCCCTCCTGTGATTTCAATTAGCTGTAGTCACCTGCAATATAAAAATATTCAATGGAAAATTCCAGGACTAAGCAGTTCATAAGTTTTAAATTATATGTTGCAGTGAGTAGTGTAATGAAATCTCATACCATTCTCCATGCCATCCAGGATGTGAATAATTCCTTTGTCTAGCATATGCACACTATTTATACCATCATCTCATCAGTCGCTTAATCATTTCAGCTGTCAGGTCAACTGTCAAGGTATGTCAAGTAACCCTCAGTGTACTCAGTTGAGGTTTCAAGAGGAGGAATTTGCCCCACCAGCTAAAGATTCCCCTCCCACAGTGAAGACCCTGAGGTCAAGGTCCCGCTCTCCCCAGTCCAGCTATCTGCTGATGTCCACTGTAGCTCAAGTATTCAGACTCTCTTAGCCATGTTAGAGAGCCAGGTAGATTGCTGGGCTCCTGACTTCAGCCTAGCCCAGCCCTAACTGTGGCAGGCATTTGCAGAGTAAATCAATAGAAGAATCATAGAAACCAATATTTCCTTTTTTTTCCCACCCCTAGAAATCAATATTTCAATGACTCTTTCTGCCTTTGCCTTTCAAACAAAAATGAAAATAGTGATTTTTGAAAAATTTTAAATGGACTTAAAGCACAAGAATTGTGATATGGGCCATTTGAATATGTCAGATGGAAGCCATGAAATGTTTCTTTTTTTTTTTTTTTTCATTTTCTTTTGTGTTTTTTTTTAATTATTTATTATTTAACTTCAGTAATTACATTGTATTATGTGACACAATTACATAGATACTTGGGTTCTCCCCACCCCTCCCCAAACCCTCCCACCATGGTGGATTCCTCCACCTTGTTGCATAACCACAGCTCAAGTTCAGTTGAGATTCCCCCATTGCAAGCGTATACCAAACATAGAGTCCAGCATCTTATTGTCCAGTCAAGTTCAACGGCTTCTTAGGTATACCCTCTCTGGTCTGAAGACAGAGCCAGCAGAGTATCATCCCAGTCAATTGAAAGCTCCAACATACCATCAGCAAAAATTTACATCATTATGGAAAAAATTGACATAGTAATGAGTAACCAATATGTTAAAAGTAAATGCGAGTTCCCAGTCACCTTCTGTGACCACCTCACCTATACTTCAATTTTAGTTTATACACAACATATAACATTCAAAACATAACATGTTATACATAACATCATATCATCTTAAATTAAGGCAAACATGTGGTATTTAACCTTTTGGGATTGGCTCATTTCCCTTAGCATTATGGTTTCCAGTTTGGCCCATTTGGCCACAAAGAACTGCATTTTGGTTTTTTTAATAGCTGAGTAGTATTCCATGGAGTAGATGAACCATAGCTTTCTTATCCAATCCTCTGCTGATGGGCATTTTGGTTGCTTCCATGTTTTTGAAATGTTTCGTTTTGTAAAAAGATGAAAGTTCTGGGCCTGGCATGTTAGCCTAGTGCCTAAAGTCCTCATCTTGCACATGCAGGGATCCCATACAGGCACTGGTTTGTAACCTGGCTGCTCCACTTCCCCTCCAGCTCCCTGCTTGTGGCCTGGGAAAGCCCTCAAGAATGGCCCAAAGCTTTGGGACCCTGCACCCACGTGGGAGACCTGGAAGAGCTCCTGGCTTCTGGCTTTAAATCCACTCAGCTCTGGCCATTACAGCCACTTGGGGAGTGAACAAGCAGATGGAGGATCCTTCTCTCTGTCTCTCCTTCTCTCTGTAATTCTGACTTTCCAATAAAAAATAATTTTTTAAAAAAAGATGAAAGTTCTCAACTTGCTACAGGAAGAAATAAAATTGTATACCATTGACCTCACTTATTCATGTAAGCAAAGTGTTATCACTCATTATCACAAAAAGAATGGTGAATATAGGACAAAAAGTGTTTTTTATGATTTATTTTTCATTGGAAAGTCAGATTTACAGAGTGAAGCAGAGACAGAGAGAAAGATTTTCCATCTACTGGTTCACTCCCAACTCTGCAATGGCCAGAACTAAGCTGATCCGAAGTCATGAGCCAGGTGCTTCTTCCCGGTCTCCCACACAAGTGCAGGGTCCCAAGGTTTTGGGCCATCCTTGACTGCTTTCCCAGGCCATGAGCAGGGAGCTGGATGGGATATGAACTGGTACTCATGTGGGATCCCGGGTGTGCAAGGTGAGGATTTCAGCCACTAAGCTACCTCACTAGGCCCTAAAAAGGGTTTTGAAAGATCACATTCATGAAACTTTATTGTAGTTCACTGTAATTTTTTAGTTTAATGTGTTTGTTAATCTCTTATTGTGCCTAATTTTTATTACAACCATGTAAGTATGGGGAAAATGACAGAATATTGAGGGTTTAGTACTATCTGTGGTTTCAGGCAATTGTCACGAATTAGACCCTTCATAGATATTTATTAAACAAAATGAGAGTGAAAGAAATAAATTTAGAGATTTAAACAAAACCACTGTAAAATTCCTAATATAATAAATGGTTCATGTTAAGTGCTCAGAATATGTTGATTTCCTTTCTCTTTTATGGGAACAGGGAGAATGAATCAGCTCTGCTCAGGTATTATTATTTACCACTAGTAGAAATTCTATCATACCGTTTTCTCCTGGCATAGTAACTGGCATACAAATGCTTAGTAAATAAATTATGGGGTGGGGGAGGGTCAGCTTTGTGGTATAGTGTATTAAGCTGTTACCTGCCATGCCAGCATCTTATGTGGGCCCTGTTTCAAGTCCTGACTGTTCCGCTTCCAATCCAGCTCCCTGGTACTACTGTGGAAAGAATGGAAGATGGCCCCTGCCATGCTGAGAGAAGCTCCTGGCTTCAGCCTGGCCCAATCCTAGTGATACAGCCATTTGGGAAGTAAACCAGAGGATGGAAGATTCTCTGTGTGTGTGTGTGTGTGTGTGTGTATGTGTGTGTGTGTGTAAATACCCCCGCCTTTCAAATAGCTTTTTAAAAAGACAGATAAATGAATATTGAATCAACTTAGGCACACTGGGGAGTGGATCAGTGGATAAGAGATCTTTCTCTTTCCTCTGTATATCTGACTTTCCAATTAAAAAAAAAAACTTTAGAAAAGTTTAGAAAACATATATTTTTTTTACTTATTTGAAAAACAGAATGACACAAAGTGAGACACAGATAAGAGAAGAAGAGAGAGTTTCCTTCTGCTGATTCGCTCCCTAACTGGCCACAAGAACCAGGGCTGGGCCAGGTCAAAGCCAGGAGCCATGAACTCCATCTGAGTGTTGCACAGGGTGGTTGTGGCCCACATTCCTGGGCCATCTTCTGCTGCCGTCTCAGGCAGAGTCGCAGGAAGCTGTACCAGAAGCAGAGCAGCCAGAATTCTGATACAGATGCAAGAATCAGATTAATACACTGTACCACCATGCCACAGTGTCAGCCTCCAAAAATATTTTAAGCTGTTTTGCTCTATTTTTGTAGAATACTCATATTTTACTAACTAGACCCAAGGTGCTTTTTTTAAGATCCATTTTATTTTTTATTGGGATGACAGATATACAGAAGGAAGAAGAGACAGAAAGATTTTTCTGTCTGCTGGTTCACTACCCAAATGTCTGCAGCAACCGGAGCTGAGCCGATCTGAAGCCAGGAGCCAGGAGCTTCTTCCAGGTCTCTCATGTGGGTGTAGTTACCCCAGACTTCTGGCTGTTCTGTACTGCTTTCCCAGGCCACAAGCAGGGGGCTGGATAGGAAGTGGAACAGCCAGGATACAAACCAGCAGCCATACGTGATCACAGTGGTTTCAAGGTGAGGATTTAGCCACTAGGCTACCACCCCAGGCTCACAAGGGTTTTATTTTTAAAAAGAGCTCAGAATAAGCATGGGGTACTTGAGATTAAGTGGCAAGTTGGGATACCCAAATCCCATATTGGAGTGTAGTTTTGAGCTCCTGAAATCTCTGCTTTTGACCCTCCTAGGAGGCAATAGATTTTAGCCCAAGTGCTTGGGTCTCTATCCCCACCTGGACTGGGATGGAGTTCTGGGCGTCGGGTTTTCACGTGGACCATCCCTGGTTATTGTGGGCATTTGAGCAGTGGAGTAGTGGATAGGTAACACTCTCTCAGTCTAACTGTCTTTCTCTCTCTCTTTCCATGCCTTTCCAGCAGACAAAATTAAATAAGCCTTTTTTTTAAAGAGGGGAGGGTGAGATGGGGAATTAACATTTGCTGAATACTAACTATGCGAAACACAGTAAGATTTGCTATTATCTTATTTCTTTTTTTAATGGTTATTATTATTATTATTATTATTATTTGAAAGTTGGTTACAGAGACAGATCTTCTATCCACTGGTTCACTCCCCAAATGGCCACAACAGCTACAGCTGAGCCAATTCAAAGTCAGGAGCTGCTTCCGAGTCTCCCATGTAGATGCAGGGGGTCCCAAGGGCTCAGGCTCTGCTCTGCTGCCTTCCCAGGCCATATGCAAGGAGCTGGATCAGAAGCGGAGCAGCGGGGATAGAACCGGTGTCCATAGGAGATGCCACTTCTGCAGGCAGAGGATTAGCTTGCTGCACCACTATGTGGGCCCTTCACTTTTTTCTAAAATCACTATGACATAGGTCCTGTTCTGTTTCTCCTATTATAGTTAAAGTAGCTGAGAAATTTACTTTGGAGATTCAAAAGTCAGGCTGTCAGCTGGCACAGTGCTGGGAATGTGTATGCTACGCATCTCCAGGTCAGAGAGTGCCTGTGGCCCTGGAATGCACGGATATGGTGCTGGGCTTGCTGTCGCTTTTGGCAACTGGGTGTAACGTTAGACTCCCCCTGTCAAATGAAGCCTCCCGGTGCTACCTAAGAACACAATTAGAGCTTCTACATTTATGATTTGTGCTCTGTGACTTGAAGTGGCAAGAATGAGGCCAGAGCCTGAATGTGTAACACTTGTCCAAAGTCCACGTCGTTCATTCACTATAGTTTCTCTAATGCTGAAGTCATGCTTTACTAAATTGGTATTTGATAAATAACTTTCTGATTGATTGAAATGGAGAAATGCACAATGTATTTATATAGAAATACAGTTGAATTGAGAATTGTTCTTGTCCAGGTAAGTTTGTTATTGTAACTTTTACAATTCACAGCAGACAAAGAATATAATTTTTAAAAAAAGGCATTCTGAACAATATGTACCTTCAAAGAAGTCACAGGTAGTTATCTAAATTAGATTATAATGGCACTGCCATTAAAGCCACATTGCCTTTCCAGTACCTGAGGAGTCATGTGAACCAACAGGTTTAGCAAGAAGAAATGTTTTCACCTCAGTGAAACTTCCTGCTAAAGCATACTTCATCTGTGAACAAGCACAAAACATAATAAAGAAAAGCTGAGGCTGCCTGAATGAGGGGGACAATTACCCACTGTCAGACTCAGCTCAACCCACCTGTCCCTCAGCCTCAGGCACTAGCAGACCATCTAGCAGGGTCCCCGGCAAGGCCTCGCAGGACAGGTCCCAGGTGACCTCGGCCAACCAGGCTCTCACACAGACTACACTGAGCATGTGCCCTCGGAGGTAAGGAAGGATGCTCTGTAATTCCTAAGCTCAGCCAGCCCAGTGACCCAGTGACCTCTCATGGTACCCAAGGTACGCGGGCCCAGGCAGGGTCTGCAGGCCCCTTAGCTGTTGTGTTCTGTGGAATGAGTGCGGGAGAGACACCATCCACTGTAGGCATCTTTCCTGAGCCTTGAAGAACCTCTTGCTACAGGTCCTTTGCTGTGGTTTCTCCTTGTGGGTCAGTGGCCATCTCACCAGAGTCACGTCACGAGGGGAGAACCTTGCAATGCATCTCTCATTAACAAAAGAGAAAATCAGGCCCGGCACAGTGGCCTAGTGGCTAAAGTTCTCGCCTTGAACGCAACGGGATCCCATATGGGCGCAGGTTCTAATCTCGGTAGCCCCACTTCCCATTCAGCTCCCTGCTTGTGGCCTGGGAAAGCAGTCGAGGACGGCCCAAAGCCTTGGGACCCTGCACCCACATGGGAGACCTGGAAAAGGTTCCTGGCTCCTGGCTTCGGATTGGTGCAGCACCAGCCATTGAGGTCACTTGGGGAGTGAATCATCGGACGGAAGATCTTTCTCTCTGTCTCTCCTCCTCTCTGTATATCTGACTTAGCAATAAAAGCAAATAAATCTTTAAAAAGAAAGAATCAGGAGGCCCATGCAGCACATCCAGATCCAGACACACGGTGTCGGACACTGGGGCACTCCTGCCTTCTAGCCAGCTAATGCCTTAGGATCTCACCTATCCCAACCAGTGATACGCTTTGCTTCCACAAAGAGGGACACTCCATGTGTTTGCTAGGACTTGGCTGCTGAATGTTCCCCCAAACACTCACATGGTGAAGACTTGGTTTCCAGAACAGCCCTCTTGGGAAATGAGTACTAGTAGGGGGTCTTCAGGTCCCTGAAAACTGGAGATATATCTTTATGATGCCAATCTGTGGTCGTTCTTGCTATTTTTTTCCTCCATGATAGAGTCCCTCAGGCTCAGGGATTTCCCCTTCCACCCTCCCCTTCCCCCAAGAGGTTCTCTTGTGACCTCTCAAATCCTCACAAGACAGCAGACATAAAGGCTAGAGGTGAGTGCTGTGGCATACATGTGAAGTTACTGCTGAGAACACCTGCATGCTATAACAGAGTGTCAAGTCTAGGCCATACTGTTTCTGATCCAGTTTCCTACCAATGCATTTTGGGAGATAGTAGGTTATCCTTCAAGTGTTTGACCCCTGTTTCCCAAGTGGAAAACTAGATGGAGTTCCAGGTTCCTGGCTGCAGCCCCAGCCCTGCTTCTTGTGGGCGCTTGGAGAACAAATCAGCAGATGGAAGTTCTCTGTGTCTCTACGTCTTTCTCGTCCGTCTGTTTCTGTCTCTATCTCTGTCTTTCTAATAAATTAACCAAAAACAAACAGAAGGCTGAGTTTGGGCCTAACCATGCTCTCTGCTTCTTTAATCCTCCCACCTGTTCCTTGCCAGCTGTCTTGGAACCTTGGCCAAAGACTGTTTTATGACACTAGGATTTTAAATCTCCAAACTGTGTGCAAAGAAAATTTCTTTATCAAGTTGGTTGCTTTAGGTATTTCATTATATTACTGAAAGTCAGACTAATGCATAGTTCATCTTGGTCTCCTGCCCACCTGTCACAGTCCAAATACCTAGCAGAAAGAAACACCAGGCCCGGCGCAATAGCGTAATGGTTAAGGTCCTCGTGTTGAACGTGCCAGGATACGATATGGCGCCGGTTTTAATCCCAGCAGCTCCATGTCCCATCCAGCTCCCTGCTTGTGGACTGGGCAAACAGTTGAAGATGGCCCAAAGCCTTGGGATCCTGCACCTGCGTGGGAGACCTGGAAAGAAGTTCCTGGCTCCTGGCTTCAGATCGGCACAGCAGCGGTTGTTGTGGCCACTTGGGGAGTAAATCATCGGACAGAAGATCGTCCTCTCTGTCTTTCCTCCTCTCTGTATATCCACCTTTCCAATAAAATAAATAAATCTTAAAAAAAAAGAAAGAAAGAAACACCTATCTCTGGAATGTTGGAACAGATGATGAAGGAATCAACAAGTCCATGGATGTCATTGTGACTAAAGATCAGGACAGTGTGATTCAAATGCAGCATATTCCATCTCTGGTCACACAAAAAGTCTGTGTAGAAACACAAGAAAATGCAAGTGAATCTCAGGTTCACCATAAGCCACTAATGAAATATTGCTGGTAGAAAATGAAGACACAACCTTAAGATTGACTTTACAGGGCCCGGAGGCGTGGCCTAGCGGCTAAAGTCCTCACCTTGAACGTGCCAGGATCCCATATGGGCGCAAGTTCTAATCCCGGCAGCTCCACTTCCCATCTATCTGCCTGCTTGTGGCCTGGGAAAGCAGTTGAGGACAGCCCAAAGCCTTGGGACCCTGCACCTATGTGGAAGACCCGGAAGAGGCTCCGGGCTCCTGGTTTTAATCGGCACAGCATCGGCAGTTGCGGTCACTTCGGGAATGAATTGTTAGATGGAAGATCTTCCTCACTGTCTCTCCTTTCTGTATATCTGACTTTGCAATAAAAATAAATAAATAAATAGAGTCTCAAAAAAAAAAAAGATTGACTTTACAGAAATACAGAGCTCAGAATAAGGAAGGTGCACTGGGAATGATTCACACTAAGAGCCGAACATGCCAAATGTGATGTCTAATCTAATGGGAACTACACTCTGGATTTTTTATCCTGTCTTTCCATATTGTTTTCTTCAACCCCCCAAAAAAGCCCTGCTTATCCTAATCTTCATTTCTTGGTCACGCTTCAGGGAGTTGCCTCATTTTACCATACAATTTCTATACCCTTAACTTGTCTATTCTCCATTAACTCCTATTACAATGTTATGTTACAATGTAACCTTTTTACATTTATTCAATTCTTATTTGAAATACAGAGTGGGGCCCAGCCTGGTAGCCTAGTGGCTAAAGTCCTTGTCTTGAACATGCCTGGATCCAATATGGTTGCCAGTTCTAATCCTGGCATCCCTGCTTCCCATCCAGCTCCCTGCCTGTGGCCTGGGAAAGCAGTCATGGACGACTCAAAGCCTTGGGATCCTGTACCCGTGTGGGAGACCTGGAAGAAGCTCCTGGCTCCTGGCTTCAGATTGGCTCAGCTCTGGCCATATTTGCCACTTGAGGAGTAAATCAGTGGAGAGAAGATCTTTCTCTGTCTGTCCTCCACTATGCATGTCTGACTTTGCAATAAAAATAAATAAAATCTTTAAAAAAAGAGAAAGAGGGACAGAGAGTAAGAGAGTGAGTTCTTCCATCTATTGGTTGCTTCTCAAAATCAGCACAATAGCTGAGACTGGGCAAGGCAGCAGCCAGGAGCCTGGAATTCCATCCAAGTCTCCCACATGATGGCAGGGGCCCAACGCTTGGACCATTTCTGCTGCTTTCCCAGGTATGTTAGCATGAAGCTAGAAAGAAAGTACCATGGTCAGGACTCGAACTGGCACTCTGATATGGAATGTGGGTGTTGTAAGCGGTGAATGCTGGCCCCAGCACGTAACATCTTAACTGAATTTTCTAGTTATTTAGGTACAAGTCATAGTGGAATTCAGATTGGAAATCCCTGCTTAGAGGCCAGTGAGTGTCCTTACATTTTTGCTAAATCTGTTCACATGTAGGTTTCCTATCTATTACTCCTGTCTACATAATTATACTGTGATCTTCTAGAAGACAGGAAGTGACCTCTGTTTTTCCTTGTAAATTACATGCTACCTACCTGCTTGCTCTGCCCAACAAGCAGGTGTTACTGATCTGGCTGTTGAAATGGTTCTAAAAGCTGCAAGAAGAGGAAGCTGAACACTGTAGAAAACAACAAGGACACACACTCCATGCAGGCGGGGAGGCTTTGGTTTTTTTTCTTTCTTTTAAGATTTATTTACAATAGTCAAAAGTCAGATTTAGAAACAAAAAGAGAGACAGAAAGATCTTCCCTCCACTGGTTCACTCCGCAAGTGGCCACAACAGCCAGAGATGAGCTGATCTGAAGCCAGGATCCAGGAGTTTCTTCCAAGTCTCGCACATGGACACAGGGTCCCTAGGCTTTGGGCCGTTCTCGACTGCTTTCCCAGGCCACAAGCAGGGAGCTGGATGGGAAGTAGAGCATCTGGGATATGAAATGGAACCCATATGAGATCCTGGTGTGTGCACGGAAAGGATTTAGCCACTGAGCATTGTACCAGGCCCTGTTTTTTTTTTTTTTTTCTTCAAGATATATTTTATTTGTTTGCAAGTAAGAATTAGAGGGAGAGATAAAAACAGATCTTCCATCCACTGGTTCACTCTCCAAATGGCTACAATGGCCCAGGCTGAGCCTGCCCCAACATGGAGGTTTTGAAACATTTCCCAAGTATGTATAGAAACAGATATTTTCATGTCCTCAGATCAATATGAGTTAAGCAACTAAGCATATTAAGAGGGCTTTCCAGGGGCCCGGCGGCATGGCCTAGCAGCTAAAGTCCTCGCCTTGAAAGCCCCAGGATCCCATATGGGCGCCGGTTCTAATCCCGGCAGCTCCACTTCCCATCCAGCTCACTGCCTGTGGCCTGGGAAAGCAGTCGAGGACGGCCCAAAGCTTTGGGACACTGCACCGGCGTGGGAGACCCGGAAGAGGTTCCAGGTTCCCGGCTTTGCATCGGCACAGAACCGGCAGTTGAGGTCACTTGGGCAGTGAATCATCAGATGGAAGATCTTCCTCTCTGTCTCTCCTCCTCTCTGTATATCTGACTTTGTAATAAAAATAAAAAATAAATCTTAAAAAAAAAAGAGGGCTTTCCTGGAACCAACATTTTGGCACAGCATGTTAAGCCACAGATGGTGAGGCAGGTGTTCAATATAAGCATTGGTTCCAGCCCTGGATATTTTACTTCTGATCCAGCTCCTTGCTTTTGCTCCTGAGAAAGCAACCAAACATAACCCTAGTGCTTGGTTCCCTGCACCCACGTAGGACATCCAGATGAAATTCCAGGTTCCTGGTTTCTCCCTGGCCCAGCTCTTGCTGTTGTGGCCATTTGGGGAATGAACCAGGAGGTGGAGTGGCTTCTCTCCAATGCTCTCTCTCCTTCTCTTTAACTCTGCCATTCAAATAGGTAAGTAATCTTTTTTAGAAAAAAAAAAAAAAAGACAATTCCCAGAAGAGGAAAGGAAATAAGGATGGCTAGTAAACACAGCAGAGTTTTGACATCTCAGTTAGTAAGAAACGAAATGCAAATTAACCAAAATTAGACACCATCATTTGCCTACTACTCTGCTGAAAACCACAAACATTAAGTCCAGTGTCAGCAAGAGTGGGGATG
The DNA here is from genome assembly GCF_030435755.1 of Ochotona princeps. Classification (NCBI taxonomy): domain Eukaryota; kingdom Metazoa; phylum Chordata; class Mammalia; order Lagomorpha; family Ochotonidae; genus Ochotona; species Ochotona princeps. The sequence continues at coordinate 85,129,915 of NC_080835.1, forward strand.
TAAATTTTAAAGGGTACTTTCTAATACCATACACATTTTTTAAAGGATTTGTTTTTATTGGAAAGTCAGATACACAGAGAAGAGGAGAGACAGAGAGGAAGATCTTCCATCTGATGGTTCACTCCTCAAGCGGCAGCTACGACCAGAGCTGAGCCGATCCGAAACCAGGAGCCTTTTCTGGGTCTCCCACGTGAGTGCAGGGTCCCAAGGCTTTGGGCCGTCCTTGACAGCTTTCCCAGGCCACAGGCAGGGAGCTGGAGGGGGACTGGGTTGCTGGGATTAGAACTGGCTACATAAATGGGATCTCAGTGCATTCAAAGCAAGGACTTTTGCCGCTAGGCACTACTCCAGGCCCTGTTCACATTTTTTGAAACATGTATTCCTTGATTAAATAATTCCATGTCCTCAGAACCACTTTTTTTTTTACATTACTAAGACAATGGCTTGAAGGGGTCCATACTGCCATTAATTTTAAACTAGCAGAAAACAGAGGTAAATCAAATATCTGACAAAAAAGAGGCAGTTCAATAAATTACACACGCATGCTGAATGCTGCATAGACATTGCAATGACATGTATCTATGTGGAAAAAGTGAGCAAGATACACCGTCAAAATTAGAAACAAGTGGTTAAATCCTCTGCAAGTGCCAGGATACTGCATGGGCACTGGTTTGTAGCCCGGCTTGTGGCCTGGGAAAGCAGTTGAAGGCGACCAAAGCCTTGGGATCCTTCACCTGCGTGGGAGACCCAGAAGAAGCTCCTGGCTCCTGGCTTCAGATCAGCTCAGCTCTGGCTGTTGCAGCCTCTTGGAAAGTGAACCAGCAAACAGGTCTTTACCTCTGTATCTCCTGTCTGTATTTCTGCCTTTCCAATAAAAACAATAAAATAATATTAAAAGAAGCAGTTGCAAAGCAGTAAGTGTGTGGTCATTTCCTTTTGAGGATAAAGCACATGCTTTATGTTTCTAAGTTCACATAAATATATGTTCAAAATTTCTGTATCACTATTTATGAAAACTAAAACACACAAATGAAAACAAAGGTCTTAAATAAAAACACCTAGTTGCTAACTGTGCTCACCCCAGGGGAAGTGAAACAGGAAGGACTTTCCCTTTTTACTCTATGCACTTCTGGAGATACTGTTTAAGTGTTTTTTCAATGCTAATATAATGTTCTTCACTTCTAAAAAAATAAAAACTGAGCCTGGTGTGATAACCTAACAGTTAAAGTCCTTGCCTTCAAAGTGCTAAGATCGCATATGGATGCCGGTTCTCATCCCGCTGGCCCCACTTCCCATCCAGCTCCCTGCTTGTGGCCTGGGAAAAGAGTCGAAAATGGCCCAAAGCCTTGGAACCCTGCACCCGTGTGGGAGACCTGGAAGAAGTTCCTGGCTCCTTGCTTTGGATCAGCTCAGCTCTGGCTGTTGCTGTCACTTGGGGAGTGAATCACTGGATGGAAGATCTTCTCTGTCTCTCCTCTCTGTATATCTGACTCCTCTCTGTATATCTGTATAAAAGATTTATTACTTTTTATTTGAAAGGCATATCAACATCTAAAATTACTAACATACATTTGTGTTAGTTGCAGAAATCTGAAACACTATGTGGTAACATTGAATTATCATTTTCATATTGGGAGATTGAGACTGAGTTCCTGGATCTCATGTTTGGTCTGTGCTGCCAGCAATAGGTGAAAAAACCAGCGGATAGAAGGTTCTCCCTCCCTCCCTCCCTCCCTCTTTGTCTGTTTGTCTCTCTCTCTCTCTCTCTCTCTACCCCTCTCTCACACCTTCTCTATCTGCTTTTAAAAAAATAAAATAAATGGAAACTTCAAAAAAATTTGCAGAACTAGTTAGAAAGTCAGCAGCGAGCTTGCATCTGAAGCCAGGTACCTTGGCTGCACCACGGTTTGATTCATAGGATCACACGGTGAGAGCAGCGTTTACACAGACTGCACCCCAGTAAAGTTCCCTTACCATACAGGGATTCCAGTAAGTTCTGCATTTTGTACTCCACCATGAAGAAAATTTTGTTTTCTTGTGTTTGCTCCTTTTTGGAGCCTAAGCTCTAAGATAAAATTAAGTCCTATATATCTAGCTTACTGTCTAATTATAGGACACCTATAGGAATATTTTTGGCCACTAGACTTATAATTCTAAATAAAATCTTCTTCAAAATCCCTTGAAATATACTAACACTAATTTTAGAAAAATTGCAAACTTAAAAAAGGAAAAATTTTCAGAGGCCAATGAACCAAACAATTTATTATATAACTGTTTTGAAAAAAAAGATTGTTTTTATTGGAAAGTCAGATATACAGAGAGGAGGAGAGATGGAGAGGAATATCTTCCATCCCCAAGCGGCCACAACAGCCAGATCTGCGCTGATCCAAAGCCAGGAGCCTGGAGCCTCTTCCGGGTCTCCCACATGGGTGCAGGGTCCCAAAGCTTGCTTTTTCGATTGCTTTCCCAGGCCACAAGCAAGGAGCTTGATGGGAAGTGGGACTGCCATGATTAGAACCGGTGCCCATATGGGATGCTGGCTCATTCAAGGTGAGGATTTTAGCAGCCAGGCCACTGCACAGAGCCCAGAAATTTTTATTCATTTTTATTTGAAAGGTAGATTTCACAGAAAGAAAGAGATAGAGAGAGAGGCCTTCCATCTTCTAGTTTACTCCTCAAATGACTGCAATAGCCAAAAACGGGCTAATCTGAGGCTGGGAGCCGGGAGCTTCTTCTGGATCTTCCGTGCGGGTGCAAGGTGCCAAGGACTTGGGCCACCCTCCACTGCTTTCCCAGACCATAAGCAGTGAGATGGACACGAAGTGGAGCAGCCATGACACAAACCAACACTCAAATGGGGTGCTTGCCCCGCAGGTTAGAGGATTAGCCTGCTGCATCATTGTGCTGGCCCCTATTAACCTTTTTTAAAACAGATTTATTTATTGACTTATCGATTTAAAAGACAAAATGGCCAAGACCATTCTTCCATTGGTTCACTTCCCCAAGAAGATGTAATATTTGGGGGCTGGGACGCATTGAAACCAGGAGCCAGGAGCTCAGTCTGAATCTCCTGCATGGATAGCAGGTGATACAAGTACTGCAGCCATCGCGCTGTTTGCCTGGCACCTTAGCATGGAGCAAGATCACAAGCAGAGAAGCTGGTGCTCCAATCAGTCCCTCTCACACCGTACACAGGCATCCAAAGTGACAGCTTAACTCACTGGGCCACAACACCTGCCCTTTCACTGACCTTGGAGGACCATTTTATGCAGCCATTAGCATTTTTTTTCAAGGAGTGATGATTTTATGTGGTCTATATAGTTGGAATTCTGGCTTAAGAAAATGATTATGATTTGGGAGTTAGTTTAATCATGAAACAAGGAAAAACAGGAATGAGTACTATATTCCAAGCAAGCACTCACAAACATTTAGTAGTACTTCTTACCAACTTACAGCCTCAAGTCTACGACATCTCTTTTGATGGTTTGTTGCTACCCCTGTTCCCTTCAAGAGTATGGCCACACATGCTGTTTTGCTTTTTTCTTCCATGCCCACATACAATGCTGCCAATACGGTAAGTGCTCAGTCAACAACATGGGGATGATTTTTTCTGGTTTCCCATCAGCACCAAGGTTAACACCGCAAAGTCTTTTTAAGACTAAGGCAAACCATAGCTTGTTGGACCCAGTCTTAGCAGCTCCCCCTCTGAGAAATTTGGTTCCATAATCAAAGGTAATTTACAAGTTGTTTGAATTTTTACTTCCATTGATGGAAGATTACTAAACGGAATTAGGTTATAACTGTTAATAGTGCTTCTTAAAACCTCCTCATTCCTGTTTTCTGTTCCTTTTTCCCCGCCCATTTCTCTTGCTTCAGCGTGTTCTAAGTCCACCGTCAACCTCAAAATCTCCACCGAAAATTCTAAACACGATCCTTCAAGAGTCTTGGTTTTGCCTTCTTTCCTCTTTCTTGCAGCTGCGTTCCTTCTTCCTTTCCGTCAGTCAGTCACAGGCATACATGTCAACTTGGTGTTGATTCAGTTCTTCAGCTCAGCTCTTTGCTCTGCTTTCGCCAATTTCTGTATTGGGAGCAGCAGGGGTGGAGTGAGTACCATCAGCTTCTCTCAGGGAAAGAAGAAATGGAAACAGAGCTGAGGGGAGAAGGACAGAGAAGATTGTCAATGGTTAGGATGGAATGATCTTTCTTTTATTCTTATTGCATGATGGAATTCTCACATATTGTTGATTCGGAGTGGGCTACATAAAAAATCATCAAAGGTCCCAGTGTGGTGGCCTAGCAGCTAAAGTCCTCGCCTTGAACACATAGGGATCCCATATGGGTGCCAGCTCTAATCTCAGCAGCCCCACTTCCCATCTAGCTCCCTGCTTGTGTCCTGGGAAAGTAGTCAAGGACGGCCCAAAGCCTTGGGACTTTGCACCCATGTGGGAGACCCAGAAGAGGCTCCAGGCTCCTGGCTCCTGGCTTCGGATCAGCACAGCTGTGGCCATTGCAGCCACTCGGGGAGTTAATCATCGGATGGAAGATATTCCTCTCCATCTCTCCTCCTCTGTATATTTGACTTTGCAATAGAAATAAAATAAATCGTAAAAAAAAAAAAAAAACCCACAAAGTGCAATGGCTCCATCGGAAGCCGTGGCTTAACCTGCTGTACCACATTAGCCCCAATTTGCCAATTCCTAATTAGCTTTCCATCTATAAATAAACTATCATCTAAACTAACCTGAAAAGCCCCAGATCTCATTTCACATACCTCTGCCCTTACTTACCAAGCCTTAGCCACACTGACTTCATCTCTGTTCCTCTAATTTCAACTTGACTGAGTTGTACTTCCCCCTGGTTTTCACGTGGCTGCTTTAATGAAGGACTCAGTTGACCTGCTGCCGGCTTCAGAGAACCCACCCAACACCTTACTCTCAACTAGCCACCCACTCGTTCTCCAACCCATCACATTCTCAGCACAATCTGGGCTTCTAGCTGATTCCTTTTTAAATTTTTATTGGAAAGGCAAATATACAGAGAGAAAGATCTTCCATCCAATGGGGCCACAATGGCTGGTGCTGAGCCAATCCAAAGCCAGGAACCAGGAGCTTCCTCCAGGTCTCCCACGCAAGTGCAGGGTCACAAGGTTTTGGGCCATCCTCAACTGCTTTCCCAGGCCACAAGCAGGGAGCTGGACTGGAAGTGGGGCCACCGGGATTAGAACTGGTGCCCATATGGGATCTCAGTGAGTTCAAGACGAGGACTTTAACCGTTACACTCTCGTGCCGGGCCCCTCTAGCTGATTCTTGTGTATGCATTTGTGTGTGTTTTCAACTACTCAAGGTGCTGATGAGTGAATGAATGCTAAACACCACTCTTTTTTTCTCCTTGAAAGATTGAGCAGGGATTAAGATTTTTACACACTGGATCTGGCATGATGGTTCAATGGCTAAATCCTCCCCTTGCACACTCTGGGATCCCAAACAAGCACCGGTTTGTGTCCCAGCTGTTCCACTTCTCATCCAGCTCCCTGTTTTGTGGCCTGGGCCTTCCCAGTACCTGCTTGTTCTCAGGCTTCCTGTGGACAGACTCCAAGGACAGGCAGCCCCTGAGCATGGCCCCTGTATGTCTTTATTCCTCACCCTTTGGTCACTGTTTAGGCAATACAGTGAAGATACAAGTGCTAAGAAACTAAATCCTGGCCCGAGCACCATAGTCTAGCAGCTATAGTCCTCATCTTGCATATACTGGAATCCTATGTGGGCACCAATTCTAATCCCATTGGCCCCACTTTCCATTCAGCTCCTTGCTTGCAGCCTGGGAAAGCAGTTGAGAATGGCCCAAAGGCTTGTGACCCTGTATTCGTGTGAGAGACCCGGAAGAGGCTGCTGGTTCCTGGCTTCAGATCAGCGCAGCTCCAGTTGTTGTGGATACTTGGGGAGTAAATCATTGGATAGAAATCCTTCTCTGTCTCTCCTTTTTCTGTAAATCTGACTTTGTAATAAAAATAAATAATTTTTTTTTTTTTTTTAAAAAAGAGGCTAAATTCTTACCTTGCAAGCACCGAGATCCCATATGGACACTGGTTCGTATCCCAGCTCTTCTACTTCCCATCCAGCTCTCTGCTTGTGGCCTGGAAAAGCAGTAGAGGATGGCCCAAAGCCTTGGAACCCTGCACCTGCATATGAGTCCCAGAAGAAATTATTGGCTCTTGGTTTTGGCCACTTGGGTATTAAATCTGATCTGCCTTTCCAATAAAAATAAAGAAACCTAAAAAAAAAGGACTCACACCTTTATTTCATTTTTTTTCTTTCACTCCCACCTGAACAGTTTACCTTTGTCAATTCCTCTGTCCATAGTAGCAAGGAAACCCTTGCTACCAAAGTGTGCTGAGGACAGCAAGGAGGAAACCCCATTGGGATTTGCAACCAATTCCCAAGGCCAGGTGCTTGAAACCAACAGAGTAGGGAAGTGACACAGCCTTTCAAGAGGACAGAAAAATTCACAAAAATCTCTGGAGCCAGCCACCTAGAGAGAAGAAACAAAAGAGCCAAAGCAGGAACTGATACATAACTTGGGGCTTAACAATGGAAAGGCCCTTGGGACTTCCTCACCCCCCACTCAACTCTGAACCCTTCTTCCTGTCAGAGCTCATCCCACACAGCAGCTGCGGCAGCGCCCCGGAAGCAGCTCCCCAGTCTCTAGGAGAAGCTATCCTCCAGAGCGGCTGTCCACCCACAGCTCTTGCTTCTCTGACCTCATTGTTTCTTGTTTTTGATTTTTTCCCTAAAGATTTATTTGTATTGGAAAGTCAGATTTACAGGGCCTAATGCGGTAGCCTAGTGGCTAAAATCCTCGCTTTGAACACGCCGGGATCAGATATGGGTGCCGGTTCTAATCCCGGCAGCTCCACTTCCCATCCAGCTCCCTGCTTGTGGCCTGGGAAAGCAGTCGAGGATGGCGTCAGATCGGTGCAGCTCTGGCGTTTGTGGCTGCTTTGGGAGTGAATCATTGGATGGAAGATTTTCCTCTCTGTCTCTCCTTATCTCTGCATATCTAACTTTCTAATAAAAATGTATCTTTATTCTTTTTATGCCGTTTTAGTTTTATATCATTTTATGAGTTTTATAGGCTCTGGGATTTCCCCCAGCCCCTGCCCAAACTAAAAATATATCTTCAAAATAAACCTGAAATTCAGATTTACAGAGAGGGAGGGGCATAGATCTTTCGTCCACCGGTTCACTTTCCAAGTGGCTGCAATGGCCAGAGCTGAGCAGATCCAAAGCCAGGAACCAGGAGCCTCTTCCAGGTTTCCTACACGAGTGCAGGGTCCCAAGGCTTTGGGCCATCCACCACCGTGTTTCCAGACCACTAGCAGGTAGCTGGGTGGGAAGTGGAGCCACCAGGATATGAACCAGCGCCCAAATGAGATCTCTGCACTTGCCGGGTAAGGATTTATCCACTGAGCCATTGCGCCAGGACCTGACCTCCTTGTTTCAAAAGGAAAATCAGTTGCATTGGATTCATTGTTCTCAGCTTATGTTTTGTTTAGTTTTGTTGTAGGATGTTGATTTAGGGTAATGATTTTTTTAGGAAAGAAGGAGCGCTCTCCTTAGTGACAGGAGGGGGATCCACGGTAGGAAAACCCAAGGAAATCGTGGGGATGGGGTCTTTTATGCACCACCTCCAGGAGGGGGTCACATGAATCACCCCAAGCACAGAAAGAAAAAAAAAGTGGACAGTAATTTCTACTGGCTTGCCGCAAAAGGTGAGAGCAGTCAGTAGCTTCCTTGACCCATCCTGAAAATAAACTGAAAACCAAGGTGGCATTTCCTTTGACAGTGACCAAAGTGGGCCAGTCTCCTTGCTCTCGGATTTATATGTTGATTTGTCCCTTTGTTTGCTCTTCCCTATGGAAATGGGGAAAACGCCATTTTTAGAAACACAGTTAACATCTTAAAGGTAACTTCACCAGAGACCCTAACTCTCACCCTAATTCCTTACACAGTTTGATTGTGTGTTTTGTTTTGCCTTTTTGTTGCAGGGTGCGAGCGAGATCACACCAGACATGTCTAAGGTTTATTAAGGAGTCTTTATTAATCAAGCTTGAAGACAACAGAGCACAATAGCAAATTACAAATCCATACCGCAATCCACCTAATCATAATCCAACCAATCATAATCCCAAAAGAAACAAATGGTCATCATCCTTAAGTCCATCCATTAAGCTAAAGACCTATGTCCCAGCTTCCCCAACAATGTAAGTTATTCTAAGAGACATGCAACAAAGAACCTGGACACACTTACAAAGAACCTGGACACACTTACAAAGAACCTGGACACACTTACAAAGAACCTGGACACACTCACAAAGAACCTGGACACACTCACAAAGAACCTGGACACACTTACAAAGCTGCAGACATTCACCTTTCCCTGGCTTCTCTGCCCACATTCCACTACTGTTTGGCCTCACCCCTCCTGGAACTCCAGATAGTACACAGACCAGAAACAACATTGTTATAACCATTGTCCCATCTAAGGGGCACACAGGGACCATGCTCAGGGGATTACCTGTCCTGGGTCAGCCAAGAGTCGGGGTGCCAGACTAATGGAAGTACCTGGCCAGAAAGAGAGTGAGAGCCCCTGCTTCATGGGCCTTTTTAAAGGGGCTTGTGAGGGGAGTGGTTACACAACAATGTAATACCGTCCCCTCTCAGTTGATAGGTGAGTCACAGGTGGGCAGGAACGAATACCTAAGTGTTGTGGGCTAAAGAGTTGATGAGTGCTCCTTAGGATCAGCAGTTAAACAGGAACTGGGCTTGTAGCTAAAAACACCTAGACTAATTGGACTTCCAATATCCTGGCTCATTTAGGATGTGGGGGAAGTGGTTGAGGATGCAATTACTATTCCATTGTTGTAGGATCCACCTTCAGGACAGAGGTTGGGGGACACAGCCAAATTTCATTTGCCCACTGTCAATGGGTTCTGGCTATCACAGGCTGCACCCCATAACACCTTTTATATAAAGGTTATTTTTACTTTGAAAGGCAGATTTATAGAGGAGAGACAGAAAATATCTTCCATGTGCTGGCTCACTTTCCACATGACCGCAACGGATCTGAGGCCAGCAGCCAAGAGCCTGCCCTGGGTCGTCCACAAGGATGCATGGAATTAAGGCTCTGCGCCATCTTCCTCTGCTTTCCCAGGCCAAAAATAGGGAGCTGGGTGAGAAGTGGAATGGCTTAGACAAGAACTGGCACCTACATGGGATGTTGGCTCTTGCAGGTAGAGGATTAGCCTGTTGAACCACTACGCTGGCCCCTGCCTATTTTGTTTTTATCTTGGCTCTTTTGATCTAGAATTCTACACAGGATCTAACACAAAGCAGATACCTAACACAGGATATTTCAACTCTGCCAGCGGTTTTTTACCCTGAAGGAAGCTGCAAGAAGGAAAAACCCAGAGAGGGCAGAACTGAATACAGGAGCAGGGAGGCTGCAAACAGCACCTAGGGGACATAGCAGAGGCAGGAGAAAGGGGCAGAAACTTTACCAATCAGCTTTGAGCATGGTGTTCCCCACACATCTGATAACATGTTGTCATTCTGCTCAAATGGAAACTGACAGGAAATTGGCACAAACTGGGAAATGGACAGAGGCCAATTTACACTCTTTTGTTAAGTCTTTCCACTGCCCAGCCTCCTCCGTGTTTGCAGCTCTATCAGTCTCAAAGCCAGGCAGATTTTGATTCTTTCCTCATGCAAATTGGCATTTCCCAGAGGCAGTTATCTATGGGCATCAAGCCAGAGGGGCCTTCCTTTATCTGCTGGTTCCTTTCACATTTTAAGTGTTTATTTTATTTGTTTGAACGGCAGGGAGAAAGAGATCTTCAGTCTACTGCTTCACTCCCCAGATGCCTGCCACAGCTGAGGCTGGGCTGTGCCCAAGCTTCAAGCCTGTAACTCCAGCCAGGTGTCCCTTGTGGGTGGCAGGAATCCAAGCACCCGATGCCCCCCCACAAGGCCACATGAGAAGCTGAGTAGCCAAAACTCAAACCAGGAGCTCCAATATGGGATCCCAATGTGTAAGGGATAGTAAGTAAAAGATGGGATAGTAGACAGTTAGGGTCTCTGATCCCTGGTAAAGTTACCTTTTAAAATATAATTGTGGGGGCCCAGCATGGTTGCCTAGCAGCTAAAATCCTTGCCTTGCATATGCTGGAATCCTATGTGGGCACCAATTCTAATCTCAGCAGCCCCGCTTCCCATCTAGCTCCCTGCTTGTGTCCTGGGAAAGCAGTCAAGGACGGCCCAAATCCTTGGGACTCTGCACCTGCGTAGGAGACCCAGAAGAGGCTCCTGGTTCCTGGCTTCGGATCAGTTCAGCTGTGGCCTTTGTGGGTACTTGGGAAGTGAACAGCAGACAGATTTTTCTATGCATGTCCTTCTCTGTGTATATATCTACCTTCCCAATAAAAATTAAGTAAATAAATAAATAAATCTTAAAACAAACTATAGGATGGATGAAAACAGCATCACAGGAGAAAGGTGCAGTTTTTCAGCTTTATTTGTCTGCATGTAAAATTAAATACCTCCTACATGCTGGAAATTGTATTAAACACTCAGGCTCCAAGATAAAGGCACAGAACCTGTCTCAAAGTGTGTTAGCCCCTCAGATGTAAATGCATAGATTCTGCCTCCCGTTTTCACATGACAGCCTTGGTCACACCCTACTATCGCGTGTGCCAGTCTTGCCACAGGACCCTAAGCTCTACGAGAACACTGTCCCGTTACATAGTAAGCACTCAAAAAAACAGATAGTTCCTCTTCTAACGGAGAGTGCAGTCTATGGGGAGAGAAAGACACACACTCATACAGAGTCAGGGTCATTAGCTGTGACAAAGAAAAGCTGCTGGCTTGGGCCCGGCGGCGTGGCCTAGTGGCTAAAGTCCTCGCCTTGAACGCCCCGGGATCCCATATGGGCGCCGGTTCTAATCCCGGCAGCTCCACTTCCCATCCAGCTCCCTGCTTGTGGCCTGAGAAAGCAGTGGAGGATGGCCCAAAGCTTTGGGACCCTGCATCCGCATGGGAGACCCGGAAGAGGTTCCTGGTTCCTGGCTTCAGATCGGCGCAGCACCGGCCCGTTGCGGCTCACTTGGGGAGTGAATCATCGGATGGAAGATCTTCCTCTCTGTGTCTCCTTCTCTCTGTATATCCAGCTTTCCAATAATCATGAAATCTTAAAAAAAGAAAAAGAAAAGAAAAGCTGCTGGCTTTTGGTGAAGTAACAAAAAACAAGGACATTTAGTGGTGATAGTTGGGTGACTTGGAGAATCGCCAAAAGGTGCAGAGACTCAGAACTGAGGCTAAGCCTCCAGGAATGTGAAAGAAACCACAGAACTAGCCCAACGAGGAACCTGGCTCCAGTGCAGCACTGCAGCAACGCCCCTTCTGAGTCTGAAACTCGGCTTTGTAACCCCACAGAAGCTACTTTCGCTGCCAACAAAGGTGTCCGCCTCTGCTGCTAGGCATTCCAGTGATATGGAAAGGTCCACCTGGAGCCTCTTTCCTCTGGTCGCTCAGAGCTGAAGTTAAGCTCCATGTGAATGATCTGATTGGTGGAGCCCAAGTCATATCCTAGAGCCCAACTGCAAAACAAGGCCAAACTTTGAGTTCTATGCGAAGGAAAACTGCTTCAAAGGTGATGTGTCCACTGAACTGAAGCAATGTGACAGGAGCTAGGCTGAAAACACACATTCAGACAAAGTTCTGCTCTCATGGACATTGTTTTAGGAGAGACAAACAGCAGACATAATGATGGTTAGTGGTGGAAGCTCCAGAAACAAGCAAGGCTGTGAATGGGTCTTCCAGGAAGGTCTTTCTAAGATGTGGAGAAGACCTGAGGGAGCAGCAGAAGCAGTGGCTCTGGGATGTGTACTAACTGCACATACTTGAAGCACTCTAGGGAGGTGAGGTTTATTTATTTTTATTGCTAAGTCAGATATACAGAGAAGAGACAGAGAGGAAGATTTCTGTCCAATGGTTCACTCCCCAAGTGACCACAACAGCCAGAGTTGAGTCAATTAGAAGCCAGGAGCCAGGAACTTTCTCCAGGTCTCCCATGTGGGTACGGGGTCCCAAGGCTTTGGGCCATTTTCGACTGTTTTCCCAGGCCACAAGCAGGGAGCTGGATGGGAAGTGGAGCTGCCGGGATTAGAACCGGTGCTCATATGGGATCCCTGCGCATTCAAGGCAAGGACTTTAGCTGCTAGGCCAGTGTGCCGGGCCCAAAATATGTAAGTCTTTTAAAAAAATAGGAGTGGTGGGCAAGGGAAAAACAGAAGACGTGGGCAGGGAAGGCTCTGGAATGCTTGGAGAAGTTTGGGTGACTGGGTGCTATTACAGAGATGCAGGCATGTGGCTAGAAAGGAGGAAAGATCCATTGTGCCAAGGCTGCCCGTGTTGTTCTTTAAACACACACACACATATACACATTAATGTTTATTTCCTACAGCTTTGGTTGGCTAGGTCAAAGCCAGAAGGCTGGACCAAATCCAGGCCATCCACGTTGGTGGCAGGGATAAGTCCTTGGGCCATCACCTGGTGCCTCCTAAGGGGCACAGTATCAGGCAGGTGAATCGGAAGCAGAGCCGGGAATCAACTCTGGGCAGGGACACAGGAATCTTCAGCAGCCCCTGTGCACTGTGCCTGATGCCCATCCTCCGGGCTGCGCCGTGAACCACTCAGGTCACCAAACTGAAATGTCAGTGCAGTGACGGTGGAGGCTGAGTGTGAGACAAAAGCCGAGCTACCTCTCTTCCCAGGATGGGGGTGTGGGTGTCTAGACCTCCTCGAGAGGTTTCTAAGGGGGGCAGAAAGTTCATGGTTCCTTGTACCCTCCCACTCCTCAGACTGGAAGTGAGCCACCCACAGGACTGAGCTGTTACTATCAAAAGCAAAGCTGGACACGTGCACTGACAGTGTGGTGTGGAATTAGTCAGCAGAGATCCGAGGGCGGGGAAAACTGTCAGGTAGACATCTTGTCTTCCATCCTGTGTTGGCTCCCGCTGTTATAGCAAAGCATTGTACAAAGAGTCATTTATAAACAACAGCAGTTTATTTGTGAAGGTTCCTGAGATTTCTGTAAACTGCAAGGCCAAGCCACTGACAGAGGAGGCGTCCGGTGAGGGATCTGCTGGAGGGCACTGCATCTTCATGTAGTGTAAGGGGAGAACAAATCTCCTCAGGCTTCTTTCACTGGGAGAGTCCTGTTGACCTAATCAGCTCCTAGGGTCCCCGACTCTTACAACCCACAGATGGAAGGTTTTGTACACTGAGAACAGATTGCCATGGGCTAGGACTGCTCAGGGGACCAGAGAGTACGAGCATTCCTAAGCAAGTTTCGGGATCTTAACTGCAAGGTGCTACGTATGTCACACAATCTGGGTCAGGTGCCACCCATCTGCAACATTTAGAGCACTGCAGGTGGGGAGTCACCTGGTTTGAAGTGTCCTGGATCCTTCAATCCTCCATCTCAGCTCAGAGTTCCTACTCAAAGCAGGACTCCACATAGACAGCTCCACAGCCATCAGCCACAGCATCCTGCCGAGATCCAGCGGGACCACAAGGCTTAGTGCAAATCAAGACTGGCACTAGCGGGAAGGACTTAAGAGGGATGACCAACGTCGACTTAAAACAAAAAGCTGCATCCGGACTGGGACTCCTCAGGAGAGAAGAGGCCAGGTTAGGTTTCCGTGCACGCCCCCATCACTCTTTCCCCGAATCTGGCCTTTATGCAGACATCCAGGAAGCCTGTGGGGCAGACGGTTTACAATTGGGTTAGGGAGATCGTGCAGCTTTTAGGTCTGAACTTGCGTGACTATGTCGGGCAGCTCTTCCCCCTCCATTCTCCAAGCTGGGTCTAGCCACCCAAGCGTCGTCGCAGGGAATACAACGGCTCCACTTTCTCTCCCTGACTTGCCTAGGGTTCCACCCCACCTGCACGTCCCCCTGCGCCTCCGTGCTGAACGTACCCGCCCCTTAGATGAGAACTATCTTCAAAGACTTCCTTCCGGGCTCAGCGAAGCGCAGCGTGCTCGGATGACTAGAGGCAGCCAGCGGCCCGGGCGTGCACAGGCGACAACGAAACCGCCGCTTCCTTGCAGACAGGCCACGGCTCGCGGAGCCCGGGCTGCCCAGAAGCGGCTCAGCGCCACAGGCCTGGAGGAAAAGTCCCCGCGCCGGCCGCCTCCGAGCGCGCGCCGGCCACCTCCGAGCCCGCCCCGGGCCAGGCCCCGCCCCGGCTCCGTGCGCGACGCCCTCTCCAGGCCCGGCTCCCGCTCCCTATTTGGTCACTCGGGAGGCAGGCGGCGGGAAGGGAGGCTTGCGTGGCGCTGCGGGACGCCGAGTGGGCTCCGTGAGCGCACAGGGGCTGCTCGCCGCCGGCGCTGCCGCTGCCGCCACCTCGGTCGGCGGAGACCCACGAGGCCGCCGCGTCCTGCCCTCGGAACAATGGGACCGGGTCCACGAGGTGCCTGGGCCGTGCTCCTGCTGGGGGCGCTGCAGGTGCTGCTGGGGGCTGCTGTTGGGAGCAGCGCTGCCGCGGTGGGTAAGTGGTTCCTGGGGTCTCCAGCTCCAGGCCGGAGAGGAAGCGCGTTTCCAAGTTGGGGGTCCGGTGCGGAAAGTTCTACCTGTGTTTGGGCGACGCACTTCGGGTCGACTAATTAGTGAAAGGGTGGGGGTGGGGGAAACTGAGGCTGGGGCGGGTCTGCGTCCGACCCTGCGCCCTCAGTTTCCGCAAAGTGGCGCGCGCGGCAGCCGTGGAGGAGGGGGTGCCTGTAACCTGTTGAGCTACCCGAAGCGCTGGCCACGGGCGCGGAGCTCAGGGTAGTTTTCCCATGCTTTCCTGAAGTTGGGGGTCTCGTAGGTAGGGGTGAACCCAGGCTCCACTCGTGAACAACGAACGCTAAGGTGGGTTGAAAGGAGTTTTCGTCGACTCCTGCGGAAACACGTCTGCTGGTTGCTTGGGGAACCTGGCGGGCGTCTCCCCGGCATTTTATCGCCCAATTGTGTAACGAAATGCCCGGGGTGTGCAGTCTTCTGCTGGAAGTTAGATTTGGGGGCGAACCGGGCTGGGTGGAAAGTGGTGGGGGAGGCGCCTGCTGCTCGGGCGCAGGTGAGGCTCCCCGGCCCTCGCCGGCCAGAAACCCTCACAGCAGCTGCGCAGCCGGGCACCACAGCTGCAGGGCCTTGGGGAGTAAGATCTCAACAGAGTAATGTTGACTTTACTTGTGTAGAGGGCTTTTGTTCCCTTTTCGGGCCTTTGACCCTTTGGAGACTTTAAAAGAACCTTTTGGATGCGGCCAGGGTCCCTGGAACTAGCTCTGTCTACTGTCTTGTCAACTGTTAGAAAAGCCGAGGCCCCGGATGATGGTCAGTAAATTCAAACGAGTTATTTTAAGGTAGCCCCGATTTTCCTGGCCTCTATCTTCGTGCTGTGTGTTTTAACTTGGCTGAGTTAAAACAGCGAGAGAGAAAGGGACACTTTGCATAACCAGCCGGTTCAGGCACAACACCTGCTCCTGGCCAGAATGATCTGGCTGAAAGAAGTAGCGCTTTTATTTGTTTTGTGCTTTTGTTGTTTGACGAATTGTGTGTGCGGAAAACTGGGTTTACACACCTCATTTTGAGGTCCATTACATGTCTTCGTGCTTGTGTTATCTCAGTGTTTGTGGGAGAATGTTGCTTTGTTTGTGAAGTCAGTCTGTTTCTGCTGTTTCTGTAGTGCATTGCCAATTAGAGAAACTGGGCGTCCTTTTCCTTTTGTCCTCCTATCACAGGTTTTTTTGCTCTATTTTAACACTCGGCTTACTCAAAACAATGAGCACATGTGTGATTTCAATTCAGAATCGAAACTCGGTTAACTACCACGAAGTGGCACATGATACCGGACTGGCTCTCAAGAATGCTTTTATTCCGTAATACTGCTGTTGCCTAGAATGTTGTGAGAAGAGGAAAAAAATCATTGTGAAAATTCTGCCCTCAAAATATTCTCAACAGCCTGCTGCACAGTTTCATAAATATCTTACTGAGCAAGTTGCAGTCAGCCAGTGGGGGAGGAACAGTGATGGGGAGAGGGCTGTGAGCCCTTGACCTTGGGGGTAGAACACAGAGGGCAGCCTTAAGCAGTCCTAGGGGAAGAAGTTTTCCACAGTGGTACCTGTGTGCAGGGGTTCCTGTAGGTTACCAAGGTATCATTTCACAATGAAAACAGGAAGCTCTCACAGTCTTCCAGGCAAGAGATGATGGTGAATGATAATGGAGGCAGTACCTCTTTACAGAGTGAGGCTGACCACTTGATCTGGGTGAGGAGGAACAGTCAAAGGAGGGCCTCTGGTTAGGGGCTTGAATAGTTGATGATCCAACAAGAAGGAAGATGGGTGAGTAGAGGGTTTACAGTGGAACAACAGTACTTAACGTTTTAACACTGACACATGCAGGTTGAGCCAAACAATGTGGCCCACATCTAGACCTGGCCACTTAGCAGTTGGGTGGCCTTCGGAAGGCCTCATATCCACTCCTAGCAGTGCTGCTCGCATGTGAGAATTGCTGGGAGGGTTAGGTGAGCTTGTTAGGTCTTTTCAGGTATAAGCTCTTAGTGTGCCAAAACTCCAGATGCAGTAAGCCACACAGGAAGTTTATTCCAGCAGGGAAGATGGACATGGGGGTGGGAGCAGAGGCAGAGAGAGATAAATGAGGGGTCTCCTGCCATATTGGCAGAAGGGGGCTCCAAGGGAAGGAGAGAGGGGAAGAGCAAGGAGAATGCCACGCTTGTGGGAGTGTGCCTTTATGGCTGGGGGCTGATCTCGTGGGCTGTGATGGATTGGTCGATAGGGCAGTGGCTAGGCCCCGGGGGATTGGTAGATGTGGTGGTAGGCGGGTACTTAGGGGGAGGATCTGCAGAGGATTTGTGGATAGGGCCAAGGGTAGGGTGCCCTGAGGTTATGGTGGACTGGTGGGGACAATGTTGTGAGGTTACAGCTAATTGGAGAACAGGAAATGGCATGCTGAGTCTGAAATGGCAGGGGTCTTATCAGTCTTCTGCTGTGCCAGTCACTTCTCACAGAGTCTTGTTAGGGCCTGGGGTGGAGCAAGCAACTTCACAGTGTTCCTGACACCTGCTGCTGAGGACTGCTGCATAGTCTTATCAAGAGGAAGAAATTTAAGCAGTAAAAATAGCTCCTTCAAAGCTGTTACTGCTTTTCTTTGTAGTGGGAGGGATTTTATTAGTGGGGGAGAGTCCATCTTTGTGAACAGTATGTAATCACTTTCTTAATCTTCCATTGTACAAAGATTCAAGGTGAATAAACCACTCCAAAAAGCTCCTTACCTAGGCCACAGAATTGTCTTTATTTCCCCCAGATATTAAGGTGTTAAACAGTGAAAGGAATCATTTGGAGAAATCTTAACTAAAATTGAAAGCCCTGTCTGCATGTGTGTCTGTTAGGAGATTAGAGATGTTGGTGCTGGGCCTATAGCAAACCTGAGTAGAGGGGTACCCCTCCAGGGCAGGGGTGTTCAGCCTAGAGGTCAGGACCCCGTGTCCTGCGTCAGAGTGCCTGGATTCGGCTTCCTGTTCAAGCAGATGCCAGAGGTGACTGGGTTCTGCTGCTCACAGGAGAGACCTCCATTGTGTCCTTCAGCTCCAGCCTCGGCTGCTGTGGCATTTGGGAGTAAAGTAACCCCTAGGGGAGATCTCTGTCCCCCTCCCTGTCTTCCTCTTCCCACTTCTGTCTTTCTCTGCCTGTCCAGTAAGTAAGAAAAAGAGAGGAAGAAGAAAGGGGCCCTATGGGAATGAGAGGAGTTGTCAGTAGCGGCAAGCCCACTTCATCTGTCACTGTTCCTCTGTCTTCGTGTGTGATGAATTTTGGCAGAGCAGGCACACTCAGTGGCTGGCACATAGTAAGGACTATGTTAATGTTTGTTACATAAGCGAGATGTTTTCTGTCTTGAAAAATCCGATAATACAGTTCCAGATCTGCTGACAGCTTCAAGGTGTGTTTCATAGCAACAGTAGCAAAAGTAGAACTTCCTGTGGAATAAGCTACCCTCCCTCACACCTCCCTTCTCGGGCAGAAAGGAACATACTGCCAATGTTCCTATTAAATATTAAATGCTCTTTCATAACAAGATTTTTTTTTTTTTCTAAATAGGAAATCAAGATCCAGAGGTCCTGGTAGCTCTGCAGAACTCCACTGCTAATTCAACAGGTGAGTTTTAAGAGATTCGAGAAATGGGGTTTCATTTGTCTAGGATTCACAAAGTAATGGCAGCCAGGCAGGACGTGTGTGCTGATACATAACCACGTGCTCACTGGGCCCACTCTGGGGGTGTGCCTTCCATTGGATGTGTTTTTGTGTGACTTAGGCACCCATGAACCCATTTCATGCCCTGAAGGGCTGTCCGGCAAGGCGTTGGTAGGAGGATTACATTGAGTCTTTTCAGTCCAGTAGACTTCAGTGAGTAAATTCTAAAATCAGTGTATTCGAATTTCACACCATGAGTTTGGGAGCACACTGAGATGTGAGCTGGCCTGCAGGAATGCAGAGGGAACACATGCTAGCGTGCCGGCTTGGGCAGCCTCAGCCTGCGTGTCTGGCTCTCTGGCCTGTTGTACAGGTCGGCCATCAGACCTCATCCTGCTGCTGGCTTTTTTTTTTAATCTTATTAAAGTTTTTTTTAAGGTTTATTTATTTTTATTGGAAAGACAGATTTACAGGGAGGAGAGACTGACAGAAACATCTTCTGTCCATTGGTTCACTCCTCAAGTGGTTGCAGTGGCCCAAGCTGAACCAATCTGACATCAGGAGCCTCTTCTGGCTCTCACACGGGTGCAGGGTCCCAAGGTTTTGGGCTGTCTTTTACTGCTTTCCCAGGCCACAAGCAGGGAGCTGGATGAGAAGTGGAGCATCTGGGACAAGAACCAGTGCCCAGTGGGATCCTGGTGCATATAAGGTGAGGACTTTGGCCACTGGGCTACCATGCCAGACCCCAGGTTTACAACATTCTACTTTGAGTAACTGTATATTTTTGAAAGTGGTGACAGGTATATAGGTAACCAAAGAGTAAGAGTTGATTTGTTGAATCCTCGCCCTCATTACATTTTTTGGACAATCTCCCACTGATGTGATGTGGGACATTCCTTATTCCTTTGGCTTTGTTGAGCCAGATGTATCAGTGCACGCAGCTGGAGTTCCTGTCTCATTCATGACAAACTTCTGCAACTCTGAGTGCCTGAGGAGCTTGCTTCTGGAGGTACATGCCATGATGTGCTTGTCAGTGGTGTACTTTTAGGCCACCACTTTGTTGGTGGTAGAACGGCCCTTCCTGCTGTCCTTGGCAGGAGCCATTTGCAGGGGCTGAGTTGAAAGGACGATCTGTCGATGGCTGGGGAGGCCCTCTGTTTGCCTTGGAGTCAGATTCCTTTTTGGCACTCTGAACTCATTGGCATGCAAAGATGCAGAAATATATTTGATTAACATCATTAATGGCAGCAATAAATCCTCCAGGCGTGTTTCTCTGAAGCAGCACTCAGATCCTTTTTTCCATTGCCTTTTTTTTTTTTTTTTTGTTTTTTGTTTTTTAAAACATTTGAGGGCTGGTGTCAGCATAGTAGGCTGAGCCTCTGTCTTCAGTACCAACATCCAACTGAATGCTGGTTCAAATCCTGGCTGCTGCATTTCCAATCCAGCTCCATGGTTATGACCTGGGAAGGCAGTGAAGGATGCCTCAAGTCCTTGGGTTCCTGTACCCACATGGGAGACCTTTGAGAAGCTCCAGGATTCGAACTGGCTCAGCTCTGGATGTTATAGCTATTTGGGGAGTCAGCCAGTGAGTGGAAGATCTTTATTTGTTTTTTCCTTCTCATTCTGTAAGTCTGCCTTTCAAACTAAAATAGATCTTAAAAAAAAAAAGGATGGAGTTATTTGAAAGAGTTAGGAAAGGCTAACGATCTTCTGTCCCCTGCTTCCTTCCCCATATGGTGGCCATGGCAAGTCAGGGCTGGGCCGGACTGAAGCCAGTAACCAGGACTTTGATCAGGATCTCCCAGTGGGGTGTCAGGACCCCAGGCAGGTGGGCGATCTTCCTCTGCTTTCCCAGGCACATTAGCTGGGAGCTAGTTAGGGAGTAGAGCTGCTAGGACTCAAGTTGACATCTGTATGGGATGCTGGTGCCACAGGCAGCAGCCTAACCCACCACGCCACAATGCCAGCCCCTACTCTCTTCCTCAGTTTATTGAGGTAAAAGCTAGAACAAATGATGTTCTACCCATTTTTTCTGCTATAATTTTGTGAATAGTTATCAAGTATCTAATGTGTTACAATGTTCCCGTTGCTAAGGATACCTAGTGGGCCAAGTCCCGATTCCTGAAGCTTTTGAGTTTCGTTGTTGTCTTTTATAATTCTGTGGTAAGTCTCACCCGAGGTTTATTGTTTTAGCCACATTTCAGGGTGCAATTCGGTGGCACTGGGTACAGTTTTGTGCGTCCTTAATTCTGGTGGGTGTTGTTGTGCCTCACCCCACCCCCAGTACCCCCAGCCCGCCCCTGCCCCAGTGCAAGTGGACCTCTGTTTTTTCTTTATATTTTTTTGGTGGTGGTTGTTGGTTTTTTTTTTTTTTTTTTTCCTTCATTAGCTCTGCACTTCCTACTGGCATTTGGGTGCAGTGTAATCAAGATACAATTTGATGCCAGCTAGGCTTAGTGGTCCTATAAAAAGTTTCACTAGAAACATTGGCCTAGCGAGATTGCCTAGCAGCTAAAGTCCTCATCTTGAATACACTGGGATCCCATATGGGTGCCAGTTCTAATCCCAGCAGCCCTGCTTCCCATCCAGCTTCATGCCTGGGAAAGCAGCCGAGCATGACCCAAAGCCTTAGGATCCTGCACCGGTGTGGGATACCTGGAAGAGTCTCTGAGTTCCTGACTTGGATCAGCTCAGCTCTGGCCGTTGTGGTCACTTAGGGAGTAAATCAGAAAAAAGATCTTTCTCTCTCTCTCCTCCTCTCTATATGTATCTGATTTTGCAATACAAATAAATAAATCTTTAAAAAAAAAGGTTGGCTTGATTACCCCCCAAATTTTGTAACAGCAGGTATCATTGGGTGGTAGTGGCTGGACTTTTAAAAAACACGGCGTAATAGATTGTTTTGTTTTGTTTTGTTTTTTTTAAAGATTTTATTGTTATTGGAAAGCCGGATATACAGAGAGGAGGAGACAGAGAGGAAGTTCTTCCATCCAATGTTTCACTCCCCAAGTGAGCTGCAACGGGCCGGTGCGTGCCGATCCGAACCTGGGAACCAGGAACCTCTTCCAGGTCTCCCACGCGGGTGCAGGGTCCCAAAGCTTTGGGCTGTCCTCGACTGCTTTCCCAGGCTACAAGCAGGGAGCTGGATGGGAAGTGGAGCTGCCGGGATTAGAACCGGCGCCCATATGGGATCCCGGGGCTTTCAAGGCGAGGACTTTAGCCGCTAGGCCACGCCGCTGGGCCCAAGGGATTGTTATATATCATTTCCTAATGGCTTTTATGGAACCCAGTTCTGTGTTGCCTTTTGACTTTGGATAAGCCAAGCAGAAGCAGCACAGATAACAGTAGTAGTACCAATAGCCACCATTGACTGTGTATCTGCAGTTTCTACAAGCACTTTTTAGGCTTTCCAGCCTAACAGTGGTGAGGTATTGGGGTCATCTTTGTTTTGCACACAGGAAATTTTAAATCCAGATTGGTTAAGGGTCCAATGTGATGGCTCAATTGTCTAATACTCCCCTTGCAAGTGGTGGGATTCCATATCGGTGCTGGTTTGTGTCTTAGCTGCTCCACTTCCTATTAGCTCCCTGCTTGTGGCCTAGAAAAGCAGTAGAGAATGGCCCAATGCCTTGGTATCTTGCACTCACATGAGGGGCCTGGAGGAAGCTCCTGGCTGGATCAGTTCAGCTCTGGCCATTGCAGCCATCTGGGGAGTGAACCAGCAAATGGAAGATCTTGTTCTGTTCTGCTCTGTGGAAGTCTGCCTTTCTGATAAAAATAAGTAAACCTTAAAAAAAAAAAAAAAAGAAATTCAGAGTGTTTAAGATGACACGTGGCTAGATCCCGTGACACTAAGTGCCATGTTCAGGACTTGAAGCCCATTTCTTGACTTCTGAAGCAAACGCTCTCTGCCCGCACTTTCTAAAGCCGCTGTGTGGCCTGACCTTTAAGAGAGGTGTCCGGGCCAAGACTCTGCCCAGCTGCTGTAGAGCTGCCGTGTCCCGGGACTGTTTACCAGCCAGTGCAGCACATGCGGGGCAATGCGCGTGGGCAGATGGTTCACAGGGAAACAACAAAACCACGGTCTGCTTTTTAGAAAAAGCAGATCATATGGCTATTACGAGCGATTTTTCAAGCTCAGTATGCAGATCATCTCAAAACGCATTTTTTTCTTTACATCTTCTAAGCCTTAGAAATTCTGAGGAAACACTGGATTTGTATAGGACATGATAAGTTTTATTTCTTGTGTTATAGAGCCTTCTAATTGTGGAAGCCTGATTTTGAACATACTGTTGACCAGTGCAGTTTATCTGGCACTGATCCCAATAGTCAGCTCCTGTTTCGGCCAGGTGTGTGGAGCTGCATATCCCATAGCTGTAGGAACTACCTGGTGTACTTGGAGAACTGCCTGGCTGCCTTTGGTGGCACCTGCTGCTTTGCTTCCCAGATGGACGCAGCAGGCACAGGTGGGCCCCAGCTCAAGTCGGGACCTGGGCTGGCAGGGACACCACTGCCTGAGCTGTCACTTGTTGCCTCTTAGGGTCTGCATTAGCTGGAAGCTGGAATTAGAAGTAGAGCAGGAAGTTAAACCCAGCATGGGAGCCAGGCATCCCAGTGTTATCTTGATCACTGTGCCAACTTCCTGTCTCTTTTTTTCCTTTTGTTTTATGTTTTTGGTCTCCAACAAGATTCCTAAGAGAGGAATATAGGACTCATTCATTCTAATACCTAATTTTATGCCTGATCTGTAGTAGGTATGCAAAATATATTTTTGTGGCTTGAGCTGCATTGTGGAACCTGATACCTGCTTTACAATAGCTGACTGAACTTACCGACGCCCTGCTGTACAGGTGGGCACTGATGTCAAGTTTTCCAGCTTCACATTGGTATCAAAGCGCTTCTCGGTCAGTAGAAACTAGACACCAGATTTTTACTTGCTCTGTCTACAAGCTACCGACATGAGACACAGTCCTTTCTTGCCGTGTGGGCAGGGGTTATGGCTACAGCTGCCGATCAGGCATGGGCCCTGGGGGAGACCAGCAGGACTTGGTAGTGTCCCATGCTGCTCAGCGGTAGTGTTCTGTGGGCGAGATGTGTAAAGTGCATTTTCTTTTAAGATTTGTTCAATTATGTATTTGGTTAGCAGAGCAACAGAGGGAGGGAGAAACAGACATACACATACCTTGATTGGTGGTTCACTGCCCAAATGCCAGCAGCAGCCAGGGTTGGGCCATGCCAAAGCCAGAATCCTGGAACTCCATCCACGTTTTCCACATCGGGGCAGGGACCCAAAGACTTAGTCTCAGATTCGTTAGCAAGAAACTAGACTGGAAGTGGAGGAGCCAGGACTTGAACGAGTGACCCACACACTGTGGTATGTGGGTATTCCAGGTTTTGGTTTAACCCACTGTCTCACAGTGTCCGTCTGAAGTGCATTTTCACTATAGGATAGTTTTAAATTTAATAAGGAGTTATTGGGATATGATCCAATTGTAAATTGAAGAGCATCTGTGCATACCTGAAAGAAATACACAAATCTATGCTCCCATCTAGCCATTTGTCTTTATAATATGGCAATAAAGATACTGAAATCAAAGAACTGGATTAATGTTGGTCTCCAGGTATACCATTGAATTAACATATAACAATTCTATCTTTTAGAAAAGGCTTGATTAGTATATTTGGAAGGCAGAGAGAGCTTCCATCTGCTGGTTCATTCCCTGAATTTGTACCAAGCCAGCTGGGGAGCGGTTATTCTCTAACTTTGTTTCGTCCATATGTGATTAACTTTGGCTTGGTGCTCTGCCCTGGACCTGGTTTTGGTGAATTCTAGAAGAATAGCTTTTATCCATGGCATGGCAGGAACTGTAGTAACATGGAACAGCTGGACTCAGCGGGGGCTTAGGATAGTGTTAATTTGGGAGTGACTTACACAAATATTTATTCATTTATTAAAGATTTATTATTTTTATTACAAAGAGATACAGGAGGAGGACAGAGAGACAGGAAGATCTTCTATTGATTTACCCCCCAAGTGACCACAATGGCCGGAACTGCACTGATCCAAAACCAGAAGCCTCTTCCGGGTCTCCCGTGCAGGTGCAGGGTCCCTAGGCTTTGGGCTGTCCTTGACTGCTTTCCCAGGCCACAAGCAGGGAGCTGGATGGGAAGCGGGGCTGCTGGGATTAGAACCAGCACCCATATGGGATCCCGGGGCATTCAAGGTGAGGACTTTAAGCCCCAGACTACCACGCCGGGCCCCACAAATAATTTTTAATTTGTTATTTCCAATTGAAATGTGTCTTAACTGAAGTGGGAAAAAAATTTGCAAGGTACATAATTCCAAATTCCATACCTGCTTTCTGTTTGTTTTGGATAAAATATTTGAAGGGAATGTTAGATGAAACTTTACCATGAGGTTGTAAGCTGTTCTCAGGCAGGAGCCCGTCGGTCTGCCAGGTTGCTGTAGCCGTAAATGGTGTTAGGTAGACGACAGACAGAAACACTGACACTGGATTTTAGAGACGCGATGCAGGGAACAACTCCCCTGGTCGTGATAAAAGAACTGTCTTACAGAACTCTTTTGGTTCTTGGATGCTGCTAATTATAATCTACTCATGTTCTAGAGGTAAATGCTCAAAAATTGCGATAATGTCAGTAGAGTTTGTGTGAACAAATGTGGGGTAGATTAATCACGCTTACTCGTTGCTCGGGTGTCTGGACTGTCCACTCTGCAAGCTGCTAATTTAGGCACAAGGCATGGTATGTCACGTAAGACTTGTTCTTTTTTTTTAAAGATTTATTTATTTTTATTACAAAGTCAGATATACACAGAGGGGGAGATATAGAGAGGAAGATCTGTCTGATGATTCACTCCCCAAGTGAGCCTCAATGGCCAGTGCTGCGCCAATCCGAAGCCAGGAACCAGGAACTTCCTCTGGGTCTCCCACACGGGTGCAGGGTCCCAAGGCTTTGGGCCGTCCTCGACTGCTTTCCCAGGCTACAAGCAGGGAGCTGGACGGGAAGTGGACACAAATCGGCACCCATATGGGATCACATGGTTGGAAGGTAAGGATTTAGACACTTAGCTATGATGCTGGGCCCCACCCCTATTTTTAAAATCATGACTTAACATATTCTCTAGTCAGTTACCTCTATTACCTGCATTTATCCATGTGTATAAACTTCATGAGAACACACACTTACAAGTCTTATGTGATGGGCCCGGCGGCGTGGCCTAGCAGCTAAAGTCTTCGCCTTGAACGCTCCAGGATCCCATATGGGCGCTGGTTCTAATCTCAGTAGCCCCACTTCCCATTCAGCTCCCTGCTTGTGGCCTGGGAAAGCAGTAGAGGTACAGCCCAATGCCTTGGGACCCTGCACCCACATGGGAGACCCAGAAAATGCTCCTGACTTCAGATTGGCTCAGCTCTGGCCATTGTGGTCATTTGGGGAGTGAATCAATAAATGCAAATTGTTTCTGTCTCCTTTTCTATAAATCTGTTTTTCCAGTAAAAATAAATAAAGGGGAGGACATGTGGTCTGGTGGTGAAGGTATTGGTTCAGATGCCTGTGTGTCCTGCATTGGAATACCTGGGTTCAGCTTCCAGCTCTTAACTGCAGTTTTGTGGTGTTGGAGACCCTGGGAGGCCAAGGCAACAGCTCCACACCATGCAAGACCTGGGTTGAGTTCCTAGCCTCTGGCTTCAACCCCGCCCTCCCTAATCCCAGCAGCCGCAAGCATTTTTTTGGCAGGGGGAGGCCAGTCAGCAAATGGAGGAGTTTCTCTCTGTGTCTCTCAGCGCAGAATACAGCACATATATTCCAAATGGTGAAGGACTAGAGAAAAGGTTCAGATGGGTTGGTCAGGGGAAGCCTCTTTGGTCTGAGCTGAGTCACACCTGACAGGGAGGAGCCGGCCCTGCAGTGCCCCAGGGGGAGAGCATCGCAGGCCCCGGTGCAGTCACTGTAGAGTAGTGGTGTGTCGTGTCCTGCACCTGCAGGTGGGGCTCCGCTGCAGTTAGGTGATCACCTGTAAGATGCAAGAACTGTATTTTGAGACATTCTGAATATGGAAGCACTTCTGAGTCTTGTTGACCATGCTCTATAACTGCCCTCCTTCCTTCTGTTCTTTGTATGAGCCTGAGGTGCTTTCGGCTGAGTTAGGAAGTGCTGCCCTCCCTCACCAAGGTGTGAGCTACAAAAGGGAATAGTTGGTCTTTAGTGTTGAAGGTGGGAGAAGTGAGCGGGTGATCCCTCTGCAGTGTGCTTTCTGGGAAAATGCAGGGAACTGTGGAGGCTTGTGGTAGCAGGAGGAAGAGATCTCGGTGAAGGGACTAAGAGAAGACAGTTCAGAGGAACACTTTTACACTGTGTCAAAAGATGGCATATGAGATCGACCATGGGGCCAGTACAGTGGTGGTGTAGGCTAATTCTCTACCTGCAGTGCCATCATCCGATATGGGCACCAAGTGCTTGGGCTTCTGTGCCTTTGTGGGAGACCTGGAACTCAGCTCTGGTTGTTCTTATTTGGGGAGTAAACCAGTGGAGGGAAGATCTTTCTCTCTGTAACTCAACCTTTCAAATAAAAATAAATAAACCTTAAAAAAAAGAGAAAGAATTGGTCAAAAAGCAAAGCGTTGACCTGGGGCAGAGTCAGCTGTCAGCCTGGTTCCGCCATCTTCAGTAAGGCCTGTGAGGGGTCGGGCCGGCAGCAGTTGGAGTTGGCTTTCTGGTTTGGGTAGGAGAGCTTGCCCCACCAGGCTTGAAAAGTTGGTACTTTTCCACTGTCTGTACTTGTTGGATGCTCGTTTTGCACAGAGAGCTTCCAGGCTCACTCTTGACTCTGGCGACTTCCTTTCAGCCAAAACGCGATGCCTTAGCCCGTCATGTGGAGGGAGACAGCTAGGCGTGCACAGTGCTTACCAGGAGATCCCGTCTGAGGTGCCGATTCGTTGCTCCTGTACGTGAGCAGCCTGGCTTCCCATCATGCTGTGCGTCTGTGTTCTCTGCACAGATAATCTTTATTTAAAATGTACTGTAAAAGTGGGTTTGAGGTCATGGGCATCACCTCTGGCCTGGCCTGTGACAACAGGTTCCTGTTGTTGTTAAGATTTTATTTATTTATTTACTTACTTATTATTGGAAAGTCAGATATACAAAGAGGAGGAGAGACAGGAAGATTTTTCTGTTCGATGATTCACTCCCAAGTGACTGAGCCCATCCGAAGCCAGGAGCTTCTTCCGGTCTCCCACATGGGTACAGGGTCCCAAGGCATTTACTGCTTTCCCAGGCCACAAGGAGGGAACTGGTTGGGAAGCAAGGCTGCCAGGATTAGAACCGGTGCTCATATGGGATCCCAGTGCGTACAAGGTGAGGATCTTGAGTGCTAGGCTACTGTGCTGGGCCCCCAGTAAGTCTTTTTTAAAGATTTATTTTTATTGGAAAACCAGAGCTACCGAGAGGGGAGGAGAGATGCATAGAGGTGTTTGTCTGCTGGTTCACTCCCCAAATGGCCTTAAAAGACTGGCCAATCTGCAGCTGGAAGCCTGGAGCTTCCTGGGGTCACCGCCATGGGTGAAAAAGAGACCTGAGAAGTTAGGCCAGCCTCAGCTGCCTTCTCAGGCTGCCGGAGTCCAGCTCCAGCCTGGGTTTCGGAACTCGGGAAGGGTGCGTGGACGAGGTGCAGAAAGAAAGAGACGGACCACTAGGATTCCATGATGATAGTGGACACGGCAATAAAGCCGTCTGCTTTATTTATACAGAATCAGTTAAACTCTGGCTCAGACTTTTTACGTCATGATCAAATGGGTGTTTCTAAGAACAACCATGCCATCTGCTTTATCCAAAAACAATAGAAATTCCTGCTACAATCCTTATCCTACAACCTAATCTTGTATCACAAAGAAAAGGAGAACCTAAAGGTTAAGGAGAGGACGAAACCCTAAACACAGGTCCCTTGATTAGCATAAGGTCAATGGGGACACCCAAAACAGTAGGAATAATAGAAGGCCCTTTTGTAAGACATTGACATTAACCTCCAAGTTCACATTGTGTAAAAAGCCTGTCTCACAATAACGAAAATGCCTGGACAGATTAGAATTCTTCCGATGAGCCGGCATAGTAGGCACGGCGAATGTCCAAGTGAAAAGCACTGACACATGGAGACCATGGTGGTGGTAGAAGTGCTGGGAGCGGCCTGCTCCTAAGCCTCTTTGTTACATATTATCTCCTCTTCCCCCCAAGCCCATTAACAGGACAATAGGACATCAATGAGTCTGCAAAGGCCAGGTGATACTGCCTTAGGCCTGATTCCTGAGTGCTCAGCAAAAGCAATGTAAATCAGCTCCACAGCCCACAGCATCAGGCCATAAGCAGGGAGCTGCATTGGGAGTGGGGCAGCTGGAACTTGAGCCAACACCAGCAGGGGATGCTGGCATCGCTGGTGGAGGCTTAACTTGCTGTAACAGTGTATCAGCCCTACCACAGTCAATTTTAAGAACACTTTTATTGCCTCAAGAAATGCGTGCCTTGCAGTTGTCACCCCTATTGCCTTGTGCCCCACATCCCTCAGAGCTAACCAACCATGAAGGTATTTTCCATCCCTGTACACTTAGCTATTCTGTACTTGATTGTGACCCTTTGACCTGGCGTCTTCCACGTAACCTGGTATTTGCTGTGTTTTTCCTCATTTCAGCAGGTGCCTTTGATGCACAGTGAGTGTTCTGTGTGGACATGCCACATTTGGTTTATGTGTTTGCCTGTCTGTGGGCCCGTGGATTGCTTCCACCTTTTGGTATTATGAATAATGCTGCTGTAACTATTCATACCTGGCGTTTTGTGTCGACATGTACTTATATTTCTTTTGGGCTCACCGCAGAGAGAAGCTGCTGGTCCGATGGGGTGTCTGTGTGTAATGACCTGCAAGACTGCCCCCCAAGCACTCACACCCCACCAGTGCATGAGGGTTCTCATTTCTCCACATCCCCCCAAAACTCATTATACGACTTGGATATCTAGCTATCCTGGTGTACAAAGTAATATTTGGTGGTCTCAATTTGCATTTCTTTGGTGACTAATGGTGTTGAACATTCTTTCACATGCTTACTGGTCATTTGCTTATTGGTACATCTTCCTCAGAGAATACAAGCCCTTTAACCATGGTGGTTTTTTTTTTTTTTCAAATTTTATTTTACTTTATTACAAGGTCAGATTTATAGAGAGGAGGAGAGACAGAGAGGAAGATCTTCTGTCCGATGATTCACTCCCTCAGTGACCGCAATGGCCGGTGCTGTGCCAATCTGAAGCCGGGAACCAGGAACCTCTTCCGGGTCTCCCACGCGGGTGCAGGGTCCCAAAGCCTTGGGCCGTCCTCGACTGCTTTCCCAGGCCACAAGCAGGGAGCTGGATGGGAAGTGGAGCTGCGGGATTAGAACCGGCGCCCATATGGGATCCCGGGGCTTTCAAGGCGAGGACTTTAGCTGCTAGGCCACTGCGCGGGGCCCTGTTTTGTTTTTTTTTTTAATAATTGAGGTTGTTGTGCATTGTCTTTTTTTATTTGTTTTATAAAAGTGGCATAAAGTTTTTGTGGAGATTTTAGAAAGTGCACTGAAGTATTTTAATTCCAGAGAGTACTCCCACAGACACCTGCTGTGTGTTCTAGTGTCTATGGTTAATAGATTTTACATTGGAAAATTGCTAAGAGTAGAAGTTGACTTCTTGCCACACACAAAAAAGTACAAGAATTGATCTGTGTATTAATTAGCTTGGCTTAGCCATTTCACAGTGCAAACTTAAGTACATACAGGTTTATAGGGATTTTTTTCTTTAAAGGACAGAGTCCTTCTACCAAACTTGTTTTTTGTTTGGAGGGACGGGGTGTGGAGCGGCGGGTAACAGATATTTAACCACAAAAACACAGTTTCTAAAAATGGGAACTGAGCCTCTCCTGTCAAACATTTCAATATGGTTACAGCTGTGTGACATGAAAGCAACTTGAAAAGCGGCGACTCACGGTAACTACTTTGTCACCCCACAATGAATTGGATTCACTAGTGTCGGTGGTTTCCCCACCATAGCAGATGTGGGGTGTTGTATGTCAGGGGAAAGAGCAAAGTAGTTGCTTTGCTGTTGATTGGAGTTGGGCAAGTGTTTCATATCCGTGCCAGCCGATTGGAATAAATGTGAGCGCAGGAAGGCAGCAGCCCCAAACTTAACAACTAAGGCAGTGTTGCTCCCCGCTGTGGGGTCCAGGCCTTTGCATCACCTGCTTTTGGCTACTCCTCTCCCAGCTACCTTTGCCTGAATAACGATGTCTGCTTGGTCTTCCCATTCTTTGGGGAATGCCCATGAACTGTCCCTTAAGCTTCAAGGGCTGTGAGGTTTCTTATCTGTGATGCCACGACTGTCAGATGCTTAGGTCACCCACAGTTCTGTGGAAACCATGCTGGGTAAGTGACTGCTGTAGGAGCAGGAAGCCGGTGAGCATGTCTGCACACTGGCCACCAGGCGTGGCTGTGCGATGTGTCAGAGTAAGCCACCCGCACTTCATGGTCAGAGATGACTGCTTTGAAGAAGTCCTGGTGCTCACTGGATTGGTGGGGAAGGGAATGTCCAACGGGAGGAGCCCAGGATGGGCCTTGGCTCATGCACACTGCCACTCCGCAGGCTTCCCACGCCGCAGCGCTGTTCTCTGGCTCCTGCTCTTCAAAACTGGGGGATGAGCATGAAGGAATGGTGGGAAAATAACCTAGAAACGGTGTACCATGAGGCCTGATGTGGGAGTGGCGAGGAGGGAGGTGGCTGAATTCCCTTAGGGAATCCAGTGCGGTTGTAGGGCCTGCTTGTGGCCTGGGAAAGCAGGGGAGCACAGCCCAAGGCCTTGGGACCCTGCGCCCGAGTGGGAGGCCTGGAAGAAGCTCCTGGCTTCAGACCGGCTAAGCTCCGGCCTTTGTGGCCACTTGGGGAGTAAACCATTGGACAGAATATTTTTCTCTCTGTCTCTCCTTCTTTCTATACATCTGACTTTCCTATTAAAAAAAAAAATGAATCGGGCCCGGCGCCATGGCCTAGCGGCTAAAGTCCTCGCCTTGAATGCGCCAGGAGCCCCGCAGCTCCACTTCCCATCCAGCTCCCTGCTTGTAGCCTGGTAAAGCAGTAAAGGATGGCCCAAAGCCTTGGGACCCTGCACCTGTGTGGGAGACCTGGAAGTTCCTGGTTCCTGGTTTTGGATCGGCACAGCACCAGCCGTTGTGGTCACTTGGGGAGTGAATCATTGGACGGAAGATCTTCCTCTCTGTCTCTCCTCCTCTGTGTATATCTGACTTTGTGATGAAAAAACAAAAAACAATTTTAAAAAGTTTATTTATGTATCTGAAAGAGTGTTGGCGTGAGGGTGTTAGGTTGAGAGATGTATTTCCAGTTTCTGTCTTCTGGTTCACTCTCCAGATAACCACAGCGGCTGGGCTGAAACCAGAAGCTAGGTACTCTGTCCAGGTTCCCCATGTGGGTGGCAGGACCCCAGTAACTAGGGCCATGATCCCCCAGTTTCTGAGGTCCATTAACAGGAAGCTGAATCAGAAGTAGAACTGTGCATTCTGTAGGACACGGGTGTCACTGAGACAGGCTGGCCTGTGGCACCACATATCCGCAGTGTATTATCACATGTCAATTTATAAATCGTAAAATTTTAAGACTGAAGGCAGTTTTAGAGCATCATTAATTGGGAACCTCACAAGTACTGCCTGTAATTTTTAAAATGCCGATTTGGGATCCTTTTAGATCACCTTGATCCAGGGGTGTAGAGAGGGAAGCGTTAAGGATTGCTAAGTGAGCCGGCTGTGTAACCAGGGCTGAGAATTGCTGACTTGGCCCTGGATGGCTATTGTGTGGGTGACAGGAGACATGCCTGCTAAGCAGAGAAGAGCAAAGGGAGCCCCCGGGGCAGCTGTTCTGGGCTCCTGGTTAGGGTGCTGGCCTAGTCATTTGCCTCCCAAGTCAGAGTGCTGGGTTGGAGTCCGACTGCAGCTTCTGGGGTGGTGATGCTCATGCGGCTGGATTCCTGCCTCCCACGTGGAATACCTACAGTGAGCTCCTGGTTCCTGGCTTTTACCAGGCTGGTCTCAGGCTACCAGGCTGACTGGGGAGGGAGCCGTGGGATGTAAGACCACTTTGTTCCTCTCTGCCTCCCAGATAAATTAGGTGTTTGGGTTTTTGTTGTTATTGTTGTTGCTTTTTACCTACTTAAAAAAAAAATCTTAGTTTCCGGGAATCTGCAGTAAACCCAGTGATTTCCATATTGGGACATTGAAAGCATCCTGAAAGAAGATATTGCAGTAAACTTCAGTGTCTGGCTGCAGCTGAGATCCATAGTGCTTTACAGTAAGAAGTGCTATGAATAAGACCAGAAACATTAGCTTGGTAGGATGCTGTAATTTTAACAGTTTACTTCTGAACCAAAAATAGTCTCGTCGGCTCGGCCTAAGTGTGGTCACGTTGCTTTACCCAGAAGCAAGCATTCATGTTTTTCTGTTTTTTCTTTTGAAGGCAGCATTTTCTCGGGGCAGAAGTTGAAGATTCCTAGAGAAATGCGAAAGTTTAATTTTAGAAACTCATAGCTTGTGTACCAAAGTTTGCCGTTCAGTAAATAGTTTCACGTAACTTTCCTGCTGACCCAAGCTGAAAACAACACTTTATTGAAAGAGCAGAAAAAAAAAATCACCTAAAACTGATGAACAGCCATAAACATTATAACAGAGAAAACAGAAAGAAAGTAGACATTACCATGAGTTTGTTTGCTTTTCTTAAAATTATTTGGTGGCAGGCAACAAAAACCAACTGTCACTCGGGGAGACAGGAATTATCCTTCCAGGGGCACTCCTGGGGCCTGAGGCGGCACGCGGAGCAGTCAGCCCTAGGGCAGCTGGCGCCACGCAGGCCCCTCTCAGGAGGCTGTCACGGCTCTTCTCCATCCTGCTGTCCTTTACTCCCTGTTCAAGTTCCTGGGTGCTTCTGATTGGCCTGGTTTAAATCGCGTGCCTGTCCATGACTTCCCCAAGCAGCGTAGGGTGAGGGAGGTTGTGGGTGCGTGCTGCAGTGGCTGCACAGCCAAGGTCCATGGCAGCCGGGGTGGCCTGGCACCGTGCATGACTGGTAGCGCCTACGTGGCTTTCCCTGCAGAAACATCTGCTGCTAGCAGTTGTGTCCTGTGAGTAGCCAGGGACTCCACAAAGTTCATGGAAAAGTGGAATTAAGAGATGAATGTATTTTGGCTCAAGAAGGCTTTGAAATCCAGGCTTAGTTTTTTCATAGGATGTGTTTTCAATGAACAACTTTTTTCTTGTAAGAATTCAATTTTTTTTTAAAGATCCAACAATTTTTATTGGAAAGTCAGATATACAGAGAGAAGGAGAGACAGAGAGGAATATCCTGTCTCTGCTGATTTACTCCTTAAGTGGCCGCAATGGCCAGAGCTAAGCTGATCTGAAGCCAGGACCCAGGGACCTCCCCAGGGTCCCCTGTGCAGGTACAGGGATCCAAGGCTTTGGGCTGTCCTCGACTGCTTTGCCAGGTCACAAGCAGGAAGCTGGAAGGGAAGTGGAGCAGCTAGGACACGAACTGGCGCCCACATGGAATCCCAGCACACCCAAGGCAAGGACCCCAGCTGCCAGACTGCCGTGCAGGGCCATGAACTTCTTGAAGGTCACTCATTTGTGAGCTATGGCACAAGGGCACCACGCTGGATTGGTGAAGCGTTGCTTCCCAAGGATCTGTCAGAGTATCTTTTTCAGTTAGCTTTATTTTTTTTTGAAAGATTTATTCATTTTATTACAGCCAGATATACACAGAGGAGGAGAGACAGAGAGGAAGATCTTCCGTCCAATGATTCACTCCCCAAGTGAGCCGCAACGGGCCGATGCGTGCCGATCCGAAGCTGGGAACCTGGAACCTCTTCCAGGTTCTCCCATACAGGTGCAGGGTCCCAATGCATTGGGCTATCCTCGACTGCTTTCCCAGGCCACAAGCAGGGAGCTGGATGGGAATTGGAGCTGCCGGGATTAGAACCGGCGCCCATATGGGATCCTGGGGCTTTCAAGGCGAGGACTTTAGCCGCTAGGCCACTGTGCCGGGCCCTTCAGTTAGCTTTATTAAAGTAACTGTTCAGGTGATCATTTAATTTCTCACAAGAAATAAAATGAAAATACCTGGAGTAAACACTGAAGAATGAGTTTGGGGACAAGGATTTGGCATAGTGGTGAAGGTGCTGCCGGGTCCCCCGCATCTCATCCTGGAGTGCCTGTGTGAGCCGCAGCCTCAGTCCCAGCTTCCTGTTGTTGGATACCCGTGGAGGCAGTAGGTCCTGCTCACAGTTAGGTCCCTATCACCTGCTTTCCCT
The DNA here is from genome assembly GCF_030435755.1 of Ochotona princeps. NCBI lineage: Eukaryota > Metazoa > Chordata > Mammalia > Lagomorpha > Ochotonidae > Ochotona > Ochotona princeps. Next base: position 85,164,615 of record NC_080835.1, read on the forward strand.
GCCCCAGCTTCAGGCTACACTATCAAGAGCAGCCAGGAGTGAACCAGCAGACAGGAGATCATGCTCTTTGTGTCTCTGCCTATCAAATAAATTGAAATAAATGCGTGGTTTTTTTTTTTTTTAAAGAATGATTCTGTGAAGAGTAAACATATTAAGGGTGGACATTGTGGCATAGTGCGTTATGCTGCTGCTTGGGGTGCCAATGTTCCCCATATGCAACTGCCTGAGATTAAATCCCCCCTGCCTCCCTCATTCAGTTTTTATATTTGTATTCTACTAAGAAGTATATTTACTTGCAGTACTAAGCATCAACCTTGAAGACACACTAGAAATCTCTCTAGTTCAGTTGATTGTAAACTTTCTGGATTTTTCCATTATTGTAAAGTCAGACAATTTTTGTAACTTCATTGAGAGAGCTAAAATTTACCCAGGTAGGAATTATTGGGTTTGGTGTTACAGTCCAGTATATTAAGCCCCTGCCTGCAATGCTGGCATTCCAGGTGAGTACCAGTTCAGACCCTGAGTGCTCCACTTGCGATCTTGCTCCCTGCTCATGGCCTGGGAAAGTAGCAGAGGATGGCTCAAGTCTGTGGGAGATCGGGATGGAGTTCCAGGCTCCTGGCTTCGGCTTGGCCCAGCCCCACGTGTTGAAGCAGTGGGTAGGAGTTCTCTTTCTCCCTCTCTGTAATGCTGCCTTTCAAATAAATCTTGGTGTATTTTAGAGTAGGGGTTATTGTAAAGTAATGATCTCAGATAATATTTTCCACTCAGGGTTTTCGTTTCTTAAACCTCTCACTTATTTTAGGAATATTACACACATTTTGTGAATCTGCCGGTTAGCTGCAAAGCAGTGGACCTGGGCGAAGTAAGTTCCTGTGGCAGCCTCGCGGCTGCAGCCGGGGAGACATTTTACTTGTCTTACACTGGCCGGCGGTAATCAACGCTGCTTCAGCATATCAGCGAAAGATTATAGTATAAACCACTTTGATCTTGAGGCAGTAAACATTCATATCTTAAAATGTGAAAAGGCAGAGAATGGAAAATAAAGCACACACAACTATTTGCAAGCCATCGGAATTTTGAAAAGATTTGTTGAGGTGAATCGTCGGAATATGCTTTCTGAAGCATGAGATGCATTGCAATGGTTAGTAGTTTTCTTTGGCTGTTAGCTCTTTGGATAGTCGTTGGAGGGCTGCGTATTGTAGCATCGCAGGGTCAGCTGTCACTTGAGACATCCACATCCCAAAGCGGAGTGCTGGTTTGATCCAGCTTTCTGCTAACGCATCTGGGAGGCAGCAGGCCGGTTCCTGCACTCCTGAACTCAGTTCTAGGCTCTGGGCTGTGGCCTCACTCTTGGAGGAGGCATTTTGATGAGTAAAACCAGTGAGAACTTCTCTCTCTCACTGTTTCTGTCTTTCAGTTACATGAAAAATAAAATTCTTGTCTGCTAATCTGACCAAGTTTTCATTGCCTTGTGTGAAGGAAAGCAATGTTGATACGGCCCTTGACGCTCTAGGCCTTGGTCTCCTTCTAGTCCTCCTGTGGAGAGTTAGGGGGAATAAATGAGGTCGGACAGGTGCAGCACCTGGAATACCTGATCATGTTTGCGTTGCCCATTCCTAATGTTGGGAACAGTCGGATATGGTGGGATTTTGTAATTAGAGTAGAAAGCGAAGCTACTCCACCAGCTCTGCTTCCTGTGGCATTATGTGACAGTTCTGCTTGTTAATATCCTTTGCACTTCTTAGGTATGAAATGTCCTAGGGCAGTGTGTCAGGGATGGAGCTAGAGACGCACATACCGCTGTTAGGGTGCTGAGGGGGAGTTGGAAAGGTAATAATAAATCCTGAATAAAAGGCCAGCATGCTGAGTGCAGTAATAAAGGTAAAGAGAACGGAAGTGCACGGCGGCTGAGGGAGGGCTTGCCTTCGGGTAGGATGATCTTAGAGGAGGTAATGCTTGCGAGCATTGGGAGTGGTTGTGCCATTCATGGGGAGAGGGGAAGATCAGACCCAGCTGGAGCACACACCGTGATCCAAGGTGGGAGCAGGGAGCTGGGTCTGTGCTTGTCTGGACGTGCATGTTTGCTGTGATGGGAAGTGACGCTGATGGTGACAGTAAGGCAGTGAACACACTGCCGTTGCCAAACATGGTACCGAGGTATTTTACCTGTTTCTGCCATCCACACAATAACCTGAATTAGTATTGGTGTTGTCTTTCCTGTTGTAGAGATGGGGAAGAATTATCCAGAAAATGATCATGTCACGGTTTCTGTACAGGACAGGTAGATTTGAAAGCCTCTGTTCTTTCTGATACACCCAGCTGCCTGTTGAGAACTGATTGATAGATAATTAAACCGGTACAGTCTATCCTACCATCTTGAGATTAAAGATTGATGGAAATTAGGGTAGCCCTCATTTCCAGCTTATCCTTCCACTGAGATTTTTCTGCCACCTCTAGTGTTTTTGAGAAACTCCTGATAAAAGACTTGGGAGCCTGGTGAGCACTCGATCCGCAGCATGGAGAGGGCTGGGGGGAGGTTCATCATGCCTGTCGTGGCCAGGGCCTGCTTGTCCAGTCTCTGGCCCTCTTGCCTCTTCAGTGTCACATGAGCAGCGATAGCTGTGGAAACCGAGTTTGACCTCCTAGACTATGGTACCCAGGGTCTGCTGTGCCCTGGCTCTGCTGACTGTCTGAGGTTATTCCCAGATCTGTGAAATGGCAGTAGAAGCTTCGATTTACCTCAAGCTTAAATGTAGGAGGAAGTGTGCATGTGTAGCGTGTGATAAGCGAGCCACTGGCCTGTGAATGTTGTTTATAGCAGTTTGAAGCATCTGCACGTGCTGGGGTCTTTGTTCCATCCCGTTGGCTTTTTTGAGCTTTGCCCCTTTCTCTCTCTGTCGTGTCTTTGTGTTGGCATTGTGCCGCCTTTAATGGCCCATTCCTCCCTTAATTTGCAGCTTTTCATCAGCAGTCAACTAGGAAACCGCATAATAGGACTTGTTAGCAGTGTGTCTAAAATTAAAGTTACTTTGTTGCTTGCTTTTATGAGATGAAAAAATTTTGGGGAGGGGGGTCAATTTCCATGGTTTAAAGTTTTTTTTCTTATTTTTGCAATCTTCTTAGGCCTTTAAAATTGTAGAAGTTACTAATAGATGCAGCTAATCTCTCCAGGAGTGAAACACATAAAAACCAAAGCGTATGCTGTTCCTCCTCCTCTTTTTTGCCCCATAACTCTGGAAATAATCGCTATTGGCTTGAATGTACAAAAGAGCCACATACGTAATAGACTACAGCTTTTTTCATTAAACTATGAATTACTGATTATTTTTTTAGTTAAAGCCATTGCTAGACAGCAGAACATGAGAACTTAGTGGTTTAAAACTCTGCTTATCCTCTCGTGCTTCCTGTAGGTCAGGAGTTGAATCATCAGCTAGAAGCTCGCCCCTGAAAGCTTGGAGGATGGAGAAGCCGTTGTGAGGATGGCTAACAGCTTGTGTGACTGGCTCTTGGCAGGAGGCACTTCCCCCCACAGGAGGGTCTGCGTTCCACTGCTGCAGTGTTCTTCCAGTCTGGTGGCAGGCTTCCCCGAGGGGTGGTGGTCCCAAGCAGAGCACTGGGGGAGCTCTTCCTCTTCGGACCTGGCCTCAGCAGACCCATGCCCTCAAGTCTGCGGGATTGTCTGTCTGACCCACGGGGAAGAGGGATCAGCCTTTGCCTTGTGAAGGTTGGCTTATTTTAAAGCCACCAAGGTACATGTGGCTCCATCTCCTTTGTTTTTATGTCTGCCCTGGGTTCCCCAGCGTGAACATACCATCATTTCCTTGACCAGGTCACACTGGCAGATATTTTTACTTTTCTCAACAGTGCTACGGTGAGCAAATGCAATTCACCTTCTGCAAATTGAGCTGGGATTTATAGTTGTATTTCTAGTAGTGAGGGGTGTTGGATTCTGGAGGCCCAAGGAAGACTGATCTTTTAGAACAGAAGACCTTGAATATGTAGAAACACACTTTGCTGCCTTTTGGTTGTGTTCTGCTTAAATTTTTCAGAGCCATTGCGTGTAGGCTGACATGGCAGCAACACATGAAAATCTAGCTCTAAGAATAAAGGATTTTCAGTAGAAATCAAAGCACTAGATGTCAGCATGAGATTCATGAATGCAATGGTGAGTGAAAAAAAAGTAACAGCACGTTTTGCATGATGCCAATCATAAAATGTCAAGTGTGTAGAGAACATTACTGTGTTGCTCGAATGTAGTGTGAATTATGAAAGAAAACTTATGGGATGCTAAACCGTCAACTCAGGATCATGGCTCACCTAAGCAATGCACTGGGGAAGACCCATGCCTTTTTTGTAAGATTTGTTTATTTTCATTGGAAAGTCAGATTAACAGAAAGATCTTATGTTTGCTGATTCACTCCCAAAGTGACCCCAACAGCTGGTTGGAGCCGGAAGCCAGGAACCTCCTCTGGGTCCCCCACATGGGTGCAGGGTCGCAAGGCTTTGGGCTGTCCTCAGCTGCTTTCCTAGGCCATAAGTCAGGGAGCTGGAAGGGAAGTGGAGCAGCCAGGACACGAACCGGTGCTCACATGGAATACTGGCACAAGATGAGGATTTAACCACTGACGGGCCCTTGGATGTTTGTTAATTGACCAAGCTTTCTTGATCAGGATGATGAGAACACAGATGTTTGTATTCTTTGCACCTTTCCGTATATATTTTTTTCCTGCCCGCTGCCCTCCCCATATATTTTCAATATTGCATAATGACAACAGGAGAGATTCTTGATTTTTAGATCTTAACTCTGAGCAGCATTTATTTTACCTTTAACATTTGTGTTTGTGTTTGTATGCTTTGTTTACTGATGATGAGTCTAAGACAACAGACAGTGGTGAAATGAGCACCTGATCAATACCTACAGTTAATAAGTAACTGGAGGGTCCTGGGAGTTAGGTGGATTTCCACCGGGAAGCATCAAGTGAACTAGTGATGGGCACTGTGCTTGAATGTTCCCGAGGTGTCTGCTGCTTCACCTCCTGTGGCAGTTTGGGGGCGTGTGCTTAATCTTCTGGGTGTTGCCTAACCTTCTGGGTCGTTCTCACCTCTTAGTGTCATTACAGAGATCACTTGAAATTCTTGTTTTTAAGCTTTATGTGTTTTTATTTGAAACGAAGAGTTAGAGAGGGAGTGGTGGAGATCTTTGATCCATTGGCTCACCTCTCAAACTGGTGCCACTGCCAGAGCTGGGCCGGAGTGAAGCCAGGAGCTTCTTCCTGGTCCCATGTGCAGGCACGAGCCCAAGGACTTGAGCCACCCTCTGCTGCTTTCCCAGGTGGTAAGCAGAGAGGTGGATTAGAGGTGGGGCAGCCAGGACATGGACTGGCCCTGCAGGCAGCATCTTTACGCACCTCACCACAGCACCAGCCCGCGCACATGAAATTACAAAATTAGAAAGGTAGAGAGCAGGCTGATGGGCACACAGCAGGTGCTCCGTAATCTCTTCCTGCTCTTAGGGATGATTGCTCTGTTCACTCTGGGCCTGTTTCTCAGCTTGCACAAGGGCGTGCTTTCAGTAATTGCAACACTTGCATTTTGTCTTCTAAGAAGAAAAGTGTTCAGTATTTAATACATGAGGCATTCTAGTCCCTTTACACACGAATTAAGATAATTTCCTAGTGGCCATGAAACTACACTTGTCATCTCGAGGCATTTCTTTTGTGCTGACTTGAGCAGGCGGCGTTTTGCTGACTGAACCTCTTTGTTGTGGTGCATTGAGCTTGCTAATGACTTGCTCATTCTTATGTGGCAGCTGCACATTACACATGCTTATTCTCCATGTTGACACCATCAATCTGTGCAGCCAAGGGCACAGCGCCACCTGCACAGCCTTTGGAGGTTAAGTGGAGCTGTAATAACCTGCTTTCCAAATGTTTCAGCTGTACTTGCCCCTACATATGGGGTGCCAGTGACTTAACCCACTGCATCTCAATGCCAGCTCCGAATTCTTTTGCTTTTAGCCAGCAGCATGGTAAAGGTTAACACAAAGCAGTGACAGTCGGTCCCTCTTCCCAGCCATACCCTTTGTGACTGGCAGCCTGAGAGGGATTCAGGGAAAGGACCACAGAGCCAAACTACCCAGGTTCAAATCTTGACTCCTCCCCTTATTAGCCTGTGACCCTGAGCAAGTTATACAACCTCTGTGTGTCTCAGTTTCATCTGCCCACGCAGCCATGAGCTGGGACGTGACTGTTTTGAATCTCGTCTTCTGGTGATGGATCTCACAGCAATGGAAAACTGCTGTGCTCTGGAGCTTCAGTTGCTCTTAGACCGAGCCCATGTTGAACTCCCACTTTTTAGGCTTATACCCAAGAGTTCTCCCAGGCAGGATGTTCCAACTCCACAACTAACTACAAGTAGAGGCACACATTCCCTCTTGGTTGCCTTTGTATTTTCTCAATATGGGTGAGGGTTGTGCCACAGTGTGTCTCATTTTTTAAGTTTTTCTTTTTTTTTTTTTTCTTTCCCGAAAAGCAGAACTAGAGAAGGAGGCACAGATCTTCCAGCTGCTAGTTCACTCCCAAAATGGCCACAGTGGCTGGAGCTGGATCAATCTGGAGCCAGGAGCTGCTTCTGGGTCTGCCATGTGGGCACAGGGGTCTCTGCTGCTTTCCCAGGCCAAAAGCAGAGAGCTGGATGGAAAGTGGAGCAGTTGGAACTGGAACCGCTCCCATATGGGATGCCAGTGCTGCAGGCATAGGCTTAGCTTGTGATGCCATGGTGCCAGCCCCTTTGTCCCACTTTTTAAAGGGCAGCGCTTTATGCTGCCTAGAGTCTCAGTTCTATGCACAGTGTATGTGCATTTCTTATAGACCTGGTTCTTTAAATGAAGGTTTTCCCCCAGGAATTGTCAGATGGTGAACACCATTACTGCTCCTTGGCTGCTGCTAACTGCCCGTGCCAGCTGTGGGAATGCTGTCGGGACCATGCAGAATGATTCTAGTTATGTGGATGTTTTTACCTGTGACTCATTAGGAAGGAGATGATGGCTAAGCTGTTTGAGGTATGTGGGTGTGCGTGCACATGTTTCTCAGTTGCAATGCAAGAGCCACAGTTGCGTGTGGACTTCTGAGGATCAGAGACCAGTTTGCAATCGAATAAAACAGACATAGGTCTCTTGCCTTATTTCTGTTTTCTGCCACCCCACCCCTTTCTGTTTATTCATGATTTTGTACCTTTGTGTTAGGGTACTTAGGGACATAAGCACTTCCGTTAGGTAGATGCCCTCACTTTGTTTTAATGTGGAGTGGTCAAAAGGCACAGTAGTCACCTCTTATCCTAGGGTTACCTCACTGGATTCAGTCACTGTCTGAAGTGGGAAATTCCAGAAACAGACCATTTATCAGTTTTTCCTTGGGTGCCTTCCTGAATGACATGGTGGGGTCTGTGGGTCTTGTGGGTCTTGTTCCATCGTGCCGTCAGTCATCTCTTCTGTCCCATGTGTGCACATCGAATGCACTGTCACTCACCGCTGTGGAATCCCAGTGTTTCTTCTTTACCATAGCTAGCAGGGTGATGCATCGTGCTGTGACTTTATGAGGGCTGTGATGTCACTGGAGATGGGAACCATTCAGCTGCATTATAATCTTATGTGAATCTGTGCTCTGTCATTGACCAAAATGCTGCTATGCCATATGCTTTTGCAGTAAGGTAGTCACTTTGGACACTGCTTCCTGATTTAGAAGATGGCTCATGAAGGACTTAAGTGTTACAGGCCATGAGAGTCACCCACTCTGCCCTCAGGCCAGTAATAAATAAGGTTATCAGAGGGTGGCATCTAACAGCTATTTTGTTAGATCTTCCTGTTTGGCAGACAAATAGCCAGAGTTGAGAGCCACTGCCTTAGGGTAAATCCCCCAGCTGGTTTGGTTTCCTTGAGTATGATGGTCTTCTGCAAAACTCATGTTGGAGTTGAGTCTCTTGGGAGGTTTTGGTAGGGCAGAAACCTGGGTTGTTGGGGTGTGGAGTGAGGCCCTTGAGGGGTGCTCAGGATTGCTAAGGCCGTGAGGGTGGAGCCGCATGATTCAGTACTGGTAGCTCTGTAAGAGGGGTTTGTAAGAGGATGGACAGACTGAGACAAACACACACTCACTCTCTTATCTTTTGCCACCTGATGCCCTAAGCCAACTTGGTACTCTTCCAAACAGAAGGCCATCACCTGATGTGGTCCCTTGGCTGTGGAACACAACCATTAAATCACACAAAACCTTTTTGTTTATGGGAGGCCCTGCCACCGGTATTTTGTTGCAGTAACAGAAAACAGACTAATAACACTTGGAGTAATATCAGGGAGTTACGCATTGCTGCAAGCTACAAGTGCTGTGGATGCTGAGAATCAAACATTTATGGCCAGGGAGAGTGTTTTCCAAACTAAAGTCCCTGCAGTAAGCCTTGAATGGTATGAAGCCACACATTCTTGTGCTAGAAAAAATACCGGTGGTATGTAGTTTTGTTTGTAGCTCTCTCAGGGCCTTTATAAGCTACTAACACTTGTTAAACAGATCAAGAACCTGTCTTAGGTCTCCACCCACTTTGTGAATTGCCAGGTAGTAAATAGTTTCGGCCTTTGGGGGCCATATCGTTTGCGTTATGCTCAAATTTGTCTTTGTGGCACAGAAAAAAACATGCAGCATGCATAAGAGTGGGTGGATATAAGACTGATTTAGCCACACAGGTGGCAAGCAGTTTGTAGGTAGGTCTGACCTCTGTAGTCTTTGGACACAGAGCCCTGCTTAAGGCTAGGGCTCTAGGACCATATTTTATTTTATTTTAAAGATTTATTTATCTTTAGTGGAAAGTTACATAAACAGAGGAGAGACAGGAAGATCTTCTATCTGATGATTCACTCCCCAAGTGGACTGAACTGGAGCTGACTTGATCAGGAGCCAGGAGTCTCTCCCAGGTCTCACACGCGGGTGTGGGGTCCCAAGGCTCTGGGTTGTCATTGACTGCCTTCCCAGGCCACAAGCAGGGAGCTGGAAGGGAAGCGGAGCAGCCGGGATTAGAACTGGAACATGAATTGGTGTCCATTTGGGATCCCAATGTGTGCAAGGCGAGGACTTTATCCATTAGGCTACCACACCAGGCCTGCTCTAGGGCTTTTTAGAGAGAATTACCTGCTACACTGCTATCCTGCCTCTCAGTAACTCTCCCCATCCCCTTCAGAACTGTGGGCCCTTGAACTTGAGAGCCTTGTTCTCCATTGTGTCTTCAGAGTCTAGTAAGCTTCCAGTAAATAGTTGTTAAATTCATGTACACAGCACACTTCAGGCAAGTTGGATGTCTCAGCCATTTTCAAAACTCTAGCCTGCCTTCATCTTGGCATCCACGTCTCTTCCCACCCTGACCTGCTGGAAAGTCACTTCCTCCGGTCTCTGAACTCCTTTCAAACTTTAGTAATTTGCTTCTTTTCTAACTGCAGCTGTTCTACCTTGTGTAAACTATAATGTTATGTTTGAGTAGTAGAAATGCTATGTATCTAATTTGTAATGTAGTGAAAGGTTTTTAGTTTTGTCTTTGTCTCTTGCGGTACTTAACATTATGGCTTATAAAGCAACCAGTAAGTGTGCTTATTGTATGTTACGTGATTTAAATTTCAGATTTATAAAATTAAATCATTGCTGAATTTAACTGAATTCAGGTTTAGTCAGAGCTTGCCTTGGGATGCTCTGTTTTTCCTCTCTTTAGTTGGCTGTACACTTGAGGACAAGGAGCATGTGTTCATTTTTGTATTTAAGTGCCTGCCATGTAGGGGGGTGCCCTGTGTTTAGTGAACAAACGGAATGAAAGAGCCAAGTACTGAAATGATGAATGCAGTTTAGGTCAGTCTGTACTTTATTTTAAAAAAGTTGAATAAGAAAACTAAAATAGCCATGGCCTTGAGTGTATGAGGTTGTCATTGAGCTTCCCTAGCTAGAAGAGCCATCTCATGATGCTTTCTCCCAGTTTGACAAAGCAAGGTGTTCCCCGGTTCTTCCTGTTGGTGTGGGTAGGCGTGTGCCTTAAAGGGTACTCAAGAAAGTAGGCCTGCCTTTCAAGAGAGAGACAGCCTTCAAAGGGTCTTACATTGCTCCTAACTGGAAACATTTGCATGACTTCCTGGCAGGGGTATGTGTTTTTCTAAGCCTATCCACAAAAAGTGCATCTTGCTTTTATTTCTCAGCTGTGCATTTAAGCTGTGACTGTCTTCTGGGAGGGACATTTGGCTGAGTGGTTAAGACAGATGCCACTTGGCAGTGCCCTCATCTGGTGTGAGAGTGCCTGGGATTGAGTACTAGCTCTGCTCTGTATCCCAGCCTCTTGTGATTGTGTAGCCTGGGCAGTAAGAAGTGACAGCTCAAGAAGTTGGGGGCCATGCCACACATGTGGAATTTGGCATTTGCAGACTGTTACCACCTTGCTGACACCATCAGCCTGTAATTCTTAATTCAGTCTGATACTCATTGTCTTAAGTGACCTGTTCAGACCATTTACCTTTTCTTAAGATGTATTTTATTAGAAAGGCACATCTACAGAGAGAAGGAGATAAAGATCTTGTGTCTGTTGATTCACTTCCCAAATGGCAAGTGGCCGCAACAGCCAGAGCTGAGCCAATGCGAAGTCCCAGGAGCCTCCTTTGGGTCTCCTATGTGGATGCAGGGTCCCAAGGCTTTGGGCTGTCCTCTACTGCTTTCCCAGGCCACAAGCAAGGAGCTTGCTTTTATTGTGAGTAGAATTTCACCGGGCTGAGAATTGGTGGGAAGCAGTCCAGACAGGAAAAGTAACCTAACAAAGCAACAGGAATTTAACAGTGCAGGACATTCTGGGTGAAAGGTGGGTAGATTATGCTGCTGGGGCCAGGGGGAGTGCAGCAGCAGATGGGCCTCATCGTGGGAGTTTAGACAGCACTTGCATGTCCAGCCCTAGGACGTACAGAGTTTTTGGATCCTGTGTTAGAATGGTCGGACTTGGCACTGCAGTAGAATAAGATGGAAGTTTTAAATGAGGCTCTGCGAATTGCATTGGAAACACTTTCTCTACATTCATAGATCTCTGACACTGGTTATGGGGGTTCTTCCATGTTGATCTGTTCTCTGACCCCAGCAAGAGATTTGCGATCTAAATCTGACCCTGGCTACATCGTGTTAGACTCAGCCCAGTAAGACTGCCCTCACTTGAGGTGCCAGTGACAAATTCAGCCTTTTTGATCGGACTGATCAGTTGTAAACTGCTCCTGGGGTTAGGTCATTTGTGGTAGAATGGCTTGCACAACTCAAGGACACTTTTTAAGTTTACTGGCTTTTTTTTTAAATTGTTGAGCAACTTCTGAAAAAATTCTTTTGAAGGGCAGTTTCCACGGAGAGAAGAACAAGAGGTCTTCCATACACTGGTTCACTCCTCTACTGGCTGCAATGGCCAGAGCTGGACCCGTCCAAAGCCAGGAGATGCTTTTGGGGTCCCACATGGGTGCCAGGGCCCGCAAACTTGAACCGTCCTCCAGTACCTTCCAGGGCCCTTAGCAGGAGCTCAAACAGGTGCCTCTGTGGGATGCTGGCACCAAGGCAGAGGCTTAACTTACTATGCCACCCACCAGCCTGACTGGTTTCTTATAAAGTTTATGACTCAGGACCAGCCAGATGGAAGAGCTGCACAAGCCCCTGCACAGGCTGGGGACCTGCAGGGAACCTCTGTATCCTCTGCAGGAGCACCACCCTCCCAGGGTTTACATGTGCTCAGCAGCCCAGTGCCAGGGGTTTCTGTGGAGCCCCTTCCGTTTTCCAGAGATCAGTGGGTTGAGGGTAAGTTCAGCCATCTAATCACTTGGCCTCTACTGAGGAGCCCTATCCTGAGTCACTTAATTAGCATTCGCTTCAGTTAAGATCAGAGGAGTTCATTGTGAACAACAAAAGGTGCTCCTGTCACTCAGGGAAATCCCACAGTTGCGGGAACACTGTGCCAAGAGCCAGGGACTAAGACTCAATGAATGCCATGTTACAGCACGTGATACATTATCTAAGTAGTCATACATTTAGAAAAATGAAAACTGCGGGTTCCATAAAAATTGGAGAGGGCAGATGTGGAGTCCAGTGGTTATACCAGTTAGGACTTAGGGTTCAGATTCCAACTTTCTGCTCAGGCATACCCTGGAGGCAGCAGGGATGGCCCAAGTATTTGGGTTCCTGCCTTGCACTTGGGACGCTGATGAAGTTAAGTTCTCTGGTTTCTGCTTGGCTCAGCCTTGGCTGTTGCAGATATTTGGGGAGCAGACCAGTAAATGGAAGATTTCTCCTACATTCTCCTTTTCCCTTTCAAGTAAGATGAAAGTAAAAATTACAAATTTTAAGAATAAATGCTTCCTCCCCCCAAAAATATGGGAGATGCCTGGAAGGGAGGTGGAAATCGAACAGGCTGGTGACCTGTCCTATTGAAACTGTGGCTCCTTTGTCAGTCTCAAACTCCTGCAGGTGAGGATTGCATCTACAGAGTCTCTGAGGATAGTTCTAGTAGCTGCATCACTAGGGATTGGGAAGGGAGGGAGAAGTAACAGATGGAGTGAATTCTGTTGCATTTAGGGACAGAGAAATGCAAGATCTGAGGCTTGGGAGACTTCTGAGCTGGAAGGGGATTGGGAGAGCAGAGCGGGTCACACAATGCCCTTGAGGCTGGGACTCCTGCCTTTTTTTAGACCTCGCTGGGCTCACTGAGTTTGGATTGAGTCTGCACTAATGGAGTGGAATGGCCAAGACTGTAGCAGTGGCAAGTGGCAAAGGTGTAACGAAGCCTGGACTGTGTCCAGACAGCTCTGTCTGCTCCACTTGCATGGACAGGTCCACCGTTTAGACCCAGGATCCTCAAGCAGTTCTGCCACTGAGACTCCTTGTGAGTTCGTTCTTCGTCCAGGCCAGGTGATGGCTTCCCTGGAAAACATCTCTTCAGTTGTTGTTGCAGCCAACAAACTATATTAAGAGGGAAGTACAGTGTAACTGAAATGTGGAAGGAAATTTTACTTCAGATACACTGGAACTTATTTCAGATACCTGAATTGTTTTGTTCCCTGTAATTGCAGTAGATACGGTTCTTTCTCCAGTTTGATGAGATTTTTAAAAGCACACTTTCAGATTTATTTTGAATTCAGACTTTCCTAGTTTTTCTTCATTTTTTTATTAGATTTTTTTATTCTATAGTGTTGATCTTCACATAATTGAATTTTAGTGTGAATCTTAACTCTGGTTCTAAGATTTTTCTGTGTAATATTTTCTCAGTACGGTGTTATTTAGTTGATGGGGTAAGGTTATAAAGTATATTTTCAAGTTGAAGGTTTCCAGGATTCCAAAGGAGGAGTACTTACATTCACTCATGCCACAAACTACCCTTAGACTGCTCAAAATAACACTGTCTGAAGTAGCTCAGTAGTTTTGACACCTATAATAGGAATGAATTGAAAAGCTACGACTGTCCTATTTTAACATAACTAACAGATTTGAAAAACTATGTTGTTTATTTTTAACTCTGGCTTAACTGTACTTATGGAAAGTCTCATGGAAACAAATCATTACCCATAACTTAGAAATATTTGGGTTAAAGGTGGAAAATGGTGTGTAGGTATTTTGGGGCTCACAGGGAGAGGGGTGATGGGAATGAAGAAAGTCACTTCAGCCTACAGAGTTGGTTGGAATCAGTGCAGATTTTGAGTAGCTTTGGTTGGCAGCAGGACAAAACAGAGGGCTTCAGAGTGTGCTTGGCTTTGTGACTGGGTGGAGTAATGCGTAAAGCCTGCTCATCACTTCCTTCTTTCTGGCTGTTTGCATCAGTAAACTGAGAATGCCTCCAGCAGCGTTCCAGGGTGCTCCAGCTGGTAGTTACGGTAACCATGAAGTGGAGAGATTTTAGTGCCCAGTCCTCACTGCCTACAGGGAACTTTGTAATGCAACTCAAAACTGAAATCCTCGTGTACTTCCACTGTGGTAGGCAGTGTGCCAAGTGTTCCATAATGATATTGGTTCTCCCAGCCCCATGTGACATGCATGTGTGCAGATGTATTAGTGGACATCACTGAAAAACAGGTTTCTGTCTTGGCACAAGAAATAATCAGACATGAGTAGCGGTTAAGTAGTGTAGCAAGGTTTAATGGGTCAGGACGTCTGTCAGTAAGGATGGCAGCTGTCCAGACTGGGCTAAACAGGCTCACAAAGTCTAGTGGAGAGAATACACCTGACAGGCCAGCTGGACATCGCAAGAATGAGCTGAATGTGCAGTCTGTATTCAAGTTGACCAAGGGTTTGCTGGGTGTGAGATAGGCAAAATTCCTTTCTAAGCCTTAGTCCCAGTGTTAGAAGGCTGGATAGCCCTCTTGGCACTAGTAGAGGCTTCTCCTGGGATGCTTTCCTTTGGGGACAGGTGGAAGTGTGGGGTATGGCTGGGTACAGGCAGGACTCTGCCGTGTAAAATGCTGGGCTGCTTCCAGGGTGTGCTTCTGGGGCTGCCAGAGGGGACCACATTCCTTTTCTTGGTGCTTTTTTTCTTAGGTGCCTTTCACTCATGTGGGCTGATTTCTACCTTCCTTACTAATAGGATAATCTTGGACAAGTTAAGAAACTTATCTAAGGTACTCCAACAAGTTAGTGGTTGAACTGAGGCACAGTTTGAGCCACCATCTGCTGTTACTGCAACGCATGTCCATGCTTGATTAAGTAGAGCTCAGTAAATTGAAGTTGTGAGTCTATCACAGAAAAATTGGGTGTGAGGAGTAGTTTTACCATGGAGCAGAAATGAAGAGTTGGACTATTTTAATACTTTCACAGCACATAGAAAACATGTCATAGCTAATGCATGCTCTTTACCTTCTTAGATTTATGAAATTGAGAGAGCAACTGAGAGATCTGTTATCTTTGGGGTCTCCCCAGATGATTGCAACCAGGAATTCTTCTTCTGAGTCTTTCACATGGGTCTCAGGGTCCCAAGTACTTGGGCCATTATCCATTGCCTTTCCAGGCACATAAATAGAAAGTTAGATTAGAAGCGGAGCAGCTGTGACAAGTCTGTTCTCTCATATGAAATGCCCATCATTGCTGTGGTGTTCTGGCATTCCCAGTGGTGGGATTAACCCACTGAGTTACAGTGCCAGCCTCTTTACCCTGACACTGCAGTTATTGGGAAGCAAGGAGGCATGGGCACTGTCATCACAGACTTTGCTTCATTTTCCCTGCAATTACGTCCGAGGAAACCAGGTGTTAGGATCAAGAAGCTCCTGCATTTCTAAAGGAAATCTATTAAATCTCAAGGGTTTTTTTAAGGATTTATTTTTATTAGAAAGTCAGATACACAGAGATGAAGATCTTCTCTCCAATGATTCACTCCCCAAGCGGCCGCAACGCCTGGAGCTGAGCTGGTCTGAAGCCAGGAGCCTGGAGGCTCTTCCAGGTCTCCCCACGCGGGTACAGGGTCCCAAAGCTTTGGGCTGTCCTCAACTGCTTTCTCAGGCCACAAACGGAGCTGGATGGGAACTGGGGCCCTGTGATCTCAAGTTTTATCAAAACAAATTGTGTGACTGGTTTAACAAATACAGACTGACTTAGTCCATCTTGCAGTGCTTAGTTGTAGACACCTGTAAAAGGAACTGGCTCTCCCCAACCTTTGAGACACACCTTGTGGTAAATGAAAAAAGCCAGATAGCAAGACCAGTCCCTTAGGGATGCCTGCAGTACAAGGAGCCTGGAGTAGGTCCAGGGCTCACTGAGACTGTCTCTGCTGGCTCTGATGATTTGCTGGCAGTCTTTGATGCTCTTTGGCCTATGGAAGCAGCAGCATGATCTTGGCTGGTCTTCAGGTGGTGGTCTCCGTGTGTGTACGTGTGCACATAGATCATTGTCTAAATTTTTATAAGGACAGCATAATGTACAAGCACCACCCTCAGGTCTTATTTAAACTTGAACTTTGTGAAGATCTTGTCTCCAAATAAGGGCCCATTTTGAGGATCCAGGGCTTTTAAGTATTCAACATATGAATTGGGGGTGTTGTGGGGTGGAGCACATTTCAGCCATAGCCCTTTAGGTTTAGAAGCCCCTAGTGGGGACCCTGACTTTGTTGGTTTCCTTCTTTGTCCCACCCTTTGTTCTTTTAGACTGTGCAGGTTCTCTGCTTTGCAAGACACTGTCAGATCGTGGGGGTCTGATTTGTTTCCTGAGAAGACCACCTGCTGTTAGTGCAGGTAGTCTGCTAAAGAACTCTGCTCTGGGAAGAGACAGCTTACCAATTTTGGATTTACTTTTTAGGTTTGAGTTAACTTGAATAAAGCCCTCGCCTCTGTGTCTTCCCAAAGTCTTAAGAAGTGCTTTTCCATCTATGAATTCAGGTGGTTTCCTGGGAGCCACCTGAGCTTGAAGAAAGGGGTGGCTCTCTCCTGTGCCCCACAGGCAGAGGACAGCATGGGAAGGCACAGCATATGCAGTCGAAGGCCAGAAGAGGTGGGAGAGTCGGGGCTCCCACTTGGCAAGTGCTGCAGGGATGCTCTGTCTGCTGATGTGTCTGTGGTGGTGATCATTGTACGGCTCCCTGGAGATGTCAGTCAGTAGCTGAATGCTTAGACGACACATTTGGAGAAACAGCTTTAGTTTTTGCCATGTGACTTCGTGCAGGCTCTTAAAGAGTAACTATGGCAGAGAGATGGAGGAGGGCTCTCTGGGTTGAGTCCAAAAGCAGCACTGTGTTTATTGTTTTACCATTCTGTTGTAAAGATGTGATGCTAAATGCTGTATCTTTGCTCAGATACTTTCATAATAGAATTCATTTGCTGGCTCAGAACAAAATGATTATTACAGTACTAAAAGTATTATTTATATTCCTGTTGAGCCCTCAGAAGTGCATAATAATAATACTTGAGCTATTCAGGTAATTACATTATGTAGTATGAAAGTCTTCATTTCCTCATCCATTTTAAATTTTATTTTATTGGAAAGTTAGATATACAGAGGAGGAGAGACAGAGAGGAAGATCTTCTTTCCAATGATTCACTCCCCAAGTGGCCGCAACAGCCAGAGCTGAGCTGATCCAGAGCCAGGAGCTTCTTCCAGGTCTCCGATGCACATGCAGGGTCCCAAGGTTTTGGGCTGTCCTCAACTACTTTTCCAGGCCACAAGCAGGGAGCTGGATGGGAAGTGGAGCAGCCAGGACACAAACTGGTGCCCATATGGGATTCTGGCATGTGCAAGGCACAGACTTTAGCCACTAGGTTACCACACCAGGCCCTCTTCATCCATCTTTAAAAATAGATAATACTGGGCTCGGCAGCGTGGCCTAGTGGCTAAGGTCCTCACCTTGATCCCATATGGCCGCTGGTTCTTATCCCAGCAGCTCCACTTCCTCTCTGTCTCTCCTCCTCTCAGTATATCTGACTTTGTAATAAAAATAAAATAAATCTTAAAAAAAAAATAGATAATACTCAGTGGAAGAGACTAGAGTACAGACCAAAACTGAGAGAGAATTTAGAACAATTAGAGTAGTAAAAGAAAAATTAAAAGCAAACAAACAAAAAACAGCCCTGGAATCTTTGAAGAATAAATCCGAAATCCATGTGTAGCTGGTAATAGATAAGTGGTCACTTTGGTGTGTGAAGGCAGTGGTGTTGGAGGAGCCTGGCAGCACCGGCGCTGCTCTCACCGGCACACGGAGCAGGCTGACCCAGTGGTTACAGGAGTCAGCGGGGGAGAATCCAGGAAACCAGCTGCCCCAAATTCAAAATGAGAGCTAAGAAATGAGTCCAGAAATAAATAGCAGTGTTACCACAGAAACGTTTGCACCAAGCCATAAAATAAGAAAGGAAATCTTTACAGGATGAAAAACAAAATAGGTGATTATTATTTGAAGTTTTATTTATTTAAGGAGTATTGGCATGATCACTATCCATATTGTTTGATGCCATTGAAGAAAGCCCACTTTCAGAGGTATGAGCAAAGGCATTGTTTAATTTTAAATTATCACGTCATGATTGAGATATAAAATGTGCTTTTAGATTAGAGTTTCAGAAGTAGCTTCGGAAATATGCTGCAATTATGAGTAACATTTACCAGTCTGAAATTTCTGATAGGTCACATTCTGTGATGGCATTTTACTTCCTAATGCGTTTATGGGAGGTCGGTTTTACCCTTAAAATAGTAACTTACTTGCACTTTGACCTTACTCTTTGTCGTATCTTCACAAAAATCCTGACATTCAAACCCAGTACTGCTTTCATTCATTGAGTATTTCACTGGTTTGAGATACTCTGTTGCCACTCGGTATTGTGCAGTACAAGACGCTAATAAACTTTTCATTTTGCTGCATTTGATAAAACTTGCTGTATGTGTGTATTGCAGGAAGGCGAGGTCTGTTCCCTACATCACGGCTTGTTTTTTAACATTAATGAACAATGTCATTACAGCGAACACCACAGTGCCTCTCAGCAATGCAAACATAACTTCTAGCAGCACTGTGAAACCAGCTGCCTCAGCTTCCAGCAATGTGACAGTCACAACCGTGAAACCTGTAACATCTAAAATGGCACCCACACCAGGGGTCTCAAACATGACGTCCACCACCTTAAAGTCTACAACCAAAGCAAGTGTTTCACGTAACACATTGCAGATGCCAACATCTACAGTGACGACAACCCACAACAGCACAGTGACAACCATTTCGACATCAACAACAAGTATGTATTCAAATCGACCAATTTGTCCTATGCTGAAAATAGTTGTTAAAAGCCACTTCCAGGATATTAGTCCATCTGCAAAAAATTATACAAACTTCCTATAGATGTCACTTAAATCCTAATTCAGTTTTCTTATCCATAAATTCAAAGAGTTTTGTTCATAAAAAAGTGTTTTCTTTAAAAAAGCATTAAAGTCTGTTTTTTTTTTTTTCGTTCCAGTGACAGTAACGATTCATTCCGAAGCAAGTAGAGTATCAAAATTTGACACTGGCAGCTTTGTTGGTGGTATTGTGTTAACACTGGGAGTTTTATCTGTTCTTTACATTGGATGCAAAATGTATTATTCAAGAAGAGGCATTCGATATAGAACCATGTAAGTTTTATTGGCTATCTGGATATCTGTGGCAAAATATCAGGAGCAAATATTCTTCTCTGGGATGAATAATTCATAGATGTTAAGTTACAGCCTCATTATGTTCCTCTTCATTGATAGTTGTAAACAGGATTATTGTTAGAAGTGAAAATGGACGAATTGCAATGTTTGCCATTTTACTAGTGCCAAACCTTTCTTTTTAGAGACTAAAGTGTAGCCAACCTTTTTCATGTCTCATCACACTTTACTGACCTATCTGCTGGAAATACTAAAAATAGCATCCTCAGTAAAGAGTTAGGGAAAAACAATGGTCTTTGATCTGCTGGTTTACTTCCTTGATGACCACAATAGTTGGGCCTGGGCCAGACTGGAGTCAGGAGCCTCCTGCAGGTGCAGGGGCCCAACGAATTACCCATCCGTTATTTTCCTAGGCCATAAGCAGGGAGCCTGATGGGACATGAACTGGTGCCCGTGTAGGATGCCTGTGTAGGTTCTGCAAGGTGGAGAGCAGGCCTGTTGAGCCAATGTGCCAGCTCCATGGAGAGCAGCTCTTTTGATAAAAACTCTGATAGTTTTAGTTTGTTAGTTGTTAAGGTTAACTACCACATTGCATTAGTACTTAAGAAAATTTACAGAGGTGTAAAAATTAATAACTTTGTAAAGTTTTAAATAGGAAGATGACTGATACAAATAGAAAATAATTGTAACTTTTGCTGTATTACAGTGATGAACATGATGCCATCATTTAAGGAAATCAAAGACCAAGGAAAGAAGAAATACTGATGCAGCACTGTCAGTCTTAGTTTGTTAGTATAATATATTGAAAATAGCATAAACAGGCCATGCGTATTGAAGATTCATCATATCACTAAAGGTAAAAAGGTCTTGGTTGAGTTTTTTCCATGAATGCTTGTAGCTTACGCAATGATATTTGCCTTTAGTAAGCACACAGTAATTCTTACCCCATTTCTGTGGCATTAGTCACACAGGATCAGTAATGCCAGGCAGCATCACTGTAGGGCAGGATGGCATCTGGGCATGCAAATAAGATTGTGTCTGTTCTGACACAGGATTTGGGTGCCTTTCAAAGCAGGATGTCTGCTAGGTACTAATGCCACGTGATCGAGTCAGCCACGAAAGAAACAATTTAGGAAAGCATCGACATTTTATACAGTGCTTAATTTAGACACAAAATACATATGCAAAATGTTAAAAAAAGAAAATCCAGAGTACCCGAGCTTAGCTCTACTAGAGATATGCTAGAGCACCGGCAGCCTTGTATTTCTATTAATATAGTTTCTTTTGAGCTTTCAGTTGTTAGTGGATACATTTTTGGGGTATAATTTAGGTAAATTTCAGTATTTCAACATAACACTTTTATTTTTAAATCTTGTTTAAAAGGGGAAAATTGTTTGCTACTGTGAGAAAATTGTCACCACTGGAAACAGCTTTTGTTTCATATTCACTTGTTAATTTAAATGTTATATTAAGTAAATATGTTTAAAGAAATGTAGAGCTGGTTTCAATAGCTAACTTCTAAACAGTCCTTTGTATGATTTCCAAAACAGCATGCTTTAAAGGTTGTATAGTCAGAATGAACACCAAGCTTATGGCATCGGGGGTTGGGAGGCTAGGCTTGGTCCAGTCAACCTAAGTGATAATGCTGCATTTTCATACACTGTCAATTTTACTCAGATTTGGGAAAAGCAATGTATTTTGTTACAATCTGTATTACAAAGTTTTTAGACAGGAAATTTCATGCTTCCTTAATATGACACTGCTCTTTTTATACTCTAATGCTTAAAGGAAGTTACTTTTTTTTCTTTCCAGTAACATGATGTATCACACAGTATTGTACAGACACCAATTATTAGCCAATGTATTTTTTGAAGTGTTTTCAGTTTATATCCCAGCACTCAATCTCAGGGTCAAACTTTAAGAATAGAGATATTTAGTCACAGTAAATACTGAAATATTTCTACTTAAGAGGGCCAAACTAAATCACACCTATTTCTGAAAGTCTTTTGAAGAAATAAAATGTCCTAACGGACATGCATTTAACAGACATATAGCTTTCATGATCTACCTTTGGCTTGCACAGAATGACTCATCCAGGATTTTGATATTTCTACTCAATTTTGGTAAATCAATCTGATGAATACAACTCACAGAAATAGATATGAGTGGATCTGTAGAGGAAATGTGGGCTAATGGTTGAGGTATGTTACTAACTGGTCCTGCAACTGCTTTCATCTCTGTGCAGGATACACTTGCCATGTACTTCGTTCATAAGGGGAGCGCCTTTAACTGTGTGTCACCTGTATTCTTGGTCTTCTAGGTCTTCAGATTTTTGTGTACAGGCTTGAAGTTTTTAAATACTTGTTTCTTTAGCACTTTGAAAATAGAGAAACCACTGTTTTAAATACTGTCATTTGCCTTCAAAGTCTCCTCTGCTTTGGAAATAGCTATTTGTTTTCCTCTGTATATGTCTAAGTAGGAACATTTACAACTTTAAAATAACCAGTACTTAATGGTACATTTTCGTGTCTGCAAAAATGGTGATGTAAAACATTTTCTTGGACCATGTTTCTTAAATTTCTCTAATGTTTACTTACGCAAATGCTCAGTTTTGTTTGCCTTTCCTAAGAATGTTTATCTTGAAGTAAAACAATCCAGGTATATCTAATTTGGATAAACTGTAAAATAGGAGTTAGTAAGTTAACAGAGTGAACAACTGTTACCTTTTCTCCCCTTTTTATTATATTGATTGGCTTTTGGTATTTCATTGTTACTGAGATCTATTTTTAGAATAAAATCTGTTCTCCTTATAAGAGTTTCAAAGAATGTTTTGCTTTATTCTGTTAAGCTCAAAATAAGGGAGATAAGACACCATAGCTTTGTAGTGTCCGGCTAGCACTTAACTGTGATTGTCCAGACAATCAGTAGCATTATCTGGACCTTGTGAAAAATGTGAATTCTTGAATTCTGGAGGTTTTTGATGCACATGAAAATTTCAGAACCACTAACAAGGATTTTCATTTCAAACTGCTGCTTTAGTCTGTTGAGAATAATATTTACAAAAATATTTCTTTGATAAATCAGCTACAAATTGGTAAATGTACAATATGGTATTTTCAAGTCTTTAGATGCAACTGAAATGTTATATATTAAGATAAATGGATGCTATCATAATTAAATCCTTCATATAATTAAAAATGCTCTTCTGGAGGTAGGCCCTGCAGACAGACTGTTCAGGTTTAAATCCGCTTGCTCTACTGTTAGTTCCTAGAAGGTACTTAGGAGTATCCTAAGTTTTAACAGAATGCCACAGACTGGGTAATCACACTGGACAGAATAGTAACTGGCTCACGATGCAGGTGTCTTAAGGACAGCCTCTGGGGCAGGCCTTCTCAGTATGCCCTTACATGGCAGAAGGACAAAGAAAGCAACAGGGGAACCTACTCCCAACAACACAGCATTCAGATGACAAAACACCTCTTCAGGGTCAGTAACACTGGCACATTTCAACATGAGTTTTGGAAGAGACACAGCAAATGCTGTCTGGCATGTAACAAATGCTTAGAAAGTTAACAAAGCAAATTTTTTTAATTCTGGGGGGGGTACATCCCACAAATGTTTGTAACCAAGTCCTCCTCCTGTACTTTGGCCTAGAATAAAACCACATCAATTACTTCTTCCCCACCCCCCACCTCCAACTAGAAATGTAGCTATGTTTTGACTTTGACTTACCAGTGGGAGAGCTGGCAAAGTAAGACATCATGTTGATGTGTCAAGGAGGTGCTCTCAAGGTTTAGCTAATCTTCCCTCAGAAGTATGTGGAAAAGTGACATCACCTAAATGACAGAGGAGATACCAGACTTGTCTTTTATTTACCCACAAATATAGACAGCTGTCCAGAAATTACACCCTCCCGAAGGCTATTTATTTAAAGTCCCATTGGAGAATCTTCAGCAACACACAACATCCACCCAAAGAATTGTGGGTAAAATCAGCATATAGTAGCTGTCAGCATTAGCCAGTGACCTCCCCAAGAACACTGCATCTTTAGTCTCTGAGATGTCAGAGGCAGAGATGGATGCACACCCACCTGTGGTTTGAAGCAGCTGTGTTACTCTGCTGCAGGTCTACAGTGGCCATCTTTCCCAACCCTGTGTATTCGCCTGACTCCTGAGCTCGCAGCCTTCCAATCCAGACCCGGTTTCTGTGCACTGCACTCACCCATGCCTGGACAATAGAATCATAGCAGGCTGGCTTACACTGCAAGCCCCAGTGTATCCCACCAACATTGAGAGCTCCCATGTAATTCAACCACCCAGGACACCAAAGTGAATATCCTTCCCCCAGGGAGCATGCACTCTGGACACTAATTCAACCACCACAGAGAGACCTCTCCAGAGCCACTGTAGCCATGGTCACACTTGTGCTTTCACCCTCAGCTAATGACTACCTCACAAATGCTGACACCTTGTATGCCATTATCAATTCATTATGGGGATGCCTGTACCCTACACGTTTGCCACACCCTAGATCCTAGATCTTGAAGGCCTCGGGATGTGCTGTTTCAGGCCTCAGCTCGTGGCTTCTGCACATGGGTTGTTCACTAGACAGCAGAGCTGCTGCAAGGATGCCCACAGCTGCTTTAGTGGAAGACATCAGGAAGACTGTAGCCGACACAGCATACACTGGGAGCACTGCCTGGTGAGTAGTGTGCAGTCATCAGGCACACTGATGTCAGAGCTGCTTCAAGACCAGCGACTAGCCGCCTCACCGCTGCACCCTCCCCCCACCCTGTGTTCTTGCCCCCCTCACAGAGGAGGCTCTTTCCTACAGAGCTAGTCTGAACTCTAGAAAAGGTGATTGCTCCGCCAAATATGCAAACATCAAGCAAAGATTAAACATCAAAAGAATACAATTTACATGAAACTTTCACTGAATAATCATTTTAAGGAAACAGCAAACTTCAAGAAAAGAGAAATAATTCAGTGAAAAATGAGGGAATTCCTGGTTAGACAATAGTGAAGTGAAAACAATACTGCTGTCAAACAGTATACATGATCAAGTAAAGCATGTAAATTGGAAGACAGTTACTTGAAAACAGTCCTACCTGGAACTGCTGCTTGCAGTGCCAACATCCAGTACGGGTGCCAATTTGAGTCGTGCTTGCTCCTTGCTCCACTTCTGATCCACCTCCCTGCTAATGTGCCTGGAAAAGCAACAGGGAAGGCTCAAGTATCTGAGCCCCTGCACCTAGAAGCTCCTTGCTTCATTCTGGTCCAGCACCAGCTGTTTGCCAGTTGAGAAGTTAACCAGTAGATGGAAGATTCTTCTTTCCTTTTCAATCTGTAACTCTGCTTTTCAAATAATTTTTTAAACAAGAGGGGAAATAAAATAGTTATACCTTAAAATCCATGAGAATCGGTTCCAAGATTCTTTGCATTTATGGAAATCTGTAGGTACTCAAGTCATTTAGATATTTAACCTACACAGTTAAATGTAGATACCATGTACCAAGGTGTTACTCTGATATTTAGGAAAACATGACAAGAAAAGTGTAATTCGGTACAGATGCCATTTTTGTGTCAGTTATTGTTCCTGTACAGTTGGTTGAATCCACAGTGTAGAACCTGTAGAAGCAAGGCTGATTGTATAGTCAGAGAAGAAAGATAATCAAGAGTGAAGAAATCCTGCAGAATTTGAGACAGCGTCAAGAGAACTCTGAGAAAGTAACAGCTGAAAACTTCAGACATTTATAAGGTTATCACGTGTTCAGCCTAGCAGGTAAGATGCATGTAGCCCACATCAGGCTGCCTCACTTTGATTTCCAACAACACAGATCCTGGCAGGCAGCAGTGATGGCGCAAGTAATTGAGTTTCTGCTGCACACATGGAAGACCCAGAGAGCATACCCAGCTCCTGCTTCAGCTTTGGGCATTTGGGAGTGAATCTGTACAGGAAATCTGTTAGTCTCTTTCTGCCTCTCAAAAATCATAAAGCAAAACCCCTGAAAACAAAAGATGAAAGTCAAGTACAGTTATCAGATGAAGGCTAAAGTAATTTAAAATTTTGTTACTTTTTTTTTCTTTTTAAGATTTATTTTCATTTTCATTGGAAAGGCAGATCCACGAGAGGAGATACAGAGAGATCTGCTGGTTCACTCCCCAAGTGGTATCTATGGCCAGAGCTGAGCTGATGTGGCCAGGAGCTTCTTCATGGTCTCCCACGTGGGTGCAGGGTCCCAAGGCTTTGGACTGTCCTCGACTGCTTTCCCAGGCCACAAGCAGGGAGCTGGATGGGAAGTGGAGCAGCCAGGTCATGAAACAGCACCCACATGAGATTCTGGTATGTGCAAAGGCTGCTACGCTGGGCCCTTTTTGTTACATTTTAAGCAAATCTAATGGCAATTACAAAAAACCAATAGTACATGGACAAAAGGAACTAAACTGTACCATTACAGAAGAAGACAGCAAAACAAACATAACAGAGAAAAACAGAATGACTGCAGTCGTTGTCAACAGTTTCCTTAAATGTAAATGAATTGAACTGTTTAGTTAACAAGGAATGGCTGAACAGATTAATAAATGAAGACCCAGCTAATTACATGCTGCCTAGGGGAGACTCATGTTACCTTTAAGGATACGCACAGGTTTGAACATGAAGAAAAAGATATCCATGCAGTGGAAAGCAACCCAGCAAGAATAGCATCAGGTAAGACAGACTTAAAAAAGCAACAACAACAAAAAGCCTACAATGAGACAGTCATTATATAAAAGGGGTAGAACTGTGTATTTACCTGCCACCAGAACATCTATATACAACTACACGACTACAGAGGCTGCAACAGGGAAATGGTAGTGAACTTCACTACTTTGCTTTAAGCAATGAACAGAAGAGAAAAAAATCAGTTGGACTTCAACTATACATTAGAACGAGTAGGCTATAACAGGTATGTACAGAACATTCCACCCAACAGAATACGTATTCTCAAGGTCATATGAAACATCTAGCACAGTTCATATGCTAAGTCCCAATACAGTCTCAAGTTAACAGAGCTTGCCAACTATCTTTTCGAACCACACTGGTAAAAAATAGAAGTAGGGAGAATTTCAAAAAGTTCATAAATTTGTGGAAATTAACATGCTCCAAAACAGTCAACAGATCAAAGAAATAGATCAAGACATGCAAAAATGGAAATAACAGCAAAATTTAAAGCATGACACCAAAGCAGTTCTAGGCAGTAATTGTGTAAGTCAGAATACAGATTGCACTTGAACAGGGTGAAGCAATAATCTACAGAAAAGGAGGGGAATTTGCAAACCGTACATCTGATATGGGATAATATCTAGACTATTTAATGAACTATTAGAAAACAACTTGATTTCTAATAAAGGATTTTAAAACTTTTTTCCTAAAGATGTACCAAGATATCCATGAAAGCTTGCCAAACAAAAGTGATTGTAAAGGAAATAAGTACAAGTAAAAACCACATTTGAGATAGTATTTCACACCTGTAGCACACTTTTTTACATCTGGGAGGTAAATACTGATTTTCATTGCTGTTATACTGCATTATGACTGCATCAGTTTGTGCAATGCACCACTCTTAACCACTGCCCTCTCCACCCCCACACAACACAAATATGCACACACCCATTCTAAACATTTCCCTTTTGTCTGGGAAAATATAAATATCATCTCCCATCTACTCAAAAGCCACGTCCATTTGACCTAAAACATTTTTCATAATAACCTTAAGAATGTATTAGGAACTCATTAAAGTATGTGGAACTTTGGCTTTACCTGCATACTGCTATCACAACTCCTGTGAACTGAGAGGCGGGTAGAGAGCAAAAGATTCTCCAAACATTCTGTTGTCCAATTTATTTTGCTGAAGGATCAGGAAGAGAATTTCTGGGAACTTGAAGCGCATTAAAACACAAAAACAAAATGCAAAAGGAACACCTTGTAACTCAATGCTCTGAGACCAGCATTATCCTGATAACACATTAAAACATAATACAACACTGCAATTTCTGCTACAAGTAGAAATGCAAAACTTCCCAATGAAACATAGCAAATGCCACAATGTACTGAAGTATACACCATAACTACACAGAATTCAACATAAGAATGATTCAGAGTAACAAAATTAATATAAGGGGGCTGGTGCCGTGGCATAATAGGCTAAGCCTCCATCTGCAGGTCCAGCATCCCATATTGGTGCTAGTTTACATCCCAGCTGTTCCACTTCTGTCCAGCTCCCTGTGTATGGCCTGGGACAGCAGCAGATGATGGCTCAAGTCCTTTGGATCCCTGCACCCATGTGAGTGACCTGGAAGAAGCTCCTACCTTCTCGGTTCAGATGTGTCCAGCTCTGGCCACTGCAGCAATTTTGGGAGTGAACCCGTAGATGGGAAACCTCTTCCCCCTTTGTCTTCCCTTTCTCTGTAAATCTGCTTTTCAAATAAATAAATTGGGGATATGCTTCATTTAAAAAATATAACATCCCATATTTGCAAACATATGATCGCATCATTTGATACAGGGGAAAATTTTTTTCCGACTCCTCCGAAAAACTACTTAAAACTGGTAATCTCCCAAGTGGAATTTACCAAGGGAAAAATACCACAGCACTCGTACTTGTTGATTAAAAACTCAATGATTTCCACTGAAGATCAGTCATAAGACAAGGAACCCTCTTTGACTATGTACTACAAGTTCCATGGAGAGCAATTAGGTAAGGACGAAAAAAGGAACTCAAATTAGAAAAAGGAAGTTGTCTCTGCTAGTATATGCCAGAACCCAAATACACAAATTCCAAAAAATCCCTAAGAATGCTATAAGAGCTGATTTAGTAAAGTTACGAAGTACAGTAAGTATACAAAAATCAGCAGAGGTCAGCGCAGCGGCATAATGGGCTGATCCTCCACCTCTGGTGCTGGCATCCCAAGAAGTGCCGGTTTGTGTCCCAGCTGCTGCACTGCTGCTCCAGATCCCTGCTGGTGCCTGGGAAAGCAGTGGAGGATGCCCCCACAGTCCCTGATCCTCTGAGCCCTGCACCTCGACAAAGCACCTGCCTCTGGATCTGCCCAGCTGGCTCTGGCAGCCATTTAGGAGTAAATCAGTGGCTAGAGGATCTCTGTTTCTCCCTTACTCTCTTAATTCTTGCCAATAAAATTATAAATCTCTAAAGAAAGATAAAAGCAATTAATAATCCAAAAAGAATATTAAAATTATCCCATTTACAATAGTATCCAAAGGAATGAAACACATAGGAAGATGCATAACCAAAGACATTAAAGCTTTGTACACTGGAAGCTGTAAAACATTGTTGAAAAATAAAGCCCTAATAAATGGGAAAAGTGTTTTCACTGTAAGACTTAACATTGTCCAGATGGCAATATAACCCAGAGCAATCTACAGTCAGTGCAGTCCTTACCAAAGTCCTAAAAGCTCTATCCTCAAGTTCATATGGAATGGCAGGGAGCCCCAAATACTCAAAACAATTCTGAAAAACAAGAAGGGTAGGTGGAAGACTCATATTATCACAATTTAAGAATTTACAAGATGGGGCCAGCATTGCGGCATAGGTGAGGTGTGGGTCTGGGAGTGGGCCTAGTGGGGGAACTTGGGAAATTCCCTTGGTGGGCTGTCACTCCCACTGGTGAGCATGTGATTGAGGCCAGGCCAGGCAGGTCCACTTGTTGTATGTGTGTTGCACCTGGAGGGGGAGGTGGACCAAAAAGGGCCAGGTCAGCATTAGCCCCTGGCATGTGCAGAAACCAGGCTGGAGTGCAGGTCATGCTGGGCTAGGTTATCACACCTACCAGCATGAATGAACCAGGGATGGGAGTAGACTGGACAGAGTTAGACTGCAGCACCCACCAGGGAGAGTTGGGACTGAGAGTGGGGCCAGCCAAGCCAAGCTGCAGTATCTGATAGCAAAGGCCAAGATGGGGGATGGGCTATGCTGAGCTGGGTCAGAGTAAGCACTGGCATATACAAGATCTGTGGCTGGGAACAAGCCTGGTTGGGGAGCTAAGGGAACATCTCGACTGGGCTGTGGTTCCCACTGCTGAGTGTGAGAGCCAGAATGGGGGGCAGCAATCTGGGTTGGACATGGCTGCAGTATCTTTCAGCATGCGTGTGGACTGGGTCTGGGGTGTGCGAGACTGGGCTAGACTTCAGCACCCACTGGTGCTCATGAGAGCCAGGGTGACTATAGAACAGGCTTGGCTGGGTCTCAGCTCCCGCTGAACCACACGAGAGGTGTCTGGATGTGGACCAGGTGTGACTTGACTGTAGAACTCAACGGTAAGAACTGGAATAGGCCAAGGACCCACCAGTGTGCACAAGATCTGCCACTGGGAGGAGAACTGGTAGAAGAGCCTGGGGAACTCCTTTGTCAGGACGCAGTCCCTGCAGGTGAGCACAGAACCTTTGGAGCATGCTGCACACTGGAGATGCTGGGATGACATCAGGTAGCTGTTTCCCAACCCTGGGTACTGAGGCTGCAGTAATCACAACTGTGATCTAACACAGAATAAACAAAGATAAGAACAGAACTGAGCACCCAGAAATAAGTTCTTATCTACGGCCAACTGAGATTCACAGTGATAAACGTACTCAATGAGAACAGTGTTTTCCAGACATTGCTGCACAACATATCAACACACAAGATAAAACTTCAGCAAAATGGATCAATGCTGGGAACACAAACGGACAAACTCTAATAAATATTCTGAAAGGGGTAGATCTTCATAATCCGGTTAGCAATGGGTTTTTAGATATGACAATACAAGCAACCAAAATAAAAAGTAAAAAATAAGCTGAATGTCTTCTAAGTTTAAAACCACATCTTTATAGCCAATGAAGTTTAAAAAAATAGGCCTACAAAACACAAGTATCTGCAAATCATAAATCTGATAAGAGCCTAGTATCCCAAAAACACAAAGAACTCACAATTCAACAGCAGATACATCCCAACTTAAAAATGGACAAAAGCACGTGAATAGGTATTTCTCTAAAATGATATACATTCTCATAGCAAAGTTGTTAAAATTTTTTTATTTTTATTGGAAAGTCATATTTACACAGAAGAGTTAAATTTTTTTAACACAAATGTCAAATCCACATAAAAAGGTGCTCAGTATCAGCTATTAGAGGAATGCACATCAAAGTTACTAATTTTAGTGACTAAAACTCAAAAAAAAAAAAAGGCAAGGAAAGGAAATGGTTTTGGCAAGAATGTAGAGAAATAGGAACCACTGAACGTTTCAATAGGAATGTGAACAGTCCTGAGAAATTAAAGCCAGAACAGATAGGATGGAAAGCAGCAGTGAACTACTGAAAGCCATGTGGGGCTTCCTCCGTTCCTATCCTATATTCCCGACATCCTCAGTGGCACAAAACAGCTAGTCATTTAAAACTAAAAGATTTGAGCCATTTTCTAGTCTGAAATTCCCTCCATTGAAGACAGGGTTAGAATATAAGTAATGAAAACATCAGTGTTGGGCCCGGCGGCGTGGCCTAGCGGCTCAAGTCCTCGCCTTGAAAGCCCCGGGATCCCATATGGGCGCCGGTTCTTATCCCAGCAGCTCCACTTCCCATCCAGCTCCCTGCTTGTGGCCTGGGAAAGCAGTCGAGGACGGCCCAATGCATTGGGACACTGCACCCGTTTGGGAGACCTGGAAGAGGTTCCAGGTTCCCAGCTTCGGATAGGCACAGCACCGGCCCGTTGCGGCTCACTTGGGGAGTGAATCATCGGAAGGAAGATCTTCTCTGTCTCTCCTCCTCTCTGTATATCTGACTTTGTAATAAAAAAAAAAAATCAGTGTTACTGTGAATTTAGCATGACATCCAATCAGATTGCCTTCCCAAACCACTTTTGGATGGAAATTAGCTCTGTCACTCCTTTATTCTGTGTAATAGTTATGTTCATTTAACGTTCCACTTAAAGGTACTCAGCAGTGTTCAATGGCCTGGGAAAGCAGTGGAAGATGGCCCAAGTGCTAGAGCCCCTGCATCGATGTGGGAGGCCCAGAGCAGCTTGGTGTCCTACTTGAGTTTGCCCAGCCCAGCCATTGCAGCCACTTGGAGTGTGAACTAGCAGATCGAAAATCTCTCTCTCAGTCTCAGTGTAGCTTCACCTTTTAAATAAATGGAATTAATCTCAAAGATAAAATGAACATAAATCATGAAGTTAAACATTACCAGTACCCCAAAAGGTCACGTTAGTCATCCTTTTACATCAGATCCAATTGTATTGTCTCTGATTTAGTTCTGTCCTCTTTTGAAATTTATATATTCTACACTGTAATATACTTGAAATATAAATTGTATTTAAATACTAAAAAAAAAAATCCTTTACTAAGTCAGCTTTTATCACTGCAACAAAACACTTGAAATAAGCTATTTAAGAAGTAAAGAGAGGGTTAGTTGGTGGTTAACAGTACAAATGGCATGACGCAGGCTTTAATAAAGGCCCTACAGCAAAAACAAAATGCAAAGAGGAAAGCTAGGAGGAGGGAGTCAGCACAAACCCAGGCTTCTAAAATAACCCTCCCAGAACTACTTCCTGAGGCCACACTCCCCAAGAACCTAAGGACTCCCCACTAGCCCCTACCTCGTAAACTTCCAGTACTTCTTGTTAGTCCTGCTGTAGGGATCACACCTTCAGCAGGGGCCTTCTGGAGACGTTCGGCATCCAAACTAATATCCAAACCACAGGTACATATTCTAGAAAGCGGAGCCCATGTTTTTGTGTCCTGTCAAACCTCATCCGCAGTCTGTCTTTGCAACCTTGCTCTCCATTTTCTTCGTGACCCTACAATTACAGACATTTCCCCCTAAAACTTTATGTACTTGTATCTTTGTTGTTTCTCCTTCTGACTACAGCATACTTCTGGTAACTGCATTCTCCAACTGTGCATACTGTAATCCTACTTAACACTCAACACCAAACTGGTTTGTAACTTAAGCTAAAAAATTTTTTTAAAATGACATACTTGGAGCTAAACCACTTTGTCATCTGCTTTCTAACTGGGTTAGAATGTCTGAGTCTCTGAGAAATGGTATAATATGCTTTTCATTAACAGGCATTTCCCTATTCTCTGGCAGTGCCTGTTCTTTTGCACCTGTGTGCCTTTACATGTGCCAAACTTACCCCTAACTTCATATCTCCCTATTTTCTTACACCTGTAAAATAATCCCCAAATTCTACTTTGCCGTCTGCCATTCTACCAACCCAAACTGCCTCAAAGTGGGTAAGCTTCCTCAAGAGGTAGTAAATTCTGTCTGAAGCAGAGATACACTTGTTAGAAATACTGACAAATAAGGACAAGGGAAAACATACACTTTCCTTGAAGTTCTGACCTGAGACTATGATTTCTATTTCTATAGAAAACCATTGGGTACTTACTGAAAAGGAAACATGGAGATCTCCAAAGCTTACTGTTGATAGAAAAAAATAAACCTTCCGAACAGTTACAGATCCATATGTATCTAGGTATGTGTGTATACAGACAGCCCACAGGGAACGCACAGCAAATTGAATGGTAACTACCAATGGGAAGAGGACTGAAAGTGTAGAAAAACTGGGGGAAACTTAAACCTTTCACTTTGAGTTTTTTACAATGTTTATCTACTTTGAAATAAACACTGGAGCACTGTGCTGTGATTGTGTGTCTCATGTCACACATGAATCCGGATGCATGTTTAGGAATCAGGCCCATGGCTCACACTGTCATTAGCACAATGAGAAACACAGAAACTTTTTCTGTTTTGTCTTACATACACAGTCCATGGTCATACAGACTATAGTTCTGCAGGGAATAAGCAAGCCTGAAAAAACAGAGAAGTGGAGACTTCGGGAAAGCCTTATTACATGCTAGAACAGGTAGAACATGCAGAGACAATCAATGTTTCTTGGGTTTAAATTCAGGGCTCTTCTCGATATATCCTGAGCAAGAGGGTTGAACAGTTTGATGATAATCACCTATTCTTTATTATTGGAGCTGCTAAAGTCTTAAAAGCTCTAAGGATTCAAAAGTTAAAACCTTTCTGGACACTTATACAAGAAAGAACATCAGGTCTAGCACAATTATCACTTACTACCATGGTTTTTCCATATCTGCTAAACTTACCTAAATTCTCTTCCCCTTCATATTCAGATATCCTTGCAGTCCAACTGGTCTTTTATAGGTTTGTGAGTTCCAATAATGAATGCCTTTTTGACCAAAGTTAAAACCAAGTGTGTGTGAACGGAGTCATCACACAGATAAAAATGGCACCTGCATGACCAATAAAGGCTTCAGAGGATAACACTTACACATCCCAGGTTGAAGCCAACTTTATCACTCAGTCTTTGACGACACTGAAAAACGCAGGCAGGCCTCTGATATCAGGAGTAAGGAGCACAGTACAGGCAGGCTGTCTCCCAAAGAGAAAAAAAGTGGAACTGGGCGCTTAATATATCCAAATTTCTCTCCCCCAAGCTACAAGAAGAGAAAAAGCAGGAACAGGGTTCCTTCTGTGCTGAAGGAACCCTGTGCTCCTTTAAAAAGTCAAACATAATTAACTTGTCCTTTCTACTGTGCTAGCTTCTGTGAAGATGGAAAATAATGTTGGTAAAACTGCTGATGCCAAAGCATCTGTCTACCTCGACTGATGACATCAAAGTGTACTCCTAGAAAAAAAAATCATTACCTGCATTTTAGAATATGAGAAGGAGGGCTTGACAGCAAATTTCTAGGCAAGTGGAAACTCTGAGGTGAACTATGTTAGCCAATTGATCTTGGAAGAATTTTCTCATCCTTGGAGCAGCGATATCAACAGCAGCTCAGAGCTATCAAAAACCACTTGAGCAGAACCCTCAGAAAATACTGCACAATGGTGACCCTGAGATGACATCGGATGTCTGTTCCCCAACACTGGCTACTGAGGGGGGTTGGGATGCTGGAGGTGGTTTCTCCCCTTGTATCCTACCCCCCCCAAATACAGGAAGAAAAAGAAAATGTGTAAACAATGGTCTCGACCACTTTCCCCTAATCCTTGACCCTTCCCACCCTGATCATCTACGTAAATATCAACAGTAAAATTAAAAAAAAATCATTGACTTTTTATCCCATCTTCCAACTGTTTAAGAAACTTCTGATAAACTCTAAAACATCAAAAATATTCACAACTAGCTGAAAATTTATCCTTCCTTTTACAAATATGTACCTGTGAGAATGAATTTCCTTCATATTTCTACCAAAACATGATTAAATGTAAAAGATGTATGAGAAACCAGCTGTTTTCAATTAAGCCAAGCTTTGCTAAAATATAGCAATGCCACTCTTCTTACCAAGTTTTCTTAAATAATTATTCTCATCAGAAGTATTAACATAATTGTATTTTCTTACATGGTAAACACAAGATCTTTGGCCTCCTCAATAATTTCTAGTACTTTACAGAATTCGCAACACCAAAAGCAAAGCTGGGCCCAGCACCATGGATCAATTTGTTAATCCTCCCCTTGCAAACACAGGGTTTCTATTTGGGCACTGGTTAGTATCCTGGCTGCTCCACTCCCTACTCCCTGCTTGTGGCCTAGGAAAGCAGCCGTGGCTGGCTGAATTGCTTGGGCCCTGCACCCACATGGGAGATCTGGAGAAGGCTCCTGGTTTTGGATTGGCTCAATTCCAGTCAGTGCAACCATTTGGGCAATGAACAAACTGATGGAAAACCTTTGTCTCCCCTTCTCTCTGTAAATCTGCCTTTCCAATGAAAATAATTGTAAAACAAACAACAACAACAACAGAAAAACACCTAATGTGAACTATGACCCATCACTGCTGCCTCCTAGGATGTGCACTAACAGGAAGCTGGATGTAAGCAGAGCAGCCCAATCTCAAATTCTCCTATGTAGGATACAGGTGTTCAAGCCGAGATTTAAGCTGTTACGCCAACCCCCAGAAATACATTTTTAAAACTTTTTTTATATTATTTCATTTTCTAATACATCTATACAAAGCAACCAGAGTCTCACCTGAAGGAATTCTCATAAATCACATTATTTTAAAAAGTACTTGTTTTATGAATTCGAGTTTTTTTCTTTAACATTTGAAGGCAATAAAGACTTTAATAAAACTACTTCCTAAAATCAGACAGGAAAAACCATTTTGATGATGCAAACCTTTCAAAACACTTTATTAAAATGTTTCTCACAAACTAGGGGTAAACTTATTAACACCAAATGGAAAAAATCCTTAATTTACAACACAAGTAAAAAGCACCAAACAGAATTTGGCACCATCATTCTGATGAGCTCAAGTTCCCAGTTTCCAGTTCTTTTAAACCACACTCCTGGAACACTACTCAAAGCTTTTAGAAGGAATACCAAATCCAGTCACTCCTGAAATAATTCCTAAGAAGCACAGACACAACTCCTTTCATTCCTCCCTGGTCCACACAGGGGAGTAATCATCAAACAGAAATCTTGCTTTGCAAAGAACAGATTCTAAAATTAAATACATATTACTATCTTTTTTGGAAACAAAAGTATTAATACCACAACAGAGCAAAACATGAACACTACTAATTGAAGAACCAATCATACCATTTACTTCAGGTGGCTCCAAATATCCAATATTTTAAAGACTTTTTTTTTACATATGTAACATACAGCCTAGTTTTCTTTTATGAGAGAAATGTACGCACTGTACCCTTGATTATACCCCTGCAAATAGGGCATTTCCTTAAAGAAGGGGCACATTCCTGGCATACTACCAGATGACCACAAGGAATGAATACAATAGAAACTTCTTTGTCCATACACACTTTACAAGTCCGTTCTTCTTGCAACCTCCTCAACTGTTCTTCCAGTGACAGACCTAACAACAAAAAGAATTTCAGTAAAAGTAAATTTTTACTTTACCTCCCAGTAATTAAATATCTCATGCTGGTGTCAGTATTAAATTTATTTTACCTGAAACATCTTCTGCTGGAACATACTTCATGTTCTTTTCCACTGAGTAAAGAAAACATAAATTACCACTCTGCCAAAGTACAAAACTGCTTTTCTTACTACCACTTTTTCCCCCCAACTACCTACTGAATAGTGTTGATTCTCCCTGTAAATGATCAGAAACTTTCAAATTCAGACATACTATTTGGGCACTAAAAGACTTCAATTCTTTGGAACAGGTGAAATACACAGATTACAGCTTGCTAACTACAATCTGTCTCCTTTCAAAAATACACATGAACATAAACCTAAGGATTTCTAAAATAATCTTCCCCATAAACTCACCAAATAAGTTTTCATATAACGTAGAATCAATTTCTTTTAGACAGTTTTTGAAGATGTTGGCTGCTGCATTTCCTTTAACTAAAACAGTATCAATCAGCTCTCTTGCTTGTAAAGGTATCTGTGTTTTTTGTTTGATAATATCATGTTCCTGTTTGTTAATTACACTGGCCTTTAAAAGATGATTCAGGATAGGAAGTACACATGTCAACTGCTGAAATAGAGCCATTCTATTCTTC
The DNA here is from genome assembly GCF_030435755.1 of Ochotona princeps. NCBI lineage: Eukaryota > Metazoa > Chordata > Mammalia > Lagomorpha > Ochotonidae > Ochotona > Ochotona princeps. Next base: position 85,201,259 of record NC_080835.1, read on the forward strand.
CGAATTAATGACAAGTCATCTTCATATAAAAATAGGAAAAAAAAAAAGGAAAAACAATCTGTTAGATTTAAACTTCTAACTAGGCTGTACAATCACTAACAACCAATCTACAAATCATTTAATCATTAAATAAATAGAGCTTGAAAAAGAACAAAATGCTTGCACTTTATTACCTGTCATTTGGAAAATTTACAGATTTAGGTAAGACACAAAAGGGTATGCATTGAGTGCGTATAAGTTTTAGAAGTCTGTATATTCATAGATTCTAGAACTCTTATTTCTTCTGTAAAGAGGAAGCACAGAGTTTTCAGAGGGCAGTAAAAGTTCTCTACTTCATTCCATCCACCATGGAATTAATGACTTCATTTCCTGGCTGCTGTGTTTCCAACCCACCTCCCGGCTACTGGCCGGGGAAAAGCAGTAGATTCTGACCCAAGTGTTTGCACCCTTACTGTCCAGGAAGGAGACTTGAAAGAAGCTCCTGGCTTCAGACTGGCCTAGTCCAGACCACTCCAGCCAGCTGGGAAGTGAGCCAGCAGATGGAGGAGCACTATCTCTTCCTGTCTCTGTAACTCTTTCAAATAAGTTCTTAAGAAAAGTTTCATTTTGGAATACAGCTCTTCTCAGTTAAACCAGTTAAATAAGTACTACTGTGTCTCATTTTGAAATACAGGGAAAAAGACACAGAAATTAGTAGCCTATTTAAGTTAATAAAGTACATTGCTAAAGGAAGCCTCCTCCAACAGAATTCTGTTCAGCACAGCATAGTTAAGGCAGCACTAGAGTGCTGCAGAGCTTGAAGTCCAGATCTAGACTCTTGGGCTGGCCTAGCCATCTACTAGTCAGGTGTTCTAAGCTTCCTCCATACACTCATCTGTAAAACATCAATAATAACAGTGCCTTCTTCCAACCGCTGTGATGATTAAATAACATATGAAATATTTAGCATAACTAGTGGACAGAAGATCCTTCTCTTTGTCACTCTGCCTTATTTATTTATTGGAAAGGTAGAGTGACAGAGAGAAGGATCTTCCAGTGGAGTCATTGCACTGGCCCCAAGCTTGCTCTTTTTCATAAAGTTACTTCTTTGGTGTCCCAATCATTATCAAATATAATTGCCTGTTTTCAAACTTCTAAAAAAAGGTTTTGAATGTACATCTTTATCTGGTTCAAGTTTAATGAGAAATTGTACAAAGCGCCTTCCTTCCCCTTTTGTACTTCTGTAAAAGTGAGCTGCTGTGTTCATCTCAGCAATGTTATTCCTAGGATAACAACTTATTCTTCTACCTTATTAACGTGCCTCATTGTGAGCTATTAAGTTACTCACTTCTAAAGATCCCCACGTCACTCCCAATCCTACTAGCTCAAGAGCAATCTCCTGGCTTTGCTTCATTTTAAGACTGTTCGTTGACCTTTATATTTAAGGACAAAGTCACAAGACTAAGGTGCTAAGGTTTATTACCCCGAGTTCATATAAGTACTTAAGTTTCATTACTACAAAATAATCCTTAAATCTTTTCATGTCCCTATAGTCCTTTCTTCATCAAGTTCCTCCCACTTCCCAAATCAATTTGTTTAATAGAAAAAAAAAGTGTGTATTTGATGTGCTAGATCTATGTTGAAGTGTTTTCTTTTCAATACTCATTTAATTCATACAGTAATCCTGTAACATAGTATTTTAATCTCTATTTTATTGATGAAAAAGCTGAAGTGTTACTGAATAAGCTGTCACCTCAAGGACTCATAGATCCAGAATTTATATATAAATCTTTCTGAACCTGTCAGACTTCTAAACATTCTGCTGCACAGACATACCATAACGTTCCTTTATATTCTTATCCCGATTTTCAAGATTAAAAAAAGTATCTTCGGGCGCGGCGGCATGGCCTAGCGGCTAAAGTCCTCGCCTTGAACGCTCCAGGATCCCATATGGGTGCCGGTTCTAATCCCGGCAGCTCCATTTCCCATCCAGCTCCCTGTTTGTGGCCTGGGAAAGCAGTCAAGGACGGCCCAAAGCCTTGGGACCCTGCACCCGCGTGGGAGACCCGGAGGAAGTTCCAGGTTCCCAGCTTCGGATTGGCACAGCACCGGCCGTTGCAGCTCACTTGGGGAGTGAAACATCGGACAGAAGATCTTCCTCACTGTCTCTCCTCCTCTCTGTATATCTGACTTTGTAATAAAATAAAGAAATCTTTAAAAAAAAAAAGTATCTTCAACCAACTTCCCAATTTACAGCCCATGTATAAGCTCACCTACCAGCTGCCTCTTCCCTTTCTGATGACTCTTTTGCACAGCAGTTTTCTCAGCTAGTTTGTGCGCTTTACAAGAGCATTCACCAGGATTAGCACTGGGGCTCGTGCTCTGTAAATACTTGTGGTAGTAAATATTGAAGAGTTGTGTTTGAGAGGCTGAGACTCTGCATGATCCGTATCTGTGTAAATACCAAAATCGATTTTCTACTATCCCCTACGTTGCACAGGCGATTTTCAAAGCCAAGGATTTCTTCCGATATTTTTTCTAAAAGGATCATCTAGCAAAGATCAATGACTCCAGGATCATATTAAGAATACGACTGTGGGGTGGGCATTTGGTATGGCAGTAATGCACTTCTGGAAACACAACCCATCAGAGTGCTGGTTTCAGAGTCCTCTACTGCACATTTCAGCTTCCCAGAGGTGTGAACCTCTGCAGGCAATGAGCAATGGTTCAAACACTTGGGTCCCTGTCTTCTTTAGGTGAGACCCAGACTGAGTTACAGGCTTCTGGCTTTGGCCTGACCTAGCTCCAGCTACTGTGGGCACTTGGGGAGTGAACAACCAGCTAGAAGAAAAAATTTCTGCCTGTTAAAAATTAATGTATATCTAAAATTTCAATTTAAAAGAACTTTAAATTTAAAAAGTAGAAATAAAACCTGCATCCAACTTAGAAAATCCTGCTTTTACAATTTAAATTATTTTGTAAGGGAAAAAAGTAATTTATCTCAAGAAAAGAGATTTTTTCCAAAAGTTTGCTGATCAGCATCAATCAAAGAATATTAAAAAAAAAAAATAAACCTACAACAAAAGCTTCGGTCAGTGTTTCTAAGAGCAATTCAGGCAATGGAGGAAGGTGCAGTTTGGGAATGACAGGGAGGCTCCTAGCAGCAGACAGTGGGTGTAAGACAAGGATGCTGACCACCACGAGTGAGACAATTCTGTGAGCCCCACTGAGAAATAATCAGGTAACTAATATTCCCAAATACCTGATGCCATTTCTTCAGCTTGCCTTTCCTTCTCCTCTTCTCTTTTTTCATCTTCAGCATTAAGAAGTGCTGATACAATATCATTAACTGTTTTGTAGTTCTCTCCAGTTGTTAGAATTTTACTCTGGACTGTCTGTTTCACAAGGCTTCTACTAAAGCCCATTTCTAAGGCAGCTTTAACCACAGGTGTATTCATCATGACCATATCTTCTGAAGAACTTTCTCCAGGTCCAAAAAGAACAACTATTTGAAAAGACACATACTAATATTAAGCTCCACAAATACAAAACTAAAGAGAAAAATACAGTGTGGCATAAGATGCACTCAGTCACCCTGGTCAAACAGGTGAACGTATGCCTCAACAACCTATAACTTCAGTGAAAACAAGCTGACCTTAATAAAGACCGAATAAGGCTATAACACTTAAAAAAGCACTTCCCAAGATATACCTTAGGCCTACTTAATGACAAATTCTTTAGGAATAATGCTTAGAAATCTGTATCTTATCAAAGTTCCCCCAGAATTGATTTTGTTGGATAATTTTTGAAAAGCAGTAACATGTAGAAATTTGAAAGTAAGAAATTAAATTCTCCAGCCAGGAAGGTGAGGGAAGAAAAATAGCACTGGATTTCAAGTTTTCAAGCATGGAGAGGGCTAGATGGGTTGAAAGGTATGACAAGGAAAATAAAAATGAGAAGTACAAAAAAAAGTAGACAATTTCACTCACAGTGTACCTAAATATGCAATGAAAACTGTGGTTACACATGATCTTAGATACAGATAAACACTCTCCAAAGTAAAAAGGTTGCTGAAGAATCTAGAAGGCTGTAGGGCATTTTTGACAGACTGATCAGAGTCAAAGGTGGCCCACATGGCACTCCTAGGAAAGCTGTAGTAGATGTAACACTTCAAGACACTTTACTGCCATCTGCTGGAAAGTTGTGATAAACAAAAAGCAACAAATGTGCTGTGTGTTGCTGCTGAAACATTACTTGGATCTCCTGCCTGAGGGGACAGCCCACAAATTTAAATGATATGAAGCAACCAGCTGTGCGGATATGAGCGACATCTTCCCAAGATGAGCAAAAACAATGGAAAACCTTCACATGTTCAGAGAAGAGAAGGAAGGTGGTAGAAAATGAGGGGAGGACAGGGTCCAGATGGAAAGCTTTACAAGGTGTTCGTATTTTATTCTACGTTTTCTAGAATAGTCTAGAAGGGTTTTAAGCAGAGGTATGGTAAAATGTGGTTTGTGCTTTCAAAGGATGACTCTAGCAGTTATGTGGAGATGGGACTTTAATCAGGGAGATCTGTTACCTACGACAGAAGATGGAATTTGGATAGGGTGATAGTGGTGATGTTGAGTAGTAAGGAGAAGGATGTGTTATAAGACAGAAATAAAATAACTGTTAATAAATTTACAAACTAAAAAGAGAGGAATCCGAGATAATGCCAACTTTTTAATCTTAGCAAATGAGAACTGTTAAAATAACAACCCGGCCCGGCGGCGTGGCCTAGCAGCTAAAGTCCTTGCCTTGAACACACCCCGGGATCCCATATGGGCGCCGGTTCTAATCCCGGCAGCTCCACTTCCCCTCCAGCTCCCTGCTTGTGGCCCGGGAAAGCAGCCGAGGACGGCCCAGTGCCTTGGGACCCTGCACCCGCATGGGAGATCTGGAAGAAGCTCCTGGCTCCTGGCTGCAGGTCGGCACAGCACCGGCATTTGCGGTTACTTGGGGAGTGAATCATCAGATGGAAGATCTCTCTGTCTCTCCAACTTTGTAATAAAAACAAGTAAATCTTAAAAAAAAAAAAAAAAAAAAAAAAAAAGGACAACCAAAGAGAAACAAATAAAGGAGAAAATTTTGTTTTGGTCATATTCACTTAGATTTCCATCATAACCAAGGACAGAGTTGAACAAATAGCTGGACATTCCAGCCTGGGTCACAAGAAATAAAGAAAAATTTACATTAAATTTGAACTGAAGTTTGAAAATGGAGTAATGATTTAAAAAAAAGAAACAGGAGCTCGTAGCATCAGAGAAACTAAACAAGGGAGTCCTAACAGGGACAAATTAGTTAGCTGCACCTGCAGTTTCATATTAAGTATTTTCTACGACAGTTTTGAAGACTCCCTCTATGCAAAAATCTACAAATTTCTGGCAGAAAAATGATCTCTTAATTCCATTTTCCAGACTTTGTGGAGCAAGCACCCTCAAATGTACAGTGAAAATACTAATAGAGATGCAGCTAAGACTAACTTCTACTCAAAAAAAAAACATATTATTGAAATAACTGTGTACCTGACTGAAATTATCTTATTAAATTATTCGTTAATTACCATATTAATAAGCAATTACTTTATTAATTACTTATTAAATTACTGAATTACTTTATTAAATTCAGAGCCTTCTCTGAATCATGCTAACTCACAGCAACCTTAACCTCCTAGGAGGATTTATTATTTGCAACTCTTATTAACACTGCTTAGAGCTTTCTGTTGTTGTGCTTATTTTGTAATTGCCTTTTTCCCATTACAGTGTTAGAAAAAGAACAAAGACTAGTCAACTTCCCAGAACCCTCTAAGATGTCATTAATCTTAGTATTCACCCAATACTTAACAGCTGGCTTTCCCATATTTTTCATTATAGCTTCAGAAACATGTTTTAAAAATATTTTCATTCCTAATATTGTTGCAAATATTCCCATTGTACACCTGTAGTATTTCCTACTTACTTGGTGGGTCAGTACTGTTTTCTCCAGGAGGGTCTGAAGTTGACAGTAGCTATGAAACAAGTTCCAGGTAAAGTCAGAAATGTCAATCTACAAAGACGACACTGTTTACCCTAAATAAATGAGCATACTCAAAAACTGGGTTATTTATATACTTCACTTAACTTTGTTTGACCCTATCATACAGGTTTCCTTAAACTTTATCTATTTCTAAATTAGAATTCAGGTATTTCTCCCATTTGAAGCATGTAGGAAAATGTATCACTGGTTTCCTATTCCATTTGGACTGGGTTACCGTCAACAGGTCTCAATTGCCTGTAAGTTATTTTCTGGAAAAGATCAAAGAGAAAGTTTCTTTTCCTATCCTATCATAAATTTGTACAGTGGTGTGATGAATATTTTTCAAAAAAAAATGTTTTGAAAGCCCAAATACACTGATTACAAAAATAAAAATTAGATAGGCCAGTGTTGTGATACAGCAGGTTAAGGCTCCACCTGCAATGCTGCCATCTGATATGGTCACAGCTGGAATCCTGTCTGGTTCACTTCCAATCCAGAGCCTTACTAACTGGCCTGGAAATGCAGCAGAAGATGGCCTAAATTCTTGGACCCTGGACACCCACCCAGGGATCACTGGCTCTGACTGCACCTGGTTCTGACCTCAACTGTGGTGGCCATTTGAGGAGTGAACCAACAGAATACTGATCTCTTCGTCTCCTTGTCTCTCAGAGTCTTTCAAATAAATCAATATTAAAAAAGAGATGACACTGGTCAGGATACAAAATGTGAAACTAATAAGAAAGCAGATGTAGTCATTAGTTTTAACATTTCTGAAATTGCTATATAACATAATTCAATAGTTAATGTTTTTAAAATGTATTTACCTGTTCAAGGAGATGAGGAAATCTAGCTTGAATCTCATCAACAAACTCCTGCCCTTTCATGCGGATCAAGAACTCACACCTAAAACATAAGATGAAAAAAAAAAAGTTTAAAATTTTGTCCATATCTGAAAGGGAGAACAGTAGAAAAAGAAACACAACACAACACAAGACTAGATGGAAGTCCCCATCATAAAAGCAGGCAACAGGCTGAAGCCAGAAGCTCCCACGAGGGTGGCAAGAGCCCAGCTGCTTGATTCATTGCCGCTGCCTCCCAGGTACGCAGTAGCAGGAAGCTGGTTAGCAGCAGTCAGAGCTGACCGCTAAGCCAACACCTGTCCTGATGAAATCTTTTTAAAGATTTATTTATTTAAAAGGCAGATTTACAAGACCGAGAGAGAGAGAGAGAGAGATATCTTTCATACACTGGTTCACTCCTCAAATGGCCAAAATGGCCAAAACTGAGCTGAGCTGAAGCCAGGAGCCAGGAACATCGTCCGTGCTTCCCATGTAGGTGCTGGGGTCTAAGGACCTGAGCCAGCCTCCTCTGTTTTCCCAGACCATAAGCTGGGAGTTGATTGAGAAGTGGAGCAGCCAGAACACAAACTGGCACATATATGGAATGTTGGCACTTGCAAGGTGAGGATTTAACCAATTGAGCCATCATGCCTGGCCCTGTTTCTCTCTTTTAAAATGGATTTCTAGTCACAGACTGTCCATGCTAATATTAGTCAGCACTTTACCACACATTCCTCCCACCTTTATCAGCCATTCCTGGCCTTCTTAGGGGCCAGGCCTAGTATTTGTCCTTTGGAACTATGACTGTACCTGTCAGAAGTACAGTTGGGTCATGCACCAATACGTATGGAATGTTGGTGCTTGCAGGAGGAGGATTAGCCTGATATACTACAGTACTAGCCCCCCAAATTTTTTTCAGCAGTACCAAAAAATACAATCTCATTACTCTAGAAAGTGCCTTTCAAACATTTGATTGCACTCCACAGTTGAAACATTTACATCATAACCACAACACACATACATTGCATAACCACTGTACAAAAAAAATCATAAAATATACATTTTTAATGTTGATAACGTCTATTTCCTATTTTGTTGCATTAACACAACAACAAAGAAAAGAGGGTTTAGACCTCAAAAAGGAAACAAACTGTTATCTGAAAATGTTACTAGAGACAATTTCCTTTTTGGGCTTACTATAATCTGAAATTGTAATAGTATTCCTAAAATGTGAATTTGCACATTATAATTACTGCTAATATGTCTGCAAACTTTTCCATTCTGTTTGAAGTATAATCCACCATCCTTTCTCCAAACAAATATGGACTCAGGTGTTTTTATAAATTTGTACTTTGATCCTTTTATTCAAAAGTTTTATTCAAAAGTTTCTAAACTACCAGGGTGTCCAGGAAGTTCACATAACACCTATTTCCATTCTGTTCCTTTTTTTTTTTTAAATAAATGGTGATAGACAATTGGATATCATACACAAAGGAACCTGGACTCAACGCCCATACTAAAGCAATAAACCAGAAATGGATCATAAACATAAACATAAAATCTAAACCAATAAGGGCCCAGCAGAGTGGTCTAGTGGCTAAGGTCCTCGCCTTGAATGTGCTGGGATCCCATATGAGCACTGGTTCTAATCCCAGCATCCCCGCTTTCCACCCAGCTCCACGCTTGTGGCCTGGAAAAACAGTTGAGGATGGCCCAAAGCCTTGTGACCCTGTGCCCTCATGGGAGACCTAGAAGAGGCTCCTGGTTTCTGGCTTCAGGTCGGCGTAGCACCAGCATTGTGGTCACTTGGAGAGAGAATCATCAGATGGAAGATTTTCCTGTCTCTCCTCCTCTCTGTATATCTGAATTTGCAATAAAATAAACAAATCTTTAAAAACTCTAAACCAATAAAACTTCTGGAAGAAAGCAAAGTTTTTTTATCCTTAGGTTAAATATTATTTAGGTAATAGTCCAAAAATATAACCCCTAATAATTAATATGCTGACATCAAAATCAACATCTGCTCTTGAAACACATTAAAGAAACAAAAAGGCCACCAACTGAAAAGGGCTAGAAGAGATGTCTGGTGAGAGCTAGAGGGACAAAAATTCTTGAGTGGCAGAGCTCAGTGGACTGCTCTGGGGGACCCCAGAAGAATCTGCCACCGAGGAGCTGCAAAGTCCAACACAGCCACAGTTTCCTGCAGGTTAACAGTGGGAGACCCAACACCATCCATTAGCACTTACTGTTGTCTGCAGAAAACACTGTCAGTTGCTTTCAGTGTGACAGTCAATACCCATTACTGCTATGGATGCCCGGAGAGGGGGAATATGCTCATGCCCCCAAAAGAGCAACTCTTGTATCACTCTCACAACATACGTCTTCTCCAAACCACTGTCCCTACACACACACACACACACGAGCTGTACTCCGAAGCCACAGGTGTTCCATGAGGAGCTGTGGGGTCATACCCCTGGCTCTGTGGCTGCTTTGCTTGCACATTTTCAGAAGTCAGTTCTGTGGCTGCTCTGGCCAGATCTTAATGGAGATCTATATCCCAGACCCAGTTCCAGAGCTGCCCCGTGGGGGTCCATGTTTCAGGCAACAGAAGAACCATAGCTGTAGGTTCACCAGCATCATGGACCCAAGAACCACAGTCAGCCTACATAGACCCACTCCACAGTCCCAGTGCTGTGGCTGCTTTACAGGCATCAAACACTAGTGCCACCAACACTACTGTAACAGTCACCAGAAACCAAGACCAGTGTCCAGAGGGATCGCTTTGGCCATGACATTTCTCATGACAGAAAAAAGATCGGAAGGTTGCTGGCAGCCACTGCCACCACAGATCCAATCAATCTCTACCACAGACACCTGTAGCCTTGGAGGTTGAGGAACCCTACAATCGTCACTGATAATGAGCTCAGCTAACAAAGCCCACTAGAGACTGGCTCTGCCAGAAGAACTAGAAGCCTCACCTCCGGAACTCATAATCACCCACAAGGAAGGGTCTTTCCCGATGAAAATCAGTCAGTACAAGAATGGAGAGTTACCCATTGCTAAACATTTGAAACAACTGTTTTAAGGAAGCTCACTGAATTGCAACAGAACACAGATGATTCAGTGAAATCAAGAAAACAGACAAAATGGAAAGTTCAATAGAGAAAGAAGAACCATGAAAAACAGGGGCTGTGACCAGCACTGTGGCACAGCAAGCTAAGCCACCACTTGTGAAGCTGGCATTCCTATAATGAGTACTTGTTCTGCTGTCGAATCCTGCTAATATACCGGGGAAGGCAGTTGATGGTCCAACTACTGAGCCCCTGCCTCTCATGTGGGAAGATGGAACTCCTGGTTCCTGACTTCACCTCAGCCCAGTCGCGGTTGCGGGGACTATTCGGGAAATGAACTAACAGATGGAAGATCTGCTTCTCCCTCTGTATCACTCTGCCTTTCACAGAAATAAGCAAATCTTTAAAGGAAAAGAGGAGCCAAACAAATTCTATAGCTAAACAACACAATGAATGCAATGTATAATAAAGAACAACAAACTGAATCAAGAAGAAATCTGTGAAATATAAGGCATACCAACTGAAAATCAGAGGAGAAAAAAATTGGCAAAGTAAGCCTATGGGAAATAGTATCAAGCAAAATAATATCTGTATGGATTTGGATTTGCTGTCAGGTCCTTTCTATGTAGCCCATATTTCACAGAGAGCTTAGTGGGGAGAATTTTACTCTCTCACCAGGCTTTTTTATCCCTTCACCCAGCTAGTCACCAGCCTAAGCAGTAGTCAGGACTGATATCATCTCTCCAAATTCTGACTCAAAACGCCTTTGCTAAGACTCTTGCCAGTAAGGTTCACTGTTGAAATCAGGTTTTGTCAATTCAAAGTTAGAACTATTTCTTTTTTTTTTTTTTTTTTTTAAGGGGCAGAGGCCTAGTTCTAGCACACTGATGTAACAGAAAATGACGACTCCTTGCATGCTGTTTTGACAAATATATTCAAAGGCATGGAAGGCTGAGTGGCAGAGGGTAACATGTGCTAACCCATCCTCACCTTTCTCCTCTTCCTGCTGGCTTCAGCGCATGCCGAGAAGAGTCCTGAGAGACATCTCGAACTCAGGAGAGGTAAGAACAGAGGGACACTTCTGTATTTATCCTCTTGTTTCGGTACTCCTTGCACCTGCTATTCTGAAAAATGTCTGTCTAAGCAAAGGTACACTTGACCAAGAAGAGGCCCAGTTCTAGCACACTACTGGTAAAGGGAACTGACTAGATACACCCCTTGGGGTGTCACTTTGGACATCGGGATTCCTTTGACCACTAGAACTACAAGAAAAAATGCCTAATTTATTTTTCCTGCACTACTGCATGACCTGCTTACAAGCTGGAGGACAGTTAGCCTAAATGGGCTTCCTTTTGCCTAATATGATTGGATTTACTCAGCTGCTTTGCCAGCCCTACCTCTATGAGACCACAGGACAGCTGTTCTGTAATCCACCCTGGCCGTTCCCTGTTGTCTTGACTGTACCCTTGCAGGCTTTGTCAGAAATATCCAGCAGGAGATAGTTCATTTTGTGTCTCTCCCTCTTTGTTAATGTCCAGAATAAAAAGTGAATGCTGCTGGCTACTACAAATTTCCCCACCCCAGCTGGAAAGAGGCTGACTCCATTAATTCTTCCTAAACCTGGAAGACATTTTTCCCCCTTCTGTGAAGTTTAAGCTAGGTTTTTCTCTTTGGCTCTTGACCATAGGAGTATATGATTCTTTATCTCTTTGTCTCATGATATATCTCACAGTTACAAATGATAGATTCATGCATTGAACCAAGGTATTGTAATAGACTTCAATAATGAGAGCTTTCTTGTGTTTTGGAAAGCTTTCTGCATTTTTCTGTTGTTGTTACTGAGTCTTGAGAGAAGTTAAAGATTCATCTACTTATTTCTAATAATTACCTTAACTCTGATCAGATCTGACCTATAGTATTTGTTAAAATGGTTAGTTAGATGTGTTTTATTTTGACCAAATGATTTGGACCTGATAATTCTTCAGTGTTCTAAGCCAAGTTTCCTAATTTGGGGATTTAAACAGGATCCCTGAATTTCTCAAAGTAGGATAACGGTCATTTGAATTAATTTGGATCTTGCAGAGTGCATTGTAAGGTTATGATATTAGGACTCAGAGAGATGGCTCAATGGCCAAATCCTCACTTTGCATGGACCAGGATCCCATATGGGCACTGGGTTGTGTCCTGGCTGTTCCACTTCCCATCTGTCATCCAGCTTGGGGCCCGGGAAAGCAATAGAGGATGGCTGAAAGCCATTTGCATAGGAGAAGAAGAAGCAGCTCCTGGCTCTGGATCAGCTCAGCTCCAGTCAATGAGGCCACTTGGGAAGTGAACCAGTGGAAGATCTTTCTCTCTGTTAGTCTGCCTTTCCAATAAAAAAATCTTAAAAAAAAAAGAATGAACAAAAAACTAAGACTTTCTCAGGCATAGGAAAATGAGAAGAATGTGTCATCAGCAAAACCATCCTTAAAGATTGGTTGAAGGTATATGCTTGCAATGAAAGAATCTCAACTGAACTTGAACTGTGGTAATGCAACAAGGTGGAGGAATCCACCATGGTGGGAGGGTTTGGAGAAGGGTGGGGGGAATCCCAGTGCCTATAAAACTATGTCACATAATGCAATGTAATTAATAAAAAAAAGATTGGTTGAAGAGTTCTGTGACAGAAAATTTTACTTTCCCCTATCTCGTAAGTTCTTCATATCAATAGATTGTGATGAGTCATCTGAGTATATAGTAAAGCTAAGATAAACTATATAAAACTCTACAAAGAGTACATCCAGGTTATTACATAAATCAAAATAAAATCTGAGAAAAAAAAAAACCAACAAAAACACGAAACTTCGACCACTAGATAAGAAAATAGAAATGGGAACAATAACTAAATGAAATAAATGATAGGAAAGCAGGCATGTGCAATAGTGTCCTGGAGAACTTCATGTGGTAAAACTAAGGCAACCTTGATTCTTGGCTCTAATACATTAAAGAGGAATTCTTATGTGGACAGCTTTAGTAAGCAAATCAAAGGGTATTAAAGATGTTAAAGAAAGCAACCTCCTGTCGCAGAAGGACAAGGTTTTGTTTTTTGTTTTTGTTTAGCAGGACAAGGTTTTGAAGACAGATGCAGGGTGCTGGGAATGGTGGAAGTGGTGATCTTTAAGTACAATTCAGGCAAGCAGAACGAGGGCCAACAATCAGTAACAGGGCAAGTACAATGGCCATCTGAAGGCCATAACTGAAACCGTGCCTAGTTTGCTCTAGATAACAAAAGCCATCCCCAGGAAGTGACTGGTAGTTTCTTTACATTTTCATGGTAAGTTTAAACACTCATTTTTGTCTTGCTGAAAGCACCTTCTGGGCAGTGCAAGCATTCTGTAAACTTCTAAAGTGACTCTCTTTTCATGCCTACCGAGTGGTGACACCAACCACCAATTAGCCCAAATGACTATCGTAATAGTAACTTAATAACTATCTCCAAATTAAATTATCTAAATGCACCAAAAAAAAAAGGACAGACTGTAAAACTGGATGTAGCCAACTGAGATCTAATTTGGTCATGACAGATGTAACAGGGCTGGGAATTCAAACCTTTGAAATTTGCTTTTCCACTTTTTCCCTCCCTGTTGCAGGAGGTAACTCTTTTATTCTCCCTGAACAGGACCTCGATATCTACACTACACCTTTAGTTGGCAATTTATTGTTCCCAGTTCTTTGTTTTCAATGGATTAACCCCAGCAATTATTAACAAAGTGAATGGTCATGGTTGGGGAAAAAAGTACTTCAAAAGGTTCAAGGAAAAATAGAACCAAAAGATAAGTTTATTTTGGTACATTTTTTAAATTTATGCATATGAAGGGTCATGAAAAATGTGTATTATGAAAAACCTATGCAGGGATTTTAAGAATACTTTCCATATTACAGGTTGGCATTAGGGCGCAGTGCATTAAGCTGCCCCCTGTGTGATGCCAGCAACCCATATCAGGATACCAGGCAGTGTCCCAGTACTCAGCTTCCAATTCAGCTCCCTCCTAACGTACGTGGGAAAGCAACGGAGAATGGTCCCAATGCTAGAGCCCCTGCCACTCACTGGAGTGCCTGGCTCCTGGTTGTGACCTGGACCAGGCCAGCAGCTGCGACCATCTGGAGAGTAAACTAGTGGATGGAAGACATCTCTTGTCTGTCACTCTGCCTTTCAAATAAGTATCAAAACAACATATCACATGTCTCCATAAACTTTCTGAAGTTATATATTCAAAGTGGTAAGCGGGGGGAGAGCCCCTGCCAACCAAGAATATTTTACTCAGCAAAGCTGTCCTTCAGATATGAAAAAATAAACACATTCTCAGAAAAAAAACAGCTGAAAGAGTTCATCATTATAAGACTGCCTCATCAGAAGTACTAGAGTTCCTTAGGCTGTAATCAAAGAATTCTTGTAACAAGAAAACATGAAATTATAACATTGGTAAAGATGAATAGCTGATCAAATTCAAAATACCTGCTACTTTAAAAATTATATAAAGGTCAAAAAAGTCTTAAAAATTGAGGCCAGCATTGTGGCACAGTGGGTAAAGGTACCGCTTGGCAACCATCCCGTTTGGGGCAGTTGCTCCACTTCTGATGTAGCTCCCTGCTGGTGGCCTTAGAAAAGCAGAAGACAGCCAGCGTGTGGAGACATGAATAAAGCTCCTGTCTTCTAGTTTGGGACTGGTTCAACCTACTTAGGAGTGAACCAGCACACGGAAGAACTCTGACTTCCAAATCAATAAGTTTTTAAGAAGTATTAAAAATTACTGTAACTACAATAATTTGGTAGTGGATACACAATGGATACCTTAACTGACATCAGAACGAACTGTGGAGAGGGAGGACAAAAGGTAGTTTTTGTATGTAATTTAAATCAAGTATTCTCAGAATGGCTGCCATGGCAGCAGGCATCTGGCCAAGCAGTTACACTGTCACTTTTGAACCCTGCAATAAAAAGGAATCTGGTCTTATGTTCCAGATCTGCTCCTAAATTTCAGCTTCCTGATGATGTGCACCCTGGGAAAGAGTAAGTGATGGTACCAATCTCTAAGCAGGTAGATCTCTTCCACCTACATAGGAAATCGAGACTGAATTCTGTCTCCCACTTCAGTCTGGACCAGCCCAAGCTACTGTAAGCACCAGGGAGGGACAACAAGATAGCTGCATTCAATTATTTCTTTCTGCCTAATTAAAAAAAAAATAGAGGTGGGTGTTGTAGCACAGTAAGTTAAGATGCCAGTTGGGATGCCAACATCCTTTACCAGAGTGCCTGGTTTGGGTCAACTTCCAGTCCAGCTTTCCTGCTTCCAGGTATCCTGGGAGTGAGGAGATGCTGGAAAAATACTAGAGATCCTGCCACCTGAGTGACAGTCCAGGATGGAGTTCTGAGCTCCTGGTCCAGTCCTGGCTGTTGTAGGATTTGGGAAGCAAACTACCAGACTTTTTTTGTCTTTCCTTCTCCCTCACTATACCTTTTAAATATGTAAATAGGCAAATCTTGGGCCCGGCGGTGTGGCCTAGTTTCTAAAGTCCTCGCCTTGAACACCCTGGGATCCCATATGGACACCGGTTCTAATCCCAGCTCCACTTCCCATCCAGCTCCCTGCTTATGCCCTGGGAAAGCAGTCGAGGACGGCCCAAAGCTTTGGGACCCTGCACCCACGTGGGAGACCCAGAAGTTGTTCTTGGTTCCTGGCTTCAGATCGGCACAGTACCGGCCGTTGTGGTTCACTTGGGGAGTGAATCATCGGATGGAAGATCTTCCTCTCTGTCTCTCCTCCTCTCTGTATATCTGACTTTGTAAAAAAAATAAATTAATTAATTTAAAAAAATAGAAAAAAAATAGGCAAATCTTTGGGGAAAAAAACAACCTTGGAAACATTAAAGTTAACATGCCAAACATGCAGAATGCAACAAAAGCACTTCTAATAATTGGTTTATGGTATAAACACCTATAGTTGTAAAAAGAACTCAAAAACCAAAACAACTTGATACCATAAGGAAGAAAAGAAAACCCAAAGCTTACAAAGAAAGCAAATAAAGATCAAAACATAAATTGGCCACTACAGAAAGTAAGCTCATTGAAACTAAAAGCTGTTTAAGATAAATTAAACAAAGCTTTAAACTAAAATCAGAAATAAAAATAAAGTATTAACTGCTACTACAGAAATACAAAGTATCATAAGAGAATATAGACAATTATATGCTTACAAATTGAATAATCAGGAAAAACAAATTAATTTCTAGAAACATAGCCTATCAAGACTAAAATTATGAAAAATGGGGCCTGGCGCAGTGGCCTAAGGACTCAGGTCCCTGCCACCCATATAGGAGACCTTGGTTGTTATGGACATTTGGGCAGTGAAGTAGCAAATGAATAATCCCATCTTGGTGTTTGTATGTGCCTTTCAAATAAATAAATCAAAATGCCAAAAATACGTGTACTTGAATTTGCTCAAGTGTTCACATTTTCCCAAACCCAAAAGTTTACCATGTAATAGCTGCTAACAACCTTGATTGTGCTTGTCCAATCATTACTTGTATACTTACAACACATACAACTTTACCTGTCAATTACATCCCAATAAAATTGAAAAAAATTAAGCAAATTTAGAAAACACATCTAAGGGTTTCTATCAAGAACAGTAAATATAATAAACATGCTTTGGAAGTTACTAGAGATCGGGCCCAGTACAACGTCTCAGCAGCTAAAATCCTTGCCATACACGCTCTTCAATTCCATACGGGCACTGGTTTGTGTCCCAGCAGCTCCACTCCCATCCAGCTCCCTGCTTGTGGCCTGGGAAAGTAGTAGAGGACGGCCCAGGGCCTTGGGAGCTGGCACCCGCGTGGGAGAGCTGGAACAAACTCCTAGCTCCCAGCTCCTGGCTTCAGATCAGCTTAGCTCCAGTTGTAGTGGCTACTTGGGGTGGGGAGGTGGCGGTGAATCTGACTTTCCAATAAAATAAATAAATCTTTAAAAGACAAAAATTTAAAAAAATTAAATCTCAATTATTCTTGGACTGACCCATTTATAATGGTTAAAGATGAGAAGGGGAGGAGGGTGCCAGCACCACAGTGTATAAGGCTAAACTTCTGCCTACAGTGCTAGCATCCCATATGGGTGCCTGTTCTAGTCCAGCTGCTCCACTTTCCATCCAGCTCCCTGATAACATACCTAGGAAAGCAGCAAAAGATGGCTCAAGTCACTGGGATTCTGCACCCACATGGGAGACCCAGAAGAATCTCCAGGCTGCTGGCTTCACATCAGCCCAGCTCTGGCCATTGTAGCCACTGGGGAATGAATCAGCAGATGGAAGATCTTACTATCTTTCCCACTCTTTAAATCTGCCTTACAAAAAAAAAAAAAAAAACACAAGCAGCATAGTGGAACCGTGCTCCATATTTCACCTTTCTCTAATAAACTCCATGAGGACAGAAATTACAATCATTACATACCCTAGATATATAATAGAATAAACAATGGGGCAGGGTAGTGGCAAAGTATACTAATCCTCTCACTGAAGCGCTGGTCTCCCATATGGGCAGTGGTTCTAGTCCAGGCTGTTCCTCTTCCAATCCAGCTCCCTAGTTATGGACTGGGACAGCAGCAGAGGATGGCCAAAATCCTTGGGCCCCTGCACACACCTGGGGAACCCAGAAGCAGCTCCTGGTTCCCAGCTTCGGCCTATCCCAGCCCCGCTTTGGCCGAGGAGGCCCTTTCAAATAAATTAAAAAAAAAAGCCTTTAAATATATTTATGTAATGAATCAAGCAAGCAGCCAAATATTTGACAAGTGATAGAGGCTGCCATTATGCCATAGTGGATTAAGCCAGCACTTGCAGTGCTGGTACCCCATATCTGAGCCCTGTTTCCAAAGCATCTCCCCCCTGCTGGGGTTCCTGGAAGGCACTGATGGATGGCCACGGACCTGAGCTGCTGCCAGCCATGTGGGAGACTCAGTAGAGCTGTAAAACCCTGGCTGCAGCCTGCACCTGCCCCAGCCATTATGGCTATCCAGGGAGTGACTCAATGGACAGAGGATTTCTCTGTGTCATTCTGCCTTTCAAATTATTAAATGTTATAAAAAAAGGACACATTTTTCAAAAGAAAAAGTAGTAATAATGATTATCCATTTGATTTTTCGTTTATTTCAATTAAGGATTCTCCCCATCTGGGGTCATTAATGTGGCACAGCAGGGAAAGCTGCTGACTGGGCCCGGCACGATGGCCCAGTGCTGAATCCTCACCTTGCAAACACCAGGATCCTGTTTGGGTGTCTGTTCATGTTCCAGCTGCTCCACTTCCCATCCAGCTCCCTGCATGTGGCACGGGGAGGCAACAGAAGACAGCCCAAAGCCTTGGGACCAGTGCCCACATGGGAGATCTGGAAGAAGCTTCTGGCTCCTGGGTTCGGATCAGCTCAGCTCCAGCCATGTGGCCACTTGGGGAGTGAACCAGCAGAGAGGATCTTTCTGACTCTCCAACTCTAACTCGGTCTTTCCAATAAAAATAAATGAATCTTAAAATAAATAAATAAAAAGCTGCTGCCTGCAACACCGCCATCACATGCAGGTTCTGATTCACATGCCGATGCTACAGTTTCGATTCAGCTCCCCACTACAGGCCTAGGAAAAGCAGTAGGAAATGGCCCAACTCCTCAAGTGCACACC
Source organism: Ochotona princeps (assembly GCF_030435755.1). Taxonomy (NCBI): domain Eukaryota; kingdom Metazoa; phylum Chordata; class Mammalia; order Lagomorpha; family Ochotonidae; genus Ochotona; species Ochotona princeps. The sequence goes on from NC_080835.1 coordinate 85,219,898, forward strand.
TGCCCCCAAACAAAAAACCTGAGTGAAGCTCTTGGCTTTGGCCTCACCCAATCTTAGTTGTTGTGGCTATCTGGGTAATGAGTAAGTGGACCAGCAGACGGAATATCTGTCTCCCCCCCTCTCTGTAATTCTTTCAAAATAATTTTTTAGGCTTGGTGCAGCACTTAGCACCTAAAGTCCTCACCTTGCATGCCCGGGGTTCCCACATGGGCACCAGCTCTAATCCCAGCAGCCCCACTTCCCATCCAGCTCCCTGCTTGTGGCCTGGGAAAGCAGTCGAGGATGGCCCAAAGCTTGGAACCCTGCACCCACGTAGGAGACCGGGAAGAGGTTCATGGCTTTGAACTCTCTCAGCTCTGACCATTGCAGCCACTTGAGCAGTGAATCAATGGATGGAAGATCTTTCTCTCTGTCTCTCCTCCTCTCTGTTTTTCCGACTTTGTAATAAAAATACATCTTTTAAAAATAATAATTTTTTTAAAAAAATCTAAAGTTGAAATTTGTTGTTTTCAGAGAAATTATTCACAAAAAGCAACCCAAATCCTTCCCTTATTTAACAACTTAAAATGCAAATTACAAAACAAAACTAAAAGGGCCCAGTGCAGTAGCCTAGCAGCTAAAGTCCTTGCTTTGAATGCGCTGGGATCCCATATTGGCACCGGTTCTAATCCCAGCAGTCCCACTTCCCTTCCAGCTCCTTGCTTGTGGCCTGGGAAAGCAGTTGAGGACGGCCCAGGGCCTTGGGACCCTGCACCTGCGTGGGAGACCTGGAGGAATTTCCTAGCTCCTGGCTTCTGATTGGCTCAGTACCAGCCGTTGCAGTCACTTGGGGAGTGAATCATAGGATGGAAGATCTTCTTGTCTCTCCTCCTATCTGTATATCTGACTTTGCAATTAAAATAAATCTTTAAAAAAAGGTTTTAGAAATCACAAAATGCAGTAAGTTAAGCATGGAATTTGGAAGCTATTTGTGTTTGACATCAAATATGAATTTCAAATTATATGTATAATTAAGCCATGCAAAATTCTGACAGCATGTTTTTTTAGTTACTTGAGGTAAATATAATGCCAATTTAAGAATGAGAAAAATCTGAATTATAAATATTTATATAGTTTTAAAATACAACTTTCTATGCTAAACTGATTCATAATATTATTTGTTGCTTAAGCTCCTTTTGCATTATGTATTATAGGAAAATAACAACATAATTTTTATTGCAGAGGCAGATTTACAAGTAGGAGAGAGGGATCTTCTGTCCGATGATTCACTCCCCAAGCGGCTGCGACAGCCGGAGCTGAGCCAATCCAAAGCCAGGAGTCAGGAGTTTCTCCCAGTTCTTCCATGCAGGTGCAGGGTCCCAAGGCTTTGGGTCGTCCTCAACTGCCTCCCAGGCCACAAGCAGGGAGCTGAATAGGAAGTAGGGCATCCAGGACACAAACCAGAGCCCATATGGGGAACTGGCACATGCATGGTGAGGACTTTAACCATTACGCTACCGCGCAAGGCCCAACAAAATAATTTTAACTTGCTAAAGGGGTTCAGGATTGTTCATTACTATATAAGTCCCTCAAAGGTCAAAACATTATCTATATGCTTCCACCTTTTTGTGGTACCTACAGCAACGAAATTCACAGAAGGAAGCAGAAATGTTACTGGAAGACAGGTGGGTGGATAGTCAGGAACTGGTATTTAATGGGTCCAGTTTCAGATGGAGTTAAGATAGAGACAAGATGGCGCTGAGTGCAGAGCCTCATGAATGTATGTAATATCACACTATAACTTAAAAAGGTCAGTTTTGTATTATATGTATCTTATCATACTAATAAGAGGATCTTATTTTACAAAGGAGGTCTAAATTCACAGTGCTACTCAATTACACTGCCTCTAACTTTGGGATGGCAATAATAAAAAGTAAAAGATACTACTGGAAACAGAACAGCAAAAAGTAAGCAAATGACATATCATAAAAAGATAAAATTACACAGGAAAAATATTTCACACTTAGTAATATTTTATTATATGTATGTTTAAAAACATTCATCTATTTTTTGGAAAGGCAGATCAGATTTGCAGAAGAAAGGAAAGACAAAGATTTTCCTTCTACTCTCCAAATGGCCACAATGGCTGGAGCCAAGCTGATACGAAGCCAGGAGCCAGGAGCTTCTTCCAGGTTTCCCATGCAGGTGCAGTGTCCCAAGGTTTTGGGCCGTCCTCGACTGCTTTCCCAGGCTACAAGCAGGGAGTTTGGTGGGAAGCAGAACAGCCAGATCCAACCAGTGCCCATATGAGATCCTGGTACTTGCAAGGTGAGGATTTAGCCACTGAGCCATCGTACTAGGCCCAGCTGTGCAGTTTTATATACATTTTATAACCCTTATTTTTTTTAAACCTTTTTTATGTGATTTTTGTTCTATTTTATTTGTTATCCTAAATTCTCTTCATGATGGAGGAAGTGAAATGAAGGCAATAACTATATATGTACCTTTTCCAAACAATTACCTTGGAAACCACTTGGCATGCTCCACCCAGGGATCATCTCCAGATTCCCAACACCTCAGGCCACCATCGCAACAGAAGCATTTGACATCATCATTGCGACCTGAAGGGTAAAAAAAATACAATCTGCATACATACCTACTCTAACATGGGAAATAAAACCAAGTCAGTGAAATGTACGGCTCTTCACAAGTTTCTTACCTACATAATAAAAACCAGCACTTGCAAGCTGCTCTGGACGCACTGGAGCACTGGCTGGCCAGTACATAAATGTCCGCATTCGAGAGGCATGCGTCTGCATGCTCAGATTTGAAATGCTGAACCTCAGTGCTTCCAGAGAATTCTCCAAAAACGGACATTTGGGGAAATGCCTCCGGTGTTCTGCCATAGCGTCATCCTTGGGTTCCCAGTTGCTTAGCTGCCCACCACAAGCAAAGCAGGCTACCCTATCCCCAGGTCCTACATAATAGAAGCCAGCTCTTGCCAGTTCTGATGGTGACAAAAAGCTTAAGGGCCACATGTGATAAGTAAGAAATCTTGCTTCTTCACTACTCATGGAATAACGATAAGGGCTAGTCCTCAATGGAGAAAGGTCTTCAACTGCTCTAGAATTAAGAGGGTTTGTTGAAAAGCTGGAGTAAGAACCACCAAATGAGCCACCTGCTTCCAAAGGGAGAGATGATGAATGCACAAAACTACTTTTCACTGGAGAAGTCGTCTTACTGGTGGGCTCCAGACTAGTTACAACCAGCTTCTGAACAAAGCTGCAGCTAGGGTAGAGCTGCTTATGCTTTTCAATGGGCTTGTCTCCTTGTTTCCAGTTATCCAGCATCAGGCCACAACAGAAGCACTTGACCTTGTCATTCACGCCAGTGTAATAGAAACCAGCACGGGCAAGACTCCGCTCGGAGACGGGGACCCCGCTGGGGAAAGCCGAGTATGTAGACATCCTGTAGAGTTCACAAGAGTAGTCATACTTCATTTTTTGCTTGTTGTCATTTGTCCAATTTGACAAGATGGCGCTCTCTTCCATCATACTCTGAGTTCTTCAAGACAAAGTCTCTGGGGCAACTCTTAGAGAGGTAGCTTTGTGCATGAGTAGTGGCAGTATTTCCTGATAGCTAAAACCTTCATATGAAATGTCTCATCTCTTCACACTAGGCGTTCAGTAGAGAATGTCAAATGCACAGCTAGTCCTTTCCAGTTTTATAACCAAAGCCTAACAAAGTAATGTATTACCAACAGAACTCCTGCTCACCCATAATGGACCAGCAGTGAACTCCTCACAATCTTTTTGAAAACTCACTACTTTCCAAATGTAATTCCTACACAAAACCACACTCCCATGGAATTCAAATTATATCCCATTATGAAGTGTCAGGGTCTCCATAATTGGATTTACTACTGCAAAAGAGGAAAAAAACAGAGACTCTTCAGGGTCCTAAATCTGAAAAGAAAAAAAAATGTATTTTTAAAAACTGCTTGCATGGTAAATGAATATTACAGATAATGCAATTCACACACTTTAGACAACAGACTTAACTCCAGCAATGTGTCACCAAATCTTTCTAACTGGAAATGCTCTTAATTTAAATACATGCAATACAACTCCATGGCCACCACAGCACCAACTATATCTATGTTACTAAAACGTACAACAGCAAAGCCGACGCACAATTCCACACAGGAACCCTTCTGTCTCCTCCCCTTTTCTCACTGAAGGATAAGTACTTCGGGCACGTTTGCAGAGGCAAAAGGAGACCGAGCTGCAGACTTCATTAAGCTGTGTCTGCAGAGAAGGTTTGCCAACGGGATTCTTATTTTCTTCAGATGTTACCAGGACCAGGAAAACTGGCTAGTCTAGTGGGGAGTTAAATACCATCAGGAGGAGCTCATTAACTCAAATTCTTACTCTATCCATTGCCCCACAATTCCAAAGCAGAAAGCAACTCAAAAACCGTAATTTAGCAACAGCCCGTGAAACTCGGGGATGCACACAGGGACGCAAAGCGCAGGATGGTGGGCGATAAAATGGAAGGCACAGAAAAACCGTGGTGCTGATCTATTAATTTCTCATAGGTATTTCTCCCAATGCACAACCACAATACACAGAACTCCGTGAAACGTGCGCCCTCGCGTTCCCACATATTCAAGGGACACGGAAGAAGGCTCAGATTACAATCGCGCAAAAGACTCGGGTTCAAATATCTTGGTCAAACTCCAAAGAGCAGAAAGGTTGGCAGCGGCCACAGCGGACTTGGAAACAGATTTTTAAAATAACAAATAGTCGCAGCACCAGTAATAACCACTCTGGACTGCAAGGTTTCCAAAGAAACGCCTCGGCGAGGGCAGAAACCAGGCAGCCCACGGCACCCTCGGCCGCGGAGCCCCGGGCCCTCGGCTCCCCAGCCCGGCCGCAGCCCCAGGGAAGTGGGCCCTCGCCCGCCCGGCGGGGCCAGGCCCGGAGGGAGCCGCACTCACCGCACCGCCAGCACCGCAAACAAGGAAACAGCGCGGCTGCCAGGAGACCTCCACACAACCGGAAAGCAGCCGGGCCCAAGCCGACGCCGCCCCGGGCCGCCGCCCCCACCCCGACGCGCACGCACCGTGACGTCAGCGCGGCCTGCCGGGCGCCCACGTCAACCGCCGCGCGAGGGCGCCCGGGCGAGTGCGGTCGGAGAGCGGAACGGAGCGGTGGTCACCTCCGGGAAAGGGGCCGGCGCGGCGGCGGGGGGGCCCGGTTGGGCGCCGCAGCCCGGAGTTTTCATCTCGTCACCTCGCAGCCGCTGCTGCCCGAGCGCTTTCCCCGCAGTCTCCTGAGGGGGACGTGGCCCTAGCGTGGGCGGGGACGATGGAGGCTCGGGAAGCCCTGCGGAAACGCTCGGTGCCCGCGCCGCGCGCCCTGCGGGTTCAGCCCGGTCCTGGCTCGCGCAGGGCGCCTCCTCCTCCCGAGCTGCGGAGCATCCCGCAAGAGCTGGCTGGGTCCGTGGCCAGCAGAGAAGCGCTGCAAAGGAGTTTGGAGTGTATGCATTGAGTATATGCCCAGACACAGGGGCGTTCACGCACACACAAAAAAGTGGGGGTGGTGGTTGTGGTGGGTATGTTGTAGAAAAATTGCAAATAAACCTTGGTTTTAAAAGCCCTAGGCCTTGGGTCTTCCCTCCTCTGTGATGCGGTGTGATGCACCGAGCACAGCAACGTGCTGTGCATGCTGTGCTGCTGCGAAAGACTCCGTGTTTATTTTACTTTCTGTAAAAATAGTCTCCGTCAATGAAATCAGATGCTTGCTGCTTTCTGGGGAACTCCAGAAACAAATATTTCAAAAACTTCCCAATAAGCCACTTAATTAGGCAGCCAGGGGAATTCCAAGACACTGCACCATTTCCCATTTCCTGTCCTGTCATTTCTGCCTGTCAGTCACAGAACAGGAGGTCTTCTGTTCCAAGGGTAACAGTAAAAAGAAAGTATTTGTGATACAGAGAGAGAAAAAAAAAGGAAATGCCACAGCTCCCAATGACTAAAAACTTCCAAAAATGCACATGGCCTTTGGCAGTACTTCAGCGCTCAGTTCAAGTCACGATTTCTCGGAAAGTTACAGAACATTCCCAATATAGGTGGGGAAAAAAAGCATATAACAAGATAGCAAGACTTGTTCATTCTGAATTCAAGGTGATTTCTCTGTTTCACTTCTTGTCCCGACCAAGAAAATAAGGTAATGAATGTACTTGACTAGAGGGGGAAATTTTGCATTTCAAAGCCTTAGATACTTTTCCCGAAAAAAATATTTAATATCGTTTAGGCATAATAGTACTTTATAACTTTTGATCTTATATAACTGATATGTTCAGTGATTTCTTTTTCATATTGCCAAGTGTAAAGTAGTTGGAAGTTTTTAATGGACTGTTCGTTCTGCTGAAGCTGGCATCCTAACACCCTTCATACTTACATAGAAAACTATAGGACTGGGCCCGGCGTGGTAACCAAGCAGCTAAGGTCCTCGCCTTGAACGCACCGGGATCCCTTATGGATGCCAGTTCTAATCCCGATAGCTCCACTTCCCATCCAGCTCCTTGCTTGTGGCCTGGGAAAGCAGTCGAGGACGGCCCAAACCTTTGGACCCTGCACCCGCGTGGGAGACCCGGAGGGAGAAGGCTCCTGGCTCCTGGCTGCAGGTCGGCGCAGCACCAGCCGTTGCAGTCACTTGGGGAAGAATCGTCCTGTCTCTCCTCCTCTCTGTATGTCTCTGACTTTGCAATAAAAATAAATGAGAAAAAAAAAAAAACAACTATAGGACCACGACCATTTTGAAGAAGAAAAAAGTTGGAAGCACTTGGCCTACCAGATAGCAAGTTAATAAACCCATGATAATTAGCACAATCTTCTATAATTAAATAATGTAGAAAGATGGACAAATGAAGCAGCTGAAAAGAAACCTACATATATATCTAGAAATTTGTTCAATAACTTTTGTTTTACATCTTAAAAAAAGATAACCAGTCAATACTGCTAAATGTGTTGTTATCCTGAAGGAAAATAAAAGTTAAAATTCTCTGATAATCCACCAGAGAAACTATCTCCTAATGACCTGGGAAAAACAATGGAAGAAGGCCCAAATGCTTGGGCCTCTTCCATCCACATCTGCGACCTGGAAGAAGCTGCATGTTCCAGCTTCAGCCTGGTCCAGCCACAGCTGTGGCAGCCATCTGGGCAGTGAACCAGCAAATGGAAATTTTTCTCTCTTTTTCTTTGTAACTCTGCCTTTCGAGTAAATACAATAAACACAAGTAAACACAAGATTTTTTTTCTAGTAAATAAAAACGCTTGAAAGTAAACAATCATTAGAAATCCAGTGATTTCAATAAACTGGGTAAACTGAAGTTACTGTTGATGTTGGTATTCAAGTTACTTCATCTTGGTCCGTGAGAGCTATACTGATTGGCTCCTGGCTCTGTGACACAGCCATAGTAGTCTTCTTCTGGTTCAGTTTCCACATTGCTTACCCCATTCCCTGACAAGCCATCTATCTAAAGTGCCCAGATCATTTTTTTAAAAAATATTGTTATTCATCGTTGAGAGGGATACATGCCCATGTGGGCCTCTGATTAGGGTCAGGAGGGTCAGGTCTGGAAGAAGCTGGGTGGGACACATGTCAGTTGTGTTTTTTCTCCTGTGTCTGAATAGGAGCAGTGTCAGTGCTCTTTGCTGTCCTACTGCATCAGCACCTGGGGATGGGGGACAGTCATTTGATGTAGCCTTAGAAACCCCCATGCGAGGTTAGTGTTCTGAGGATGTAGTGGTTTTGATAGTTCTGAGAAGTTGTTGGTTTCATTGTTCCAGGGTTGAGAAAATCTTTCCAAGGTCAATTGGTTCACAAAACCCACCTTGGTGCATCCACGGATCCAGGAACATGGCCAAGCTTGACCAGGTGAGTTGTCCAACCTGTTCTGCTTTCTGTTTTCTGATGAGGCACTTGACCTCCTCTGCTGGCCTAGATAAGCTGGCCATCATGTCCCCTGTGTGCCTATGGACATGCTGTTCATTGCATAGGCATTAGCACCTGAGCAGGCCCAGTCCCTTTAGTGGGAAATAGTCTAAAGACCCTAATCTGACTGTGTGGCGTATAATTACTAATTAATTCTATGCTTTCTATATGTGTCCTATGGACAGAGCCAGCTAATATGGTTGTGGGTATTTTTCTTAATAAAATGCAATATGAACTACGAGGAGTTCCCCTTCAATCTACAAATATTCAAGATTCAGGGCAGACATTGTGGCATAGTGGGTTGGGCTGCCCGCTTGGGATGCCTGCATTCCATGTTGGAATGCATGGTCCGTGTGTAGACTACTTTATGTGTCCTGCCAATATGCATGAGAGGTAACAGATGATGGCTCAACTGCTTGAGTTCTGTCACCCTCATGAGAAACCCAGATGGAGTTTCTGGCTCCAGTCTTTAGCCTGGGCCTGCTCCAGCCATTGCAGGCATTTGGAGAGTGCCTCCGAGGATGAAGGAGCTCACTGCCCTCCCTCTGCACCGTTCCTCCTTTCAAATAAATAAATCTGGAAAATGAAAAGAATACAAAGTTTTACTTAATCTTTCCATAGTAGATGTATAAGTCTTGTTTCCACCTTTAAAATATAATTTTATGAATATATCTCCCCTTAAGGAGTAACATTTTCTCCACTTTTTAACACTTGATAAATTCAAGGATCGAGAATTTGGACTAGCGGGTGAAATCCTGATTAGGATACCATGTCTGTATATGTGAGTGCTAGGGTTTTAGAGACTCAGCTCTGGCTCCTGATTCCTGGTTTCTACTGATGCTGACCCTGCATAATTGTAGTGATTCTCAAGCAACTCAGTTCCTGATTCCAAGTGGGAGATCTGGATTGACTTCCCTGCTTCTGCTTTGGACTTATCTCAGTCTCAGCTGTTGCAGATTTTTACCTCGCATGTTCTGGGGCCCCATATGGGTGCTGGTAGTGTTGTGCTGCTCTACTTCCCATCCAGCTCCCTGCATGTGGCCTGGGAAGGCAGTAAAGGATGGCGCAAAGCCTTAGGGATCTGCACCCATGTGGGAGACCCAGAGGAAGCTCTTCACTCCTGGCTTCAGATTGGCTCAGCTCTGGCCATTGCAGCAACTTTGGGAGTGAACCAGTGGACAGAAAATCTTGCTATCTTCTCCTTTTCTCTGTAAATCTGCTTTTCCAATAAAAATAAATAACAATGTTTTTTTAAAAAAGAATAAGAATGAACTCAGGCAGTCACCCAGTGTTACTACATGAAAACAGATATTTCTACACAGTAGTAATGCAGTGTGTAGATATAGCATAACATACCCAAATTGAACAGTGATATTCAAAAAGCCATCCAACACTATTAGGTCTGTGCCAAAGACTCAGGAGCCAACCTGAATACACTAATAGCGTAATATATTAAACTACTTCCCTATTGGTGGACATCTAGGTGGTTTCCTGGTGTCTTGCTATGATCAACAGTACTGTAATCAATAGTCATGGGCATGCTTATTTTAGGATATGTTCCCAGAAATTGGATTGTTCATTCAAATGGTAAATTCACATGTCATTTTGCTGGATGTGACCAAAGACCCTCTGTGGGATTCCTGGCATTTTGTAATTCAAACAGCAGCACATGAGTGCCTATTTTCCCCACAGCCTCACCCACGGAATGTATTGTCAAACTTTTTAATGGTTGCCAGCCTATTAGAGAAGGAAAGCATTTTAATGTTGTTTGAAGGCCATTGTTCTGTTATGAATAAGAATGAAAATTTTTCCTTTACATCAGCCATGTGTTCATTTATTAAAAAAAAAAATAAGCCCAGGAAGATTTGTTGTGTTATTGTTAAAGAAAAAGTATTCTGACACTTCTTAAAATGGTAAGGAAGATTCAACCCAGGCCTAGTGCAATGAAAGCATTATAATAGTGGAAACAGGAAGTTTGGGCTCAACTTGAGATATGGGAAAGACAGCAGAAATTTGTAATCATTGAGCAGAGTGAAGAGTGTTGTGGATGGGAAAGTCCAAAGAAGACACATCAAAGGCAGAATTCTTGCTGGAGACAGGCTTAGGGCTTACAGAACAAAGATAGAACAGGAGAAATGTGATTGGGTGTCAGAGGGGAACAAGCATCAAGGAAGGCAGGTGTCTCTTAGCACACTGTGCAGGACTTTTGCTCTGACTTAGCTAGACAGATTACAGGTGAGAGGAGGTGGGGGTATGCAAAGGTGGGACCTGATCAAGAAAGTGGGTGTGGAGGAGCCTACCTAAAGTTTGGTTAGACAGAAAGTCTTTGTGTGTACACAAAAGAAATGTGAACTAGTCTAAATTGTGAAACACTTAAATTTCAAATAAACAGATCCCTAGTCGTTAAGAAGTACCCAATTTGGGCCTCATCAGAATCTCTCTCTACAACTTATAGTTACTTTTAAGCATCTTAAGCATTATCTTTCTGTTGAAAATACAGCTTTATGTTTCCTGTGATAGGAATTTTTAATATTTTATAAGAATTTTCATTTGGGTTTTGAAATTAGAAAATTCAATAGCTTTACTTGGTTTCATCAGTTTAGTTCATCTTTGAGGATTCAGCCAGGGTAACTGCTAAAGAGATTTTTACAAGGTATAATGAGGACCTGAATAGCTTTAAATCTTATTTAAGATCTGTTATCAAGTTGTATTTTTTCATTTCCAAAGTATTTTAATTATGCAACTTTCTGTTACTATAACAAAATCCCTGATGTAGACTATTTATAAGGAAGAGGTTTATTGAGATAGGATTTGGCCAAGTAGTTAAGATGCTGCACAAACTGTATTCAAGCCGCAACACATTATTAACTAGCAAACTTTAATAATTTAAATTAGAACTGCAGGAATTTCAGTTTCAAAAATTTATAAGTTAGGATAGAGTAAAAAACTGGGGTACTGTGAGTTAAACCTCCTCTTTGGCTACCCACATTCCATCCACAGGAAAGTGCCTCGAATCAAGTCCTGCCTCTACTTCTGAGGCATTGGTAACGTACAGCCTCGGAGGCAAAGTGATAGTTCAATACTTGGGTTCTTACTACCTGGATGGATTTCCTGGCTCCTGGCTGCAGCCGGCCCAGTGTTGACTGTTGCTTACATTTGGGAAGTAATCTATTACACAGGAGATCAGAGTTAGAAAGGATCCCTTATATTTAAGGCCTGTACTATTCAGTTCTTCATGGTACACTGGGATCAATAGCTCAGACGCTCATTTGCCCAAATCTAAATGTTTATACATCTGCTTTACCCAGAGAACCACATTTTTTGGACATATAGAACCTGGCTGCTCTGCATGTCCCACGAAACCACACCTAGCATCTGCCAGCTAAAGATAACTCTATGGTTATCAAAAACCCCCAAGGCTCTGCTTCCCTTCTGAGTTCTCAGCCAGACTCCCCGTCTCACCATTGTGTAATATTATCTAGACAAAAAACACCCTCTCGGTCACTTCTCCCCTCAAAGTTCCTTCACCTTTCCCCCCTACTAGGTGGTGGTTCCACATCTCTGTCTCCTGAGGGCTCTGGGGGACTTTCCCTTTTGCAAGCAATCTGTCAAGGATCACCTTTAAAAAGCTCTGTGTTACTGGTAGTGTTTTCCCAAGTCCTTGAAGTCAAGAAAAAAACTTTGTTGCGGGAGGGGTGGGGACATAGGCAGAGCAGAGAGCGGAGAGTGGGGACAGTAACAGGAAGTCATGCTAGAGAGAGAACCTCATCTGCATTTTTCTTTCACATATTTCCTGTCAAGAAAGAAAAAACCAGGGGCTGCTGCTGGAGTACACTAATCCTCTGCCCTGTGGTGCTAGCATCCCACATGGGCACCAGCTCAAGTCCCAATTCCTCCAACTCCCCTCCAGCTCCCTGCTTATGGCTTGGGAAGCAGAAGAGGACACTTTCTGTGATTCTGCACCTGCCTCGGAGACCCTGAAGACGCTCCTGGCTTTGGATGGGCTCAGCTCTGACTATTGTGGCCATCTGGGGAGTGAACCAACAGATGGAATATATTTCTCTCTCCTCTCTTTGTAAATCTGCCTTTCCAAAAAAAATTTTTTTAAAAAAGGAAAGGAAATTGAATTCTAGTACCCAAAACGCTGATGGAAACTTCAGAGAAAGCCTCTCCCATGCGTTTCCAGAAAGCAATCATGTGAAAGACGAGGCACACAGAGGCGCTGGGATGTTACATAATCTGTCCTTGCTTATTCAGTTGTGATTTGAACCTAAAGAATAGGTTTATAAACTCAGTGCTTAAATTGCAGTAAGACTCAAAATAATATATATAACACTTAGTAGATGAAGGTTCAATATAATTTAGTGGAGGGAAGTTTTTAAAAAAATTTTTTTAAAGATTTACTTATTTTTATTGGAAAGTCAGATATACGGAGAGGAACAGAGACAGAGAGGAAGATTTTCCATCTGCTGATTCACTCCCCAAGTGGCAGATATGGCCAGAGCTGGGTTGATTCAAAGCCAGGAGCCAGGAGCCTTCTCTTGGTCTCCCGTTTGGATGTAGGGTCCCAAGGCGTTGGGCAGTCCTCAGCTGCTTTGCTAGACCACAAGCATGGAGCTAGATGGAAGTGGAGCAGGCAGGACACAAACTGGTACCCATGTGGGATCCTGGCATGTGGAAGGCAAGGACTTTAGCCACAAGGCTACCACACTGGGCCTAGTGGAGGGAAGTTTTCAATGTAAATCTGCCCTCTGAAAATTGGATCATTTTAATCTATCTAATAAGCTGACAATAGGTGGATAATCAGAAAAGAATATACAAGTTTTCTGGCATGACTGTAAATGAAGTGATGCGCACAGAATGGGAGCCAGTGCAGTGGCATGGCAAGATGGTCCTCTGCCCTGTGGTACCAGCATCCCGGATGGGTACCAGTTCATGTCCCAGCTGTTCCTCTTCTGATCCATCTCTCTGCTTACAGCCTAATCAAGTAGCAGAGGATGGCTCAATTTGTTGTGACTCTGTGCACACAAGGGAAGAAGCTCCTAGCTCTCAGCTTCAGATCAGTTCAGCTCCAGCCATTGCAGCCATCTGGGGAGTGAACCAGTGACTGGAAGAGCTTCTCTCTTTGTCTCTCGTAAAATGTACCTTTCAAATTAAATACATCTTTTTTAAAAAAATGGAACTAACCCCTAGGTAGAGCAAACAACAGGAGAGGGTTTGAGCTCGCGGGAGGAGTGATGCGGGGCACAGGGAACAAGGTCTGAGTGTGCAGGTGAAGACTCCCAGGTAGAGCTCGTCAGTCATCCCTAGGGTCGGTCGCAGACCTCCCAGCTCTCCTTCCTGTGGAAAGATCTTCCCAGGGCACAAAAGGGAGGCGTCAGAGCCTCTGCCTTCCTCTCTGTTGACTGATGTGGACAGACTGTGTTTGTTTTTATAGGACGGCATTACAGGGAATCCCTGTAGAGGTCTGCGGAGGTCTGCAATTTCTCTGAAGAACCAAATCAAAATATGCTGAAGAAATACATTTGGGATATTTTTCTTTCCCACATCTGTTTGCTATTGTTGTACGGATCTAATGCCCATATATGTGTCTTGCTCTAGATTCTCTCCCAAGGTGAAATGCTGTGCCTCGTCATTTGGAAAGCATTTGCAAGTATCACTTCCCACAAGAATATATATATATTTTTTTAAACTTGAGAGGGGCATGACCGGCAGCTGGGGATAGGGAGGCACACACTCCCATCTGCTTATTTACTCCTCAAATGCCTGAAATAGCCAAGGCTGGGCTGGACTCAGCTCAGAGCTGGGAACTCCAGGTCTTGAATACAGGTGGCAGAAACTTAAGCCACCACCTGCAGCCTCCCAGGTTCTCATGCAGGAAGCTGGAATTGGGGGCTGGAGGCAGGACTTGGCCTCAGGCATTCTGATGTGGGCATTTCAGCCACCAAGCCAACACCTGCTTCTGAATCCTTTTCTAACTAGGTTAATCTTTTCCCTCTAAAGATCTCTCTTTTTTTAAGATTTATTTATTTTTATTACAAAGTCAGATATACAGAGAGGAGGAGAGACAGAGAGGAAGATCTTCCATCAGATGACTCACTCCCCAAGTGACCACAACGGCCGGTGCTGTGCCCATCCGAAGCTGGGAACCTGGAACCTCGTCCGGGTCTCCCACATGGGTGCAGGGTCCCAAGGCTTTGGGCAGTCCTGGACTGCTTTCCCAGGCCACAACCAGGGAGCTGGATGGGAAGCAGGGCTTCTTGGGATTAGAACCGGTGTCCATATGGGATCCTGGGGTGTTCAAGGCGAGGACTTTTACAACTAGCCCACTGTGCTGGGCCCTAAAGATCTCTTTTGATGTCTAAAGTATTGCAGTATTTGGCTCATGACTCTTCACTTTATTGACGATTGTGGCTGAGTGATTTATCTATACTGGAATTCAAAAGGGATCTCTAATTAACTGACTAAACCAAAGAAGGGAAGCAAGGGTCGGGGTGGCCACACAAAACCCAGCACGACAAAGATTTAGAATTTAATTATCACCTCTATAGTTAGCATCCTAATGCTAGCCTCTATTTGGAGAGCCTCACAGAACTTTAGGCTCTGATCAAACAAAGCAGTAAGTAATCTACCTAAGCCAGGCAGGAGCTCCCTTTGGTGACACAGCATTTCCACAGTATGCTGGCTTCCCGTCACTGGTCAACTCAGGGAAGGCCATGAACACCATAGATCTACCAAAGACCCACACGCGAGCTATACATACATTATATATATACACTACTCACTCCTAGCTTTAATCTGTAAAATTCCCCATTCTTAATTCCTTGGGAGTTAAGCAACAGCTGCCCACATCCTGGTTTTGAATGTTACAAAATGAATACCTACTTTCTTCCACTACTGCTGTGTCAGAGATGGACTTGCAGAGGGTTAGCTTAATGGACAGGGTTGTGGTGGGTTTTTTTGTGTGGGTTTTTGTTTTGTTTTTTTTTTTTTTTTTGGTTTTGCTTTGTTTTTCCGACAGGAAGAAGTACTTATAGCATCATTTTTACAAATATTTATTTTGTTTATTTGAAAGTCATAGTGGGGGCCTGGCTTGGTAGCCTGGCAGCTAAAGTCCTCGCCTTGCATGCATCGGGATCCCATATAGGCACTGGTTCTAATTCCAGCAGCCCTGCCTCCCATCCAACTCTTTGCTTGTGGCCTGGGAAGGCAATTGAGGATGGCCCAAAGCCTTGGGATCCTGCACTTGTGTGGGAGACCCAAGCACCTGGGCCATCTTCTGTTGCTTTTCTAGGCACACTAATAGGGAGTTCCATTGGAAGTGAAGCATCCAGACACAAACAGGTGCTCACATGTGATGCTGGTGCTGCGGGCTTCACATTAACCTGCTGTAGCACAACACTTGTCCCTATGGCAGTATTTAAGAAGGGAGAAATTTCTCTCACATCCCAGCTCCACTTCCAAGAAATCACTCATTCACTCATTTATTCAAGAACATCTAGAACACAGGAGGAGGCTTTAAGCAAACAAATGTGTGTTGTTATAAAGAGCAAAGAAAGAGAGACAATCAAAAACACATGATCAAGAAGGAGATGAAAGCCTTTCAGAGAAAGTAGACTAAAACTTTAAAAAAAATGTATGTATCTGAAAAGCAGAAACAGAGACCCTCCACATATAACACACTTCCTCTCTCTCTTTCTCTTTCTCTCTCTCTATCTCCCTGCCTCCCATTCACTGTTTCACTCCCCAAATACCAGCAGTAGACCAGGCTGAAGCCAAAATGTAGCAAGTCTCCATGTGGGACCTACTGGAGCCATCATTGTCGTCTTCCAAGAAAGCTGGAGTCTGGACCCAAAGATGGATACCAAACCCAGACATCCCGGTAGTAGACCCAAAGATAGTACCAGACCCAGACATGCCAGCAGTGGCCCCAGGGGTGTTAACCAGCATTTTCACTGCTATACCCGCTTCCAGCCCAAACTCTCCAGATCAAGACATCTTGAGCCATTACGGATGCTAGCTAGAAAGAAAGGGCTGGTCCTGGAGTAAGATCCTGTAACTGCCAGCAGCAAGACTAGGTACCAGCTGAAAAAAAAAGTTGCTTTGATCTAGAAAGGTTGAAGCATTTTTTAATGCAAATCTGGGGGAAAAGAGAAGTTCAAAGTGTTTACATAGACCCTACAATGGCTATAAAGAATAGGATTATTTAATGCAACTTTGGGGATAGGAGGACCCTCTGGGAAAAGTGAGTGTTGTTTTTGCATTCATTGGAATTGTGAGCAGAATACTAGGGACTTCTGGCTGTCACACTCCCCGGGGGGCAGGTGTGTGTGAGTGTGTGTGTGTGTGTGTGTGTGTGTGGAATTTGAGACAAGATCTCAGCAAATATTCCAGGCTGTGGAACAGTTTCTTGTTTGTTTGTTCTGAAGTTGTTGCTGGTTACCTTCTTTTTTCTCTTCCTCTGTATTCTCTGATTATATCTAGGCCTTCTTGAAAACTCCTATCAGGAACATCTAGGCCAAGAGTTTTACAGAATGAGTAAGAATTTTCCAGAGTGGAAAAAAAAATCAACCACCATTCCAGCTGCTGAGGCTCAGAAGACAACAGTCCAGGAAGGCCCTCGGCAGCACCTTCTCTCCCCCCACGTATGTTCCTCACCGGAAGCCAGCGAAACTAGAAACCCTCCTCCACAAGGGGGGTTTCAGAAACACAGAACCTCTTGACCCCTGAAGCTGGTCCTAAAACCCCAAAATGTTACCCTAACTTCTCTCCACCTTTATGTGCCAGAGCTGGCCATAAGGAAATTCAGACCCTCATTTCAGGTGGGCTCTGTCTTATGCCTTAAACCTGGTGGGAAAAAACTATATATATATGGTATACTAAATATATATATACCATATATATATGTGTGTGTATGTATCACAACTGAAAATCCAAGAAGAAACTGTGCAAGTCTATTTTCATTTGTGTGTGTCCTTTCTATCCAATTCCATTTCTATATGGTTGCCAGTATTTCACTAAACCTAAAGAGAAATAGGGGCTCCTTTGGAATCTTCTATCTTAAGGTTCCTGTGTCCCGTGAGACTATGACGAGCTCAATTTATTGTGCTCTTCTCCTGGGAACCTGCTTTTTGTTCCAGGGTGTTGGTCACAGTCCTTTGTGATAAGACCATCCCCTTTCACCCTGTGCATAAAGTCTGTCGTATTTTGACAGTGAGGAAAATTTTAGTGTCTAGGTGGTTATGAGGAATGGGGAGAGTGGTAGAAAGCAAAGCCAAAGAGCTTGAGGACCATCCCAATCTGATGAGAAGCAGCTATATTATGCAATTTGAAAGAAGAACAATTATTTGCACACTACCAACACTGGAAATGAGGCCCTGCCTGAATCATCTTGCTCAGAAGCACAGGGGTGGGCAGAATTTTAAGCAGCAACACTGACCCTCAGATGCTGTTCTAAGGAGCTGCTTCTGCAAGGGTGTCTCTCTTCATCACATTTGACAGCTTTGCCAGCCATCTATTTGATAATCACCCATGCTGTTTTTATTAGTCAAGCATGGTGGTAACAGGGCCCACTAGAAATTCGCAAATGACAAGTCCATGTGGCAATCCAATCTGAATCGAAACTCTGAGAAGAACAAATGGTCATTACCCTGAAACCCATCTGTTAAACTGAAGACCCATGTCCCTGCTTCCCCAGCAACAAAAGTTATCCTAACAGACATGCAGCGAACAACCTGGACACACTTACAAAACTGTAAACACTCACCTGCTGGCTTATTTGCCCACATTCCATCACCGCGAGGCCTCACCTCTCCCAGAACTCTTGCAAGTACACAGAAATACAAAGCATCTTAGCATTTGTATCTTCACTCTCTTGTCCAAGCAGTGAACTGAGGGTGAGGAATACAGACATATAGGGGTATGCTCAGGGGCTACCTGTCCTGAGTCTGTCTGCAGGAAGCGACAGAGCAAGCAGGTACCAGGGAGGCCCAGAGTCAAAGTGCCAGAGCAATGGAAACACACGACCAAGAGAGTGAGCCCCTCTCTATCACAGGGCCTTTAAGGGGGCTTGTGAGGGGAGTGATTACACAACAACGCAATACCACCCCCCTCAGTTTCCAGGTGACAATAGATGGGAGTCACAGGTGGGTAGAAAGGATTATGTGGGTGGGGAGAGGTGTGAGCTTCAAGCTCATGACACTGAACAAGCTGCCTAAGACCACAACAGAGTGGACGTGGGAAGGAGTCCTCTGACATCTGAATGAAATGATGGGTTCTCTCCCCCTGCTGTGGTTGGTAATCTTTCTCTTTCAAACGCAAGGAGGCACCTAGCATCGGTTTAGGTGATTGGCAACTGCTTGTCTCTGCCACCATATTCTCTATTACTCTTGCTTCTGACCTTTCCAACACTAAAACCTCTTGAGGAAGCAAAGAATAGAGAAATATGTATTGGATGTGTTGAATATGTAATGAAATAGATTTTAACAGAACAAGCTGCTGGTCCCTAGGGCTGTGAAGTTTCAGTTAATAACAAAGCGAAGGCAGTACAACAAAGGGCTTCTCCATTGGTAGGATTGGCATCAGATAGCCCAAACGAATCAACAGACAAATGAGTAAACAAATTTCCTAGGAGATCGTTTGATTTTTGCTTCAGACATCCCATAAAATCCTACAGATAAAAGCTCAGTGGCTTGATCCTAATACTTTACCGTTATAAACGAAAAAGCATTTTATAGGAAGAGACCTACAAGGGTATTCAGTCCTACAGGGGTCTTAAAGAGGCATGGCAAGGGTCTGGCAGTGAAATACAGATGTGAAATCTGAGAGTAATTTTTGTTGCTTTATTAAGTGTTCCTCATGGAATTTTTCCAAAAATAGGCCATGTCATCATTCAACAATTACCTTTCTACGTACAGGATTTTGTACGCATAAGACGCTTAGACATTTTCTAATGTTTAAGGGAAACGTTTAATGTTTAAGGGGAGGGAGCCCCTCTTAGACAACCAAGGAGTTGAAAAACCTGTAGATGCTGACTCTAAGTATTCTCTAGTTGCAATGAAGCTCAGTCAACAAGCCCCAACCTCTTGGAGTTCACTAGTCATCCAGCATGCAGAGAGTGTTAAGGGAATCTATCATAAACCTCCATTTGAACACAAAATGGCTGTAACTAGGTGGGGGAGGGCAGGGTGGGAGGAAGGAGGCTTGGATTTGTAAAACGGGAGGGGAGAAGCTGTGTGTAATTCATTAGAACAAATAGATCATATACTATAGAGTGATAACAACAGGAGAAGATGGTTGAGGGGTATATGGAAACTGCACTACCTCACAATTTTTGTTTTGTACATTTAAAAGTATTCTGAAATAAAGTTTATATTAAAAATAATAAAATTTTAAAAGGAACAAGGAATTCCTTGATACTTAATACTACTCTGCAATATTCTGAAAGGTAAAAATGCCAATATCTTAAATCCTGCTCCATTTAGAATTTCAATATTCCTGCAGTTTTGGCTGAGTTTTATGTTTGTAATATAGTATTGTCTTGCTATCTAAAACAGACACTTCCACATGTTCCACATATATATTGGTTTATGTAAATATACTTCTATAAACATTTTTCTGAGTTGCAAATAAAACATTTGCAGCAAAATCAGTAACAAATAGAATATAGAAGTTAATTATGATACCTTTAATGCATTAATTCTAAACTTTAGACAGTTTTCAGTCTTCTTTATGAAAGAAATGTACGAACTGTACCCTTGATTGTACCTCTACAAATAGGACATTTTCTTAGAGAAGGGGCACAATCTTTGCATACAACTAGGTGACCACAAGGAATAAACACGACAGACACCTCTTTGTCCATACACACTTTACATGTTCTTTCTTCTTGTAATCGCCGCAATTGTTCTTCCATTGGTAAATCTAAAAGAAGGAAAGAATTTTTAGCCAATAGCCATTTGCTTCTCTTTCCATGAAAAACCAAGAAAATAAAAGCAATGTTTTCTACTAATTTAAAGTGTTAATGCTATTACCTGAGACATTTTCTGTAAGAATATACTTGATGTCCTTTTGCACTAAGGGGAAAAAAGGAAAGCATTACTATGACAAACATAAGCAACAGTTAGCCCTAGAGTGTCTTTTCAAAGGAACAGCTTCATTTTGGATCAAATATGAATAATGCCAAGGCAACAAAAGTTTTTCTCTTATACAATTTATGTTTATGAATTAAATTGAATTATTTCCAATAATCACCAATTATTATTGAAATCCTACTTTCAGTTGAATGGAAAATTCCCAGAAATAACTTCTTAGCACTCACCAAATAAACGCTGGTATAATATAGGATCAGTTTCTTGTAAAGATTCTTTAAATATGGTGGCTGCCGTATTTCCTTTTACTAGAATTGTATCAATCAATTCTCTGGCTTGAAAAGATGTCTGTGTTTTCTGTTTAATAATAACATGCTCTTGCTCATTAATCACTCCAGAAGTTAGAAGACGGTTTACAATTGGAATCACGCAGCTCAAGTGTTGGGAAAGTGCCATTCGATTCTTCCGGATTAACACTAGGTCACCTTGGTAAGATAAAAACAAGCATGTTCAAACTCTGCTTATAGCCTTCTTCCCACACCTGAATGGAAACTATCCTTCATTCACAGCGAGGCACTGATGTTCATCTCCAGGCTGGGGCTAGCTAGTCCCCTGTACTTACTTATTAATGGTGCAAATTAAAAGACAGACTGACCAGAGCACTGATTAAGCACCTAACATGTATTAAATAATTTTACCTTAACTGAGCCCTTTGTGGTAGGTACTAGCATCCTCATTTAACACACTGAGATAATGCAGCCACAGTGAATCAAGTAAATTGAAAGCACTGTAGCCACCATCTGCCATGCCACGATCCCATGTGGGTGCTAGTTCAAGTCCCAACTGTTCCACCTCCCTCCCAGCTCCGTGCTAATGGCCTAGGAAAACACAGAAGATAGTCCAAGTGCTTGGGCCCCTGCACCCACATGGGAGACCTGGAAGAAGCTCCTGACTCCTGGCTTCTGCCTGGCCCAAGCCTTGCCATTGTGAATGGCCATTTAGAGAGTGAACCAGCAGAGAGGAAAAATCTGTGTCTCTCTCACCTCTCTCTGAAACACTGCATTTCAAATAAGTAAATAATATCTTTTTACAAAAAGAATCTAATGAAATAGAAATTTCAATTCAAACTACTCAAATGGGGAAAGGCAAAAATCAAGAGAATTTAATTTTTTCTTAAATTATTATTCTGCCATAAAATGTCTTCAATATTCTATATTAAGCTGAAATTTTAACCATTTTCCCTGAATTAAGCATATTGCGACTACCTACTTTACAGTAAGGAGAAAATGTCAATAATTTTTATTTTAAGAGAGAAAAAGGGTTCTCCATTCACTTGGCCAAAATGGCCCCAAATGGCCACACTTATTAAATAGCCAGAGCTGAGACGATTGGAAGCTGGGAGCCAAAAACTTTCTTTGGTCCTCCTACATGGGTACAGGGTCCCAAGAACTTGGACCACCATCCACTGGCCTCCCAGGCCATAAGCAGGGAGCTGATTCAGCAGTGAAGCAGCCACGACACGAACTGGCACTTACTATGGAATGCCGGCGCCACAGCGCTGAGATCAGAATTCAATGACCACTGCTATGTCTCACAGGATCATCTAACTCCCCACTTAAAGATCAAAACTGTCTTAATAATATGACTTAGGAATCTAATATTTCTTAATTATCATATATTTTACCATGATCCATAAAGCTACTTTTGTAACCTAACAGTTGAAATTGGGGCTGTCAGAAGAACTACTTTGGAAGAGATGATTGTTGGATTTAAACACTGACTATGTCAAGTAATTAAATAAATAAATATGAGTATTTTAAAAAGTGGTGCCTAGTCAAGAAGTCAAGGCTACAGATATATTTTGAAGATCTCTAAGAATAAATGAGAACAGACTAGATCTTAGGATAGTGTCTGGCACAGAGTCAGTGTTTCATAAATATCTGATGAACAAATGGACAACAAAGCCTTAGTGATTTAGAATAGGAACTCAAAAATAGTAGCAAAAGGAGATATGAAGATTATAATCTATTAAATTGTGTTCATTGAGGGAGGGTCGGGAGTGAAATGACATTAAGGTACTAAGTATCGTGATATTTGTGAAATTTGTCCAGTTTATATAAATAGAAAACAGTCTTCATTGGGATAGTAGCGATATATTAGAAAATAAAACTAATAAAAATAATTTATACTTAGTATTGAAGTATGTTAACTTTTCAGTCTAAGTTTTATTTTTTAATAAGAAATTTTGCTTAAGAGGATTACAGAGAGAGAGAGAGAGAGAGAAACAGAGAAAGAGATCTTCCATCTGCTGGTTTACCCCTTAAAGGTTTGCAGCAGCCAGAACTTGTCCAGTACAAAGCTGGGAGCCAGGAGCTTTTCCAAGGTCTTCCACAAGGGGGCAGGGGCCAGGTTCTGGGCTGTTCTCTCCTGCTTTCCCAGGCCGTTAGCAAGGAGCTGGATTGGAAGTGCAACAGGCAGGACACAAACCAGCGCGATACGGGATGCTGGTGTCACAGGTGAAAGTTAGTTTGCTTTGTCACTGCACCATCCCCGCTAAGATTTATTTTTTTAATTACCTTTTACATAACTTAATATAATGAGTTCTCCAAAGTTCTTAAGATCACTGACGGTTGATTGCTAACAGCTGGAAAAAGTCTGATTTCAAAGTCATAGACTGTTTCATGGCCTAAGATCTAAATATTCTTTTTTTAAAAAAATATTTTTTTGCAAAGGCAGATGTACAGAGAAAAGGAGATACAGAAACATCTTCTGTCCACTGGTTCACTCCCCAAGTGCCTGGGGCAATGCCTGGAGCTGCGCTCCAATCCAAAGCCAGGAGCCAGGAGCTTCTTCCAAGTCTCCCACGTGGGTGTATGGTCTCAAACCTTTGGGCCATCATCCACTGCTTTTCCAGGCCACAGGTGGAAGCTGGAAGGGAAGTGGAGCAGCAAGGAGACTAACTAGTGCACACATGGTATCCCACTGTGTGCAAGGTGAGTTCTTTAGCCACCAGGCTATTGCACCAGGCCCAAGATCTAAATATTCTTTAATTATTCTCATATTCTGGAAAAAATATATCCTAAATTGCTTCTTTAATCACACACCATGAATAAATTATTCACCCACTGTTCTTGTGAAAATGAACCTCATTATTCATTCAATCATTCAAAAAGCACTGGTTGAGTACACATGTTAGCAGAAAGCACAGGAAGCGGATGAAGATGGAATGGTGAAGCTGAGATGCTAAGGCTCCTTGTGACAAGTGTAAATCATCGTACATCACCTTGGGATCACCTCTGGAGACTTTCTTTGGAAGAAAGGAAGTTAATTTTCTCTGGGAGAAATAGGTAAGTGGTTTTAGATATGGGGTGGACAGTGTCTCAACAATTGCTGAGATGCTGTGTGTTTTCTGAGCGACAGCTGCCACACGGGCTAAAACTGGAAAGACTGAGAGGACCATGTCGGAAAGAGCAGCCTCGTTTAATCTTGACTTCACAGTGAGGAAGGTAATTGTGCTGGACAAAGATGAACTTGAACTATGTTGCTGCTGCACTGGTGCTGTTCAGGACTGAGGAATCAGGAAATGGCCGATGCTGTATTTCTATGGTCTTGTTAAGTATCTCTGGATCACACCAGAAGACAAGTTTGTCTTTATGGGCAGGGATAGGGTTAATCCCTCCCTGAACTAAGTAGACAACTGGTTTAATCATGCTAGGAAGAAAGATTCCAGACAGTCTTGGATACAGATAAGGGGTACTTTTCTTTTTTCTGGGCTTTGATAAATGCTTCAGATTCTCCCTGTCACGTTCTGTAAACTGGCCAGAGCTATACAGAGGTAAACCAGGAGCCAGACAGAGAAACTTATGAGGATGGGTTTAGGGACATTAGAGAATTCACTTCCAGTTACAGCTGTAAACCCCCACATGTAATGCAGTGCCCTCTGTTATCCCTAAGTCTCCAGCGAGAGCTTGTGAAAAGCTGAAGTCTGTTGCAGCTGTGTTAAAGGGAGTTATTGGACTGGGTCACACTTGGGAAAGAAGGAAGCACTTCTCTTTGTCTAGGCTAGAGTGCCGAGAGCAGTCAGAGGAGCCAGATGAGAATGGACATGCTCAGAGGAAGAGACGTTGTGAAGGGCATACAAGGCAGAACAGAATAGTAGACACGGCCAGGATGGAAGGACTAGGGTAATCTGTCGTCAGAGAATGTGAAACAGCACCTGGGGCCTTGCCTATATATCAGAGTGCCACTGGGGAGAAGGCAGTTCCCGTGTGGACACGAAGGGACTAATCATGGCTTGTGCATTAGTTCACAGTCAAAGCTGAGACAGACGATTGTCCTGACAATTGATACTGATGATAAGCAACATTTTCTGTCTCCATGCAGATTAACAGCAGAGAGGGATGAACAACTATTGGGGATGAAAAATGTGTCTTGAATAACTGCATGCAAAGACAACCACTCAGAGTAAAAACATGAACTAAGGAAAAAACAATACTTGCATTTATTGCATGCATTTTCAGCTTAATGACCAAATTAAATATAATTTAATGGGACGTATTTTTTTTTTTAGAATTTGAATTAAGAATATTAACCACAGGAAAATGTAACTAGGTTGGCTGAACTGATGAGCGTGTTTTCAGTAGCTTTGAAAGGTTGATGATCCAATTCTTGTGGAAATAGACTATATCAACAATACAAGTACCTGATTCTTTTTCCTCAGTTGCTCTTTCCTTCTCCTCTTCCCTTATTTCATCTTCTGCGTTCAGCAAATCCAACACCAGATCACTGATGGTTTTGTAGTTCTCTCCAGTTGCCAGGATTTTGCTCTGCACTGTCTGTTTCACCAGCCTTCTGCTAAAGCCCATGTCCAAAGCAGCTTTAACCACAGGCGTATTCATCATGACTGCATCTTCTGGATGGTTTTCTCCAGGTCCAAAATGAACAACTATGGAACAGAAAGTTTCATACGCAATAAGAGTCTGCATATTTTTTCAACTGAAAGATACTACATGATCAAAAAGATAAAATCCAGAAAGTCTATAGGTAGTATTATTTTGTGCTAAGATTGTACTAAGACTGGAGAGGTGGCATAGCACTAAAGCCACTGTTTGTGACCGGCATTCCATATGAGTGCCAGTTCAGGACCTAGCTGCTCCACTTCCAATTCCACTCCCTGATAACGTGCCTTGGGAAGACAGTGGAAGATGGTCCAAGTGTCCCGCACCCATGTGAGAGATCCAGCAGAAGCTCTTCGATCCTGGCTTCAATCTGGCCTGGCCCTGATGCTGTTGCCATTTGGGAATGAACCCACAGATGGAAGATCTCTCTATATATATCTCTTCCTCTCTCTCAAATAAATGAATTAATTTTTAAAAATGAAGAGCCTTTCTTTCTACTGTAGGTAGAATGAATAAATGAGTTTCCTAAATCAAATAATTTCATAGATTTTTAAGAGTCCACAGTCTTCAATTTCCTCTACTATTACAATGGCTTTCTACAATATCTCTTCCTTCTAGA
This sequence comes from Ochotona princeps, assembly GCF_030435755.1. NCBI lineage: Eukaryota > Metazoa > Chordata > Mammalia > Lagomorpha > Ochotonidae > Ochotona > Ochotona princeps. The sequence goes on from NC_080835.1 coordinate 85,245,483, forward strand.
ATGTTCTCAAGAACACAACCAGAGTGACTTTTAAAATCATGGATCTGGAGGCTGGCTTTGCAATGCCAGCATTACATGTGGGTGCAGGTTCAAGTCCTGGCTGCTCTACTTCCCATCTAACTGTTACTGCTCCTGGGAAGGCAGCAGAAGATGACTGAAGGTCTTGGGACCCTTTACCAACATGGCAGATTCCTGGTTACTGGTTTGGCCTAGTCCAGCTCCAGCTACTGCATCCATTTGAGAAGTAAACCAGCAGATGGAGGATCATTTTCTCTCTCCTTCTTGCACTCTCTGCTTTCCAAATAAACAAAATTGATCTTTTTTAAAGAAATGAAAAAATAACTGGGGCCAGTGTGGTGACTTATCAGGCTAATCCTTCGCTTGCAGCACCATCCCCTATGTGCACTGGTCTGTATCCCGACTGCTCCAGTTCTGATCCAGCTCCCTACTTATGGCCTGGAAAAGCAGCACAGTGTGGCTCAAGCCCTTGCACCCCTGCACCCATGTGGCAGACCTGCAAGAAGCTCCTGGCTCCTGGATTTGGATTAACACTCTCTCTCCTCTCTCTCCTCTCTCTCTCTCTGTAACTTTGACTTTCAAGTAAAATAAATCTTTAAATAAGTAAAATAATTGCCTCTCATGCATTCTCATACTACACTTCACTTCTCTTATAATGGCCTTTCCCCTATCTGTGTGGTTATTTGTGTCCTATAGATTATTAGCTCATGAGAGCCGAAACTACATTTATTCTGTCCTCTATTCTTCCCTTAGATCAGCAGATACACAATAAATTAGGAATCAAATTGAAAGATAATACAAAGATGGGCTCATTCAAATTTTAACTAATCAGGGCCAGAGCGTATCATGGTGAGTAAAACTGTTGCTTGTGATGCCAATATCCCATACAAATGCTGTTTTGAGTCCCAGCTGCTCCAGTGGAGGATGGCCCAAGTACTTGGACCCTGCACTTATGAAGGAGACCCAGAAGAAGGTCCTGGCTCTTGGCTTCAGATCAGTTCAGCTCTGGTCATTGTGGCCATTTGGGTAGTGAACCAGTAGATGGAAGATCTTTCTCTGTGCCTGTCCTTCTCTATAAATCTACTTTTCAAGTAAAGATGAATAAAATCTTAAAAAAGAAAGAGTACATATTCTACCCTACTCACATCACAGAAAGAATATGTTATCGATTTAATGTTATGATACATTTGTTTCCACACTGGTCCAAGAATCAGGGATGAGTTAGATGTCTGTAGTTATTAAGACTATAGGTGCTCAAGTCTTAGCCTTAGATATGTTGATTCATTTCAGGTCTGAGAAACTAGAAAAGTTCTCTAAGCAAATTTGATACACACTCAAACCTGAATGAAATCAACATAATGTATTTGAAAGTGTGCTGAAAGTATTAACTGACACAAATATACATTATTCTTATTAATTTCCGATCTCAACAGTACCAAACAGTTGCATTACAATGCAGCATTCAATGTACTTACTTGGTGGCTCTGCAATTTCATCTTCTGGAGTATCTGATGTGGATAACAGCTATAGGAGGCAAAAATGTATGTCAATTAAAACACAGATCTTATCCTGATATTGCAATAAAAACAAATCAATAGACAATTTTATTCAACTTACTGCAGAATGACTTACTAGAAAAATATATTTTAATCATAGACATTGTTCATTTAGATTCAAAAGCTATTCTCACTTGATCTTAGCCAAAAGGCCGAGAAGCAATCACAAGCTATTCTCTAGGCAAAAACTAGCAGAGTTTCTGTGTTAATGTATATCTGAAACTTATTTTCATTGGGCAGGAAGAGTCACACCTTTTCAGTGATCCATGAAACATTCGATTGCCTTTCATTGCCAGCTCTCACCTTCCCTGGGTCACCTCTGAGATAAGTGAAGTCCTACGTCAGTCACTGACTCTGGCGGAGAGCTGTTTAACTATCAAAGTATTTTCAGAGTAGTTTTCAAAAACCCATAAAACCACTTATTATGGAAAGTTCTTACAAAAAACTGTATGGATTTGAAAGTTATTATGCTTCAAAATATATTTTAATCCCATTTTTCATAAACTCTTGAAATGCCATTGCATAAATTTTTACCTGCTATTCTAAAATTAGAAAGAACAACAGGATTCTTTGTCCTAAATTCTTTTTAAGAAAAATATTCATAGCAAAACTATTATTGCTACTACTATGGCCAGTTTCCCCCCTCAGTTTAATCTATTGCAACTTGATCAGAGAAACACTTTTTAAAAATCTACCAAATTCATTGTTAGGATGTTACTAATTAAGAATATATATTTCTCCAAATAGTAGTGGCTTCTAAGATAATTTTGAGGTTTATAAAGAAATGCATTTCTAAAACACCTCTTGTTTTAATTTTTTTAAAATATGGAATGCTGGAGAGTACATAATCTGGGAGTGAGTGTAGCCTAGAAGGGAAATAGTGGGCACCTCCTTCGGGGCTACCACTCTCATTGGACAGCACGAACACCAGGACGGGGCAGGGGTGGCTGTACAGAAGGGCACCTGCCAGTAGGTGTGTGGGCTGGATAGTAGGTTGGTTGGGTTGAGCTGGGCTTCAATGCCCATTGACATGTGCAAGAGCTAAACAGGATGTGGGACAGACTTGACAAGCGTGCGGTGCGTACTGGCAAGCATGGGAACCAGGGTAGGGGGCAGAACTGGTGGGGGTTATGGGGAGTCACCCCAACTAGGCTGCAGCTCCAACTGGTTTGCGTGAGGACCGAGCATGAAGTGGGCAGGATCGAACTGGACTACAACACCCGTTGGTTCACGAGGAAGACAGGGCTGGAAACAGAACGAACCCAGCAATCCCAACAACCAGCATGAGCATAAACTGATTGGTGTGACGGACGGTGTCAGACGCTGTACTAGCAAACTCGCTCAAGAATCAGGTTTGGGATCATCTCCGATCAAGTTTCTTTGGAGATCCCTCCAACTGAACTGCTGATCTTAGGACCCGAACCATGAAGAGACTGTCAGCCAGTGGATTCTGAATAGGGTTCATTGCGATTGGAATTGAGAGATTGGCAGCAATCCAGAACTGATGAATTATCAAAACTATATGAGCAGGACCCTCAGAGCGCGCCTTCCATTGGGGATCTGGGATGGGTGGGAGGTTGGGTGGGGCTTTTCCCTTTGTTTTTTTCCCTGACCCCAGACACAGGGTAAAATGATATTGATGTGGAAACAATGGTATTACCCACTTTCAAAAAAAAAAAAGGTTAATAAAAAAGCAAGTATTGTTGCAAAAAAAATAAAATCAAATAAAATATGGAACGCTTCACAAATTTGTGTGTCATAAAACACCCTTTGTATTTTCTATAATTATAGAAATTAAGAATTTCCTATAATTATAGAAAAAACAGCTTTTCTCTTGTTAATCAATGATTAAAAAACAAACAAGCAAAAACAATAAAATGACCCTTTCCTACCTGTTCAAGTAGATGAGGGTAACTGGCCTGAACTTGACTGATGAATTCCTGCCCTTTAATTCTTATCAAGTATTCACACCTAAAATGGAAACAAAATAAAGTTTGGGTAGATTATTTTCTAAAAGTCAAATGCAAATATTATCATGCAAATTCTCCATCTTTGGGTGTTTGCTCCATTTCAAATCTAGTTCGGCATTTGTCAAGTTTACTAGAACATTTTTCCTTTTAGTTTGAATGATTTACAAACCTATTACTATATAAGTAACAATATTTGATAACTTTTATTTGGTTAATTATTGGTCTTGCTATCGTATATCTGCCAGTATACTGTATGCTTCAGTGGAGTTTGAAAAGCCTGAAACATATTTCTTAATTTGTGCAGAGCTCATCCAGCTGTTTGTGGACTGGCAGATATTTCAAATGAACACAAACACACATATGATCACTTCACTATGTATTTGGTATGTGGGAAGCTATAAGAGACACTGCGCAAATTGGCAAAGCCAAGAGGGAGGCTATAGCTGGTACTCTGCCATGGCTCTGAATAAGGGTCTATAGCCTCTTAGCCTGCTGTTGCCCAGCAAGGTCCGTGGAGCTTCTAGATGCTCTGGTTCCGGAAGACACCCTGATCCATGACACTAAAAACAGAACAGGAAGGGAGAAAATCCTCCAAGTAAATGATGCTGCTCATCTCCATGATAGCTTCAAAACTAAACATGCACAAACAGGGATATGAGAAGAAGAGGGAACAACACATTTTCTCATACCACATACTCACAAATATGGCAACATATAGATAATATATACTCACTGTCAGATTTAAGTGCAAAACAAGTACTTAACACTACCATTCATTCTGTATATGAACAAAATTACCACAATATAAAGTTAGTAACACTTATCAGGAAACCTATGTAAGTGCTCTTTTTAAATTAATGTCTGTTTTTAAAGATCTGTTTACTTTTTTGAAACATACAGTTTCAGAGACAGAGGGAGAGACTGAGAAAGAGATCTTCCATATACTATCCAGGCTGAGGTCAGGATACTGACGCTCCATCCAAGCATTCCACATGGGTGCCTGGGCTCAAACTCTTGGGCCATCCTCCATTGCTTTCCTAGGTGCCTAGCAGGAAGCTGGATCAGAAGTGGAGCAGCCGGGACTTGCACAGGCACTTACGTGGGATGCCTGTGTTACAGGCTATAGTTTTCCTTGCTTAGCTGCAAGTCTAGTCCCTTAAGTGTTCTTTTTAGTCTTTGTAATTAAAATAATAGATAAAAGTATTTATTTGAGAAGGTGGGGCAGGGAGTGGGGTAGGCAGAGAGAGAGTTCCTATCTATTGGATCACTCCCTAAACTGCCAGGGCTAAGCCTGTGTTGCAGCTAAGAGCTAGGAGCCAGGAACACAATCCAGGTCTCCTATGTGAATGACAAAAATACAACGGTTTGAACCAGCACCAGTTCCTCCAAGTCTGCTTTAGCAAAAAGCTGGAGTCAGGAGCCAAAGGCAGGCATCAAGCCCAAGCATTCCAAAGTGGGATGTATGTGTCTTATTCAATGTCTTTGGCCAAATGGCCAGCTCTATTCACAGGTGTTTAAACCTGCAATGCTTAGGGGACATGAAATTGTTACAAATAAAGTCCTAAATTGAAAAGTTTATATATAATAACAGTGGTTTAGAATGCCAAATATAGTAATTAACATTAAGTAACATTAGGAAAAATACAGTTCTGGATCTGAGCTGACTGAGATAAAGTAGAAAAGTCAAGAGTGTAAGACATGACAGTAAAACATAAAATGTAATGAGAACACTCCCAGTACCTACAAAACTATGTCACATAATGCAATGCAATTAATAAAAAAAAATAAATTTTATACATTCTAAAAATAAATGTAATGAGAACAGATAGACCCTGATGTATTTCACACTGCAACTTGCCACTTGTCTGCTTTGTCTCCCTTGTCTCTTGGTTTTTTTGTTTTTGTTTTTTTAGAGATTTATTTATTTTTAATTGCAAAGTCAGATATACAGAGAGGAGGAGAGACAAAGATCCTCCGTTCGCTGATTCACTCCCCAAGTGACCTCAACAGCCAGCGCTGTGCCTATCCTAAGCTAGGAGCCAGGAACCTCCCCCAGGAGCTCTTCTGGGTCTCCCACGTGGGTGCAGGGTTCCAAGGCTTTGGGCCGCACTCAACTGCTTTCCCAGGCCACAAGCAGGGAGCTGGATGGGAAGTGTAGCTGCTGGGATTAGAACCAGCACCCATATGGGATCCCAGCGTGTTCAAGGCGAGGACCTCAGCCTCTAGGCCACCGCGCTAGGCCCTGTCTCTTGTTTTAATCCACAGTATTTACTATCTTCCAACATGCTTTATAACTTCAGGTTTTTAAAAACTTTTTCTTCTATCCTGTTACAAAGAAACTTCATAATACTAAGGGATCTATATTTTATTTCACTATTTTATTCACCTAGGAAAATTTAGTTTAATGAAAGGAAATATGTCTAAAACATATACTGATTGATAAAATTATGTGTAGTAACTACTACATCTAAAATTACATACACTTATGTGTCTGTGTACAAATACATAGGGAGATACCTGCAGAGCAGGCATGTAGCCTAGCAATGAAGACACTCTGTAGCCCACAGTGGAGTGGCTGGTTTCAACTTGCAGTTCTGGCTCCAAACTCAATTCCTGCTAATACAGATCCTGGAGACCAGCGGGTGATTGTTCAAGCAGTTGATTTTCTGCCACGTAGGTGGGAGACTCAATGCCCAGGTATTGTGGACATTTGGGGGTGTGAACCAGCAGAATGGAGCACTCTCCTGTGCTCTCTCCTACTCTCTCTGCCTCCATTTCAAAACAAACAACCACAAAAAGACAATATCTTGAGCAATGTCCACTAAAATGGTAACCATGTCATTTTAAGTTTTTTTCTCTCTGTACTTCTCTCCAGTGTGTAACTTTGTTCTAACCATGTACACATACAATTTTAATATAGGCATTCTTTAATAATTAAATAAAATCAGACATTTTTCTTTGTCTTAAACCCATCAAAACCCTTTGATTATTTTTTTAAAGCAAATGAATTGTAAATTTATTCATAAATATATTTTTAAAAAGAAAGGGAAGATAATGGACCCAGCACAGTGGTATAGGGGGCTAGGCCTTCACCTGTGGTGCTGGCACCTCATATGAGCAGCAGTTCATGTCCTGGCTGCTCCATTTCTAATACAGCTTCCTGCTTATGACCTGAAAAAACAGCAGAGGATCACCCCTCCACCCATGTAGGAGAATCAGAAAAAGCTCCTGGCTCGTGGCTTTGCATCAGCTCAGCTCTGGTCAGTGCAGCCTTTTGGGGAATTAGCCACAGAATGGAAGATCTCTTTCTGTGTGTGTGTGTGTGTGTGTGTGTGTGTGTGTATCCTCTCTCTATACTCTTTCACATAAAAATCAAATATTTAAAGCAAACAAACAAAAAAGGCAAGGTAAAGCACAGTTGGTTGGAAGGTAACCCATTTCAGCACAGATGGGAAGTTTGCCAAGACAATGTCCTAACAATTACCTTGGAAACCACTTGGCATGCTCCACCCACGGGTCATCTCCCTGCTCCCAACACCGCAGTCCACCATCGCAGCAAAAGCATTTGACATCGTCACTGTGACCTAGAATTAATTTTGAACCAAAACTTAGGAATATGCATAATTGGATAGTTAAGATATCTAAGATCTCGTATGATGAAACTTTTTGTAATCAGATCAAACCTCTTACCCACATAATAAAATCCTGCACTCGCAAGCTGCTCAGGGTGAACTAGAAGACTTGAGGGCCAGTTAAAGAATGTTTTGAAGCGGGCAGCATGTGTCTGCATGCTCAGATTAGAAACGGTGTATCTCGAAGCATCTTGAAGCTGGTTTTCTAAAAATGGACAGTTGGGGAAATGTCTCAGGTGTTCTGCCATAGCATCGTCCTTCGGCTCCCAGTTGCTCAATTTTCCACCACAGGCAAAGCAGGCCACTCTGTCCCCAGGCCCTATGTAGTAAAAGCCTGCTTTGGCCAGATCCACTGGTGACAGGAAGGTCAACGGCCACATCTGATAAGTAAGTAATCTGGCTTTCTCGGTGCTCATCGCAGAGTGGTAAGGACTCCCCCTGCAGGTAGAAAGCTCTTGATTTGCTCTGTAGTTTACAGGACTTGATGGAAAGCTGGAATATGAACCACTAAAATAGCCACTGTTTTCCAAACTTGGGAAGAACGAATGTGTAGAATTTGTTACTGAAGAAGGAAAAGTAGACCGAGAATTTGTTTCCAAACTGTTGCCTGAGATTAGACTTTGAACAAAGCTGCAGCTGGGATACAACTTTCTGTGCTTTTCAATGGGCTTGTCTCCTTGTTTCCAGTTATCTAGCATCAGGCCACAACGGAAGCACTTGACCTTGTCATTCACGCCAGTGTAATAGAAACCAGCACGGGCAAGACTCCGCTCGGAGACGGGGACCCCGGCGGGGAAGGTAGAGTATGTGGACATTCGGTAGAGTTCACACGAAAGGTCGTACTTCAGTTCAAAAGAGTTGGCGCTTTTCATCAAATTCGCTAAAAAGACGCTACTTTCTACTATGTCCATGATGAGGTGCGAGGGAAGGAACAGGGACTAGTCTTTCTCCGGGGAGGTAGTTTTGTGCATTGCTTTTGATTTCCTTAGTTTTCGTATTAGTTAAACATTGATAATAAGAAACTTGTTTCTTTTTTCTACTGTGAATTTATAATTCATGTCTGTGAGGTTCTGCATCCTATACTGATAGATGTTTAGCTGACAGTGGAGATCACCCCATGTTACTTTCTTCATACACACAAGTGCATACATGATCTGACAGAGTAACCTGCGATGAAAATTAAAATAAGCTTCATGGAAGCTAAACTGCTTTAGGCCATCAGAACATCATTTAGTTCCAGGCATCTGCATGAGCAGGTCAATTCCTGCTCCAGTAGCACTCAACAACCTGAAGATAAAATGACCACTTTTCATCCTAATGGCATACATACTTGGCTAGACACTGAACACACCCAGGTGCTGCAAACACACATTGTGTCGTAAACTACCAATAATGAAATTGTACTTCATAATTATATTCAGGATATTTCTGCAAAAAGAGTCATGATATACATATTTTATTTCCTTGGTTTAAAAAATCTTTCTTAAGATAATTTCCGTATGGTTATAAAATAACAAATCTTTTCAGGTGTCTTGTTTGGGGAACCTTTAATTTGAATCAGAACTTACTTCACCAATAACATACCTCAAACCAGAATTTACCAAGACAATAAAAAAAAAAAAGACAATAATAAATTTACCATTTGAACAGCAAAGACCTTGTCACAATTAAGAATTCCTCAACGATGAATTATTGGCCATCAATAAAACAGGTTCTGTGATAATAATACTGTCAATGGCCAATGACAAGCCATTGTGGTTTTCTTTACCAGTGATTTGCAAGCACGGTTTCCTGGGTCTCACAGATGTTGGGGTTTTCTAATTGTTGATTTCAGGGCTTTGTGCCCAGCTGGAGAACTGTCTTATCTCTCTCCCAGGGATTACTTCCCCCAAAGGTAAATCATTGTGTCTAACCTCAATGATTCTTTCACCCACGGCCAGAAAAACCTTTATTTGCTTTCATCACTGTTGTGCAGCTTTTCTCTGTGAACAAGTGTGTTCATTTCTCAGAAGGTAACCTATCTACCACCATTCTCAGATGTAACAGTTCATTGGACCAAAGCAAATTTTGGACATTATAAAATATCATTGCAGTTGTAATTAGATAGTATCTCCACTGGCCATCATGTTTATCTTTTCCATTTCCCTGAACTTGGCTGTGTCTATCGCAGAGTTCTGTTACTGCCAGTTTGGGGCAGCAGCTGTCTAACAGATTGAGGTTCCATTTGCACACTTTTCTAACTTTTCCAAGGTTTGATTACTGACTCTTTGTTCTAGATAATTGTCAATCATTTTTAAATCCTCACAAATGCGGGTGTTGCTTTACTAGTCTATGCAGCAGTCAATGGAAGGCTGCCTTGCCAACCCGGAGAACAGTGTTTCAAGAATGAGCCCCCGCAGCATGCACCTCTCTTCTTCACTCTCACAATCTAATTCATATAATTCATCAACATGAAAAACTAACATTGTTTGTGTTTTATAACAAAATCTCCAGTAAATTATTTAATTTCTTCTCATGCACAAAACTACCTCCCCAGATTAGACTAAGTCCCTTTGAAGGGAATTAAGCCTCCATGTTGAGATGTTTTGGTTTATAGAAGAAACTGGGGGGATCTAGAAGTAGAAGAATTTGCTTCCTTTGTAAACCTGTTTCAGAAAACAAAAAGACAGTTTTAAAAGTCAGCTAATTCACAGACATAATATAACGAACTTTCTAAAACACCTTCTCCAGCATCCGGTGCATGGCTTAGTAGGTTACGCCTCCATCAAGGGCAGGCAACGCATCTGTATACTTGTTTGAGTCCCAGCTGCTCTGTTTCCCACCCACCCACTCATGTGATCCAATTCTGGCCAGTCTGGAGAGTGAAACAGCAGATGGAAGATCTCTTTCTCTCTCTCTGTCTCTCCTTCTCTGTAACTCTGCCTTCAAATCAAAATAAAATACGTCTTTAAAAAAGAACTTTCTCCATAATAGGGTATAATACTAGCTTAGCATTATAAACACTGAACTGAGGATCTGCCATGTACAAGATGATGTAGCAAACATTATAGAAAGTGAGGTGCACGAAATTCTGTAAAATCTCACTTGAATACTAAAAACCGCTAAATATAAATATAATAATAAAAAAAGAAAATGAGGAATATAAGCTAAAGACCAAAAATGTCTTGTGACAAGGGGATATTTTATGTTTTGGTTTACATAGGATTGGTTTATAATGTTTTACTATTTTTGTTTTACTTTTGTAATAAAAAGTATTTTTATTTGAAAGGCAGAGCTACAACAGAAAGAAACAGAGGGAAAGAAAGAGCCACCTTGGGGCAGTGCTGTGGCATTGTTGGTTGGTTAAGCCCCACCTGAAGTACCAGCATCCCAGATGGACGCACGTGCGTGCCCTGCGTGCTCTGCTTCTGATCCAGCTCCCTGCTTTGGCCAGGCAAGCAGCAGAGGATGGCCCAAGTTCTTGGGACCCTGCACCAACATGAGAAACCCAGAGAAGGCTCCTAGCTCCTGGCTCCTGGCTTCCGATCATTTCAGCTTTGGCCACTGCAGCCATTGGGAGAATGACCCAGTGGATGGAAGATCTCCATCTCTGTTTCTCATTCTCTCTGCAAATCTGACTTTCAAACAAAAATAAATCTTCAGAAAGAGAGAGAGAAAGAAAAAGAGGTCGTTCATTCACTGGTTCACTTCCCAAATGGTTATAACATCTGGGGATGGGGCATCCAGGAGCCAGGAGCCAGAAACTTAATCTGGATTACAGGGTGCTGGGCCCGAGGGCTTGGGCCACACTCCACCACTTTCCCAAGGGAGCTGGGTCAGAACATACACCCATATGGAATGCTGGCACCACAGAAGGAGGTTTAACTTCTATGTCATGGTGCTGGTCCCTGCTTCTTGTCTTAAGATTCATTTATTCTTTTCTTTTAAATTTATTTATTTTTACTGTAAAGGCAGATCAGATTTACAGCAAAAAGGAGAGACAGAAAGATCTTCCATCTGCTGGTTCATGCCCTAAATGGTTGCAACAGCCAAAGTTGAGCTGATCCAAAGCCAGGAACTAGAAGTTTGGGCTATCTTCCGCTGTTGTCCCAGGCAACAAGCCAGGAGATGGATGGTGCCCATATGGGATCCTGGCACATGGATTTGGAGGATTAGCCAATGAAGCCATTGTTCCGGGCTCAAGAGTTTTCACGTATACTCAGTTTTCTGGAAGTTATCATCTCACATAACCATAGTACATACAACTATAGAGACCAGAAAATTAAGATTGACACAATGCCAATTTTTAAAACCGTGTTTTTATTGGATCACATTTTAAAATTTATAGTTACTTACTTGTCAAATTTTTTTAATGTAATAGATTTCCCTTGTCATTATAGATTATTAGCGTCTACAAAAAAAAGGCAAAACCCAGACAATGTGACAACACAGTCCTGTATTTCTGAATGGCAACCCAAGGGAGAGAGCTGAGCAGCAGCTGTATCTTTAAAAGGGCACCTGCTCTCCACGCTGGCACCATATTTTGATTACTTGCTACTGAGATGTCAGTTAATATTTGTTTTTTGTTTGTTTGTTTGTTTAAAGATTTATTTATTTTTATTGGAAAGTCAGATATACAGAGAGGAGGAGAGACAGAGAGGAAGATCTTCCATCCGTTGATTCACTCCCCAAGCAGCCACAACGGCTGGAGCGGAGCCAATCCAAAGCCAGGAGTCAGGAACCTCTTCCAGATCTCCCAGATGGGTGCAGGGTCCCAAGGCTTTGCGCTGTCCTCAACTGCTTTCCCAGGCCACAAGCAGGGAGCTGGATGGGAAGTGGGGCTGCCAAGATTAGAACCGGCGCCCATATGGGATCTTGGGTGTGCAAGGCAAAGACTTTATCTACTACGCTTTTGTGCCGGGCCCAGTTAATATTTGTAATTGACCTGAGGCTGGCATTTTTCTTACAATTGAATTATAAGAAAAATATAATTCTTACAATAGCATTGTCTATCTAAAGTAACCAAAGCGAAAGATAGATGAAGAGGGACATATTTTGAGGAAATGAGAGAGAGATTTATTTGTGGAGAGGAAAATTATATCAAAAAGTTACAGTGGGTATATTTTTAAATGATTACATATTGTTTCTTAAGTTACATACATTTATTTATGTTAAGCTGGCGTGTAGAAACAATGCATGATGTTGTGGGAATTTAGACAACAACCAATACATACAAGCAGGTGAAGATGTCAATTTTGGATCAATTCAACCTCTGTCTTAGCCATTCCCTATCCCTAGTCCAAGACAGTGCATACCTCTCTACAGAATGAGACAGCATTACTGGCCCTGGCCTGCTCCCTGGCCAACTGCTCCCACAAACTGTTCTTTCTGACCCTTCAGTATCCTCCCCTGCTCCATCGTTCCCCACCCCCTCATCCTTCTACTGCTCTGCCTTCTGCTTCCTCAAAGAGAGCGGACAGCAACGAGCCGTAGTTATCTCACACTTTCACATCCATGTGTTCTTTTTTTTTTTTTAAGATTTATTTTATTTTCATTACAAAGTCAGATATACTGAGAAGAGGAGAGACAGAGAGGAAGTGGAGCTGCCGGGACCAGAACCAGCGGCCGTATGGGATCAAGGCAAGGACCTTAGCCACTAGGCCACGCCGCCGAGCCCACATCCATGTGTTCTTATTCACAACCTGCCAGTTGCTTCTTCAAGGGATCCCATCCTCTCCTGTTGCCTCAGAAATTTTATTCTTCATCCCTTCAGTTGTCAGTTTGCACTGGCCCTTTTCATTCCCTGGAACATTCTGGCTTAAGTCTTAGCTTTCCAGCCAAGCAAAATCCTTCCTCAATTCCACTTTGCTTTGTAGCTATTTCCCTGCGTCTCACTTACCCTTCAGAGTTGGAAAACTGCACCTGCACTTATGGTTAACGTCACCATGATCTTCCCTCCCATGGACTCCTTAAACTGGCACCAAGGCCTTCTCTGCCAGAACCGAGGGGCAGTGCAGGATCTGCTACGGGAACCCACTTCCTCCTAGAAATATGCTTGCCTTCTCCAATACCAACCTCCTGGATTTCCTCTTTCCTTTCTGGCAGTTCCTCCTCAGGTCAGCTCATGGACTTAGTCATCTCTCTCCAGACCACATCGTTTCTGGTAGGCAACATCCCTGCCTCCTAGCAGCTGGGCACTCAGCAAATTCATCTCCCTGAGGCTGGAGGATAGGACCCCTCTCTGTTTGCCTCGTGGGCACTGCAAATTCCTTCACTGCAAGCCCTCCCACCCTCCACATCCACAGAGCAGAAGTACACACTGGGTCTTGGCGCTGAAGATGAAAATGTTAGTCAATGTTTTTGCTTGCTGAGATGCGCAACCACAGTGCCCTCATTTGCATGGCATCAGGGACATTGATTTTTACATCAATGATCCAAACTGCTCAGTGATGGCTGAATACCTGGCTTTGCCTCCAATACTACAGAAAGGGATCTTAGACAAGTCACTCTACAAGAGCCTCAGCATCAAGAGGACCTGCTTTTGCAGTACCTGCTTTTAAAGACTGTGATCAGTAAACACGACATGCAGCTAACCTAACTGCTAATTTAGCAGCAAGCAAACACCTCCAGCATTTACTCTGCTGGGTCCACAGACATCACTAGGGGACAGTGCACGCTTCCCTGTATATCTGCCACCTGCTCCTTTAAGCACTGCACTGAGACTGCCAGATCCAGTGGCTACTTTGGGCTCTGTCCTGAAGCGTTTCTGGCACCCACAAAGCCCCCGGTGACGCTTCTTGGCAATCAAATTAAGATGTCAAAGTCACCATTCCGCTGGTTCACTCCCAAGTCAAACAGAAACTGAACACCCAGCAGGAAGGTGGGAAGGAATGCGAAGGGAGGAGGGAAGCATGAGGGAAGCCTGTGGCCAAGCCAGCGGCCCTGGGCACGCAGTGCTGCCAGACAGACAGCAGGCAGTCTCCGCCGCCAAGGGAGGTGGGGGAGGAGGGTGTGCCACTGCCTTTGCTCCCCCAGAACCACCCCTTCTCCTCCCTGAGAGGTGGCTGGAGGGGCGCACACAGACACAGAGACACAGACACCGGTACACGTACACTCACTGCAGCCCCGTCGCCTAGGCCGACCGTGCCAGCACCGCCAAGCCGAGTCCTCGCCAGTGCCACCTGCCGCCCCGCGGTCTCACGGTCTCACGCTGCCTTTAAACGCGTCCCCACCCTCCAGTCCCAGGCACCCTGCGCTTTGCATGAGCACGGTGCTTTCCTTTTAAGACCGAGGGGAATTCCAGCGGTAATAACCACACGCACTTCCCCTTAATCAGTGGCCTGGCAAGCCCACCCGGGGATTTCCGCAGCCCTGAAAGATGACTTGCTTAACCATATTTACTGCAAGACCTTTGCACCATTGTTCCTGCGTGGAAGGAAATCTAGATAACCAGTGCAGAGGCCACTGGTCAGCCTCATTGGAAAAGCCCCACACCCCTGGCCTCCACCCTCTGCCTATGTGTACTGGACAGTTGGAGGTCAGGTTTTCCAGTCTTCTCAAACAGCCTCAGCGAGTTCAGGATTAAAACAAAAAATACACTGAAAATTTGTGGCGTCGCTGATTGTTTTTATGTTTAGTTCAGATTATGAAACTTCTGAAAGGAAATGTAGGGTATGTAAAAAAAGAAACCATGCAGTTTTCCTTTTAATTTTTTTTTCTGTTTTGAAGATTGAAATGACTTTTGTTTTATATTGATGGGCTTTTATTTTATCTTATTTTTTGGATGGATTTTTAACAAGTAGGGTAGATTTGGTTATTTTTTAAAAATACACCTCCTCCTCATTTGAGCCTTTCGTCTCACAAGGGAAGCCTGTGAGTTACAGCGATGTGGGCATGGGAAGCTGAGGTGCAGGTGTCTACCTGCACTGTCTTGCTGTCCTCCTGTTCCCGAGGGAGGACCCTGAAGCAACTTAACCAACAATACTTGCAAAGGTTAGGTGGGCTGAGAGAGCACATTTGCTTTCAGCATTCTACAGTAGAATAGAGAGTCACCCACCACAGGCAAACCCCTCCAACAGCGTTCAGAGCTTCACTCTGTGGAGGGGACATGTGGGGAAGGCAGGCAGGGGGGCGAGGGTTGTGGCACAGCCAGCAGTTTAGAGTAGGGGTTTCTTGTATCAGGATGCAGGGGCCAGGCCTGGCACCACTGCTCCCCATCCAGATCCCTGCTGATGAGCCTGGGAGGGCAGCGGATGACAGCCTACGTGCCCAGGTTCCTGCCACCCACAGGAGAGACCCAGATAACATTGCTAGCTCCTGGCATGGACCAGACCTGAGCCTGGTTGCTGGGGAGTGGATCAGGGGATGGAAGATGTCCCTGCCTACTCCTGGGTCACCTCTGCCTTTCACACAAATAAACTATTTTTAAATATTAATAATAAAAACATTTATGATATTTACACATTTCTGGTTGTGTACTCACCATGGATTTTTGAAAAACTCTATATTCCCTTGCCTAGTTTTCATTTAACATTAAAATATAATAGTTGCAAAGAAACCATAAGATGTAAATATTGATATTTTAAAATAAAATTGATATAACATCTTCACATGTATTTGATTGACTCTTAATAGTTCAACCGTGTGACACCCATCGTTCATTAAACAATAAGTCTAGTCATTTTTAATAGCTAGAAATGAATTATTGCCTTGTGTGCTTAAACATTGCAATTTTCCAATAGCAAGTTTGTAGAAAGTTTCTGAAAAATGCACATTGTGAAACAACTATACATGGGTTTCAAAAAATGTTGGCATCAAAATAAACTTACTCTGGGCTGTTGTTTTAACACACTGGGTCAAGTTGCCAACAGCTCATATAAACGCAGGCACAAGTTGCGGCTGCTCCACTTCCAATCCGCTTCCCCACTAATGTATCTGAAAAAGCAGCAGAAGATGGCCGAAGTCCTTGGGTCCGTGTCATGCATGTCAGAGACCTGGAGAAAGCTCCTGATTCCTGGTTGGTCTGGCAAATTACCCAGGCGTTGCAGCCACTTGAAGAATGAACCAACAATTGGGAGAGCTCTCTGCTTCTCCCTAGAAAAATAAATCAATGTTTATAATAAATAAATAACATGTATAAGTTATTCATCTTTTAATGCCATCTTCCACAAACTGAAGTATTCTCATATATTCATGATGGACATCTCTTATGATCTCTCTGTCACATATTTCTGAAACTAATGCATCTATAAATTGAGATGCAATTTTTTTCTCTTGGTTCACAAAACTCTAAATGTCAAAGAAATTTCTCCTTGACTGTAATAACATTGAAACAATTCTTATTAGTTTTGGTAAAAAATAAATTATCCAAAACAAAATTCTATGCTAATTTTTTAAAATGTAAGTTCTTTCAATTTTATTTTTTTAATTGGAGAGTCAGACATACAGAGAGAAGGAGAGACAGAGAGAAGGCTCTTTTGTCTGCTGGTTCACTCTACAAGCAGCCACAAGGGCCGGAGCTAAGTTGATCTAAAGATAGGAGCCAGGAGCCTCTTCCAGGTCTCCCAGGAAGTGGCAGGGTTCCAAGGCTTTGGGCTGCACTCAACTGCTTTCCCAGGCCACAAGCAGGGAGCTGGATGGGAAGCAGAGCAGCTGGGAATAGAACCAGCGTGCATATCGGATCCTGGCACATACACGATAAGGATGTTAGCTGCTAGGCTACTGTGCCAGGCCCATATGCTAATTTTTAAAGTAAAATTTTATTATGGGCTGCAGCTGCTACTTGTAATTGAAATAAATTATTCAAGTGTACATTCATGAAAATTACACATTGGAATAACATAATAAGGTTCAATACAGATTCTGTTCCTTACATTTCTACAGACTGTTAAGGGTTAAAATCTTTTGTATCTAAATAATAACTAGCTTAGCTTTGCCCTTGCAGACATTTGGAGAGTAAACCAGTGGATAGAAGATTCTCTCTCTCTCTCTCTCTCTCTCTCTGTAACTCTAACTTTAAAGCAAAATAAATAAATCTTTTTAAAAAATGTTTGGGTTCCCTCACCCCCATTGGTAAGTGTTTATGAACTCGGAAGAAGACTTCCCGCAGTGTAAGAACAGTGAACAGATCCCTGGACCGACTGATTCTCAAGTCCTTTCAGATTGGTAATGATCCTGGATCAGATCAGTTAGGACTAAAGCAGACTGACTCATCTTCACAACACTGACACGATTTTATGGATTTTTGTAGTCATTTTTTCCTGAGTACATTCTAAGTTGCACATGTTTCTCATGCTTCCTAGTGTGTCTACCTGTGGCAGATGGTCACTCAGTCTTTCCTGACTGATAAAAATGGAGCAAATCTACCCACCTGAGTTTTCTCTATTCTAAACCCATATCCACCATTCTAACAGTGGAACATCCCATTTTCCTTTGTATATTCCAAATGTTTTATAAAAAATAAAAACTTGCCTTTTCCTTTCAATATGCAATTTCATCTAAATATATTTTTTTCTCCAAATACTGCTATAGAGCCAGAAATAAGGAGGGAAATGTTTAAGAAAAGCAACAAGGTAACTAAATACAGATATGAGTGACTCTAGTTTGCCAGTTTTCTGTAGTATCAGAGTGTGAGCAATGTAAGAGTCGGTTTTTCTCTCCGTTCCTGACCCAGGACACTGATAACCTCTAAGAGGGGTGTGTGCTCAACACCCTCTTTTAAATAAACATAGAATTGCTTCACTCTAGGGCTACTCGTGATAAAACTATTTTTTCTTTGGAATTTCCTATGATAAGAAAGAAAGCTATGAAAATTTGAGTCCCTTCTGAATGTTTTCCTTATCATATTTGGATATTTATATCTAAGATTTCTACTGAAGAATCCAGAACTTAAAGTGAAAGTGAAATCTAACAGGGAACATGCTGTTCTAATTCTGAAGTAAATGCAAGAGTCACCATTAATGCTAAGAATTCCCTGGTATGTTGAGAACTCATGACATCTTCCAAACAAAATGCAATTAGATCATCCTTGAGCAAGTGACAATGAATGTGGAAATCACACAAGAAATCCTTTTCTCAGTACAATGAAACTTGCTCCTTAAAAATAGTGGCTTGCTCATATTATATCCTGGCAGTGTTGTAATGAAATACAATTTTTGTGGTGTGAAATATAAGCAGCTCTTGACCGTGTAGCTCCCAGCTTTCTGGCAGATGACAGTTTTTCCAGGTGATCATCAATCTGAACGTCAAGAACATTTTCCGTCATCCCCCAAATCCTCCATGCCTTTTTCATCAATATCAAGCTAGTTCCTATCATCACCAATTCCCACAACCATTACTATGATTTCTATCATTATACACTTGGCTTGGCTGTTCTTGAGCTTCATAGAAATAAAGTCAGGCCACCAGCTTCTTTTACTCAACATCAATTTCAGTTTCATCACGATCACAAGGTGCATTAAAGTTTCATTTTTTCGTGGCATAGTAGTAATTCCCTCGATGAATATACCATAGTGTATCCGTTCTCCTCTTGATGGATAGTTGGGATGTTTCCTGGATTAAAACCTCTGAAAAGCTATAAACATTTTATTTCAAGTTTCTTTGTGAATGTATGAACCCAGTTTTGTTGGATAAGTACCTGGACACGAACTTGTAATTGTTTAGGCATAAGCTTATTGTTACTACAAATGGCCAAACGTTTTTCAAGTAGTTGCACCAGATGTGATCACACCAGCAATGTACGAGTTTTAGTTGCCACACAAAGTAGTCACCGTGGTTGGTATCGGTGACCTCAGTGGGTATGGACCCAGTGGTAAAGTGACTGTTAATCATCTGGCACCCACCTCCTGGCTTCTCATCGGGGAGTTCCCCAGCCACAACGAACATGACTGAACTTAGAAAGCCATCCTCTCTCTCTGCCTTGTTTTCCCTCTCATTTCTTTACCTAGAGAAAAGCAGCAAGCGTTTCTGTCCTGGTAAAATGGAGACTTCTCTTTACTGGGAAACTGTGGAAAAGTCATTCCTCCTCCAGCAGCTCAGGACGTTGTATCATGAATCCTGCTCTCTGGTGAGATGTGTTCCTTTTGTGAGTCATGTTCAAATGGGGTAGGGTCCTAGGCAAGCCACCAAGTAAGATATGAATGGAACCAATATCCCCCATTCAGTGTGCACTTAGAAACTCATAAGCAACTATTTCTGAGGCCAGATCATCTTTTCTGGACCCAGACACAAACCTAAGAAAAAAGAGTGAGGGGGTCCGGCGAGATAACGTAGCAGTTAAAATCTTCACCTTGAACACACCGGGATCCCATATGGGCACCAGTTCTAATCCCAGTGGCCCCGCTTCCCATTCAGCTCCCTGCTTGTGGCCTGGGAAAGCAGTTGAGGACGGCCCAATGCTTTGGGATCCTGCACCCATGCGGGAGACCTGGATTAAGCTCCTGGCTTCTGGCTTTGGATCAACTCAGTTCAGGCTGCTGCGGCCATTTGGGGAATGAATCATCAGACACAAGATCTTCCTCTCTGTATCTCCTTCTCTCTGTATATCTACCTTTCCAACAAAAATAAATAAATCATTAAAAGATAGAGGTAGGGCCCAGCGTGGTGGCTTAGCATCTAAAGTCCTCACCTTGAATGTGCCGGGATCCCATATGGGAGCCAGTTCTAATCTGGAGGAAGTTCCTGGCTCTTGGCTTTGGATCCGCGCAGCACCAGCCATTGCGGTCATTTGGGGAGTGAATCATTGGATGGAAGATCTTCCTCTCTATCTCTCCTCCTCTCTCTGTATCTGACTTTGTGATAAAGATAAAACAAATATTAAGAAAAAGAAAAAGAGCTAATGAGACAGCCACAGATGGGTGGGCTAAGTGCCAACATCTGGGAAGAAGGCAGAATTTCAAGGTCTGGAATTCAGTAACAGGTAAATGTGAACCACTCCCATCAGTGGGTATGGGCCCTCAGTAAGGACTTTCTGCTATACCAGAATTTACTGTTTTGGAAATCGGGGATGCCTGATTGATAGTAAGGGACTGGGAGGAACTGGCAATGCCCAACTTACAGCCATCTTCCTTTTCTTCTACCCTCTTACAGATGGGAGTTGCAAATTTCAAAATTCCTACTGATTTACCACTCGATGTTTGCTTAATCATTGGAATGAGTTAGGTCCTCAAAGACGAAGGAGATGGACCCTCATTTTTCCTGTACCAAGGTGTGGCTCAAATACCCTTTCAGAGATCAAGAGAAGTGCCCAAAAAGGGGACCCTAAATTAGTATGCCATCCTCTGAGAAGGTATTTTTCATAAAAAGGAGGGCATACATGGTCTGAGGTCACCTAGATCTGACCCTTTTTCATCTTTAGAGACCACCCTGAGTGGATAGGGGAATGCCGCCCACACCCCACAACTGACCACAGTAGGAGTTCCCCCTCTACCTCTTGAGACGACCCCAATAAATGTATTTTGAATGGCCCTGTGCCATATGGGACAATCTGGAGAGACATAACTCTCACTTTGGTTAAGACCCTAAACCAAACTGAGAGGAGAACAGTGGGTAAACAGGCTATTCGATGTGGCCATGGGTATTATACATCACACTCCAAAAGGCACAAGAATGTTCCCAGTGGGAGAGCAGCAGTGCCTAAGGAAGACTCCAACTGGAAGCTTGAAAAGTGGCGCCATTAGCATTTCCCCTACTGTGTCATGTCGGGCCTTCAGGGTTCCAGAAGGAACCAGGAATTCATATTCTACTGTTTCTGCTTAATTGGAAAAACCAAGAGCTCCCTCAGCTCTGCCACAGTGACACAGAGAGACTGCTCACACGTGTCTGGAGGGGAGCACGCTCCTCAGGGAGAAGTTCCTGGGACAGTCTGTTTCAGACACCCAGAAGGTGATGTCACAAGCTAGCAAACTCCAGACACCATATCCGCTCTGGAGGTAAAAGGAGGTTTCTGCGTGGCTGGACTGAAACATCCAACAGCAAGAACCAGATTGGGTTGAAGGCCAGTCAGGAAACACCACTGTTCCTACTAGGATAGGAGGTAAACTGAGTAGGGCTGGCTCATGGACCCCCTGGTATGCACAAAATCTGGCACTTGGAGGGGTTCTGATGGAGGAGCCTGGGCAACTCCTCTGGCAGGACACAGTCCCTGTAGGTAAGCACAAGAAGCATGATAGGAAACAGTCCCGAATAGGCCATGGAAAGTTTCCCACTGGCATACATTTGGCATGGGTCAGGGGCAGACCAGGTTGAACCAGTTCACGTCACCCACTGGCGAATTTGAGCACCAGAACAGAGTGTGGGTCGAGCCAGGTTTGGTTGCGACAAAAACCAGTGCACATTATGGAATGCCAAGTTGAGGTTACCTGTACCGGATGTGACGGCAGCGCCCAACCAGCACGCATGAGAACCAGCAAGGGAGGGGGTAGAGCTGGCAGGAGCAATGTGGTGGTGGGGGCTCCCTGGCTGGACAGCTAGCTACTCCCACTGGAGAGCGTGAGCTGGGATGGGGGCAGACCAGACTAGGTAGGGCTACATCACCTGTGCGCCTCATGTGGACCAGATCAGGGAAAAGCCAGGCTGGGCTGATTATTCCTACTGGTACAAACAAAAATCAGAGTGGGTGAGGGTTGTTTGGGCTTAGCCGCAGCATCAGCTGGCAGAAGCTGGCACTGGGGGCTAATTCCGTCAAGTTAAACTGCAGAACCACCTAGAGAGTGCATAATCTGGGAGTGGGAGTGGCCTAGAAGAAAAATAGTGGGCTCCTCCCTCTTGAGTTACCACTCCCACTGGAGGGTAGGAAAACCAGGACAGGGGCTGGGGTGGCTAGACAGAAGGCACCCAACAGCATGTGTGTGGGCTGGATAGTTGAGCTGGTTAGGTTGAACCAGGCTTCAGTGCCCATTGATATGTATGAGAGCAGAAGTGGATGTGAGACTGACTGGACTAGTCTGCTGCATATTCGGGCAGGCACGGGAATCAGGGTAGGGGGCGGGCCTGGTGGGGGTTATTGTGGGTTGCTCCAACTAGGTTACAGCTCCCACTGGTTTGAGTGAGGGCCAAGTGTGTGCTGGGCAGAATCAGGCTGGACTGCAACACCCATTGGTTCCAGTGGAAGACAGGGCTGGAAACAGAACCAACCCAGCAATTGCAACCACCAGCTGATGGGGCGATGGACTGTGCCGGGCCCTGTACTTGCAAGTACACACAAGAATCTGGTCTGGGAACACCTCAGACAAAGTTTCTTTGGGAATCTCCCCAATCGAAATGCTGGACTCAGAACCCTAACCATGGAAAGACAGAGAACAGAACAAGTCAGTCAACTACCTCAGGTATATGTTGGCAGTGAAAAACTGGGCAAATGGAGACTCTGTGATAGACTATGTCAATCAGTGGATTCTTCAGCAACCACATCATGTTTGGAATGGCGAGTTGGCAGCAATTCAGAACTGCTGAACTATCAGAACCACTTGAGCAAGACCCTCGGAACATGCCCCACATCAGGGACCTGAGGTGGGTGGGAGACTGGGTAGGGCTTCTCCCTCAGTATCCCCCTTTACCCCAGATACATGAAAAAAACAATGTGGAAATAATAGTCTTACCAACTTTCCTGTAGCCCTTGAACCTTTTTGCCCTAATAAACTATGCAAAGATTGTCAAAAATAAAGAAAAAACAAAAAGGAGGTTTATTGTCAGTCATAACGCCTCTTAGCACAAAGAATACTTGAGCAATATGTCAGCCCCTACAGTTCACTCACTATGGTCCAAAAGGGCCAGGTACATGGAGAGGGCCAAGACTTGAGGCTTAATGAGGCTGTGTTGCATTCCATCCAGTAATCCCCAAACCGTGTACCCTCCTGACGCAGACACTCAAAACTGCTGGCTTTTCCCCCTCCTATATTAGATCTTAACGACACCTTTTCTTGGTGTACCTATAGACCTGGGAAAGCAGCCTGCTTTTGCTTCTGAAAACTCATTGGCTGGCTGGCAAGCAAGGACTTATAGACACCTCCCACCTAGTTGGACAGATCCTTTGTGGAATATCTAAAGCATCAATCTCTTGAGGGTGTGAAGAGATGACCTAAAATGCAGATGGCTTGCTAGTCTATTTCCCACCTGAAAAAGACCTGGAAGAAGATTCTGGATCGCAACCTCGCTCTGGCCCAGCTATGGCTATAGAGGCCATTTGAAAGTGAACCAGCCATGTAAGATATTCCTCACTCTCTCTCTTTCTCCCACACTCCCTCCCTCACACTCTGTGACACTAGTTTTCAAGTAAAATAAAAATAAATCTTAAAAAACAGCAACAACAACAACTTTGGTTGCAACAACGTTGCATTTGCAACACACCTCCACTTCATGGCATACTTGCCTCCAACACACAGATCCCCTAGGTAAACTCATGTACATACATGCTCACCCCTGTGCCCACTGAGCTTGTATTTTGCAGGAAGGTTGCCTTATATCAGAGAGAACATATGATATTTGTCCTTTTGTGATTGGCTTATTTAATTGAGCATAACGGTCCCTAGTAGGGACCATCTGGTTACAAATAGCGAAATTTCATTCTTTTCAATGGCTAAGTAGTATCCATAGAGTAGATGGACCAGTTTCTTTAAGATATTCTAGCTAGGATGAGGTCTTCAAACATGAGGTCTTCAAAGAGTTCATGAAAATGTGTATCACACACAAAATTTTTTTTCAATTCTTGGATTTTAAAGTTCCTCCATCAAACTTGTCATTTCACTCCACTTTCCAATAATTTTTAAAAATATTCTCAAATCAGCCCTTCAATTGTCTGAACATTGTGAATATTTCCTCTCCATTTGGGCTTTTCCTTTGCTTTGTCTTTGACCTTCATTACTGATTTCTTTTTATGAATATATTTTAATTGAATGTAGTTTAAGTTAAAATTCTTTTTAGAAAACAATTTCTTGGGCCCAGTGCAGTGGCCTAGTGGCTAAATCCTTGCCTTGAACATGCCGGGATCCCATACAGGCACCAGTTCTAATCCAGGAAGCTCCGCTTCCCATCCAGCTCCCTGCTTGGGTCTGGGAAAGCAATCAAGGATGCCCAAAAGCCTTGGGACCCTGCACCCACGTGGGAGACCCGGAGGAGGTCCTGGTCTCTGGTTTCAGATCAGCTCAGCTCCAGCTGTTGTGGTCACTTGAGGAGTGAATCATCGGAAAGAAGATCTTCCTCTCTCTCTTCCTCTATATATTTGACTTTGAAATAAAAATAAATAAAACTTTAAAAAATTTTTCCTAAAGATTTGTTTTAATTTTATTGGAAAGGTAGATTTACATAGAGAAGCAGAGATAGAGAGAAGGATCTTCTGTCCCCTGGTTCACTCTCAAAATGACTGCAATAGCTGGAAGCTGAGCCCTTCTGAAGCCAGGAACCAGGAGCTTCTTCCCGGTCTCCCACATAGATGTAGTATCCCAAGGCTTTGGGCCATCTCTGCTGCTTTCTCGGGCCATAAGCAGGGAACTGGACTGAAACTGGAGTATCTGAGACATGAACCAGTGCCCATATAGGAGGCTGGCGCTTGCAAATAGAAGATTAGCCAATTGAGTCATTACATACTGGCCTCACAGTTCTTTTTAAGTGTAGTGAATTAAACATACTATTTAGGAAACATTTGTCTAGGCCAATATCATGAAGACTTTCTTGGATGTTTTCTTTCAGAAGTTGTGTAAAATTCATTTTCAGGCCTGGCATGATAGCATAGTGGTTAAAGTCCTTGCCTTGCAAGCGCCCAAGATACCACATGGTTGCCAGTTCTAATCCTGGTGGCCCTGCTTCCCATCTAGCTCCCTGCTTGTGGCTTGGTAAAGCAGTCGTGGACGGCCCAAAGTCTTGGGACCCTGCACCCACGTGGAAGACGCAGAAGAGCTCCTGGCTCCTGGCTTTGGATTGGCTCAGCTCCAGCTGTTGCGGCTCACTTGGGGAGTGAATCATCAGATGGAAGATCTTCCTCTCTGTCTCTCCTCCTCTCTGTATATCTGACTTTGTAATAAAAATAAATAAATCTTGAAAAAGTAAAGAAGTTGTGTGAAATTAATTTTCCCATTTAGGCTGTGGTTGATCTCACATTAGGTTTTGGTTGCACTAGGTGAGGGTCACTCAGCTCTTTATCTGTATATTATTTCAATATAATTTATTGTGAAGATGCATTTTTGCTTGAATTGCTTTAGTGTCTTTATCTGTGTCAAAAATCAATGAATATTCATTGTCTCTAAATTCCAGTTCTATTAATCTGTTTATCCTCCTTATGCCAACACCATACTATATTGTTCATTGTATTGTTACAGTAAACACTGATGCTAGATAGTGTAAGAATTCTCTAACTTTATTCTTCAAATTATCATGGCTATTTCTTTTGAATTTTATAAATTTCTTAGAATTGTCTTGTAAAAATCATGTATTTTTTATTTATATGAAGGGAACAAATTTTGTGTATTTCATATATACACCTTTCTAGATTTTTTAAAAAATATTCATTCATTTTTATTGGAAAGACAGATTTATAGAGAGGAGAGATACTGAAATATCTTCCATCTGTTGGTTCATTTCCCAAATGGTCACAATGGCCAGAGCTGAACCAATCTGAAGCCAGGAACCAGGAGCCTCTTCTGGGTCTCCCATGTGGGTGCAGGCTCCCAAGGCTTTGGGCCGTCCTCTACTGCTTTCCCAGGCCACAAGCAGGGAGCTGGATGGGAAGTGGGGCAGCCAGGATATGAATCAGTGCTCATATGGAATCCTGGCACATGCAAGGTGAGGCCTTTAGCCACTGGGCTATGCACTGGGCCCTAAAAGCTTATTTCTAAGTGTTTCACATGTTTTGAGGCTATGATGACCTTGCTTTTACATTTTGCCTTCTAAATGTCCATATTTTGATGACATTTTGAATTATTTTGCTAATACAATAAAATGAAACTGGTTTTTGTATGTGTATCTCTTGTTTTCTATTGCCTTGTTAAGTTTGCCTGTTACAGCTTTTCCCTTTTTTTTTTTTTTCATTTTTAAAAAAAAATGCACATGGAGGATATGGCAGAACACTGGAACCTGCAGAGGAACCTGGTACCATAGCAGAGCATGGAGGATGGGACAGATTGGTCAACTATTCCAGCTAAGCGTTGACAGCAAATATCTGGGCGAATGGAGACTCTAAGGTGGACTGTGTAAGCAGCTGGACCTTGGCAAGATCTCTTCATCCTTGGATCGATGAGACTGACAGCCTCTCAGAACTATCGAAACCACTTGGGCAGAACCCTCAGTGTAAGTTCCACACTCGGGGCTCTGGCATGACATCTGGTGGCCGTTCCTCATCCCTGGGGACTGAGGCAGTTGGGAGGTTGGATGTAACTACTCCTGTTGTCCTCCCCTTTCCCTCAGATACAGGAAGAAGAAAAAGAAAATGTGAAATCAATAGTCTCACCCACTTTCTCCTAATCCTCAACCCTTCCCATGCTAATCAACTATGTAAAACATCATCAAAACTAAAAGTTAAAAAAAAAAGATTCATTTAAAAGTCAGAGTTACATAAAGATAAGGAGAGACAGAACTTTTATCTACTGGTTCACTTTCCACATGACCGCATTTCTATTTAATTGCCAAATACAATTTATATAGGCATATGGTAACTTATATTAGCTATATAAAACATTCGTATTACAATGCTACATCAGTACAGAGGAAAAATCATTTACGTTATTCAGTTGATATTAGTTAGAGTTGTAATGTGTTTATTTAACATAACACATACACCCACAATGCACAGGACAGTGTCACATTATCATAATGATGCAATATCAAAATAGTCTTATCAAGTCAAAAAAGTATTTAAAGTATAAATGAAGGGCCTGATACAATAGCCTAGTGGCTAAAGTCCTTGCGTTGTATGCGCTGGGATCCCACATGGGTGCTGGTTTGTATCCCAGCTGCTCTACTTCCCTTCCAGCGCCCTGCCTGTGGCCTGAAAAGCAGTAGAGGATGGCCCAAAGCCTTAGGACCTTATGCTTACGAGGGAGACCTGGATGAGGTTCCTGGCTCCTGACTTCAGATCAACTCAGTTCTGGCCATTGTAGCCAGTTGGGGAGTGAATCAGCAGTCAAAAGATCTTTCTTTCTGTATTTCCTTCTCTCTGTATATCTGCCTTTCCAATTAAAATACATAAATCCTTTAAAAAAAATAAAAATGAATTCCAGTTAAAACAAAAAGTAACATAAATTAATAAAAAGAACTGACTTCCTCAGTTTTGCTAGCCGCACTGCAAGTGCTCAGAGAGCTACATGACTAGTGGACGTGACTTTGGACACAGCAGTTTTATAGCACACTTACTTAATCCTGGCTTACTTTGGAACCCACCGCCGACGTCCCCATATTTGCTCTACACCAGCTCTTTGTCCCCATACGGACACCAGCTTACCCATCATCCCTCCTCACTGTCAGCGCGCAGCTTCAGCAATTTGTGTTCCCCTCCTCAGCAGCAGCACTTGACTCGATTCAGATGTCCAAGTGGGTGTCAGGGACCGGCTACCCGAGCCACAGTCTACTGTTTTCCAGCAAGTACACTACAGGAGGCTGAAATCGGGGAAGGGACCGCGGCTCAAACCCAGTACTGCAAGGAGGCGGCAGCGGGCAGTGAAATGAACTATTCCAAGCCACGTTCTAACCACATGCCAATGGCCACACTGATAGAATTGCTTCTTTTAAAAAGATTTATTTATTTTTATTGGAAGATCAGATATATAGAGAGGAGCAGAGTCAGAGAGGAGGGTCTTCCATTTGCTGATTCACTCCCCAAGTGACCGCAATGGCCAGAGCTGAGCTGATCTGAAGCCAGGAGTCAGGAGCTTCTCCAGGTCTCTCGCATGGGTGCAGGGTCCCAAGGCCTTGTGCCATTCTAGACTGCCTTCCCAGGCCACAAGCAGGGAGCTGGATGGGGAATGGGGCCGTCAGGACACGAACCGGCGTCCATTTGGGAACTCAGCACATGCAAGGCAAGGACTTTAGCCACTAGGCTACTATGCCGGACCCTGACAGGATTACTTTTAAAAACCATTCAAAATGATGAAGGAACTGGAAATGATCCAGGATTCTAATTCTCACTTAGGGAAAGAAAGGGTCTCTGACAATTAAATAGGTTTAATATCTATCTCTTCAACTGAATCCTTGAGCGACAGTTGAGCATTTAACCAATGAGGTAGTGATCACCAAAAGATAACGTGCAATCTACAGAACAATCTGGTCCCAATGCACCCCACTTCCTGTTCTGGTAAGCTTAGGGGGTAGTGGTAACTCTGCAGATATGCACCTCCTCCAAGTGCACTTAGCAATACCACTCATAGTACCTTGGCAGCAAAATGGACACAAATGGGCCAGATGGTATCTCTCTGCATCTGATATATACCCCAAATTAGTGTGTGTTAAGCAAGTTTTTTGATTGCCTCCCAACAATGTCTCTAAAGAGAAGGCACCCTCAGGATCTGGTATGAAATGTGTTCTTGGCAATATTTTAGTGAAAACAAATAAAACTAGACTGGATGAGGACATTGCACATCATTTGAAGGGAGCAGAAATCCAGGACTAATGGCCAGTAAGTTCAGCAGGAGCAGTCTCAGAGGGGAAGAGCCAGACGGGACCAGTCCTATGACACAGTGCTGCAAGACACCACCCGCAACGCCAGCATCTCATATCGGAGCCCTGCCCTGCCTCCCAGCTCTCAATCCAGCTCTCTGCTAATGTGCCTGGGCAAGTAGCAATTAAATACCTGTGGAATCCCAGGCTCCTGGCGTTGGCCTGGCCCAGCGCTGGCCATCACAGCCATCAGGGATGGATCAGCAGATGGAAGATCTTTTTCTTTCCGTGTTTTCCCCTACCTCTCTCTGTCACTCTGCCTTTCTTTCTTCATTTTTTTTTTACTTTGTTATCATTTTATGATACAGTTCCATAGGCCTTGGGATTGCACTTGGCCCCTCCTCAAGCTGCCTCCCCCCAAACCACTGAGTTCCCCTGTATTATTACTAAGGTATAGTTCTTCATACACAGTCATATGCCCATCATTGCGGGCATGGACAATGGCAGAGAGTCCAGCATCCTATTGTCAAGATACAGTAAACAGTTCATACAGTAAACAGGGGATGATGAACACTCTGGTATAGAGAAACAACAGGGTTGATCTAAGGGTGAAAGATAAAAGTCTTCGGGTATCCAAAGTACTGTTAGAGTTTCAAGGCTTCTCTTTGTTGAAGTTTTTGTTAAAGATTTATTTTTATTGTAAAGGCAGATTTTTACAGAGAAGGAGAGACAGAGAGAAAAATCTTCTGTCTACTGGTTAACTCCCCAAGTGGCTGCAATGGCCAGAGCTGAACTGATCCAAAGCCAGGAGCCTGGAGCTTTTTCAAGGTCTCCTACATAAGTTCAGGGTCCCACAGCAAGGCTTTGGAACACAAGAAAGGAGCTGGATGGGAAGTGGAACAGCCATGACAGGCGAGAACTTTAACCACTAGGCTACTGTGCCAGGCCCACAGGGAACAATTCTTTAAATGAGATATTAAACCACAATTTTATAAACCATATTTTTATTTTTTTAATACATATTGATTAAAAATTCAAATACAGAAATAAAAGCACAGTATCCCACCCTAAACCATATTTTTAACTTAATAATACTGCATGGCTGACTTTGCATGGCAATAAACACAGATCCCTACCATCATTTTTATGGTTCCAGAATGTTCCATTATGTAGGGATAGCATCATATAGCCATTTCATTGTACTCTAAACCAAGTGGAAATAAACATCCATTCATCTAGCCTCTTGATGTCTGACACTTTATCTTATAAATTTATCTTTTTTATGATTTGAAAGGCAGAGTGATAGAGAGACAGAGAGAGAGAAATAAAGAAAGAGAGAAAGAAGCTCCAAAGGCCCCAAATGGATTGGACTGGGCAGGATGAAGCCAGGAGGCGTCCCACATGGTCCCCCCATGGGTGACAGCGACCCATGTGCTTGGGCATCATTGATTGCCTGCTAGCCACATTAGCAGGAAACTGGATCAGAACTGAAGAGTAGCCAGGATTTAAACCAGGCACTCTGAAAGAGTATGTAGGCACTGCAAAGGGCAATTTAACGTGCTGTGGCACAATGCCTGCTCCTTGGCATGACTTTCCAGGAGCACTGTTGTTGAACCAACAGTATTGTGAAGTTATTATACAGCTAAGGGCAACAGATACATTTTTTGTATGCATTATTTTTTTATATCACTTTTCTAGACTCATTATTGTGGTGGTTTGGTGGTCCCCAGGACCAAGCATTTGCTGTAGCATTTAGGTTTTGTTTGGGACACCCAAATCCCATATTGGAGTGCCTGGCTGGAGTTCCAGCTCCTGCAGTCCCAATGGCAGCCTTCCTAGACACAGCAGATAACAGCCCAAGTAACTGGAGCTCTGAACCCAAGAAGAAACCCCAGATGGAGGACTTGCCTCCTGGCATTGGCTTGGCCCAGCCCTGCTATTGTAGGGATTTGGGGAGCAAAGCAACAAATGCAAGATCTCCCCTGTCCCCACTCTCTCTTTCTCCACCCCCCCAAGAGACCCCCCCAGTATCCAAGGTAAAGGCCTCAGAAGTAAATTCTCTCTCTGAAATCCCCCTGCTCTCTGTCTCCCATTCTTCATGCTGTCCCAACGCAAGTCATGAGTATAAGAATTCCTCTTCCCCCAGGTGGTCACAGAAAACAGAACCTATTTTCCCCAAAGCCAAACATCGAAACTAGAATTATTACTCTCTCTATTTTTCTACTCCTCCCCCGCCTTTCTGTGTGGAGCCACTTACGAAGAGGTTAAGGCCCTTACTGCTCAGGGGGCCTGCCCTGTGCGCTCCTGAGGAGCCAAGCAGAGGTTAGACAGGCAACAGGCCTCCCTGGATTTTCCGCTCAGCCAGTTTCCACTGACTCATGCCATTCTTGTCCAGTCACATTTCTTGCCACATCCGAGCTAAGCACAGAATCTGAGAGCTTCTCTACGACGTTGAGTCTTTAGCTTAAAGGCGCCCATGTCATGTAAGACTCGAATACATGGGCTTTCCCTCTGCTAATCTGTCTTTCACCATAGGAAAACTATGAAAAAAAAAAACCTACATTCCCACAGAAGCCTTCAGAGCAAAAAGCGATCCTGCCTAGTGCCTTTTTCAACTTAGACCACACTTAACAAACTTGCAAAAATAATCATAGAAATACTTCACCCCTGAGCTCTCGGGTTTCTCTCCCTAGGAGAACAGACTTGAAATATTAGTGAATTTCTATAAAGATAGAGAGGAAGATCAATGGAGCAGAATAGAAAAACCAGACAGGAACCCACACAGATACAGCCAAATAATCTTTGACAAAAGGACAAACGATAATCCTGGCAAATGGGAAGGTTTGTTCAATAAATGCTGTTGGGACAACTGGTTGATAGCCTGTAGAAACAAAAAGATAGACCCACATCTCTCACCATACACCAAGATCAAATCTAAATGGATAAAAGATCTAAACCTACATCCAGAAACCTTTAAACTTTTGGAAGAAAATGTTGGAAATACTCTGCAAGATCTAGGGGTAGGTGCCTACTTCCTAAGAAGGACACCAAAAGCAGTAGAAATCGAGACCAGAATAAACAAATGGGACCTCATCAAACTAAGAAGCTTCTGTACAGCAAAGGAAACAATCAATAAAGTAAAAAAGCAGCCCACAGAATGGGAGAAGATCTTCGCGCACTACGACATAGGTGATAGAGGGCTAATCTCCAGAATATACAAAGAACTACAAAACAGCCAAAACACCAAAACAAACAAGCCACTCAAGAAGTGGGCACGGGAAATGGGCAAACACTTCACAAAAGAACAAACCCAAATGGCAAATAAACATATGAAAAAATGCTCAAGTTCCCTGGCAATAAGGAAAATCCAAATTAAAACATCAATGAGGTACCACCTAACGCCAGTAAGACTTGCCCACATGAATAAAAGCACCAACAACACTTGTTGGTAAGGTTGTGGGGAAAAGGGAACCCTACTCCACTGCTGGTGGGGCTGCAGATTGGTACAGCCTCTATGGAAATCAGTATGGAGAACATTCAAACAACTCAAAATCAACATACCGTATGATCCAGCAATAGCACTCCTAGGAATATATCCAGAACACTTGTTTTATGAGAAACCAACATGCACTCCTATGTTCACAGCAGCACAATCAGTAATTGCAAGAACATGGAAGCAGCCAAAATGCCCATCAGCAGAGGATTGGATAAGAAAGCTATGGTTCATCTACTCCATGAAATATTACTCAGCTATTAAAAAAACAAAATGCAGTTCTTTGTGGCCAAATGGGCCAAATTGGAAACCATAATGCTAAGGGAAATGAACCAATCCCAAAAGGTTAAATACCACATGTTTGCCTTAATTTAAGATGATATGATGTTATGTATAACATATTATGTTATGTATGTTATGTGTTGTGTATAAACCAAAACTGAAATGTCAATGAGGTGGTCACAGAAGGTGGTTAAGAACTTGCATTTACTCTTAACATATTGGTTACTCATTACTATGTCAATTAATTCCATAATGATGGAAATTTTCCCTGATGGTATGTTGGAGCTTTTAATGAACTGGGATGATACTCTGCTGGCTCTGTCTTCAGACCAGAGAGGGTATACCTAAGAAGCTGTTGAACTTGACTGGACAATAAGATGCTGGACTCTATGTTTGGAATATGCTTGCAATGGGGGATTCTCAACTGAACTTGAACTATGGTTACGCAACAAGGTGGAGGAATCCACCATGGTGGGAGAGTTTGGGGAGGGGTGGGGAGAATCCAAGTACCTATGAAACTGTGTCACATAATACAATGTAATTAATGAATTAATAATAAAAAAAAAGAAAGAAAGAAATATTAGTGAATTTCTAGTGGTGTTGTTAGCGCCTCCTAGTGGTCAAAAAGGCAAAACGTGGTTGTGATCGTTACAAGTTTATGAGGTTCCCCCCGCCAAGCAAATAAAATAAAATAATTTTCTGTAGATTCCTGGCATTTTTACTTCCCTTTCCACTCTGTTGCTAATGTTTCAAAGGCTTCAAAACTCTGAAAAGCAACTGAAATATTCTGAAGTTGATTCAGAGTATAATTTCCTCATAAGTATGAAACCATGTATTATGTTGTCATAAAAGGTCATGATACTTCACGAAAGTTAGGGTTTTTTGGGGGGGGGGCAAACTTTCCATAGTGCCTTATATTTCTAAACACTCACCTAAACTGTCATTGTCTTTGTGGTGACGACTTACCACTCTGTCTGCAGTCGGGACTTTGTTTAGACATTGTGGTAACTCGTGGGCATCTGGCTACAAGAACAGAAGATGGGGCAATGCACATTTGGCAACAAAAGAAAGAAAAGAGATCCAGGCCCTGCTGAGAGTAGAGAGCACTGCAGCAGAGCTGTGCTCGGTCTTCGGCAGGTGTCTCCGTCCTCGGGCGGCTGGGCTGCCTGGTCTGCCGCTGTAGGGAGACGGCTGGATCAGCCGCCAGCAGATCATCGGCGAGCCATGGGCCAGGGCGGCTCTTCCTTGCCGGGCTGCAGTGTCGTCCAGGGTGGACACCATCACATGTCCAAGGCTGTGCGTGCTCCAGGCTGAGGCTACGAGCAGGACTCTCAGTTCTGGCACTGAGGACTTTGGGCCTGGAGAACTTTGTTGGGGTGGGGCTGGGGTGGGCACTGCATGGTCCTCAGCAGCCTCCCTGGCTTCTTCTGACCAGACACCTGTCACACTTTCCACCAACCCCAGTGGTGACAAAACATCACAAATGGTCAGGTGATTGGCTGAGTGGACCGTCACCTTGGTTGCCAAACTCTGGGTTACAGGCTCGGCCCAGCGGGACCTGGAACGCAATAGTAAGTGGCCTGTACTTTACTTAGAATGCAGGGGTATTGTGGACTGCAGGTGTCTGTGATCCCTCAGTATTCGTGTGTTGAAGTCATAACACCCAGTGCGATGGGGCTAGCCAGTGAGGTCCTTGGGCTATGATTGGCTTGTGTGGGTAAAGCTCATGTGAATGGTATTAGTGCCCTTGCAAGAAGACACCTGGAGCTGACGTCTAAGTGGGCAGGTTGATGCTCAGGACGGTTGGCGTCTGTATCCAAGTGCCTGGGTTTGAATCCCAGCTCTTCCACCGTCAGTACGGCTTCCTGGGGATGCATATCCTAGGAGACAGCATCTGTGGCCCTGACACCCACATGGGGATCAGAGATGAGTTCTTGGCTCCTGGCTGTGGGCTGGCCCAGTCCTAGCTATTGCAGGCATTTAAGAAATGAACTAGCACATGGAAAACCTCTCTATCTTTGTCTCTGCCTTTCATAGAAAGAGAAATTAAATAAACGTTTTTCTTTGTGAGTATTGGGAGAGCTCACTTGTTGTCGGCTATGTGAGAAAAAAAAAAAAACAGTCCACTGCCCCCAGAAACTTCCAGCCCTTGGAACTGCGGGAAATGTGTTGCTTAAGCCACCCACCGTGTCAGTAGCAACCCTTCCGGCAGCCTAAACCATGACAAATGGAAGCCATGGAAAATTCCAAACAAGAACTACATGGTCTCCATTACACTTTGAACATTCCCTTTGGAGGTTATCAAGCACCTGTTGGCACTGGCATTTTGACCTCGCCTACCAGTTCCAGCTCATCTTCATCCCGTAGTGCGCTGCAACCAACCTCAGCTTAGGTCTCTCCCTGGAGTGACTCCTGCAGATTCAGACAACAGTCACTACTGACAAAGCCCATGATCTGGGGTGAGAATTAGTGAGGGGGCCTGGCAGAGCCCTGGGCCCAGTGACCCCTGTCAGTCTCAGGAAGAAGTGGGACAAGACCCCTCCAGGGCTGACAGGGGCAGTGTCCCCTCCAGGTCTCCCCCTCGGAGCCCAGGGGCTGTGCAGCTGCAGGGAGCACGGTTTGCTGATAGCCTCTGGCTGTTGCTGCCATGGGCTCTGCCCCGTCTTAACTGCAGTCAGGCTGCTCCTGGAGGGGCAGAGGGCTGGAATATTTTTGCCAGATGCAGCCGCCTCTCATTGGTCATCTTGTCTCAGACATCGTCTGAGTCTCCTCCAGTCCAACATGACCTCCTCCCCCTTTTATCTTTTGCAGGTATTTCCTGTCCCAGCATCTGCCAGCCAGAGGACCCAGTGTGCTGCTTGCTTTGCCCTCTGCCTGGAACTTTCCCTTTCCCTTTCTTCTGCCCCTCTATATTGCCACCTGTCTTTGCATTTCAACACCAGTATCATTTTCTCTGTAGAGTTCTCAGGAAAGCCCCAACTATCTTTTTTGTTCAGGGTTCCTGCAAAACTTCCACCCAGTTTTATCCCAGAGAAGGGGAAGGGAAGTAGTGTTGGCGAAGGGAGGTGCCGAGGGAGTCAGGTTCTTATCAAGGAGGAGTCAGAGGTGAAGATTAGCAGAGGGACAAGATGAGCAAAGTGAGAGCACACTCTCGGAGGGAGAACGAGCTGCTGCCCATGAGGCTCAAGGTCAAAGTGTGCTCTGGGGGTCCACGGGGTGTGGCTTTGAGCAGAGTTTTTCAGCAAAGGGCTGGGATTTCTTGGAACTTGGTGACAGCCAATTTTCTGACCTTTGCAGGCAATCTTGGAAGTGCCATGGTGGCAAGCACATGATGGGAGCGTCAACCATGGTAACGTCATTATCATGGTACCAGGCTATGCAGCTCATCACGGAGCACAGGCTGTGGCCATACAGAACATTTTTGGCCAGCACTGGCTGTAGGCCTCGGCTTTCTTACAACCATGATTCCATTGTATGTCATGGAAGTGGTTTTTAGAGGCAGCCTTAGGGATTGGGGACTATAGGAGGGATGACAGCGTTTCTCTAGTTCTTTCTCTCATCGTGTCTTTGGCCCAAAACACTAGTACATACTGAACACCGGTTGTGGCATGGGAGCTCTACTAAGAAAAACACGCACACACAACAGTCATCCACATCCCTGAACTCAATCAAGTCTAGATTGACCATGTTATCTAGAGTGACATTTTATCTGGGTGTCTGGTGTGATCATTCAACTGGCTAATTCGCCTCCTGCAAGCACAGAGATCGCATATGGGTGCTGGTTCATGTCCCAGCTGCCCCACTTCCCATCCAGCTCCCTGCTTGTGGCCTGGGAAAGCAGTGGAGGATGGCCCAGTGCCTTGGAACTCTGCACCTGCATGGGAGACCCAGAAGAAGCTCCTGTCTCCTAGCTTTGAATCAGCTCAGCTCTGGCCATTGTGGCCATTTGCGAAGTGAACTGGCAGATGGAGGATCTTTCTTTATTGCTCTCTTTTCTTCTGTAAATCTGCCTTTCCAATAAAAATAAATAAATAAATAAATAAATAAATAAATTGTATCCAGGGGTGGGCATTTAGCCCAGCAGTTAAGGCCCCCATATCCCACATCAGAGTACCTTGGGCTGACTTGTGGCGCTGTTGTGCGGCAGCTTCCTGCCAGTGTGCGCTCCAGGGAGCGACAGGTGATGGAGCCGCTGGAGGCTTGTCATGCATCTGGGGATCCTGGATTGTGTCCTCCAGTCTCAGCCCGGACCAGGCAGTCACAGGCAGGGAGTCAGCATAGGGAAATCTATTTCTCTCAAATAAATGATAAAATTGTGTAAACTGCATCTTTACTGAACATCTGCAGGGTTTTTTCCTTATTGTTGTCCCCAAACCAGTACAATGTAACAATTATTTTCATAAAGTTTATATTATAAGTAATCCAGAGATGCTGTATAGAGGAAGATAGGATATATGCAGATACTGTACACATTATCCTATATAAGGGAGTGAGCATCTATGGATATTAATACCCATAAGGCGTCCTGGAGAACCAATACCCCATAAATTCGGAGGAATGCTAATAAATTTATGTGTGTTTATAAAGGTATATATTTGCATATATGTATTCAAGGAGGCTTCAGGAAGGTCATGGAAACGTGTTTCTAGGTTCTTTTATTTATTTTACTTGCTTTTAAAAGACTATTTTATATTGTTTTATTTTTATTTTTATTGGACAGGCAAATATACAGGAGAGGGAGAGACAGAGAGAAAGATCTTCTACCCACTCGTTTATTTCCCTAAGTGGCCACAACGGCCGGAGCTAAGTTGATCCAAAGCCAGAAGCCAGGAGCTTCCTCCAGGTCTCCTACACAAGTGCAGGGTCCCAAGGCTTTGGGTCGTCCTCGACTGCTTTCCCAGGCCACACACAGGGAAGTGGAGCAATCATGACATGAACTGGTGAGGGTTTAAACACTAGGCCATCACGCTGGGCCCTCTAAGTCCTCTTTTTTTTAAAGATGTATCTATTTGAAAGACAGAATGATAGAGACAATGAGAGGTATATACACTCTCTCACACACACATCTTCGATCTGCTGGTTCACTCCCCACATGCCTCTAACAGCAGAGTTAGACCAGATCAAAGCCAGAGCTCCAATGGGTCTCCCACATGGGCGACAGAAACCTCAACACTTGGACCTTCTGCCACCTCCATGTACGGGAAGCATCAGAGGCAGAGCGGTGGGGACTCAAACCTGGCATGCCAATTTAGGGGCTGCAGGATTCCAGTGGTGGCTTAACCTACTGCGCCACAACTGCTGCTCCCTGCATGTCTAGTTTTCATGGATTAGATCACCTTGTTTCACTTATCAATAAATATAAAACCTGGTCTATGTAATGTACATATAGTAAAGGCTTACTGATTTAATGAATGGTGGTTAGGTTGGATTCATTCTAAGTAAAAAAAAAAAAAAAAGTATCTTTTGAATAACTGTTAAAATTTCCGTAATGTTTGTGCCAGTGCTATGATGTGATAAAAGGGGAACCCTGAAGCCTACATGGCACGAGCGGGGTTTGCAGTTAGGATCATTCAGACGTAAACTCCTACTAATAATGAGCAAAAAGACCAAGTCAGTGGCTTGAGGCCAAATGGAGAAAGGCATTCGGTTCAGGATCAGCAAAGCAAAGCTCATTAATGTGTAGAAAGTGAGGGACCTTTGCAACTTTCCTGGGAGTAACAAGTAACGTGCCCTCCAGGATGACCCTCCGGGTGACCCTCCGGGGTCACCTACAACAGACGGGGGATGGCGAAGCTGCACACCCTGGCTTGTGTGCTGCTGCGGAGGGAGAGGCTAGGTGAAACCCTGAGCTGTCAGGTGTTTTAAGAGCTGCACATATCTGCGCCACCTTGGAGCCTGTGTAGGCCTGCTGGGAAGGGCACTTCTAAAGGGCAGCCGCACCGGGAAGACTGAGGCGCAAGGCCCTTCTTGCCTATACCAAGCAAGGTCTACGGAAGCAAAGGGGCACATAGCGCTTCTTAAAACAGAAGGGGTTCGTGCTCTAGATAGAATGGAATTCTCCTTGGGGTAAGAGATGTGCTGATGTGTACAGAGCAAAGAACAGCACGGTGACTTCTGGCGGCAAGCCTAACCGAACCGGAGTCAGCTGGGAAAGGTGAGTCATGGCAGCAGTGGGAAATGCCAAAGCAGCCTGCCCACCCAGGCTGCCGTCACAGGGACCTGTGGTGCCGTACCCCCCAGGGATCAGGAGAATAAATACACAAACACGGGGGGGCATGGACAACTAGGGGGAGGCACTGCTGTGACACAGTGGTAAAGCCAGTCGGCCCACACTGGAGTGCCTGCCGTCCTGGTTTTGCCCCTGATCCTGGACACCCTAGGGGTCAGCAGATTTCCACAGTGGTTTGGATCCCTCCCGCCCCTGCAGGAGACCCACACGGGCTGCCAGCCTTCTGGCCTGGCCCAGCCCTGCTGTTGTGGCGATCTGGGGAAGTGGCTCAGTAGTTCCTGTGGTTGAGGCGTCGGAGCTAAATCAGTTGCTGACACTGTACTGCCGCTGTGAGGTGTGGAGCTGCCTGCTTCTGATTGCATTGGCTGCAGCAGAATGGATATGTCCACAACTACACCCAAAGAGAAAACCTTATGATATCAGTCCTTGGGATGGGATTATGCGGGAGCAGCCACCAGGAGCTGAAGGAGATGTGATCGTGGGTCTAGCCTCCACCTCTCCCTGAGCGATTTGGATGTTGGAAAAATGCAGTCTTTTGGGCTTTTTTTGTTTTGTTTTGTTTTGTTTTGTTTTGTTTTGTTTTACTTGCTGAATCTTACGCTCAGTGGCAAGTTAAGCTTGTGAATATCTAGTTAAAATGATGATTGCGCAAATATTGTTGAAGAGAGGAAGGGGGTAAAGGCTGTCAGAGAAGCAGGGGAGTGATGGAAATGTGGTTATCTTTTTAGAACTGTGCTTATGGAATGCATGGAATCTGTTCTCTTTGTACTTACAATAAAAACTTGCATTAAAAAAAAACATTTGCAGTACAGAACCAAGCAAACACTGCCATCTAGTGGCAACTCACACTTACTGCGCATCTACTATTCTACCCATCGGTAATCATTCACAAAATGTCTACCTTGTACCAGGCACTATCTTTTTGAAAAAAAGAAGAAAAGGATTGCTTTATTTATTTTAAAGACCGGATTACAGAGGGAGATGTAAATCAATCTCCCAACTGCTGGGTTACTTCCCAGAGGACCACAATCACCCCTGGCTAGGCCAAGCAGAGGCTAAGAACATAAAACTCCATGCAGGTCTCTTACATGGGTGGCTGGAGTGCAGCCAC
Organism: Ochotona princeps; assembly: GCF_030435755.1. NCBI lineage: Eukaryota > Metazoa > Chordata > Mammalia > Lagomorpha > Ochotonidae > Ochotona > Ochotona princeps. The sequence continues at coordinate 85,285,326 of NC_080835.1, forward strand.
CTGGGACATGTTCAACTACTTTACCAGGTGCATTAGTAGGAAGCTTGACTGGAAGCAGAACAGCCGATTCAGATTTCATATGGGGTGCCAGTGTTGCAGGCGGCAGCCTAACTCACTGAGCCAGAACCCCAGCTCTGGTCCTGCATCAGTACTGTTGACCAGTGATTAGTGATGCCACACGTTGAAAGAGACATGGGCATCCAACTCAACAAGCTCGAGGGACGCCACACACACTCAATCCTAAAAGATCTTCTCCAGGGCATGTTGTAGTCACATTCTCAAAAGTTGAAGACAATATGAGAAAAGTTACACACACACAGGAAAACCAATAGACTAACGCCAGACTTCTTCCCAGAGACCCCCAGGCTGAAAGAGAATGGGACAATATATTCAAGGTCTTAAGATCAAAAAAGAAAGCTTTCAACCCAAAATAGTATATCCATTAAAGTTATCCTTTCAAAGTGAAGGAGGGGGTCCGGTGGCGTGGCCTAGTGGCTAAAGTCCTCGTCTGGAACCCCCTGGGAGCCCATATGGGCGCCGGTTCTAATCCCGGCAGCTCCACTTCCCATCCACCTCCCTGCTTGTGGCCTGGGAAAGCAGTCAAGGACGGCCCAAAGCTTTGGGACCCTGCACCCTCGTGGGAGACCAGGAAGAGGTTCCAGGTTCCTGGCTTCGGATCAGCGTGCACCGGCCATTGCGGCTCACTTGGGGAGTGAATCACCGGACGGAAGATCTTCCTCTCTGTCTCTCCTCCTCTCTGTATATCTGACTTTGTAATAAAAGTAAAATGAAAATCAATAAATAAAATAAATCTTTAAAAAAAAGATTTTATTATTATCAGAAAGCTGGATATACAGAGAGGAGGAGAGACAGAGAGGAAGTGGAGCTGCTGGGATTAGAACCGGCAACCATATGGGATTCTGGCGAGGACCTTAGCCCCTAGGCCACGCCACCAGGCCCAATAATAAAATCTTTAAAAAAAAAAGTGAAGGAGGAAAAAGGTATTTTCCAGATAAACAAAAAAGAACTAATTCACCACCACACCAGGAATTCTTCCATAAGAATTCTTGAACGGAGACCTGCGTCGAAAGTAAACAGCATGGAAACAGACCTTTACGGTCTGAGAAGAGGCAAGGTGTGATTTCAAACTTTAGGTTTGCTGGGATTAGACGCGCGGTCCAGCATGTGGCCTGCCTACAAGCACCCTCGTCCCTGCTGCTCAGTGTGCCTTCTGGGATTGCTGCGTGACATGCCCTGTGAGTGCCTCGTAGCTCCACCTGGTTAACGCTAGGCGTCAGCTCAGCTGCATCTTTCCTGATTTTTCTTTCTAGATAACCTGCCTAGTGATGAGGGTTGGCTGGTGAAGACACCCCTGTAATTTCATTAAATTCTTTCTCGTTAGGGCTAATAGTATTTACTGTATATGTCTAGATGGTCTTAGGTACATCTGTAATTGCTGCATCTTCTTCTGAATCAAATATTTATGAAAGCATAATATCCTTCTTTATCTCTTTTTATATGTTTTGATGCAAAGTTTGTTTTATCTGATATGAAGATAACTATTCATGCTCACTTGGGTCTCCATTGGCATGGTTGGTCTTTTTGGCCCTTCACTTTCAGTCTATGTGTCTTTGTGAAGTGAGTTTCTTCTAGGCAGAGTGCAGTTGCTTCTTGGTTCTTGGTTCTTTATCCATTCAGCCAATGTAAATCTGTTGGCTGGAAAATTTAATTCATTTGTAGTCAGGGTTTGAGTTGATAGATAAGAACCAATACCTGTCATTTTGTTGATTGGATACAGCAAATTTAAAGCAGTAAGTGCTTACACTGGAAAAAAAGAGAAATGTCTAAGATTAAAGATCTAAGGGTGCATCTTGAAGACAGAATAACAAGAATAAACCAAACCCCAAGTCAGAAGGAGGCAAAAAAAATTAATAAGAATCAGAGCCCAAATACATAACATTGAAACTGAAAAATTAATACAAAAGATCAAAAAGCAAAAAAAATTTTGAGATCAACAAAATAGATAAAACTTTCAGCCAAATTAATAAAGAAGAAAAAGAAAACCTCAAAATTAGAGGTGAAAAAAGAGATATTACAACTGACACTACTACAACACAAAGGCTCCTAAGAAACCACCATGAAGAACTACATGTTAATAAATAGAAGACTTCAAAGACATGGATAACTTCCTGGATGCATATAATCTACCAGGATTAAGTCAAGATGATGTAACTAGGGGCCTGTGCAGTGGCAAAGCAAGGTAATCCAGAGACTGTGGCTCCAGCATCCCATGAGGGCGCCAGTTCAAGTCCCTGCCACTCTACTTCCAGTCCAGTTCCCTGCTAAAGGCCTGGGAAAGCAGCAGAGCATGGCTCAAGTTTTTGGGCCCCTGCACTCACATGGGAGACCCAGAAGAAGTTCCTGGCTCTTGGCTTCGGATTGGCTGAGCTCCAGCCATTGTAGCTACTTGGGGAGTGAACCAGAGGATAAAAGGCCTCTCTCTGTATTTCCCCTTCCCTCTCTAACTCTGACTTTCAGGTTAAAAAAAAAAGATCTTTTTTAAAAAAATAAATAAGATATACACAATCCAAGCAGACCCATAAGAAGTAATGAAATTGAAACAGTAATCAAAAGTCTTCTATCAAGGAAAACTCTGGAACATGGTGCTTTACTACTGAAATCTACAAAGCGTTTAAATAGGAACTAACTCTAATGTTTTCCAATTATTCTAATTCATTAAAAAGGATGGAAATCTCCCAAATTCATTTCACTAAGCCAGCATTGCTTTGATGCCAAAACTGAACAAAAACACGACACACAAAAAAAATTTATGCCCAGTCACCAAAACCGGTTGGTTCCCACTAGACCAGAACCAAAGCCCAGTTTCCCCCGTCCTGTTCGGTGTGTGCTCGCTTGAATAAACGCTTGGTAGCAAGCATCAACTCTAAAAAAAAAAAAAAGAAAGAAAGAAAACTTATGCCCTTAGTGAATACAGATGCAAAGATATGCAAAAATATTGTAGCAAATCAAATCTAAAACCACATCAGAAGTAACATGCATCAGGATGAAGTGGGATTTATCCCAGAAATGCAAGGGTGGTTCCACATTGGCTAACCCAAAAACATAAATCACACGAATAGAATGCAGGACAAAAACCACATGATCATCCCAATAAATGCAGAATAAGCATTTGACAAGAGTCAGCATCCCTTCTTAATGAAAACCCTCAACAAATCAGGTGTAAAAGGAACATACTTCAAACTTGCAAAAGCTATATATGACAAACCAACAGGTATTATCATACTGAATAGAGAATAGCTGAAAGCATTTCCTATAAAACCTAGAACAAAACAAGGAAATCCACTTTTACCACACTTAGAAGTTTTAGCAAGAGCAACTAGGGAGGAGAAAAAAAGAAAGGGTATCAAAACTGGTGAAAACAAAAGTTCAACATACACATGTTTGCAAATGCCATGATGTTGTACATAGAAAAACCTAACTAGTCCACCAGAAAGCTATTAGAATGGATCAATCAATTCAGTAAAGTTGCAGGCTATAAAAGGAACATTTTAAAAAGAAGCTTTTTGACCAAAGTTGTGGTGTAATTGGTTAAGCCACCACATATGATAGCAGCATTCCATACAGGTGCCAGTTCAAGTCCCGGTTGCTCCACTTCTGATGTGGCTCCCTGCTAATGCACCTGGGAAAGCAGCAGATGATGTTCCAAGTTGTGAGCCCCTGCACCCACATGGGAAATTAGATGAAGCTCCTGACTTCCGCCTGGACCAGCCCTGATTTTTTAGGCCATTTGGGGAGTGAACTAGCAGGTGGAAGATCTATCTCATCCTCTCTCTCTCTCTGTAACTCTGCCTTTCAAATAAATAAAATGCTATCTTCTTTAAAAAAAATTGTATATGCTATTAATAAACTGACTGAAAGAGAAATCAAGAAATCCCATTCACAACAGCCACAAAATAAGTCAAATATTTAGAAATAAATTTAATCAGATAAGTTAAAATTTCTGCCAGAGGCCAGCCCCAGCCGAGTTCGGAGCTCGAGAAGGGTTTGTGGAGTCAGAGAAAAGGGAGACATGGACACGGTCACTTGGTGCCCTTACTTGAACAGCTCAAGAAGCTGCCCTTTTTATTTACTCAGACACACACACACACACACACACACACACACACACACACACACATCACAATTCTCTGCACAAACATTTGATTGTTCTATTTTTAACTTAATTACTAAGCAGGCATGCACAAATGTTTTATTGTTTTGTTTTGTTTTGTTTTTTTACTTTATGGTCAACTAAGGTGCTCTTAAAGATAATTCTGTAAGATCATTTGCTTCAAAGCAAGCCATTATCCATTCTTTCGTAGTAGCCATTGGGTGACAGGCAGGACTCCAAGGCCAAGGCACATACAGCTACAATCTTAATCAGTAATACATTCCTACTACATTTCTATTTCTACAACTTATGTATCACTTAATGGGAGAAATACATCAAAAGGGAAAAAACATAAAGATCCAAGAGAAGAGTTTCAAATGTTAAATCCCCTTACAACAACAGGCTTAATTGTATTCCAGTGTGCATTAATTTTCATAAACTGTTAAGGCCCACTCACCAAGACATTGTCAGCAACATTAACTCCTAAGCTCATGTCAGTTGCAAAAACCATCTCACAGGGGCAAACAACAACACCTCAATAGATTACAGAATTCTGTCCATGCAAACGGGTGGAACTGTGTTGAGGTGGTTGGAGACACATCCACCATGCCTTGCCAAAAGGAGAGCTCTTCTCTTTACACCTTAGTGTGCCCCAATGACACAAAAGCTAGGAAACCCCAGCTCCCAGCAGATTTACACAATGAAAATTATGAAATACCGGGCCTGGCGGCGTGGCCTAGCAGCTAAAGTCCTCGCCTTGAAAGCCCAGGATCCCATATGGGCACCGGTTCTAATCCCGGCAGCTCCACTTCCCATCCAGCTCCCTGCTTGTGGCCTGGGAAAGCAGTCGAGGACAGCCCAATGCATTGGGACACTGCACCCACGTGGGAGACCCGGAAGAGGTTCCTGGTTCCCAGCTTCGGATCGGCGCGCACCGGCCGTTGCGGCTCACTTGAGGAGTGAAAACATCGGACGGAAGATCTTCCTCTCTCTCTCTCCTCCTCTCTGTATATCTGGCTGTAATAAAATGAATAAATCTTTAAAAAAAAAGAAAATTATGAAATATTGATGAAATAAATCATCAAGGATACACAAAAAGACAAAAATATTCCTTGCTCACAGATTGAAAGAATCGGTTTCATTAAACTGCCACTACTGCCTAAAACAATCTATAGATCCAACACAATCCCTATCAAAGTATCAATAACATCCTTCACAGAATTAGAAAAGCAATCCTAAAACTCCTATTTAATCACAAAAGACCCAGAATTGCCAGGGGAAGGGATCAAGTTGGAGGATTCACAATATGTAATTTCAAAGCAAATCATAAAGCTATGGTAATTAAAACAACATGACACTAGCATAAACACCAATGCACAGATCAACATAACAGAATAGAAAGGACAACACAGCACAATATAAATTAATCCATAACATACAGACAACTGATTTTTGGTTTAAAAAAAGTGCTCAGAACGTATGTTAGAATAAGCGTAATCTCTTTAGCAAATGGCTCTGGTCAAACTGGATACACATACACACACAAACATAGATAAATGAAATGAGATCCATATCTTTCACATACATGAAGACCAACTCAAGATGGATGGAAGACCTAAACTTAAGACCTGAAATAACAAAAGTGCTAAAAAAAAAAAAAAAAAGAGGTAGGGGAAACATTCCAAGACATTGGTACAGGAGACAATTTCTTGAACAAACCTCTAAGGTAAAGAAAAAAAAAAAAAGCAAAACTAAACAAATGGGATTACATCAAACTCAGAAACTTATACACAGTGAAGGAAATGCTCAAAAGCATGAGGAAACATCCAAGAGAATGGGGAAAACAGTGTTTGTGAGCTACCTATTCAAGAAAGAATAAATATTCAGAATATATCAGCAACTTGAAAAACTCAACCACAACAAGAAAACCAAACCAATGCTGTTAATAGGCAAAGCACTTCAATAGACAGTTCTCAGAAGAAACACAAATCAGCAATTAATATATGAAAAAATATTCAACATCACTAGCCATCAGGGAAATGCAAATGAAAGCCACAATGAGATGGCACCTCACGCCTGTCAGCGGTGAGAAACAAATGCTGGCAAGGATGTGCAGAAAGGGGAACACTTAGATGTTGTTGATAGGAATGTAAATTAGCGCAGCCACTGTGGAAAACAGTATGAAGATTTCTTTAAAATCTAGAAACAGACTTTCCATTAAATCCAGCAATCCCACAACTGGGTATATAGCCAAAACACGTGAACTGACATGGTTATAGCAGCACTGTTCACAATAGCCAGTATCAGAATCAACCAAGGTAGCTGTCATCAGAGAAATAGATAAGAAAACATGGTATATATACACAATGGAATATTACTCAGCTATAAAAAGAAAGAAGTTCTATCATTGATAGCAAAATAGATGTAATTAGAGAGTATCATGTTGAGTAGAATCAGCCAGATCCAGAAAGATAAATATTGCATGTTCTTCTTTATATGTGGACACTAGAATGTTGTGGGCTGTGGAGCTGATTTACATTGCTTTAGCTGAGCACTCAGGAATCAGGCCTAAGGCAGTAGCACCTGGCCTTTGCAGACTCATTGACGTCCTATTGTCCTGTTAATGGACTTGGGGGGAAGAGGAGATAATATGTAATAAGGAGGCTTTGGAGCAGAGGGCTCCCAGCAATTCTACCACCACCATGGTCTCTGTGTGTCAGTGCTTTTCACTTGGACATTCGCCGTGCCTACTATGCCGGCTCAGCGTGCCTACTATGCCGGCTCAGCGGAAGAATTCTAATCTGTCCAGGCATTTTCGCTATTGTGAGACTGGCTTTTTACACAATGTGAACTTGGAGGTTAATGTCAATGATAATGTCTTACAAAAGGGCCTTCTATTATTCCTACTGTTTTGGCTGAACCCATTGACCTTATGCTAATTAAGGGACCTGTGTTTAGGGTTCATCCTCTCCTTAATCTTTAGGTTCTCCTTTTCTTTGTGATACAAGATTAGGTTGTAGGATAAGGATTGTAGCAGGAATTTCTGTTGTTTTTGGATAAAGCAGATGGCATGGTTGTCCTTAGAAACACCCACTTGACCATGACGTGGAAAGTCTGAGCCAGAGTTTAACTGATTCTGTATAAATAAAGCAGACGGCTTTATTGCCGTGTCCACTATCATCATGGAATCCTAGTGGTCCGTTTCTTTCTTTCTTCGCCTCGTCCACGCACCCTTCCCGAGTTCCGAAACCCAGGCTGGAGCTGGACTCCGGCACTAGAATTAAAAAACTAAGAAGAAAATAAAAACAAATGCCTCTATCAGGATTGCTGAACATTTAATTTGGTAAAACTTTGCTTTAATACCATTGTCAGGAGAGAATCAAGATGGCGGAATAGGGTAAGGACACATTTAAACGGATGGAAAAACATTTAATCAGGATGAAGCAGAGAGGACATATTCCAGGAACTAGGAAAGGACAGAACAACAGCAGAGGGGTACCTGGAGACTGACAGACACAGGAAAGCAGCGGACACAACGGTGTGGTATTGCAGTGACTGATACTCCAGCAGCAGCATGCAGCTAATGGCAATCTGAACTCCACCAGCAGCCAGAACTACACCAGCAACCAGGTGGGAAGGGACTTTCACTGGGAGCTTGGGAGGTGAACCCAGACAAAGAACTGTCTGTCCTGCTGGTCCGTTTGATTTGACCAGGAGCAGAGACAGAACAGCAGATCCCAGATGGGCAGTGCGAAAACAGTGTGGATTATACAGCCCAGTCAGCCCCTTACAGCTGAATTGGGCGCCATTTTGTGTAAGGAGGCAAAGGCAAGGGAAAGGACTGAGCATACGCTGAGCTGGGAGTGAACTCATTTCTGACTCAGCAATACGGCATTCTACAGGTTCCACCCAGGACAGGTCTGGGTAGCCCTCAGACCCGATGGCCAGCAGATCAAGAACTGTAGTGGTTGTACATCAGGCGCCATTTTCGGCACTGCGGCAATAGCTTTGGGACTGCAGGGGACAATAATGAACTGCGCATGTGCTGAGCTCGCGAGAACTCACTGAGTTCTGTGGATTGCACTGGTCCTGCAGGAAAATAATACCGACTATGGCATCGTACGGGTCAAAATAGGTCCGTGTGGCACCCAGACCTAAAGTCCAACAGGTTCCGACAAGATCAGTGCCACCTAACTACATAGGACACCTGGTGTCTCTCTAATCCTGGGACCTGCTCCAACTGTAAGTGGGAGAAAGGTTGCAGAGACAACAGTGCAGCCTCAGCACGGTATCACAGAAGGTGGAGAGTGGTGAGCCAAGAGCTGCGGCTGTGGAGACCACGGTGGAAATCTGACATAAGAACTCAGACCTGGAACTCACTGGAGGTTGTGGCACAAGTGGCTGCAAGCAAAAAGTTGTGTACCAACTGCAATAAGTAAAATCGCATTGTAGACCTGTGGGTGACACAGCTTAGAAACCTGCCCCAAGGAGAAGACTCTGCTAACCAGAAGTACAATGATCAAGAGCAAAAGAAGAGACAAAGGCACAATAAATATTGCCGAAAACTCTCCTGCAAAGCAGCAAAAACCTATGCCAACCTCAGAGTTAACTGAGGAAGACATCGAGAAAATGGAGGACACAGAATTCATAAAACTCATTTTAAAGATTCTGATCAAAAATGAGAAGCTCATGCAAGAGTTCAAAGAATTTAAGCAAGCAATAAAAGAAATCAAGGCTGATATATCAGAAATTAAGAACACAGTAGAGCAAATTAAAAGTTCAGTGGAGAGTCTCCAAAATAGAATGAAGCAAGCAGAAAAAAGAATCTCAAAATTGGAAGATATTTCCTGTCTTCGGGGGGAAACAAACAAAAAGCTGGTAGCAGAGCTGGATCAGGCCAAAAAAAAGTATTCAAGAATTGAAAGACACTATTAAGAGGTCAAATATAAGAGTTATGGGAGTCCCAGAAGGCGCAGAAAGAGAAGCTGAGTTTGCAAATGTGTTTAATAAAATAATAAAGGAAAATTTCCCTAATCTGGAGAAAGAATTGGGAAACAAGATCCAGGAGGGGCACAGAACTCCCAACAGGCTTGATCAAAAGCGATCTTCACCAAGACACATGATCATCAAGCTCTCTTCAATCAAACATAAGGAAAAGATCCTTAAATGTGCATGTGAAAAAAATCAGTTGACATATAAAGGAATGCCAATTAAACTCACAGGAGACCTTTACAGGAAACTCTACAGGCAAGAAGAGAATGGAGTGACATATTCCAGATTCTTAAAAAAAAAAAAAATGACAGCCTAGGATAACATATCCAGCAAAGCTTTCTTTTGTCTTTGAAAATGAAATAAAATTCTTCCACAGTAAAGAAAAGTTAAAAGAATTTGCCTCTTCCAAACCTGCCCTACAAATGATGCTTCAAGATGTTCTCTTCACAGAGAAGAGGAGTAGCACCTACCAAAACCAAAGGCAAACAGGAAGAACATCCCAGTAAAATGACAACAGAAGACTAAACCAATGAACAACCCATTCCTAAAATGATAGGACCAAAGTACCATCCATACATATTAAACTCTGAATGTAAATGGCTTAAGCCCAATCAAACATCATAGATTAGTAGACTGGATTAAAAAAACAAAACCCATCTACTTATTGTTTAGAAGAGACATACTTCACCAACAAGATGAGCAGAAACTGTATCACATGGGTTTTGTTATTTTCTGTAAGTTTCATCTCTTCAAAACACTTTCTTCTGATTAAATCATTCAATGACTCGTAGATCATACAGTAGCATAATTTTCTTCAAAAAGATACTTGATTTTCATTTCTTCAGCTGCACGTTAGTCAGTTAGTAGCATGGTATTTAACTTCCTGGTGTTGTTAATTTCTTTTTTCTCCCTGATGTTGATTTTGTTTTGTGGCTTTTCATTTTAGGGGATGTATTGTAGCTGTGAAATGGAGACTGTTATATGTATTAACATGTCATATTACTTCATAGCATTGTAAATTTCTATTTTTCTTTCTATTGTTGATTTTGTATTATGACTTTTCATTTAAGGGGATGTACAATAGCTGCGAAATGGAGACTAACATTCAGATGTGAGGATACAATGTAGTATGCATTTCTACTTCCAGACAAAGATGGACTAACAATGAAACTGTACACTATATCTTGACAATAGGATGCTGGACTCTCTGCCATTGTCCATGCCCGCAATGATGGACATATGATTGTGTATGAAGAACTATATTTTAGTAATGATATAGACGAACTAGGTGGGGGGGAATTGGGGAGGGGATAAGGGAATATGAAGCTGTATCATAAAATGATAACAATAATAAAATGTAAAAATAAATAAATAAAAATTTTAAAATACCATTGTCAGATCAATGATTAAAAATGTTATACTAGGGCCCAGCACAATGGTTCAATTAGTTAATACTCTTTTTACACGCTCTGGGATCCCAAATGGGTATTGGTTCATGTCCCAGCTGTTTCACTTTCCATCCAGCTCCCTACTTGTGGCTTTGGAAAGCAGTAGAGGACAGCCCAAAGCCTTGGGACCCTGCACCCTTGAGCGAGATCAGGAAGAGGATCCAGGATCCAGGCTCCCGGCTTCAGATGAGCTCATCTCTGGCAACTGTGCCCACATGGAGCATGAACCAGTGAATGGAAGAGCTTTCTGTCTGTCTCTCCTTCTCTCTGGAAATCTGATTTTCTAATAAAAAATAAATTAAAAAAAAGAAAAGGAAAAAGATTATAGTATAATTATTGGTTATTACTTTAAAATTTATATAGATGAAGTAGTCATTTTTCTAATAAATTGTTCTTCAAGCCACTGCCTATATTCCCACTAAAACAGGATCTTTTGCTCTTGTTAAACTTTTTATTAGGTTAAGCATTAAGTCTTTCTACAGAGGCTAGGGCCATCTTGGCTCTGACTTGGAGGGCTGGCATGCAAATGGGACCCCTCACCCCATCAGCCACTTCTGGCTAATCGGGTGGTGGCAGGGCCTAGCCTGGCTGCTTTGGAGTGGCGAGAGCCATCTTGGCTCGGGTGGCAAGAGTGCCAAATCAACACCAGGTTCTGACTGCTGACCACCTGCTGACGAGCTCTGGCAACTTAGGGGTGACAAATTACTACCTAGGGACTGTATGTATAGGTGAAGAATGAATCCTCAAAGACACCCAACAACAGGGCCACTGTACTTACAGGTAAGTGAAGGGACTGAGATGTGCTGGTTTGGAGGGGAGTGACGGGAAGATCTGTGTGGGTCAGACTGATTGACCAGTACACATGGGAGTCCTGAGATGGACTTGTTAGCATAGAGCATCACGGACCACACAAAATCTATGGCTGGGGGCCTGTCTAGCAGACCTAGATCCAAGTACCTGACTGAGTGTTGGAACAAGGAATGGGTCACATCAGGCAGGGCCCTGAAACCAACCAGTACACTAGAGAACCAGGTCCAGGGGTAGATTCTGTGGGGGATAAGTGGGCCCAACCCTCTGGAAATAGAAGTCCTGCTGATAAGCTCAAGAGTTGGGGTGGTGATGCGCTGAACTAGGTGGGAACATGGAACCTGCCAACACTCACAGGTATTGGGGCCAAGAATAAGCTGGGCAGGTCCAAGCTGCAGCACCTGCATGTGCATCCTAAAATAGGGCGTGGGGCAGGCCAGCCTGCAACATCCACTGGTCATACAAAGGCCAAGATGGAGGGGAAGGCTATGCCAGGCAAGGGCCCAGCACCTGCTGGTACATGTGGGATCTGGGTCTGGGACGGGATCAAATGAGAGAACCTGGGAAACTCCCCTACGGGGTCATAGCTCCCATGGTGAGCATGTGGTCCAGTCCTAGGAGGTGGGCAAGCTGGGCAAGGTAGCCGCATCAATTGGCATGTATAGGGGTTGGTTTTGGAAGAGGTGGACCAGACAGGGACGAGCAAATCTTAGCCCACCAATGAGTGCAGAAATCAGGCTGGAGCACAGGTCATGCCGGGCTAGGGGATCACACCTACTAGTTTACATAGTCAGGGATGGGAGCAGACTGAACAGAGCCAGGTTGCAGCACCTGCCAGCGTGAGTTGGAACTGGGGGCTGGCTAGGTCAGGCCAGTCTGTAGCATCCAAAGGCAAAGGCTAAGACAGATGAGGGGCTATGCCAAGCCAGGTTAGAGCAACCACTGGCATGTGCAAGATCTGTGGATGGGAACAGGCCTGGTTGGGGAGCAAAGAGGAAGTCCTGGCTGGGGTGTGATCCCCATTGGTGAGCATGAGGGCCAGGGTTGGGGCTGTGGTCTGCTCTGGAAATATCTGCAGGATCCCTTGGCATGTGTGTGGGCTGCTTTTGGGATGCACCAGACTGGGCTACACTCCAGCACCGACCTGTGCTCATGAGATCCAGGGTGGGTGTAGGATGGGCTAGGCTAGGTCTCTGCCCCTGTTGAGTCATGCGTGAGCTGTGTCTGGGTGCGGACCAGGCTTGGCTGGGCTGTAGCACCCAACAACAATAACTGGAATGGGTGAGGGCTGATCAGGAAAGGCCACTGTTCCTGTGGGAGTTGAGGTGGACTAAATAGGGCTGGCCCATGGACCCACCAGTGTGCATGAGACCTGACATTGGGAGAGCTCTGGATGGGGAGCTTGGGTAACTCCTCTGTCGGGACACACTTCCTGCAGGTGAGTGCAACAACAAACATGGGGAGCAGCCCAGACCAGGACAAAATACAGGACAAAAGTACCTAGCAGCATACATTTGGCGCAGGTCGGGGGCAGATCATATCACCTGCTGGCAAATCTGAGCGCCAGAATGGAGTGTCAGGATTCATACCAGTCAGTCCACATTAGGGCTGAAACTGGGGGTGGGGTGGCAGGGCTGGGCTAGGCTGTAGCCCCTACCAGTATGAGCTGGAATTGGGCTTCAATGCCCATTGACATGTATGTGAGCCAAATGGGATGTGGGACAGATGGGACCAGTCAGCTCTACATACTGGCAAGCATGGGAACCAGGGTAGGGGACGGTTTGGTAGAGTTATTGCAGGTCACTCCAACTAGGCTGCAGCTCCCACTGGTTTATGTGAAGGCCGAGTATGTGGTGGGCAGGATTGGGCTGGACTCCAACAACCACTGGGTTACGTAAAACACGTGGCTGGAGACAGAACTGACCCAGCAATTGCAACTACCAGTGTGTGTGTAGACTGATTTGGGTGATGGACTGTCCTGGACCCTGTACAGGCAAACATACAAGAATCAGGTCTGGGACGGCCTCAGATGAGGTTTCTTGGGCAATTCTCTACCACATGAACCACTGGACTCAGAACCCTAACCATGGAGAGACTTGCAGGTTCCATGGGCTGACTGTGGGTGCGGATATGTCAGAGCTGGGCCTCCTCAGTGGCTCAGACAGAGCAGAGGACAGCATATCCAAATGGACATGGAGGATATGGCAGTACATCAGAGCCTGCAGAGGATACCTGGTACCATGGCAGAGGACACAGGACAGAACAAATTAATCAACTACTCCAACCAAGCATTGGCAGTGAGGATCTGGGCAGATAGAGGCTCTAAGGTGGACAACAGCAGCCTGTGGATTTTGGAGAGATTTCATTGTAATTGGAGTGGTGGGACTGCCTGCAATTCAGGACCGTTAAATTACCAAACCTCTTGAGAATTTCATGGCATTGTAAATTCCTATTTTTCTTCCTGTTCTTGATTTTATATTGTGGTTTTTCATTTAAGTAGATGTACGGTGACATGTCCAGATGTGAGGATACAATGCAGTATGCATCTCTACTTCCAGACAAAGATGGACTCCCACTGAAACTGTTACATATGTCTTGACTTTAAGATACTGGAGAGGAAGCAAGGCAGGCAAGAGGAGAGAGGGGAATGGGAGAGAGGACCGGAATATCATTATACTCTCAGAATTGTATCTAAGGGTAGGCATCGTGGCTTATCAGACTAATCCTCTGCCTGTGGCACTAGCACCCCATATGGATGCTGGCTCATGTTCCATCTGCTCCACTTCCTATCAGCTCCCTGCTGGTGGCCTGAAAAGCAGTGGAGGATTGTCCAAATCCTTGGGACCCTGCATCCACATGGGAGAGCGGAAAGAAACTCCTGATTTCTAGTTTCGGACCAGCCCAGCTCTAGCCATTGCAACCATATTGGGGTGGAGGGGGTAGGGGTGACCGTGAACTAGTGGGTGGAAGATCTCTGCTTCTCCCTCTCTCTATAACTCTGACACTCAAGTAAAATACAAGCCTTTAAAAAAGGGGGAGGGGTAATTTATGAATTACATTGGATCCACGAAAGATTAATTTAAAATTTGTAAAAATTGCTAAAAAAAAAAAAAGTCACCAGGGAACACCCAGGAAGACTTAAGGCTCAGCTTTAGGGAGACTCACATTGTAATAGGGGACAGAGAAGCCCCATCCCACTGGAGTACCATAGTCCTCAACAAGTGACTTAGTTTATATGTGTTAATCTTGGAGACCAAAACCACAAGTCCTTCAAAGCGCTCGTGTAAGAATGGTGCTAAACGTAAGACTGGGGGCAGGTATTCGTCCTAGTAGCTAGGATGCCAGTTCAGATGTCTGTGTCCTCTTGGGACATGCCCGGGTTTGATACTCGACTCTGGCTAAGAACTCCAACTTCCTGCTAATGCAGACACCGAGAAGCAACGGTGATGGCCAAGTTGTTGGGACTCTGCCACTTACGGGGGAGACCTGGAGTAAACTCCAGCTTCTCAGATTTGGCCCAGACGAGCTCTGGCTTTGGGGAACATTTGGGGAGTGAGCCAGCAAGTGAAAAGTTTCTCTCTCTCCTTCTGTCTCCCTCCTCTCCAGATAAATAAATAAATGTTTAAAAAGTTAAAGTCTATTTTGGCACAAAACTTTTGAAATCCAAATAT
Source organism: Ochotona princeps (assembly GCF_030435755.1). Lineage (NCBI taxonomy): Eukaryota > Metazoa > Chordata > Mammalia > Lagomorpha > Ochotonidae > Ochotona > Ochotona princeps. Next base: position 85,300,415 of record NC_080835.1, read on the forward strand.
ATGAGAGGTCTGCAAAAAGCTCATGGAAAATATGAATTGGGAAAAAAACTATGCATGGATCTGCAAAAATGTTCACAGCAAGAAAACTTATCTTTTAATCCCCTTTTCTCACAAACTGTTGGAAATACCCTCATGAAGATAAGACACAGTTACTAATTCTTTAAAACAAAAACAGGAAAACCATGTTTTAACTTAATGATATGCTGGGTAAAACAGTTCCTGAAAAAGCCAGGCTTAAAGTTCCATTTTATGCTATTTTTACCTTCTCTGGATCACGCTAAGCATTTTTCTTCTCACTGCTTTAAAAAAATTAATTATTTATTAAAAAAACAGAATTACAGAGAAAAGGTGAGACAGGAAGAGGGAAGAAAGGGAGAGAGAGCAAGAGAGAGATTGATTTTCAATTTGCTACTGGCTCACTCCCCAAATGCTTGTAAACAGCCAGGGTTGGGTCAGGCCAAAGCAGAGGAGCCTGGAACTTCGTCTGAGTTTCCCACATTGGAGGCAGGGTCCCAAGCCCTTGAGCCAGCCTCCACTGCCTTCCCAGGTGCATTAGCAGGGAGCTGGATCGGTAATGGAGCAGCTGGGACTCTCAAACCAGTACTCATAGGGCTGACAGAGAGTGTGAGAGAAAACCTTCCATCCACTGGCTCACTCCCCAAATGGCTGCAAAGGCAAACGTCCGGGCTGCTCCAGGCAGAAGCCAGGAGCCTGGAACTCCATTATGGTCTCCCCCAAGGGTGGCAGGATCCCAAGTGCTTGGGCCATCTTCTGCAGCCTTCGCAGATACATTATCAGGGAGCTGAATGAAAAGCCCTTCTGCTGGGACTTGAATTTGGGATGCTGCCATCAAAAACAACACCTTAACTTGTTTCCTAACGCTGCCCCCTCTCTCCTCAATTCTTAACATTTGTAAACCTATAAACTAACTTTTAAAATGTGCTTATATGTTTTTCTGTAGGTGGGGGCTGTGACACAGCGGGGTAACCTGCCACTTGAGGGTCCCATATCCCACATGGGAGTGCTGCTTCTAGTCCCGGTGTTGCACCTCCAATCCAGCTCCCTGTAAACGCGCCTGGGAGGCAACAGGTGACAGCCTGAGCACTTGGGACCCTGACACCCCTGTGGGAGAACTTGATGAAGTTCCAGGCCCCTGTCGTCAGCATGGCCCAGCTCTGGTCGCTGTGGGCATATGAGCAGCAAATCAGCAAATGCAAGGTTTCACTCTATCTCTGTGTGTGTCACTTTATCTTCCAAATTAAATAAATCTTTACCCCAAATCACTTTTCTGTTTCTGCTGAACACCACCACAAGAAGTATAGTCAGCATCTATTGTTAATAAGCATGAGATTTTGGAAGGTTTTATTCCTATTACAGAATCTGACTCTTGTTTCTGACTGCTGACAGCTTTTGAGTTTCCCTCTTCCTCACTCCTGCCCACATCTGGGCAAGCTGATAAGAAATGCTGGGGGCGTCTCCTTTGGCACTGAAACAAAGCATAAGACATGAGAGCCTGGGCCCCATGAGAACCCCACCCTGATCCCAGCAGCAGCCAAGCCTGTACCTCCTCTCCCAGCTCTCTGGAGCCCTTCTTTGAGCCTACTTGGGCGCCGCCCCGTTCTGCCCAAAAGCCTCCTGATGTGATGACTAAACATTTTCATTCCTTCCTGGTACAAGTGTAGTGTCATCACCCTCCACTCCCGAACCAAGCTGGGCAGGGAGGGAAGGGGCCTGTCCAGCCTGAAGTTTTGAAACCAATAGGAAAGCACATCTCACATAATTGCTTCCACATACTACTTTGAGTACTTTGTCTTATCTGTACAGAAGCCTTTATTCAAGGTCAGGTGCCATGTTTTCAAAAGCCAAAGATACTTTTGCCAGAGCGAATTGTGCCTTTGTAGAAAGGTGTTGCTGAAAAGAAATACTGACATATATATGTATAGAGAGAGAGAGTATATAAGACATCTAGGGAGTGAACTAGCAGACAGCAAATCTCTCCCCTGGCCTCTTTCCTCGTTCCCCTTTCCTCCTTTTCCCTTTTTTTCCTCCTTCCCTCTGCCACTCCTCCCTTTCTCCTCTCTCTGCTCTCCTATCTTCTCTTTTCTCTCTCTCTCTCTCTCTCTCTCTCTCTCTCTCTCTCTCTCTCTCTCTCCTTCTGCTGTACCAGGTCTCTGGTGCTCTGCCTTTCAAAGAAATAAAAAAATCCTTAAAATAAACAAGGGCCATTGCAGGGGCTCAACAGGCTAATCCTCTGCCTTGGGGTGCTGGCATCCCATAGGGGAACCAGGTCATGTCCTGGCTGTTTTACTTCCAATCCAGCTCCCTGCTTGTGGGCTGGGAGAGCAGCAGAGGATGGCCCAAGTCCTTGGGCCACTGTTGCTACATGGGAGATTTGGAAGAAGCTCCTGGATTCTGGCTTTGGATCAGCTGTTGCAGCCATTTTGAAAGTGAGCCAGTGGATGAAATATCTGTCTCTCCGATCCATGAATCTGCCCCGTGTGTGTGTGTGTGTGTGTGTGTGTGTGTGTGTGTGTGTATGTGTATGTAACTTGAAACAAATAAACAAAAGTCTGGTCATTTCAGTTTGTTTCTTCTCCCCTGCCCTCCCCTCCTTAAGCCACTGTTTTTTGAAATCCAGCACTGGAGAGTGAAGCGATCGTGGCAATTTGAGCAGACACCCAGCTTCTGCACCTGTTTCATTTGCATCTTTCCACCTCTTTTCACTCCACCTTGTGAGGGTATAAAGCAACTGCACTTAAAGTTCCACTCACCTACACCAGAAGACCTCGTCTCATTTGCACTTTTTTTTTTTATCCATTTTATTTGAAAGTCTGAACAATAAGGAAGGGCATCTTCCATCTGGTTCACTACCTCAAATGCCTTCAACAGCTGGGGCTGGGCCAGGCCCAAGCCAAGAGCCTGGAACTCCACCCAAGTCTCCATGGTGGGTCCCTCGGTGGCAAGGACCCAAATACTTGGACCATCACTCGCCGCCTACTCACTTGCTCATTAGTGGCAAGCTGCACCAGAAGCAGAGGTGGGACTTGATCCAGAGTATTTTGATATGGGATGTGGGCATCCCACACAGTCAGTGGCTTAACACACTGTACCACAACATTCACCCTTAGAATTTTTCTCTCGATTATTTTCAATTCACAGTTTAGTGTACTAATAGATGCAGAGTGCTGATTATAATTTTCCCCCACCTACATGGATATCAAAAATAGCATTGTAAATGTCTAATTTTCTTCCTGTTGTTAATTTTGTATTGTGGCTTTTCATTTAAGCGGATGTATAGTAACTGTATAATGGAGACTATCATATCCAGATGTGAGGAGGCAATGCAGTATGAATCTCTACTTCCAGACAAAGATGGACTCCCAATGAAACTGTTAGATATATCTTGACAACAGGATGTTGGACTCTCTGCCATTGTCCATGCCCGCAATAATGGACATATGACTGTGTATGAAGAACTATACTGTAGTAATAATGTAGGGGAACTCAATGGGGGAGGGATTTGGGGAGAGGGCTAAGGAAATCCCAAGGCCTATGGAATTATATCATAAAATTATAATGATAAAAAGAAGTAAAATTTTTTTTAAAATGCATTTGCTGTTCATCTTGCTTTTTTTGTATAACCTATATGTCATTACATGTTTCAGTAGACTGTTAGCTTCAGCCTTTCAAAATGTTCCAAAAATCTCAAATGTGACAAAATATTTTACCTTAGATGAAGAGAGGCCAAGCACTTGAGCTATCAGCTGTTGCCTTCAAGACTGCCTTAGCACGAGGTTGGAGCAGAAGTGGGGGTCACAGGACTCAATCCTAGGAACTGTGAAATGAGATGCAGGCATCCCAAGCTGTGGCTTATCCCACTGCACCACAACACCCACCTCTCCTGACACAATATATGGGGGAGAGTGCAATATTTCAACCTATGTACGCAATATAAAGCAGTGACACCAGGCAATTAGCACCTCCACTTCCTAGCTCATGGGCCAGCACTACTCTACCTGGAGGAACTGAACATCTGACCCTCACTCAGCCATGTCTGAGTACCTATTACCAAGTCCTGCCAAGTGCTTAGTAATCATTTTTCTAGATTTATGTGGTTCAACACACACACACACACACACACACACACACACACACACACCACATATATTCCACAAATGAGAGGAACCATGAAAAATACTGAAAGTTATGGATTTGCAAGTCATCCTTGCGCTGGGACCATGCTAATCTTGGTATCACCCCAATTTTAGCATATGTGCTGCCGAACTGAGCACCTGTCCATATCTTACTAATTAAGGGTTGCAGAAAATGACTCACACCAGTTTCAGCAAACCCTAAAGCACAAATCACCTGCAGGATCTGGGTTTCCCTCGGAGCGAGCAGGAAGCAAGACCAGACAGCTGCACGAACAGCCCCAGTTTCAGTAATCCCTTCCCTCAATCTGTAGTTCGAAATTCCAGATACTTTCACAAAATGATCTAATAGGCCCCAAGCACAGTTGATCCTTACAGCAATTCCCTGTAGCCCTGGGCTGGCCTGTAGGCTTGGCCCAGCTATTGGCATTTTCCAGAAAGGGAGAGATGATTCTGAGCAGGACACCCAACCCCAAAGGTACCTGCGGCGTGCAAGCGTGCATGTCAACTAGTTTCAGAGGTTTGTTTCTTTAATTTTAAAAAAAGTTGATTTGAGAGTCAGAGCTCCCATCCACTGGCTCACTCACTCACCAGATGCTTGCAACAGCTGGGCTGACACCTAAGCTCACATCTGGGAACGTAGCGCGGGTCTCCGAATGGCAGGAGTGGTCACCTCGGCCATTGTGGCTGTCTCTCTGGAGCCAGGATCAAGAGCCAGAACTGAGAATCAACCCAACTTCAAGGTGGCATGCAGACATATTAATTTGTAGGCTCAGTGTCCACTCCTGTGTCCACAAAGTTTCCTAACATTTTTTTCTCACAGTGCATATTCAATGACATTCCCCAAATATATAATTTTCTACAAATGCAATGCTCAGGATTAACTAAGTATAAGTAGATAACACTAAATGCCTATAACATATATATGGAATTACATATAAACCAGCATAAAAAGGAAAAAATATCTTTCATACAATAACTTGCAAAAAGTTTTGTGATTTGTATTTTGTCTCATGCTGATTTCCTAATAGGGATTTCAAGTCACCCTAAATATTACATTTCCCAGGGTAGGGCAGGTTGCATGTTCTGTTACCACTCTTCCATGCTGTCATTCTTGTTTGAAAACAGCCATAGACAATACACACATTGAAACTGTGTGTGGATACTGCAATTGGAATTTTAAAGAATAACCTATAGCATTCTGTGTTTTTTTTTTTTTAATTATTTAGTGTACTTGCAAGGCAGAGTTAGAAAGAGAGGGCTAGACCAGGCCAAAACCAGGATCCTAGAACTCCCAGAAGAGCCCAAGTGTGAGTAATAAGATGGGATAACAGGCAGCTAGGTCAGGCCCATCTTGGAATGGGAAAATGGGCAGTCTCTTTAAAAAGGGGGACCAGCGCAGTAGCGTAGTGGTTAAAGTCCTCGCCTGAAATCTGAATTTGGTTTTGACATGTTCACGTGTCCTGAAAATTTTTTAGCCATTCAAAAATGTGGAAAAATCATTCCTTCAAGCCATAAGACACAAGCAGTCAACTGGATGTGACCTGCAGACTCCGTCGGCAGCCTCATGCGTAATTATTGCATTTGTTCTCTGGGCACATATTCTTAAATGAACATGGCTGCCTTTTTGAAGTCATAATGACGTGTTATTAAGAATCACAGTGCTGGTATGCTGACCCCTTCCTCACAATATGCTTGCAAGCCCTGGTTACATACTATTGGAAGCAGAAGATTGTTCAGCCAAAAATAAGAGAATCACTAAGGCGACAACTGCCATAGCGCCTGTGACAGGCATTGCCCCTGCAGTAATTGGATCTTCTAAAATCAACAGACAACATGGTGTGTGAGTTAAGCATCTCACCACAAGGTGGGTTGGCTGCTGAGAGGAACTGGGGACCTTTTCAGACACCAGAGCCACACGCGGCTCTTTTGTGAAAGAAACTTAGAGCGTCAATGAAATCCATGTTGGTGAAGTGAAAACAGCCCCCTCCTCCCCCCGGGATGTAAACAGGCTGTTCTGGGGCTGGGCCGGCTTTCTGCCTAGGCAGGACAGCACAGCCTGGGGGCCTGCCTGACCCTTGGCCCAGACACAGATGTCCGCAGGTGGTGCAGCCCGACAGTCCCTGTGCTTGCTGTAGCCTGCTCCATCTCACTTCCTCCAAGCCCAAACCCAGGCCCATTGGTCACCTGTGTGTAAGCTGCACCTCTCTGGCCCTGCAGGTTGGGCTTTTTGTCTTCCTGTTCATCTATTTTCAGTTTATTTCATCAACTGCATTATACAGCATTAGAGGCAGGGAGGGGCTATCCCCTTGGCTTCTATAACAGATTATCATGGGAGAGAAATGGAGCATACAAATGTATTCACCTGCCAGGAAGTTCAGGAGCCCTGCAAAGGAGCGAGCCACAGGGCCAAACTGAGCATCCCAGAGGGTGGCGATGCTGAGACATGAAGCGTCAAGGGAAGACAAGCATGTGGAACAAAGGTGCGTCACGGTGCAGATAAGGTCTCCCCAGGGACTCTCCTATCTCTCCAGAGAGCATGCGACATCCTGTGGCAACCTCTGGGCAAAGATGTGACGCAATCTTCCCTAGATCCAGATGAGGCAGCGGAGTGAGCCCTGAAGAAGGCCTGACTCCACCTGCTGCTGAGGAGCACTAAGGTCGAAGGGGAAATCTCCCCACTGAAGGCCTCCTCCTGTGCCCAGCAGCCCTCTTCACAGCAATGGTCCTGTAGAGTTACTCTCTGCCCCATGGCCTATTTAATCCACACACCCTACTGCAATGACCTCTTGTTAGAAAATGGAATTTAACTCTGCATTTTTGTTCTAACTGGATTTTGATAACAGAACCATTGAAGACACCTAAGCCTGTTTTCACTAGTATTGGTTCCTGCTTTTCTCTGTAATTAAGATTAATCTATCATTTTTTCTCTAGAAGGTACTTCAGGTACTAGCACTGTGGTATAGTCAGCTAAGCTTCTACTTATGGTGCTGGCATTCCATAGGGGCACCAGTTCGTGTCTTGGCTGCTCCACTTCCCATCCAGCTCCCTGCTTCTGGCCTGAGAAGGCAGTGGAGGATGGCCTAATCCTTAGGACCCTACACCCACACGAGAGACTCAGAAGAAGCTCCTGGATCCCAGCTTTGCCGCCCCAGCTCTGGCCATTTTGGCCATTTGGAAGTGAACCAGCAGATGGAAGGTTTCTGTCTCTCCTTCTCTCTGTAACTCTGCCTTTCAAACAAAAATAAAATAGATCTTTAAAAATTAGAAGATGGCGCTCCATAGATGATCTGAAATGAATGTATTAGCAACTATGCTAAAACTGGAACATTGTGGGGCCCAGCGCAGTGGCCTAGTGGCTAAAAGTCTTCACCTTGATTGTGCCAGGATCCCATATGGGCATCGGTTCTAACCCCGGGGGTCCCACTTCCCATCCAGTTCCCTTCTTGTGGCCTGGGAAAGCAGACCAGTATGGCCCAAAGTCTTAGGACCCTGTACCCGCGTGGGAGACCTGGAGGAATTTCCTGTCTCCTGGCTCCGGATCAGCACAGCTCCAGCCGTTGCAGTCACTTGGGGAGTGAATCAGTGGACAGAAGATCTTCCTCTTCTCTGTGTATCTGACTTTGTAATAAAAATAAATAAATCTTAAAAAAAAAAACCTGGAACATCGCTTCCTGTCCGATCTTACACAGAATTGTGATGAAAGTTATCTCACACGTGCTGGGTCTGTCCTGTGCACATGTCTGCTGACTGACCTCACTGCTTTACGTCAGTTTTTCCTTTCTGTTCCTTCTCCGCATTCAGAATCAATAGAAGCCTCACTTTCACTATAACATAAACAATTTACGAGTGAAAATTGTGACTTCTTTTGTATTTCAACAGAGGGAGGCATGGTGCGTATGTGGCACACTGAGCCTCAGGAACCACTATCCCCCAGAACCCTACTTCCTGCAGGCTCGGGTAATCAAAGCCTTTCTTTCAGGAACAGCCCCCCGAATCACACCTTGATGGAAGATGACCCACACATGCCCCATCACTAGGGTGCTTCCACTTCCCCTGCAATGGAATCCCACCTGGCCCCAAGCACTCTTCAGTCCCAGCTGCCCTCCGCCCTAAGCCTGGCATAGGGTGGGACAAATAGCATTCTTCAGAAGGAGTCACACAACGAGAAAAGGATTGTGTACATTTTGGAAATACTGGCACACAGACCTGTGACTGAAAAAACAGTGTCTAAACTGAAATGTGTAGGAGGGAGTGGTTAAACCCAGACACTCTCCCAGGCCGAGGCCGTCACTTCCACCACATAGGGAAAAGGCTTCAAGTGCTGCTGGCACTTGGCAATTCCTGTGGAATATCACCCTTTATATTTACTTTATATATAAAATCATCTACATTTACATAGCCTTACTTTCACAAGGTACCTAAAATATGCAAGTGAGTATCCAGCCTGCAGGAAATGGCAGATCTGTATAGTTACTGCCTTTGGATTCTTGCTGGAAGTGGGCGACGTAACAACTTAGAGCCCAGACTCAGAGGTTTGTGGAGAATAGAAAATTCTCGTCCCAAGAGAAGCAGGTTAAGCTGTTACCTGTTGGCAGGTACAGCGGGGCGCACGCGTTTCACTGCCGTTCTGTTTCCCTTTTGTTCCTTCGCTCCCCACCAGGGCGTGAACTCTGAAAGGCTCTGCTCTTGATGGCTTACAGGAGACTGGGAACAGAGCTCAAAGAGAAACAAGACCTCCAGGCTCTCATGTTACAATCTACTTTCCAGCCGTTTGAAGTTCATCTAACCCTCTGCTAAGCACTTGGCAAACTTGAAACTATACATCTGTGAAGCTGCCTTTTCCCCCCTTGTCTTTACCTTTCACCCACTTTAAAATAAACCTCTCATTGTTACAAAGGGAAAAATCAAATTTGTTTTTCCAAAGTAATCCATAATGGAGTAAAACATTGCTAGAAGGTTTGCAATTAACTAATTTACTATGCAATAAATCTCAGAGGGAACAAAAGTTCGTGTGGGAAACATTTTTCAACCTTCAATATTTAGACCTCTGTTTTTTTTAATTAGCAAAACATACTCTTTAAATTAGAAAAGTATATGAATCAATTTTTTTAAATGTTGTATCCATACACAAACACACAATTAAAATGGGAAAAGTAATAGCCCATTTTCTTGTGTTTCTTGATTTGCTTTGGTATTAAAATAATGGAAATAAATGTATAGAGGTTCACAAATTTTATTAGACTTAACTTTTGGGTTGACTTACGTTTTCTGAGATGTTGCCACTTAGAAGTAACAAAAACTGTTTCAGATATCATTAAAGAAATAATAATGGAAGACCTACTATGTGCTAACTGAGGTGATGGGAAGATAATTAACCCTGAATTTGTAACTCTACTGCAGACAGTTCATTCCAAAGGAGAACTTCTTACCCGGGCTCAGAAGGCTTTTGCCTGGTTCTCACAGCTTCATCATGTACACTTGCCTAGCTCGCCAGCCTTAAGAAATTATTTGCAATTCTACACACTCGGTGACCCTTCCCATGCCTTTTACGCATTTGCAAATAGTAGTCTCTCTCCTTGCCCTGCCCTTTCCCCTCTGGAACACTCCATAAAGTTCCAGTCAACCTTCACATGTCAGCCCAAACATTACCTCCTCCCTAATGACTTCCAGGTTTGTTCCTTAAGTAAAAGTCATTCACTCCTGTGTCCTTGGACCCTTGGCCCCCTTGACAATTATACAAAGGGCTTCTCAAAATCATCTGCAACCGCTGATTTCTGTTTCTGTGTAGAGTTCCTGAGAATGCAGGGAAGAAATCAGATGTTTTGTTTTTTTTTTTTTTAAAGATTTATTTCTTTTTATTGGAAAGGCAGATCTACAGATAGGAGAACAGAGATATCTCCCATCCGCTGGTTCACTCCCCAATGGGCCACAACGGCCGGAGCTGAGCCAATCTGAAGTCAGGAGCTTCTTCTGGGTCTCCGATGGGGTTGCTGGGTCCCAAGGCTTTGGACTACCCTCTACTGCTTTCCCAGGCCACAAACAGGGAGTTGGTTGAGAAGCGGAGCAGACAGAACACAAACTTTAGCCACTAGGTTTACCACACTGGGTCTGAATTCAGTCTTTTTTTATGTTTCCACTGATTTCCCAACATACCCACTGCATCGATGCTAAAAGCCTAATGGGAGCACTGAGGATGGAATTACTTCCTCTTTCTGGTTGGTGGGCAAAGATCTCCCACACTTCTGATTGCTGGCTTTGATCAGGAATTTCTCAGTAAATTTCAAGTAGAAGGATATGCAGATATTCCTAAGCTGATGTAGAAGCAAATGAGGCCTAAAAATGTGCTACCAGGTTGGGTGTCTGGCCTGATATCACACTGCCTAGAACATCCATACCCCTCACTGGAGTACCTGGGTTCCAACCTCACCTCCTGCTTCCTGCTCACACAGACCTCAGGAAACAGGGGTGATAGCGCTAAGCACTATGAATCCCTGACACCCGTATGGCAGACAGGGACTGAGTGTAGCTCTAGGCTTTAATTAGTCTAGTCCTGGTCATTGTGGGAATTTGCAGAGTGAACCAGGACTGGACCAAACGGAAGCAACCCAAGTGGATGCAGAGGCCTTAGCACTTAGGCCATCTTCTGCTGCTTGCCCAGGCACATTAGCAGAGAGCCGGATCAGAAGTGGAACCACGAGGGCTCGAACTGGTGCCTAAATGGGATGCCATCATTGTAGACACTTAGTGTGCTGCACCACAGGGCCGGGTCCCGGAGTGGAGGGTTAAGCACTGAGTCATAGAATGAGGTTTAGAGTGGATGAAATCTGGAGTGCAGGCAGGAGGCTGTTTACCACAGCACTGCTGCCTGTCCTATTTCAGCTCCACTGTGCATGGACTAGACTTTGGGGGGCCAGCTGGTTAACTTGACTTTCACTCTCATATTACATTGTTTCTGCAGAAAAAGTGATTTTCAAACACACATTTGGAAACTTTCCCATGTGCAGTTTGGGACTGGCTGTTCTAAGAGATGTGGGACAGAAAGCCAGGGCTTGAAACAGCTCAGCACCAGGCTTAGCAACGTCACAAGGTGGACCAACCAGCAGTTTTGCACATCTGAAGAAATTACCACTTTGCAACATGAAATAAAATTTGTACTTTTCCATTCCTATTAAGTTATTACTACCAACTGGCCAGTGAATAGGAACAGAGATCAGCTTTCACAATGCTTTCTTTGCCTGCCAATAAGTCCAGAAGCTATCCATTTCTAGTAAATAATAAAAAAGTATATGATGATGGGAAATGACAGTATTCATGCTATAAAAATAAATGGATGATGATATGGAAAATGAAAGTCAGGTATAAACAGGTAAAAACAAAGATAACCAGCTGAAGGAAACATCTTCCGTTGCCTTTGGGTTAAAAAAAAAAAAAGACTATTTGTCATCACTATGAAAAAATCGTTTCAGGAGAAGGCACTGTAATTATACACACTGTTTATGGTTAAAACCTGATCTCTGGAAGATAGGTCTTGGCTTAATCTAAGGTAATATATACTTCAGGGCTATTACATACTGCAAAATATCCTGCCCCGCCCCAAGATCAGTCCCGACATAACTCTCAGGGCCCCAAAGCTAATAACAAGATTAAGTCACAATATATTCCAGATGGGGTCATGCCGGGCCTGATAAGAGTGGAAAGAAACTGCTCCAAAGAAGCTGCAGGTGCGAGCTAGCACACACCGGCTGGAGGCAGGGGAACTGTGCCTGCCTTTGGATGGGTGAACCTGGAACGTGGGATGGACAAGAGAAAGTTTATAAACTTGGAGAAGAACATAGGATTTATCACCCTGGACAAGACCCAAGGGAGTGGTGCAGTTGTGCAACCAGGACAGTTCCTAGAAGCAGACACAGAAACAGGAGCCCGTAATGAGTGAGGTAGATGTGCAGAAAAGTAGAGGCACTGCTAGTTCCAGAGAAATGGGCGTGCTAGTAGGGATGTACTATGGAAGACCAAAAGCAGACATCAGAGAACTGCTTCATGGAAGACCATTTCCCAAGAAGGTCCATCACAGAGTAACACGTGTGGGGGGCAGGGGGACACTAGAGCATCAAGATTAAGGTCTGAGTATGCTGGTCCCCAAATCCAAGCTCTGAGGGAGCTTCAAAAAGCCCATGGCAGAATGGAATAGAAAGATCATGTCCATTTCCCATGAGCTTTCTGAACCCTCCCTTTTGGCCAGTGGCATAGTAAGAGTCAAGGCCTTGAAAGGGGGAGCAGGGGGCTCGCTGCAATGGCACAGTGGCTAAATCCGCAAGCACCAGGATCCCATATGGACAACCAGTTCAAGTCCCAGCTATTCCACTTCCCATTCAGCTCCCTGCCTGCTGCCTGGGAAAGCAGTAAAGAATGGCCCAAAGCGTTGGGACCCTGTACCCAAGTGGGAGACCCGGAAGAAGCTCCTGGCTTGAGATCAACTCAGCTGCAGCCACTGCAGCCACTTGAGGAGTGAACCAGCAAAAAGAAGATCTTTCTGTCTCTCCTTCTTTCTGTAAAAATCTATCTTTCCAATAAAAATAAGGAAATTTTAGAATCCCATATGGAGTTCTGGTGCTTTCAAGTTAAGGATTTAGCCATTGAGCCATCATGCTGGGCCCGAGTCAGACATTTAAAGAAATATTCCTCTAGCTTGTTTTTATTTGAAAGACAGAGTTAAACACACACACACACACAGAATGAGTTAGAGACCATCTGCAGGTTTATTCCTCAAATGGCTGCAATGGCCAGAGCTGGGCCGGAGTGCAATGCACTACATTTGTTAGTGATGGAAATGTGATGGGAGCATTGTCCTTGAGTGGTGGCAAGGATGGAATGTGGTGTCCAAGCCCAGGTGTTGACCTGAAGAGCGTGGACTCTGGGATTATTGCACATGAAGAGGCAGAACACATAGGTACACTCATGGGCAGGTGAGTCTCAGGAGAAAGTCGAAACTCTGAATGCTTCTATTTGTTCAGTAAAATAGAAGAAAGGTTATCAGCCAAGAGTGACGCTGTCTGGGTGTTATCCTCTGAGGGACAAGGAACCCCTGGGCTGTTTGGAGAAGGGGCAGAATGTGGCCAGATGCAGATCTCATGACTGAGACTCGGAGCAGTAAAGGTGGAGACAGGCGGATAAACGGTGGGGATGAGGTGTCTTGATAGCGACCACGGGACAGAAAGGCACGGAGACTTTTAGAATCAAAATCACTCTTTCTAAATTAGATTTTATTCTTCATCTCCTTACCCTTATTTACTTTACTATTTCTTTGTTTATGAATAAACACAGATCTGCCACAGTCTCTGGTTCATTTCCCAAATGTCTGCAACAGGGAAGAGCAGACCAGGCTGAGCTTGGGCTTTTCTTAGCAGGAAAAAGGCCACAGAGGCAGAGCCCGGGGACTGCAGCCCAGCCACTCTGATAGGAAATGTGGGTGTGCCAAGAGGTGTCTTCACTGTTGTCTCGTACACGTGTCCTTTTTATTATTTTTTTCAGCACTAATTGGTATCTGACAGTATAATCTGTGCTTGTTCGTAGATGGACTGAATACGTCACTAGAATTACATAGAATGTGACTTCTGATGGGATAGTGTCTTGTCCCCTGTTCCAACCCCCCACCCCCACCAGCCAGAAACAATGGTTGGCATGATAAATTCATGCTAAAAGAACGACTGTATGTAAAAGACAACGGGGAGGTAAGAGACTAGGGTAAGTTTTGGGTTCAGGATTGGGGTTATTAGATAATGCTATGGAAACACTTTGACAAACACTGGAAGCACCCTGGCTTCAAAATAAGTAGTAGCTAGATTTGGAGCAACAATGAGGTCAACATCCCTTATGTAAACCGCTGGCTTCTCTTCTCCTACTAAGTACTCTGCCTGGGCACTTCATTCTGTTGCTTGCCTATAACTAATAGTACTCCTTAGAAAATCCTAAGTAGCAACAACTAACAGGTAAGCATGATCGTGGCTAACATGTCGAGACTGCTAGCTGTCTCCTGGCATTATGACTAATTCACGGGCATCGATACTCAAGAGAAAGGAACTCAGGAAACAGAATTTATTTTGGAAATAAGAAAACTGAAGGCTGAAGATTGATTGATAGAGACAAAATTTAAGTCTGGGCAGTTGGCTTCAGGAACCCAACAGCCCAATCTATATCATGTAGCCAAAAGCATAGGACTTGGGCAAAAGGTGGCATTGGCACATGGGCAGAGAATTTCCCAAGTTTACTCTCAAGTTTGCTTTGCTTTTCTTTCTTTTTTCTTAAAGATTTATTTGTTTTTATTACAAAGTCGGATATACAGAGAAGAGGAGAAACAGAGAGGAAGATCTTCTGTCCACTGATTCATGCCCCAAGTGAGCACAACGGCCGGTGCTGTGCTGATCCGGAGCCAGGAGACAGGAAATTCCTCCAGGTCTCCCACATGGGTGCAGGGTCCCAAGGCTTTGGGCCGTCCTCGACCGCTTCTCCAGGCCACAAGCAGGGAGCTGGATGGAAAGTGGAGCTGCCGGGATTAGAACCATCGCCCATATGGGATTCCAGTGCATTCAAGGCAAAGACTTTAGCTGCTAGGCTACCTCGCCAGGCCCGAGTTTGCTTTTCGCAGGATGTTCCAGCAAAGCTTACCTGATAGCATTGCCCTCAGAGGGGGCCGGACCAGGGGTTGGTTATAGCTGCAACAATCCAGCGTGAGTCAGATTTCTGAACATACAACACATGAAGAGGTGTATGTCAGGCAGGAAGAGCCCTCCCTCACTTCCTTTCCCACACCTCGGACTTTCCGCTAGTGCTTGGTCCAAAAGCCCTAGCAAACTGTTTCTGGGGAGACTATTTCCTTAGAGAACTATAGCTTCACTGCTCACAAGGAATGGAAGTTTTCTCTGAGCAACTACCCCCCTTGGGGCTGATTGTTCAGCGACACGGTGGGCAGACCCCTTGCGCCCGTTACGGGCTGCCTAGTTACAGTAGATGGCGGCTGAGGGTCCCTTGTACGCTTGCAGAGGCAGGGGCATCACCTTGTACCAGTGTGTTATCCTCAAACAGCACATGCTGTCTCCTAGAGTTTCTGTCAGCTGGGAATCTGGGGGCAGCCTAGCCAGGTGGCTCTGCCTGCTGTCAGGACGGTCTCAAGTGCTCCGGCGGCAGGAAGGGCGGCAGCGGCTAGCAGCCCGGCTTATCCAGAGCTGCTGGAACACCCTGCACACCCTCGCTATGCCAACAGGCCCCTGAGAAGGTGCTTTCCACTCAAGGGGCAGGGCAGGAGGAGCCCAAGAGAAGAGGAGCAAGGTCGGTTATTACCCTACCCCAGCAGAGGCGGAACCCAGGCCCGCCGAGGCAGCTCAAGCACCCTGAGCATGTGGCAAGCGGGGAACGGGAGCGCACAGGCCAAGCAGGCGCTAGTAGCTAAGCCCCAACGTGCACGAGAGCCTGCAGAAAACAGTAATGGCAGGAAAAGGGTAGCCTCTGATGAAGCAGAAAAGGAAAAAGCCACGTCTGGTGAATGTCACCCACCACGTCTTCTCAGAGGCCCCGGCTCCCTTCTCATCCAGACCAGAGGAATATCTTCGTAAAGATAAGCTTTTCTTTCTTTAGTATGGCTAGAATCATTTTTTAAACTTTATTTATTTGAAGGCAAAGTTACAGAGAAGCTGAGACAGAGAATGAGATTTGGGGAGTTCACTTCCTAATGGTCACAGTTGGGTGATCTGAAGCCAGCACCCATGAGTTTCTTTTGGGTCTCCCACATAACTCTCTGAGCCCCAAGAACTTGAGCCATCTTCTGTTGAATTCCCAGGTACATTATCAGGGAGTTTGATCACAAATTAAGCAACTGGGGCTCTAACTGGCACCCAAATGGTTTGTCTACACAGCAAGTGGCAGCTTTACGTGCTATGCCACTACATAGATGCCTAGAAACCTTTTTAAGGAGGAAGGAATCCAATCTTCTCCCATTCTTTTTTCTTTTACTTTTTAAGCATAATTGTTGTGGTTTTCTTTTTAAAGAAAATCAGGTTCTTTCTTATTTTTATTTCTTTTTAAAATAATACATTCAGGGTCTAGCGCAGTGGCCTAGCGACTAAAGTCCTCACCTTGAACACATCGGGATCCCATTTGGGCACCAGTTCTAATCCCACCAGCTCCACTTCCCATCCAGCTCCCTGCTTGTGGCCTGGGAAAGCAGTCAAGGACGGCCCAAAGCCTTGGGACCCTGCACACGTGTCAGAGACACAGAAGAACTCCTGGCTCCTGGTTTTGGTTCGGCGCAGCACTGGCTGTTGCAATCACTTGGGGAGTGAATCAGTGGACGGAAGATCTTCCTCTCTTTCTCTTCTCCTCTCTGTATATCTGACTTTGTAATAAAAATAAATAAATCTTTAGAAAAATAATAATGCATTTATTTTTTTGATGATCTTTGCATGGTTGAGAGGGATGCATGCCCATGTGGCCCACTGGTTAGGGCTGGGAGGTCGAGCAATGGGGAAAGTGGATGAGACAACTGCCTCCAGTCTCCTTTTTTCTTCCTGTATCTGGGGAGAGTGGGGAGTGAAGGGGAGGGCTGCTTTCAGCACCCAACTGCACCAGTACCCAGGAAGCGGGGAAGGCCACCTGATGTCAACCCAGGCCCCCCATGTGGAGCATGTTCACAGGGCACTGCTCAAGTGGTTTTGACAGATACTGTTGATTTCATTGCTCCAAGCTTGTGCAAATCCTTCCACGGTCCACCTGCTGACATAGTCCAGCTTAGAGTCTCCGCTCATCCAAATACTCACTTTTAAAGCTTGGCCAGGAGAGCTGTCTAATTTGTTTTGCCCTCCATGGTACTAAATGTCCTCTGCAGGCCTCAATGAGCTGGTTGTTGTGTCCCCCAGCAGCTTCTGGCGCATGCCATCCACTGCACAGGCCTCAGTAACCATGGAGACCCATTCTGACACATGCACAACATGACCCTATGATTTTCACCATAGTTGGGTTCTGAGTCCAGTTGCATGGGAGTCCTCAACAAAATCTCACCAGAGATGGCTCCAACCTGACTCTTGTGTGTGCCAGCCAGTGTAGGGTCTGGCCCAGTCCAGCACCCACGTCAGCCTACACACATGCTGGTGGCTATCGTCACCTGGTCAGTTCTGTCCTCAGCCACATCTCATACGTGAAACCAATGGATACCCTGTGGCCCAATGATACCCTATCCACCACACACTTGAATCCTGGCCCACATCCTATTCAACTCTTGCACATGTCAATGCGTGTTGGAGCCTAGCTCAGCCCAGCTGACCCCCTATCCAGCCCACACTCATGCCAGCAGGTGCTACTAACTGTCCAGTCAGGCCCACCCCAGCCCTGGTTCTCATGCTCACCAGTGGGAACTGCAGCCCATTAGAGGGTTGCCCACAATTACCCCACCAAGCCCACACCCAGCCCCAGATCTTGCACTTTTCAGGTGGTTCTGTGGTCTAGCCTGACAGGACTTGCGCCTGCTAGCCAGTGGTGTGGCAAGCCCAACCAGTCTGAGCTTATTCTGGCTTATATGTACACCAACCTGGCTCTCCTCCTAACCCAGCTCTCATGCAGGCCAACGGGTATTGTAGCCCTGCCCAGCCTGATCTGTCCCCAATCCCAGCTCTCATGCTCACCAGCAGTGGCCCAGCATGGCAGCCCCTAGAGCTCCCCTACTGGGATCACCTCCCATCCCGGATCTTATGTGTGTTGGTAGGAGCTGTAGCCCAGATTGGCATTGCTTGTCTCACCTCGGTATTCACCAGCAGGTGCTGCAGCCTGGCTCAGCCTGGTCTGCCCACAGTTCCAGCTTATGCTGGTGGGTGCTACAACATCCTACTCCAGCCCAACCCAGCCAGCCCCCAGTCCCAGCCAGCCCCCACTCCCAACCTGTCCTATACGCTGTCCTGGTTCTCACACCTGCCGGTAGGTTATTAACTGACTCAGCCTGACCTGCCCCCAGACCTGACCTACATGTATGCCAGAAGGTACTGTAACCTGGCCTAATCTGGGCTGCTCCCACCCTTGGCCCTTTTTTTTTATTATTATTAATTATATTTATTTTTGATGGTAGTTGATAGGGTGATAAGGGTCAAGGGCTACAGGAAGGTGGGTGAGATCACCATTTCCACATTCTCTTTTTTTTCCTTCCTGTATGTGGGGAAAGAGGGTAGACAAGCAGAGCAGCTACACCCAGCCTCCCAAATGCCTCTGCACCCTGGGATGGAGGACAGCCACCTGACACCATCCCAGGGTCCCCGATGTGGAGCACACTCTGACGGTTCTGCTCAAGAGGTTTCAACAGTTCAACAGTTCTGAATTACTGCCAATCTCACCACTCCAAGCACAACAAAATCACTCCAGAATCCACCCTTTGTTCTTGTGCTCACCTGCACGGACTGCGTCCTGTCAGAGAAGTTCCCCAAGCTCCTCTATCAGGTCACCTCCAGTGGCAGATCTCTTGCACACGGGTAGGTTCTTAGCCCAGCCTGACTTGGCCCACCTCCTGTCATGGAAGGAACAGTGGTCTTTCCTGACCAGCCCATGCCCATTCTGGTTTTTACTATTGGGTGCTACAGCCAGCTCTCCCTGGCCCACTCCCAGACCCAGCTCTAGAATGGTTCAGTGGATGCTGAGATCTAGCCCAGGCTGTCCTATACCCACTCTAGAACTTATGAGCATCAGCTCACAAGTGCTGGAACTTGGCCTAACATAGCCCACCCTAGACCCAGGGATGCTTCAACCATGTCCAGTCCAGTCTGCTTCCCCCATTCCAGTTCTTATACTCACCAGCAGGAACCACAGCCCAAAACGGACATTCCCTTAGCTCCCTAGCCAGGCTCACTCCAGCCACAGATCTTATGCATGCCAGTGGGTTTTCCAACCCAGCTCGCTATAATCCATCACCACCTTGGCCTTAGCCATTGAGTGATGCAGCCTGACTTGTCTGCCCCTAACTCCAACTCTCATTGATACGTGTTGCAGCTTAGCCCTGACCAGCCCACCCCCCATCTCTCGCTTTCATGCAAACCAGTAGGTGTGATAGGCTATCCTAGCTCAGCATGGCCTGTACCCCATCATGGTTCCCATACATGCCAGCATGCTACAGTATGGTCTAGCCATGTCCAGTCCCTCTGCCCCCAGAGCCAACTCACGTACCTGCCAACAAATGTAGCAGTCCTGCCCAGCCTGACCAACATCCAACCCTACTCACGTCCTCACCAGCAGGAGTGACCACCCACCAGGGGAGATCCCCAAGTTTCCCAAGCAGGCCTACTCCAAGACCCAGATCTCACACATGCCAGAAGATGTTAGGCCTTTACCCAGTATAGTCTGACCCCTAGTTTCGGTTTCTGTTTATGCTGATGGATGCTGTGGCTTGGCCTGCCTCATACCCAATTCTTGGGTGCCCCTGTCAGTGCTATAGCCTGGACCAGTCAGGCCTGTTCCCAACCCCAACAGCCATGAATGTTGATGAATTCCATGGTCATGCCTAGCTCGGCCCATCAGCTCCCCCAGCCCTTAAGCAAACCAGCTGGTATGGCAGTCTCACAGGGGTGGGATCATTGCCCACAGAATCTGCTCAAAGACCCAGTTCTCTCGTGAGCTGGTTAGTGTCATGGTCCAGCCTAACATGGTCCACACCCTGCTCCAACACTCACTGGTGGGTCCACACTCTGCCCCAACACAACTGGTGTGGTTGGGCCCCTCCAGGCCAGCCCCTCATCCATGGTTTCGTATATGCCAATAGGCAATGGTTGATACCAAAAATCCTAGCTCAGGTCCCCCACGTGGGTGGCCCATAAGGTCCTCTGATTCCCCTCCTCTAGACCGCCCAGTCTCGGCCCCCTCATTTACCTGCAAGTGCAGTAGCCTGGTTGGTGGAAGCTCCCCGGAAGTCACTCCTCACCTGTCACATTCTCCCTCAGCAGTCCTCCCCTACACATCCCAGACCCACTTTCCTGAGCAATGCATAGCCCCCCATGCTCACGAGCACACAGATCCCCAAGCTTGGACCCTCAGAAGTGTGCTGTGCCAGCTTACAGCCCTGTTTACCAAAGACCCACACACACTTGTATACAGGTCCCCAGTCTGATTGTGTGCCAGCATCTGCCTTCCAAATATCTTTTTAAAATAACATAAAATAAAGCTTGGCAACTATGCTGTCACATTGATATAGTTAACACAAATTTGGCATTAACCAGGCCCAGGATGCCCACCAACTATTACCTGATTTTCTCTCAGCAGTATAACACTTTCCTAGATAAAATGCAACCCAGGCAGTTGCCTACAATTGGCTCTTTAAGAAGTTAAATAGGAGCCAGCACTCTGGCAAGTAGGCTAAGCCTCAGCCTGTGGCATGGCATCCCATGTGGGCACCGGTTCAAGTCCAGGCTGCTCCACTTTTGATCTCACTCGTTGCTTATGGCCTGGGAAAGCAGTGGAGAATGGCTAGTCACTGGGCCCTGCACCCACATGGGAGATCTGGAAGAGGTTCCTGGCTCTGGACTGTCTCAACTCCAGTCATTGTGGCTATTTGAGCAGTGAACCAGCAAATGGAAGATCTTTCTCTCTCTCTCTCCTTTTCTCTGTAACTCTGCCTTTCAAATAAAAATAAATACCTTTTAAAATGAAGTAAGCAAGAAGTTGTTTGTTTTTTTACAACCATAAAATAGTAAGTTATTGAAATATAGAAAGCATTGACTAATGTGTCAATGTAAAATTCTATAGGAGCACACTAAGTGATCATTTGGAGTCACCATTTATGATGATATGATGATCATATCATAATGTGCCTTGGACATTTTTAATTACTTTTACATCCATATTCATTCTATTTAGAATTGTTTCCTAAGTAAAAACATTCCTTGGTGTGTGTATTTGGAACAGGGACAATAACACTGCGCATGGAAGTGCCTGGGTGCAAGGCCCCACTCCAGTTCCAGCTTCCTGTTAATGCAAACAGTGAGCGAGAGCAGGAAATGATAGCTCAAGTACTTGGTTTTCTGCCACCCAAGTGAGAGACCGAGACCTGGTTCCTGGGTTGTGACTTCAGCTCAGCTGAGCCGTAGCTGTTGTGGGCATTTGGAAAGTGAAACAACAGATGGAAGATCTCTGTCTCTTTCAATTACATTTTAAAAAAAGAGAGAACATTTATTTATCTGAAAGGAAGAACTAGGTGGCAGGAGAGACAGAGGGGGAGAGAGAGAAGGAGGGAAAGGGACGGTGAGAGAGAGCGTAAGATAGAAAGAGACAGAGAATAAGCTTCCATTTGCTGGTTTGCTCTCCACATGACTTCAGTGCCCATGGCTGGGCCAGGCCAAGGCCAGGTACTTCCCAGGTCTCCTGTACGGGTGGCAGGGGCCCAAGAACTTGGGCCATCTGCCACTGACTTCTGAGGTGCATTAACAGACAGCTGAATGGGAAGTGGAACAGCCAGGACACAAACCACAAACTGACACCCATTTGGGATGACAGCATCATAGGAGGTGGTTTAACCCACTATGCCAACACAGCTGGTCCTTCAAATAAATATATTTTAAAAAGAAAAGAAAGCCTGGATTGTTGCCCCAACAGAACTGTATACATTTTTGAACATCTTGGGCTGCGGTGATGCAGATTCCCTTATCATTTCCTGAATGTGCTGTGAAAGATAAGAGATGCATCATTGCTGAAGGTGGTATTAAGTTGTGAATTGGTGGCACTTGCAAGGAGCTAGTCAACATTTGAAGACATTGGTTCTGAATGTCCTCTCAAGAAAAATTCACCTCCCAATTGAAGGTTAGAAGATCACTGGGGGCCCGGCGGCATGGCCTAGTGGCTAAAGTTCTCACCTTGAACGCACCGGGATCCCATATGGGCACCAGCTGTAATCCCAAGAAGCCCTGCTCCACTTCCCATCCAGCTCCCTGCTTGTGGCCTGGGAAAGCAGTCAAGGACGGCCCAAAGCCTTGGGACCCTGCATCCGTGTGGGAGACCAGGAAGAGGTTCCTGGCTCCTGGCTCTAGATCGGCATATCATTGGCCGTGGCGGTCACTTGGGGAGTGAATCATCGGACGGAAGATCTTCCTCTCTGTCTCTCCTCCTCTCTATATATCTGACTTTGTAATAAAAATAAATAAATCTTTTTAAAAAAAAAGTGAATGCACTTTCTTAAAAAAGAAAAAAAAAAAAAAAGGTCACTGGAAAACCATGACATTGGAACTGGCTGGATCTGGGTGGGTCTGAAGCCAAGAGTCAATAGCTTCCTTTGGGTCTCCCTTGTAGGTGTGAGGTCTCGGCATCTGGACCACCCTCCGTTGCTTTCCCAGGCCACAAGCAAGAGCTGGACTGGAAGTGGAGCAGGTGGGATTTGAACCCGTGACCACATGGGATGCTGGTGCTGCATGAAGAGACTTAGCCAGCTATACTGCAGCGCCAGCCCCAACTAAGATTTAATGAGTTCCTAAAAGTAGGATCCAACCACATTGTCAGTCTGCTTTTAGACTCACAGCCTCCAGAACTGTGAGGAAAGAAGTTTCTGTTACTTAAGTCACCTGGTCTTACGGTATTTTATTAGGGCAGCCTTAGTAGACCCATACAACATGATACCAGAAACATAACTTATAATCGCTACTGTGACACTTTTGTTTCCATATGTGAACAATACTAGTTAGCTCTCCTTTGCTGCCTGTACATGCTATGATGCCTTCTCTACACTCACACAGCTCCTGGTTAGCACAGTGCTTCTCCTGGGGCATGCTGCATTACAGCAATTTTTTTGTGTGTGATTGTCAACTAACTCAGGAAAAGGTGAGCTTCAGTGTAGTGTGGCAACAGAGAACCGTGCGGTAGCTCTCTGAACAAAGCAGGGAGCTGGGATGTGAACTTCAGGAACTGGTTGCGTTTCAGAAGTGAAAACTTGAGGGGTTGGCTGACCTTTCACTGTAGGGTGGTCACCCCAGGGGGATGATAGCCGAGTGGCAGACTTTCAGGAGTGTGAGGCCAGCACCAGCTTCTGGGTTTTCAGAAGTGAGGCTGCTGACACCATCATGAATCGGCCGGGGTAAGTTTAGAACTCGTCCTGGTAGCCACTTGCGCTATGACCACAAAACAGTTGGTCTGTTCCTTGGAGACTTAATTGGGTTTGACTTTTTAAATTTGCATTCATTTATTCGAAAGGCAGAAAGACATAGATCTTTTCATGTGCCACTTTATGTCCCAGGTGCCCATCAATGCCAGCACTTGACTAGGCCAAACGCAGGAGCCAGGAATTCCACCTGGGTCTCCCTCATGGGTGACAGGGGCGCAAATACTTTGAGCCATCACCTGTCATTTCCAAGGGTCCATGTGAGCAGAAAAGTGGATCTGAAACAAAGGAGCCCGGTCTTGAACCAGGCTCAACAATATGAAATCACAATGTCCCACATAGTGACTTCCCCACTGTGCCAAATGCTTGCCCCATTTGTAAACCTTTTTCATCTCGGCGTCTAACAGCGTATCTTACTCCGTGAGCGTTGGCCTGGCTCAGATCCAGCTCTGCTGCTGATCTAGCTTCCTGTCTGTGTGCACCCTGGGTGGGGTCAGGGGCAGCAGTGTCAGTCAAGCAGTGGGGTCTCTGATGCCCACGTGCAAGGTGGGGGTTGAGCCTCAGGCTGCTGCCTTCATTCTACCTCTCGTGGACCCCTGAGGGCGGTAAACCAAAGGACAGAAGATCTCTGTCCGATTCCACATCCTCAAATAAATACATATATTTTAAAGGAAAAAAATGCCTTTTATGCCATTTTCCTTTTACTCACAAAGATCAGGCCAGTCTCACCCAGTAGAACCCATCCTCTTCATTTCTTGATATGCCATGCCCTTCATCAATTATATGCATGTCCTGGCAGAGTTCCCCTGAACCCAGGAGGTCCAACATGGAGATAGCATAAGATGTGACTAATAGCTATGATAAAAGCTACCGTCTATGGTGCTCATCAGAAAGGACTATATAAAATTGCTATATGTCATATATTTATATACACACACACCTACCTATACACAATGATTAACATATCTATGATTGAGTTACAATTCCTAAATGTAAAAATCCAAATATACAATTTATAAAAATACTTTTTAATATGGAAAAGTAACTAAAAATGTCAATTAGTAGGAAAAACATTTTAACATTTTAAAATGAGGAACATATGAAATCTTAGAAATGGATCCCAGCTCCCTGCTTGTGGCCTGGGAAAGCAGTCCAGGACGGCCCAAAGCCTTGGGACCCTGCACCTGTGTGGGAGACCACAAGGAATCTACGGGCTCCTGGCTTCGGATTGGCTCAGCTCCGACCACTGCGGTCACTTGGGGAGTGAACCATCAGATGGAAGATCTTCCTCTCTGTCTCTCCTCTTCTCTGTATATCTGACTTTGCAATAAAAATAAATAAATCTTTAAAAAGAAGAAAAAAAAAGAAAATGGATCCCTTTGGTGGCAAATAGTTTAAATAATATCTAATTTAACAAAGAAATTAAACACCTAAAATCACCTTTGAAGCTGAAGATTACTACAGAAAAAAAAAATGGCATCGAAAAATGTCCTCTGAAATGGACTTTAATGGGGAAAATTTATAGAAAAAAAGTTGATTTTTATTTTTATAAGCATGACAAAACTATAAAAATAAGTATTTTAATTCAGTTATCCAACAAATCACATGGTCCCCCTTGGTCCCAGTAGATGCCTAAAAACATGTAGAACATCAAACCATATGCTTTTTTCCTATACAAAACACATAGTTTAATTTATACATTAGGCACAGTAAGGAATTAAAGATTAGTAAAACAGAGCAATTACAATAACGTGCCAGCTTGTGAATGTGATCTCTCTCCCTCAGAAAGGTCTTATGCTGTACTCGCCCTTATAATATGAGATGTTCCAAGGCCTGCCTGTCAGGACGGTATAAGGTGTCTGACCAGGCACCCAACACACACTTCGACCACAAGTTTTGAGTTGGATGTACAACAGCAAAACTACCAGATATTTCTTCTTTCTCTTCTTCCCAATCTCACAGATTTCTTAACTGTGGATCTCAAGAATATCAGCATATGATTTCTTCTGTTTCCCTCTTAACAGTCAAGAACTTTCACATTTTCACTGAAGGAGAGCACTTTACAACTTCTCTTTGGCATATGTGCCACCATCACTACTCTGGTGCTTTGGGGCCATTATTAAGTTAAATAAGGATGACTTTAACACAAGCACTGAGCGATATCTTGACTGTCAACCTGATAACCCCGATGACTACTGAGTGACTAAGAGACAGTGTACACAGCTTGGATACACTGGACAAGGGGATGATTCAGTCCCACACAAATGGAGCAGAACCGTGTGAGACTGTAGGCTTCTTGGAATGGTGCACGCTTTGAAATGTGAGAGTTGTTTATCTCGGGGGGGGGGGAATGCGTGCCATGGCACAGTAGCTTAAGCTTCTGTCTGTAGTACCAGCATCCTATATGGATGTTAGTTTCCGTCTTGGTTGCTCAACTTATGATCCAGATTCCTTTTTATGGCCTGAGAAAACAGCAGAGAATGGCTCAAAGCCTGGGGACCCTATATCCACGGGAGACCCAGAAGAGGCTCTTGGCTCCTGGCTTTAGAACAGCTCAGCTCCAACCATTTCAGCCATTTGGGGAGTAAACCAGCAGATGGAAGATCTTTCTCTGTGTGTCTCTCCTTTCCTCTACAAGTCTGTCTTAAAAAAAAAAAAAAACTGAAAAAATAATTGTTTATTTCTGGAATTTTCCAGATAAAGATAGACTGCAGATAACAGAAACAGAAACCCTGAAAATTGAAGTTTCACATAAGGAGGAACTACTTCATTACTAATTTATTCAATTTCCTCTTTTAAAAAGATTTAATTAGGTGAAAAGCAGCGCAGCAGCATAGAGGGGAAGAGAAACTGAAGAGATACCTTCCATGTGCTAGTTCACTCTCCAAAGGGCCCACAATAGCCAGGGCTGGCCAGACCTGGCTGAAGCCAGGAACTCCATCTTGATCGCTGGGTTTGGGCTGTCCCCTGCTGCCTCTCAGGCCACAGTTGCATCAAAAGGGCAGGGGCGCAGGCACTCCATTGGCCCTCCAATGCAGGACACAGGCACTGCAAATGGTGGCTTCCTAACACTTGCCATGATATCCTCCCTTTTTTTAAAGATTTATTTTATTTTTATTATTAAGTCAGATATGCAGAGAGGAGGAAAGACAGAGAAGATCTTCCATCTGTTGATCCACTCTCCAAGCGGCTGCAATGGCTGGAGCTGAAGCCAGGAGCCAGGAGCCTCCTCCAGGTCTCCCACACAGGTGCAGGGTCCCAAGGCTTTGGGCCGTCTGCACTGCTTTCCCAGGCCACAAGCAGGGAGCTGGATGGGAAGCAGGGCTGCTGGGACATGAAGCAGAGCCTGTATGGGATCCCAGTGCTTGCATGGCGAGGACTTCAGGCACTAAGCTCCCGTGCCAGGCCTCATCCTATCCCTTTTCTGATATTCACCGTGTTTAATTGCTGACCTGCGTGGATTTCTCCAGATTTTCCCCAAAGGCAACATCAGTCATTTGCTAATCAAATCATAGTGTTTCTAGACACTTACCCTGTCCCCATCCTTGTAGACTCCCCTTCAGTTTCCAGGTGCTCCTGCCTTGCTGGTTTGTCAAAGGCTCTGTCATCTCCACCACTACAGCTTGGGGCCGTCCTGTGTCCGTGACACTTGCCCTAGACACGGTCTGTGAGGCAAGCAGCAGACCCAGAGGTGTGTCTGAGGGCCAAGCGTCCTTTAGAACACTGCTTCCCTCTCTGACACTGACGGCTCCAGGGCCAGGACCCTCCAGGAACTGGAGGAAAACTAAGCATTTCACCCAACTCTCATTATATCCTGAAGCCTCAGTGAACAGAAAAACAACCCCAGGTCACCCAACCAACTAGGAGCAGCTGAGGGCTAAATTCCAGCTCTGCAGTTTGCCTACTTCCATCGTGGTGGGGGGTGAGGGGAAGGAGCTTTTGGCCTCCAACCTCACCGGCTCAATCAGAACGTCCCCACCTGGAGGATCTGTCAGGAGGAGCCAATTAACTCATCCCCAAAGCAGCTCAGCCATCCTTCCCAGGCGGGCCAGAGAAAACTGCAGGCTACCCTGAGCACAGCCCAGATTAAATCACTGAGCACCGGGTTTAAGCAGAGCTGGCAGCAGGGTTCACAGCTAATCCTGCAAACTGCTGTTTCAAAAGCAAAGTTCAGGGGGCGAATCACCGAAATAAAAACAGAACCAACTCCCAGCTCCCTACACAAAGGGAGAGGAACAACTCCACTGACTTGTTTAGGCCTTCTAATCTCCCAAGGCAGCCTGCAAGCCCCAGCCTGAAGCCTCGGCCCTACCCAGCTCCACCCCGTTTGGCGTTGTCTCCAGAACATCTCTCGGGAGGGGCCCGGTCTTACGCAAGCCTAATAATACTTTTCATGGCCTCTTGGCTTTCCTGATTCCGGCTGCAAGGCACGTGGAGGTGAGAGAGAACTAAGCTTTACAAAGAGGCAGTTGAGTCATATAGGGATAGAAAAAAAAATTTTTTTTTCCAACTGACTAATGAAACTTGCTTTGGAATTAAGCCTAGTTCGTAGTGGAGGCGATTACAACCCAACTTCATCCCATTTGCAGAGGGAGCGAGCAAATCCTTCTAGCAGTTGCTGAGAATGTAGAAGTCTATGGCTTGACCTCAAAAACTCTAGGTAGCTTTTTTTTTTTTTTTAGACTTGAGGGATTCTTCCTTTGTCCCGCCTGCGACACTGTGCGTGGTGAGGAACACAGTAGCCGAGTTGGCCCTTGCGTCTCTGATTTCCCTCTAGAGGATTCTTCCCGAAACCCACAGCAGATTCTGCAAACTCTCTTCAATATGTGCTTCGTGGCTCTCCCCCTCCGTCCTTGCTCTAAGCCCTTTGGTGTCTACCTTCTTCACTAGACAGTAATCGTCCTGCGGGTTATTTTGTCATTAAAGCCTTAGTGCCAGTTAACTGGTGGACCTTGAGTGCCCATTTGTTGAATCGGACTCTGGACACAACCAACGCTAAGGGCAAGGCACACAGGCAATACAGACACATACTCTGAATCCGCAAACAGCTGCCACCTGCGGGGATCACTGACCCCAGTTTATGAACATGGACATTGAATCTGGAGAGTCCGGTCACTTGAGCAAGGTACACAGCCGGTAGCAACGCAAAAGCGTCGCCAGGCAGGTATGCAGCCTTCTGCGGCAGCCAAGCGACGCTGCTTTCCCCGAGTGCTGGCTGTCCCGGGCTGCCCGAGCCCGCC
Organism: Ochotona princeps; assembly: GCF_030435755.1. Taxonomy (NCBI): domain Eukaryota; kingdom Metazoa; phylum Chordata; class Mammalia; order Lagomorpha; family Ochotonidae; genus Ochotona; species Ochotona princeps. Next base: position 85,328,908 of record NC_080835.1, read on the forward strand.
CGCCCGGGCACACGGCCAAGCTCAGGCCCCAGTGAGCGGCAGGTGTCGGGGTGCAGGTCCCGCCGCTCCACGCCCGTCCCCACGGAGAGAGGGGCGAGGCCTCTGGCGGGGTGGGATGGGCCGGAAAACAGCGAAACCTCCGTTCCAGGTGTGCAAACTCGAAGAGGGGAGATGCGTTCACGAGGGGTCGCCCCCAAATCAGGAAACCTCTTCCCCCTGTTGCCCAGGAACCAAACAGGTCACGGTGTCTCAAACTCCACTCTAGCTTAAGTCCGGGGTGGTGTGTAAACTGCTCTGTCAGGGCAAGTTTTTTTTTTTCCCCTAGACTCTTCCAGCTCCGCCAGGCTGTAAACAATAACTGCCTTAGAAGCTGCAGTTCAAGAGAAAGCGCTTGGAGAGCCTTTTGAATTAAATGCCAAGTGTGTGCTTTTGAAGCACCGCAGAAGTTGCCTTGAATCGCAGCCCAAGCAGCATCTTTTCCACAAGGGCTGGACGCATCTCTGGGATCTGGTCCTTCCCTGGGGAACACTTGCCTCCCTCCGAGCTGGGAGCAGCACTCTAGGCTTCACCCTTCTTCGCTCCTTCCTTTGGGTTGAAGCTGACCCGTGTCTAGGGCAGGTAGACGCCTCTGCGTGGTCCAACACCCATGGAAGGACTCCAAGTCCACTTGGACTCTTTCCACCCCCGAGGCCACGGTTCTCTCTTGGTTCTGCCTTTGCTTATTGGACATGATCCACTGGCTCCAAGACACCCTGTACTCATATATTTCTGTCTCAGACGGAAAACTCGCCATTTCTTCCCCGCTCCTTTGTCTCCCCTCCAGACTCCGAGAGCCTCATCTCACAGATGTTCTGGGGCTCTGTGTCAGTGTGTTGCCCGCTGGCCCACGGAAGACTTTTCTGGAATGATCTCGAAAGGAAGATCAATCCAGATAAGACCAAGGCTCAGGACACATCAGGGGTCACTATGCAAATTTGATCTCTTATGAACTGGAGTCATGTATTTGGTTACACAGATAGGCAAAACACCACAAATTACTGCATTTTACATGTTACATCTCCCACCCCTTTTCACTCTCACGTGTATAGATGCAATTTACTTTAGAGACAGGAACTATTGAATTTTTATGTTTGATTATAAATTTTTTGGAGGATTGTTTGATTTACTTATTGGAAAGGCACAGTGACAGAGAGACAGAAAGAAATCTTTCAAGTACTGACTCCCTCCCCAGATGCCTACAACAGCTGGAACTGGGCTAGGCTGACACCAAGAGCCTGGCGCTCCATCTTTGCTCCCATATGGGTGTCAGGGCCTCAACGACTTGGACCAGCAGCCATTACCTTGCTAGGTAACCTTCCCAGGTGCTTTGCCTGGAAGCTGGAGCCTGATATTAGCTGTGGGTGTCACAGGGCTATTTAACCTGCTAAGCCACAGCGGCACTCCCTAACACTAGTTTTAAGAAACAAGAAAATTTGAACTCGATATCCAGTTTTTTTAAAAACTGAAATGAACACTTCACCACTCTTATTCAGCTATAGGTGGGTTCAGTTCGCAGCTCCAGCTCTGTCGACTCACTCCAGCTTACTGCCAGCACAGTCTCTGGGACAGCAGAAGGCGATGGCTCAAAGAAATAAAACAAATCTTGATGATAACAACAACAACCACAAAAGCAGCATTACAGAGAGGGAGGAACAGTGAGGTCTTCCATCTGCTGGTTCACTCCCCAAATGGCTGTAAAAGCCAGAGCTGGACCAGGTTGAAGCCAGGACCCAAGCACTTCTTCTGAGTCTCCCATGTGGACGGCAGGGGTCCAAGACCTGCTGTCTCAGGTCATTAGCAAGAGGCTCTATCAGAAGCAGAGCAGTTGGGATTCATGTGGGATGCTGGCATTACTGGTATTGCAGGTGGAAGCTTAACTCCTTATGCCATAATGTTAACCCCTCTTCAGGTTTCTTAAATTCACAATTAGTATCTTTTTTCAACACAAACAGATGAAAGTATCTCAATATTCAGATACAAAAAGAAATGTGACTTTTTTTTTTTACCTTATTTTCCCAGAGAAAGAAACACATGTCATTTCGTATGAACTCTAGATTTGGAAGACGTTTTATAGGATAAACAAGCCCTCCAATTAGACTAAAGGAGAGTCATACAAGGCTCTGACAACAGAACAGAGCAAGGAGAGCAGGTGTTTAGCCTCGCTGGCTGTCAGGATGCCCTTGGTCTGCCTCCGAGTTGCTGGATTTGCTTCCCAGCTCTTGAGACCAGCTTCCTGCCCCTACAGACCCCGGCAGACAGCAGAGATGGCCCGAGGTGGTGGCTTCGCACCTCTCACATGGGACCGACACCTAGATGGAGTTCTTGGTTCCTGGCTTCAAAAAACATTTGTTTAAATGGTTGAATAAGTATAACTAAAAGCCACAATATTTTTGTATACAATATTTGAAAATAAGCTAATTGCTAGTGATCTATTTCTCAGATGGACAGGATAGGACCCTGAGACTTCCCCTTGTCATGAATTATGGACTTCGCAAGACCACAGGCTGAATGGGGTAAAATTTCTTTCTTGCAAGATTTATTTATTTAGCAGTCGGTACTGTGACAGAGCAAGTTAAGCTACTGCCTGCAGTGTCAGCATCCCGCCTGCTGCACTTCCAATCTAGCTCCTTGTTAATGTGCATGGGAAAGCAGCAGAGGATGGCCCAATGGCTTGGGCCCCTGTAACCATGTGGGAGACCTGGAAAAGTTCTGGATCCTGGTTTCAGATAGGCCCAGCCTGGCTGTTGTGGCCATTTGGAGAGTAAACCAACAATAAAAGTCTCTCTCTCTCTCTCTCTCGCTCTAGCTCTACCTTTCAGATAAAGAGATTTATTTATTATCTGAAAGGCTGATCTAGAGAGAGAGCCGGGGGTGGGGAGAGAAAGACAGAGAGAAATCTTCCATATACTGGCTCCCCAAGGGCTGCAAAGGCCAGAGCTGGTCTGAAGCCATAAGCTGGACCTTCCTCCCAGTCTCCTATGTGGATGTAGGGACCCAAAGACCGGGGTGGTCCTCTGCTGCTTTCCCAGGCACATCAGTAGGCAGCTGGATATGGAGCAGTCAGGACTGGAACTGCTGCCCATACAGGATGCCAGCATTGTAGCTGGCAGCTTTAACTACTATACCACAGCCCCATTCTGAGATGAAATATCTTAAATCGTCAGTTTTGCTGAATGGTGATCAGTCCGAGATATTTTATAGTAAAAGCCACACTGCGGATAAAATAGAACACTTTATAATTTTTGAGAGTGAATGAAAAGGTTTAAAAGAAATTTTGTTAGTGCTAACATCATCTCTTGAATGATCCTCATGATCCTGTTTCCTCCCTGGACTATGCATTCACTTTCTTTTTCTTCAGATAAGTTGCAGAAGAGGGAACTTAAGATTATTTTTGTGTAAAATGTTGATGTTAGTGCTCATGGAATGACCTTGAGGAACGCTAACTAACTTTGACCTTGGCTGTGTCTTCATCTTTATCATCCTGCTGCTCTTGTTCTTTCTCTGTCTCCTAGGCCTACTGACTTCAAAAGGAAACCTAAAGCTGTTACTGCTTTTAAAATAGTTTACTCCTTGCTTAGGTTGCACTTAAGGACTTTAGAAGAGTGCCAAATCACTAATAATACTTTCTTTTAAATTGTCTATATATGGCCTGGCGTGGTAGCCTAGCAGCTAAAGTCCTTGCCTAGAACACACTGGGACTCCATATGGACACTGGTTCTAATCCCAAGAAGCACTGCTTCCCATCCAGCTCCCTACTTGTGGCCTGGGAAAGCAGTGCAGGACGGCCCAAAGCCTTGGGACCCTGCACCCGCGTGGGAGACCTGGAGGAAGTTCCTGGCTCCCGGCTTCGGATTGGCTCAGCTCCAGCCATTGAGGTTGCTTGGGCAGTGAACCATCGGACGGATGATCTTCCTCTCTGTCTCTCCTCTTCTCTCTGTATCAGACTTTCCAATAAAAATAAATAAATCTTTAAAAACAAACAAACAAATAATTGTCTGTACATACCTAAATATTGCACACAAGTCCTACGGCCTCAGGCCACACGGTGTTCTCCTCTGTAGAGCTCCTTTGCAAAAAGCACCAATGTCACACATCCATGCCGGCTTCTCTCACTCTGTATCCACAGCCCTGACTCCGGTGTGTTCACAGATCTCTACTCAGTGTAGCACCTGCAGTGATTCCTTCCTGTTCCTTTCCAGGAATGTGCATCCGCATTTCCTGCCTCACTCCAGAGATGACAGGTTAAGTCCTCCTAAGGCCGAGGTGCCTCCACTGCAAATCCCACAATGCTAGAGGCCAATGTTATGCAATTCAAAGTCTGTGTCTGTAACTATTTCCTGTTGCTCCCGTTCATTCAGGTCTGATGAAAATCTCTTAAAACTGTCAGATATTTTTGATTACTATGTAATTCTATTCACCTTTATGGAGTACAAGATAATATTTCAACACATGTCTACAACATAAATTGATCAATCAAATTAAGCAGTTAGCATCTTTACCATCCCATTCTTCATTTTTTTTTTTAATTCTTAATTTTACTTTTAAAAATGTTTTTGAAAGGCAGAGTTATGGAATGAGGAGAGACAAAGAAAGAATCCTCCATCTACTGGTTTACTCCACAAATGACCTTCACAGTAGGGGCTGAGCCAGGCAGAAACCAAGAACTTCTACTAGGTCTTCCACATGGGCGCAGGGGCCAAAGCCCTTGGGTCTTCCTCTGCTGCTTTCCCAGGTTGTGGGCAGGGAGTTGGCTTAGAAGCACAGCAGCTGGGACTTGAACCAGCATCCATATGGGATACTGGCATGGCAGGCAGAAATTTAGCTTGCTACACCACAATGCCAGCCCCTTTGCCATCCTTCTTCCGTGTTGGAAGCCTATTGGGTACTCTACTGCAGCTCTTGTTTTTCTTTCCTTTTTCTGGGTACAGAGAGACAAAGAGCTTGCTCCTAGCAGCTCACTCACCCCACAGTCAGTGCCCGTATTCAGCTGAGGTGAAGGGTAGGTGCTCACTCCAGGTCTCCCCTGAGGGTGACAGGACCCCAAACCTTTGAACTGTTACTGTTGCCTCCAAGGATGTACACTAGCAGGAAGCTGGAGTCAGGACCCAGAAGCTGGTTACACGCAGGCACTTGGACTTGGCATGCCATCATCCTAACCCCTAGTCCAAATGCCTGCCCTCTGCCCTTTGTTTGTTTGATATATTGCCTATTAGTGTGTTCTGTAGTTAATCCATTCGGCTGTGGAACACTAGAAGCAATTACTTGTCTTATCGTGAACTGTGTTTTAATTCGTGTTATCCAGCCTCCTACCATTTTCCTTCTCTCCAGTCTTCCCAGTTACTAAAAAGCATTCAGAAAACAGGACACTGCTTTAAAGTGCACAGAATAAGAACAAAGGTGATATGTTGAAGGACTGATAGATTGAACATCACCTCCTACTATGAGACAGACTAAAACAAGGAAATGACTATAGCCCTGAGAAAGAGAGAGAGAAAGAGAAAAACAGAGAGGAAAGGGAGGAAAGAGGGAGAGAGAAGACAGAGCTACTTCCATGCAGGCTTTTGCCATCCTCCGGGGAAGCACAAGGCGGTAAAGGCTGAGCAGAGCCGGGAGCCCTGCTCTGGGGGAGCCGTGTGTTCGCTCAGGCACTGCGGGTGCTGTTTATGAGAACACACAGGCCGGCTGGAGGGGAGCTCACAGAACGCATGACTGTGGGCTTGACCCTAAACTCCCTCATTAACTACAGCACAAATCACATTTCCCATCCAAGTGCAGGCTGCCGTAATGCTGGGTCTTGAGAGGTGTGCAATTAACTCATACCAGCTCTGAGCACAAGTTTTAAATTAAACAGATGTGATATATATTAATGGTCTAATGTGACATCAAAGAGCAGTTTGGAATTGTTTTCTTTCTTTTTTTATTTTTTTTTCTCCAAATGGGCTTTGATCTGGAGCACTCCCTCTCTTTCTGCCAGGATTAGTGTGATGGCTAGAGGCTCAATGTTAGAAACACACAACTACTTAAGGGCTCATTGCGCCTTGGCGGCTGCCTCTCTCCAAACCCAATTTACTATGGGAAGACCAGCATTGGTTTTACTTAGAAGAAAACAAATGAGAAAATGAATCCAGGAAGGCTTAGTATATAACACACACACACACACAAAAAAAATACCAAGAATAAAACTTTCTTGGAAAAGGCTGTTTTTATTATTTCCTTTTATGACTCTGCTATTCTTTTAACATATAGAAGGTACAACTTTTGGAATTGGGGCAAACTGTTAATGCCTAGTAGCTGAGATGCAGCTTGACATTCCCCACTGCCGTGCCTCTGTTCGATCCCTGTGCCCCACTCCCTGCGCATGTCCATCCTGGCAGGTAGCAGCAATGGCTCTAGTAGTCTGGTTCCTGTCACCTACACAGGAAACCTGGATTGAGTTCCCAGCTCTCAGATCTAGCCTGACCCAGCACTAGTGTTTGTGACGTGTGAGAAATGAACCAGCAGGAGGGAACTCTTTCTATCTCTCCCTATCTGCTTTTCAAGCAAATAAACATTTTTCAAAATAGGCAATTGAAAAAGATGTATAGGGAGATGAGTGTTGTCGAGCACAGGTTAGGTTACTGCTTGAGAGAGCCACCTGCCACGTTGGAGTGCTCCTTCAAGTCTGGGCTGCATTGTGCTTCTTCTTCTTCTTTGTTTTAAGATTTATTTATTTATTCTTTTATTGGAAAGCAGATACACAGAGAGGAGGACAGACAGAAAGGAAGATCTTCCATCCGATGGTTCACTCCCCAAGTGAGCCGCAACAGCTGGAGCTGAGCCAATCCGAAGCCAGGACCCAAGAACCTCCTCCAGGTCTCCCACGCGGGTGCAGGGTCCCAAGGCTTTGGGCCATCCTTGACTGCTTTTCCAGGCCACAAGCAGGGAGCTGGATGGGAAGTGGAGCAGGGCTTCTTGGGATTAGAACCGGTGTCCATATGGGATCCTGGCGCTTTAAAGGTAAGGACTTTAACCACTATGCTACTGCGCCAGACCCTACATTGTGCTTCTAATTCACTTCCTGCTAATGTGCCTAGGAGGTGGCACATGGCGGTCTAAGCACCAGCCATTCTTTTTTTTTTTTTTTTAATCTATTTTATTGTATTGTTGTTGACAATCTTTACATAGTTAATTACAGTTAAAGGAAAAAGAAGAAAAAAAGGAAAATAAAAGGTTCAGGGGGATAGGGAAGTGGGTAATGCTATTATGTCAATGTTGTTCCCATCATGTATCTGAGGTAAAAGGGGATATTGAGGGAGAAGCCCCACCCGTTTTCCCGCCCACCCCAAGTCCCGGATGTGGGGGCATGCTCTGAGATATGTGCTCAAGTGGTGTTAATAGTTCTCCAGTTATGAATCACTGCCAGTTTCGCTAGATGAGGTCGTCCACTGATTGATATGGTCCATCATAAAGTCTCCGTTTGCCCCATATTTCGCTGCCAACATATAGCTGAGATGAATGATTGTCCTGTTCTGTCTTCCGTCTTTTCTTGGTTAGAGTTCTGAGTCCAGCAGTTCAATTGGGGAGATCTCCCAAGATACTTTGAGGTATTCCCAGATTAGTTTCTTGTATGTTCTAGCAAGCACAGGGCCCGGCACAGTCCATCGCCCCGATCAGCTGAGCACCAGCCATTCTTATGGGACGCAGTTCCAGGTTCCTTCTTGGTTTTGGTCTGACCCAATTCCAAATGTTGGGGGCATTTTGGGAGTGAACCAGTGGGAGAAAGATCTGCTTTTGTCCTCTCTCTCTCATTCTGCCTTTAAAATAAATATAAAAATTGGAGGCTGGGTGGGGCTTCTCCCTTTATCTCCCCCTTTACCCCACATACAGAAAAAAAATGTGGAAATAATAGTCTTAGCCACTTTCCTGTAGCCCTTGAACCTTTGTGCCCTAATTAACTGTGTCAAGATTGTCAAAAATAAAAAATAATAAATACAAAAATAATACTGTTTTTTAAAAATGAATGAAATCTAATACTTGAAGGTAGAATATGTTCAGTGTATCAGAACAGTACAGAGAACAAAGTATAGATTATATAGTTTATATGTATGTATGTATGTATGTATGTATACAAAGTATATAATTACACTTTATTTGTAAAATCCTCCTATCCCTACTCTCCTACTAGGTACCCATAGAGAAAGAGGAGCAAAAATATTAGTGCACTGTAGTCCAGGAAATAAAACTCTGGCATAACTTTTTTTTTAATGTCAGGGCATTCAAGAGAGAAATTTTTTCCTTTTGTGAATGTCAGTTGATATCATGACCTGAAGTAGACATTGTCATTTTTGTTTTTGACTTCCTAGCATTCAGACTCCTTATATCAGGAGAGACCCACCTCCATGCCAATGCTGAAATGCCACATGGCTGCTTTCCTGGGCTGTTTTGCATTTAGAGTAAAAGTATGTCACCAGGATTCCTTCTTCCAGGTAGATGCACCTGAAATTTAACTGAAAGTTGGTGATTCCAAAATGCAGAGGGACTCTTGGTAGTGGCAACAATACAAATCCACCTAGTATTTTTAATGAGCTTTGGGAGCTTGGACACAGTACTGAATGAGCATGGAAGGTGCTCCTTAAAATAAGACAGAATGATACAATATTGGAGCCAAAGGGAGCTGCAGCACTGTAGGAATGGGTAGTTGCTACCAGACAAGTGAAAAACAGCGACTTGGATAAACACCACCTAGAAGCCAGGGTTTCCAGGGAGCACCCATTTTAATCACAGTTGCTCCACTTCTGAACCAGCCTCCCACTAATGTGCCTGGGAAAGAAGTGGAAGACGACCCCAGTGTCTGGGGCCCTGTTATCCATGTGTGACATCTGATCGAGTTTCCCGTTCCAGGCTTCTGTCTAGCCCAGACCTGACTGTTGCAACCATTTTGGGGGAATGAAGAGGTGGATGAGAAATGGATCTCTCTCTCCCTCCGTGTGTGTGTGTGTGTGTGCGTGTGTGTGTTTGTAACTCTGCCTTTCAAGTAAATAAAATAATCCTTTTAAAAAGGAAAGAAATTGGGTAACTCAAGAGTTGTAAATTGTTGACCAAGGGCCAGCTAAAAATAAGACTCTAGCACTTAAAGGAAAACATCACATAGCTATAGAGCTAAGGGTGATAAAAACCAAACATCAGTTGGATCTTGGTAAATTATACAATCATCTCTCCCATTGTGAATATAGAAAAATCGAATTCTGGCTGGGCAGGAACAGACAAGCTCATACCTGGGACTTCAGCACATCCTGAGTTCCATCATGGAGGATGCCACCCTGTGTTCCTTCTTGTGCACATATCCTGGTACACTGGTTTGTATTTCATTACTGCAACACACACCCAAGGGGAGCTCCTTAGGAAGAAGGTTCATTTCAGTCCACAGTTTGGGAGGTTCACAGTCTAACATTGGGCGGTTCCACCAGCCTGCATCTAGTAAGAGCAACGGACGCTGACCCTGTGCAGAGGGAAGATCACAAAGAATAGCCAGGCCCCACTAAGGTGGGGTTTTATTGAAGAATTATTTTTTCATTTGTATGTTTGGTTTATTGGAAAAGAAGAGTTACAGAGTGAGGGGAAAGAGATCTATCTGCTGGTTTATTTCTAAATGGTCACACCAGCCAGACCTGGATTTGTCGAAATCGGAAGCCTGAAGCTTCCTCTGGGTCTCCCACATGGGTGCAGGGCCCAACAACTTGGGTTATTTTCTGCAGCTCTTCCAAACACATTTACAAGGAGCTAGACAGGAAGTGGAATAGCTAGGACTTGAACTGGTACCCATATGGGATGTGGCCACCACAGGTGGAGAATTAGCCTGCTCTACCATGATATTCCCCCACACCCCCTCCCAATTCAGGGCATGGCCCAATAATCCAAAGAATTCCCACTGAGCCCACCTCCTAGACATCATAATTATATTACCTATTCATCCTTAATCCATTAACATTAATCTATTAACCATTAGCAAAAGATTTTGGAAACCAAATTCCCAATGCATATGCCTTTGGGATATACTCAAACAATTGTTCAAACTAGAATTTTGTTTTACTTAAAGATTCTGCAACAGCTTTAACTTGAGTATGAGAGGAAACTACTTCCTCACATGCTCTTCCCTTCACTTTTCCTCCAAACTAAGATTAGAATCAGAATCTAATTTGCTCCAGTGACCAATTATAAAGTAAGACTTTAAAAAAAAGAAAAGTCAAGATGGGGCTCGGTGTGGTAACCTAGCAGCTAAAGTCCTCATCTTGTACATGCCAGGATCCCATATGGACACCGGTTCTAATCCTGGTGGCCCTGCTTCCTATCTAGTGCCCTTCCTGTGGCCTGGGAAACCAGTTGAGGACGGGTCAAAGCCTTGGGACCTTGAACCCGCATGGGAGAACCAGAAGAGGCTCCTGGTTCCTGGCTTCAGATCAGCACAGTTCTGGCTGTAGTGGCTGCTTGGAGAGTGAATCAACGGACAGAAGATCTTCCTCTGTCTCCTCTCTGTATTTGACTTTCCAATAAAATAAAATAAATACTAAAATAAAAATAAATTCTTAAGAAGTCAGATGGAGGGGAGATTATATTATTACTTTGTGTTAGAAAAATATGGAATACCTAAATGCTATTCTTAGGATGCTAAATAAAATGGAAAATAATATAATTTGGATTAGACTGAAATTATCAATGTGGGTGAAATTGCCAGATATTCTGAAATTATTGGTCCACATTGATATCACTGGGAGTAGTTACAACAGAATACACCACTTTTATATTAAAATCTGACACACTATGACAAATTATTGCCCAGAGCTGTTACAACAAACTCCAACTTGGCCTGATGAGGTGAAGGGCCACCATACAGCAGAAATTACATTACAGATTTGTTGTCAGAAATCCTTTTTTTTTTTTTTTTTTTTTTGCAAATAGGTGGTCCCTTGATGATGGCATGAGTTTCCTTCTCTTGGCCTGTGGTGACTTCAAACATGGCCAGTCTTATTCCTCCCTCTGTTGACCTGATGGCTGCACAGACTCTGAGGGCTGCTGAGACTGTGGAACTCACAGCACAGCTCTGAGATGACCTGATGTGCTCAGGCACGCCAGCATGGACTAGTCATCATCTGAACGTGGTGCAGCCGGGTCTGAGATGTCATTCCACCAACACACTAACATAGATGAGCCTTGGTGGTTCCATGCTGCCCTGGCTTCCCCATGCAAGTTGAAGCTGAGATATTAGAAATCGCTTAAGAGAATGCAAAGGGAGTCATTCGAAGGCTTAGAAAAGCAGGAATGTTGGAGTGCATTGTGATCGGGAGACAACTCAATCATCTCTTGACTATATAACAGGTTAGAAGGTTTCTGTTCTTCAAGACCTTGACAAACACTAGAAGGAGCACCCGCACGTTGAAGATTGCCATAGTAGCTATTAGGAAATGCCCTAAATGACACAAACACCCTGATTTCTATGGGGGAAAAACCATGGATTCAGTAGATGCCAAGTGGATGTCACTGTGACCAAAGGCTGCAAGTCTGGGTCATTTTCAGAATGGTCTGACCTTCAGGACCTGGCAGACTATTGGTTCTTTATGACCAAATTATAGGGCAGCCGGTGCAGGCTCTGTCTGTCAGTCTCCAGGACTGTTGAGCTTGAGTCACCTTGATGATGAACAGTCACAACTGGTAAGACCTGGTAAGCAGGAAGTGGCAGATAACCAGGATGACATAAGATGACATCTATCCTGCCTGCCAGAATGGAAGATCAATCATTAATCCCACAAAAACACAGGACCCAAGACAATAGGACGTTTTTCAGGGATTGAGGTCTGCAGCAGGTGGAGACACTTTCTCCTAATAGCGGATAAAATAAATGATCAATACAAGTACATGAAAAATTCTCATGTCAACCTCACACTTTAGGTAAAGCCAAAGGACTAATCACAAACTGGAAAATATTTTTGCAATTTGTGTAACAGAGATAACCTCCCATTAAGAGAATCTTTATATTCATGGAAGAAGAAAAAAAAACCCCACAAAAACACAACCCTAAACCCCCAGCATCTCGATAGTAAAGTAGGACGGTGAGTGCCTGGCGTTGCGGTGCAGCAGGCCTCTGCACCCACATCGCCGCCCGGGTGAAGCTTCTGGCTCCTGGCTTTGGCTGGCCTGGCCTTGGCCACTGTGGCCACTTGAGAAGGGAACCAACAGATGAAATATCTCTCTCTCTATCTCTGTAACTCTGCTTTTCAAGTAAATAAATCAATCTTAAAAAAAAAAAAAGAATATGAATCAAAGGAGAGGGTCTACACTGTCACCGCATAAAAGAGTGAAAGTTGCACTTACCTCTGTCCTGAGTGCCACAGGTAGTTTTCAAAAAATTATAGCGTGCCTTGATAAGGAAGAGCAGGATAGACTGTGTCTGGAGTCTTGAGCTCACAGACTGCTGGTGCTGGAGACCGAGGTCAAATTCCATACGCAATGGGCTGCACGTGGGTAAAAGTCCGAGACCAAGGGTGAGGCCTGTGGGCTAGGGTCTGCAGTTAGGCAATGGGCCAAGAACACAGGATTGTGTGCTTTAGGATATCCTTGGACAGTCACGTGCTGACTCTGTACACGCGTCACGTTGCTGCTTCCTGAACACAAGCATTGGCTGACTTAACATCAAAAGGGGATGCAGCTCTGTTGCCACATCAAATCCTGTAATTTAACTCCCTGAGCAGTTCAATAAAAGATCGAGGTAACAAGCCTTCTGGGTCTACCACCTTCCTCAGACAAGGGGGCTTCCCTGTGGCCGCCTACTGTTGTAGTCTTTCTCTTGTGTCTGTCTCTTTCCTTATTTTCTCTGTTACACACTGTGCCCTTTCTACCCCTGGACATGCTGCACTGCTTGTGGTACTGGGTGCTTCAGGGGCTGCACATTCCAGCACAGACATGAGTAAGTCTGAGAGCCATATCACCTGAAAAATGGCACATAAGTGGCATCAAGAAATTCAGATGGGAGGGGGTCGTGGTCCAATTCTTTTTGGGTAGCCCCCATTCCAGTCTGCTTCTGATCCAGTTCCCTGCTAATGCACATGGGGAAGCATCAAATGGCATTAACTACTGGAGTCTCTGCTACCCACATGGGAGACCCAGGTGGGGTTCCTGGCTTCTGCTTTGGCCTGGTCCAGCCCTTAGTTGTTAAGACAATTTATGGAGTGAACCAATGGATGGGAGCTCTCCTCTCTTTCTGGGATTCTGCTTTTCAAATAGATAAATCTTAAAAAGAAACACAAATCACAGAGTTATTAGCCTCCTGAGGGAGGAACCCAAACTCCTGAGGAACGTGCATTTTGCCAAGAAGCACAAGGAGATTTGGGGGAAGGCGCACATCACAAGGCCAAGGCTGTGTGTGCTGAGAATGTCAACCCAAGCAAGTTAAGGGCAAGAACCAAGTATCAGCTGCAAGTTCAATCCATTTGCTGTTGCCTACCCCAGGCTCAGGAAGTGGATCATGCCTGTACAACTGAAGTCTTCAGCTGTCTTAGCCAAAGCTCAAAGGCCGAGGGCAAGCCTGAAACCAATTCCCAGGTCTAAGCCCAGGTCAGCCCACAGGTGCAGCTTCAGCTCTAGCCTAGCTCAAGGTCAGAACCTTAAAGGTGCCCAAGCCCCCAAAGGCTCTGTTTTAACAGAAAAGAACAATTCAGTGGCACTTGGAACAGAAGTAAGGTTGGTGGAAGCACAAAACAAGAGCTGAGTCAGGGTGAAGACCAGGGAGTCCTTGGCCGCACCCTGGCTTCCTCACTCGTATAGCCAATGGTTGAGTGTCACCCCTCCGATGGCTCAGTTTCCATTCACTATTCAACCCACTGCAATCTGGCTCCCACCCACGCCCCAGCTACTTTTGGCAAAGTTTTCAGTGACTTTCTAACTGCAAAATGCCAGGCACAGTTATTTGAAACTGTGGAGTCATCCTCCTCATTGTCAACATCGTTGCTGTCGGTCTTCGTGCCTCTGGATTGTTCTTGCTGGGTCTACTTTATTCATGTAAGAATCCGTGCCTGGTGCTGGGAGTACATCAGCAAATGTACCAGTGTCTTCCCTTATGGGGAAAGACGGACCCTAAGGAATAACCACAATTAGAATTAAACAATTACAACAGCGTCATTGTCATTAGGAACACTATGCCACAGAGTACCAGGGGCCGTGGCAGCATATTCCAGGGGTCTGGTTGACACTAAGGGCTCAGTGAAGGTTTACCTGAAGAAGTTACATTTAAGTGAAGACCTGAAGGATGGGAGGCTGTAACTAGGGGAAGGATTAGGAGGACAGGCAGAGGGAACAGAATCAACAAAGGCCCTGAAGTAGGAAGGAGTTTGCACATCCCAGGAACAAAGAGACCAGCACGCTCTATCTTCTAAAAACAGCTTGCCACGTCTAAGTCTGAATTTATCATGCCCCATCTGTTTTTCCTATACATGCTAAAAAAAAAAGTTACAGAGGGGGAGGGAGGAAGAGTGGAAAAGCAGGAAGGAAAAGGAGAGGAGACAAAGGTTTTTACTCCTCAGATGACTGCAACAGCCAGAGTTGGGTCTGGTGGAAGCCAGGAGCTTCTTGTAGATCTCCCACCTGTGTGGTACGGGACTGCTATGGGATGCCAGCATTGCAGAGGGCAGTTTAAGCTGTTACACCGCAACACTGGCCCCGTATTTCCTTAGTTTTTAGTATTCTTTTTCTGTTCCAAGATACATTACCCTTAGTCATTGTTGGCTCCTCGGACTCGGCCTCACTGTGACTGTTTTCAGACTTGGGTTTTTTTGAAGACCTTGGTGATTCTGCAGCATATTGGTCAGCTGTGTTGCAGAATGTCTGTAAGCTTGGATCTGGCTGGTGACTTCCTTAGTTATATCAGGGATGTTTTGGGGAGAAAGACCAGTTCCATCATTTTCATTCACATCAGGAGTATATGCTGTCAAGGGACCTGTGTGGTAACAAAGCACATTAATCTTCTCCCTGTAGTTCTGGAATTCTAAATGGGCGCTAGTTTGGGTTCTGATTGTTTCGTGTTCAACCAGCTTCCTGCTTATGGTCTGGGAAGATAGCAGAGGATGGTTCAGGTCCTTGGGTCCCTGTACCCATGGGAAAAACCAAGAGCTCCTGGCTTTGGATTGGCTCAGCTCTGGCTGTTGTGATCATCTGGGGAGTGAATCAGTAGATGGAAGATCTCTCTCTCCTTTTTTCTCTGTAAATCTTTCAAATAAAAATAAATAAATGTTTTAAACGAAGAGTATATGTCGAAGTCTGTCAAGCTGTGGATGCTAAGTCACCCTGACTCCCTGACCAGGCAGGTTTATCAGGTTCTTCCATCCGAAGCTGCTGTTCCTGCCCCCCCCCCCCCCCCCCCGTCTCTATGTGGTCCTTTAGGAATGGAGCCACTGCACACAGCCCGCTTTTGAGGGAGGAATCATGCTCGAGGGGAAGCATCTACGTAAGTTATTTACAATTCTTCTGCCCATCCTCCCTCCATGGGCCTATTCAGATCAACATGGACTGATGGTTCTAAAAAGCACTTTGGGCTATAATTCAGATAACTTCATTTTCTTGCTCAGACTTCCCAGTTTGGGACATCAGGAGCTCTTAGTGGGCTCCAACACAGCCCTTGTATTGGGCAGGGCAGTAGTGCTTTCTTGCTTTCTGGTGCTTCAGAATCATGTTGTGAGTTTCCTGCCACAATCCTAGGAAAAGCCATTTCTCCAAGGAAGCCTGGATCCTTCTATTGGAAAACAAGATCTGACACACAGCCTGCTCTTTGCTCCCGGAGTGTTTGTTTTAAGCCCCACCCAACTGGCACAGGAAGAAAACACATGTGTGAGTACTTGCTCACGTACACACACCTGTACATATTTCTAGATGCTACCATGAGCTAAATATGCATTCATATGGATGTCTACAACAAGAATCCATTACCCCAGGGGTCATTCAGGTCTCTTCCCTTGCTTTTCTGAAACCTGTTCCAGCAAGTGAGAAACCAAGTTCTTACCTCCACTGTGCATTTAGCTACATATTAGACCCAAGTGTACATGGAGAGTGGCATCAGAATCGACAGGTTCTTCACCGTGGGAACTAGCTTCATCAATTAGACAAGAAGGTGTACCTACAGCTCCTTTGGCCTTTAGTTCTATAAACTCCACATATTTCCAAAGTTACTTAGGTCAGTAATTTTTTTCTCCTACTTTTCAGTGAGGCTGTTTTATAGATGTATATTACATTTGCACATTAGAATCTTCTATCACATTTTGCCTTGCAGCCTCAAAGCACTTCACAACTTAAATGATTTTTCAAAAAGTTTCCTCACTTTAACAATCACTCATACCCTACAGGTTTTGATAAATGCATGGTGTCATATATCTACCATTAGAACATCATACAGCATTCTCTACCCTCAAATCCAGAATTAACATTTTAGAAATAAGTCCTATGAAATAGGTTGCACTTTCGGCAATGACAAAGTGTCCAACTGGATGTGCAACTGGTCTACAGGCCTTCAGAAATAAACATAAATGACGAGAAAGAATATTATCTGTAACAATGCATTTGAATTAGAGATTGATTTTGTTTTCCTAAGAGAGACAGAGAGAGGGGTGGGAGGGACCGACAGCAGGGAGCTCCCATCCGCTGGTTCACTTGTTATCTGTCGACAGTGGGCAGTTTTGGGCCAGGGTCAGGGCCAAGAGAAACTCAGTCCAGCTCTCCTACACTTGGTGAGGGCAGGAGGGACAGGTATCCAGCCACTTAAGCCAACCAGCCCTATTATAGGTCATCCTCACCTGCTGCTTCCCCAGGCGCGCATTAGCCGGAAGCTGCAGTCCAGAGCAGAGCAGCACTCAAAACCAAGCACTAGGATATGGAATGTGGGGGTTCTAGATTACATCTTAACTCTCCAAACTATAAAGATTTATAGTCACAAACCCAAGATTTCTTAACTTAACAATGAAGTGATAACTGTTGGAAAAAAGACCAAAATCACATAAAGAGTTCTACCACCCAAATACAACTTTTTACTTTAATGAACACTTACAGTTTTCATAAAAATGCATTTAAATGTTTTTCAACAAAAAAAATGGGTATACATGTGTATTATCTTGTAAAGCCAGGAGGTCCTAGTCATTGTCACTGGTATACAGGCTTTTTGGTTTTAACTTCTTAGCTTAAAAATACAGTTTGTATTGTTCTGGCAATAAGCATTTGATTTTTCTCTTTTCAATTGAAATAACGTCAAGCTTCCAGAAAGCCTGCAGGAATATTACATATTTTTGTGGTTGCTGACATGGCATTCCATCCCCCAGGCTGTTATGAGTATTTTCCAGAATTAGGTGTGTTTTTTCCCTAGCCTTCGTCATTAGAGACACCACTGTACCCAGGGAACCCACAGACCTCAGTCAAATCCCTTCATGGCTTTTCTTCCCTCGGAAAGGCCCCCATCACCCCATGCAGGGCTGCCGGAGCACCCACATGCCTGCCTCACACCTGCGGGTCGAATGTTCTCAGGCTAAATTACTCAGAAATGAAGGCAAGAGAAGAAAGGAAGCAAAAGTTGCACATTTTTAAATTTTACACAAATGCTGTTTGCTCAAATTTGCTACTCGGTTTCCTTTCCTTAGCATCCACTGAAATAGAGGGGTTTTATTATTGTGTGACCTTAAACTAGCTATCTGCCTCTCTGCGCCTCTGCTTGTATTTGTTTTGTTTCTTTTTCTTTCCTTTTCTGTTTCCTTTTCTTTATCTCCTTCATTCTTTCCTTCTTCTCTCTCTCTCAAGATTTATCTTATTTATACAAGAAAGGAAGATTTGCAGAGAGGAGAGACAGAAAGATCTTCTTTACTCCGCAAGTGTCCACAATGGCTGGAGTTGAGTCAAACCGAAGCCAGGAGCTTTTTCTGGGTCACCCACATGGGTGCAGAGTTCCAAGGCTTTGGGCCATCCTTTACTGCTTTCCCAGGCCACAAGTAGGGAGCTGGATGGGAACTGGAGCAGCCAGACATAAACTGGCACAAATATGGAATCCTGTCATCTGAAGGAGGATGGTTAGTTAATTAAGCCAACATGCTGGGTCCCTGTTCTTCTGTTTTTAAATAAGAGGATATTATTTATTTGAGGAGTTAATACATTTATATATAATGCACTCAGAACAGTACTTTGCTCCTAACTGCTTAATAAGTAGTAAATGCACCAGGACCCCATATGGGCACCAGTTCTAACCCCAGTGCCCCACCTCCCATCCAGCTCCCTGCCTGTGACCAGGGAAAGCAGTTGAGGATAGCCCAAAGCCGTGGGACCCTGTACCTACATGGAAACTGTTGGCTCCTGGCTTCAGATCAGCTCAGCTCTGGCCGTTGTGGCCACTTGGAGAGCGAATCATTAGATGGAAGATCTTCCTGGCTCTCCTTCTCTCTGTATATCTGACTTTCAATGGGAATAAATTAAGTTGTCAAAAGAAATTAAGGTTACCTTAAGAGGCACTCTTTATTGGGATGTTGGTTAAATGCAGATAAACATAACCCAATTGCAGTAGTCTGCCTGCACTAACATTAGCTTGCTTACAGAGGACTATTAACATTTTTCTCATACATGTAGTTTGCTTTTAAAATATATTAATATGTTAATATACTAATAGTTTTCTTTCAGTATACTAATTCAACATGCTAGTAAAAACAAAACTAGAAAAGTTAAGTTTTAGTTAATTTTCAAAATACTTTCAAGTGATGTTTTAATCCAGTGCCCCTTCAGGTTGTTGCATATTACTGTATGCACATTGATGTAATTGGGCCAATTATGGGCTTTAAAATCAATTCATCTTATGTCTTAAAGCCACTTTATCAGTTATGATTATTACTTCAGATAATAAAGATTTGACTTCTGTAGTTGGAATACACTGTAAGAATTCATTGCGAATGGGGTTTTTGGAGACAGAGTAAATTTTTCCATGAAAAACAACTTTATGAACAGTTCTCAATTTCTAAACTAGGACATAAAATCCATTTGTTCTGTAGGCAGCTGTAATTTCAATCAGGATTTCTGTAGACTAGATGCCAAATCTTCAACTTAAGATTTATGTTGGATTGAGGATGGTCATGTCTAGCACACAGGGAAGTGAAGGTACACTGTAGAATAAAAGGAGAACTCCCAATGAAACAGTTAAATACACCTTGACCATAGGATACTAGACTTTCTATCTTTGTCTATATCTTCAATTCCATGAGACACCTAAATAACAGAATGGTAAACTTGCAATTAAAGAGCTATAATAGAACTCGGTGCAATAGCCTAGTAGCTAGAACCATCACCTTGCATGCACCAGGATCCCATAAGGGCACTGATTCTAGTCTCAGCAGCACTGATTCCCATCCAGCTCCCTGCTGGTGTCCTGGGAAAGCAGTCAAGAATGGTCCAAAGCCTTGGGACCCTGCATCCATGTGCGAGACCCAAAAGAGGCTCCTGGCTCCTGGCTTTGGATCAGCTCAGTTCTAGCCTTTGCAGCTGCTTGGTGAGTGAATCATCAGTTGGAAGATCTTTCTTTTTTTTTTTTTTTAAGATTTATTCATTTTATTACAAAGTCAGATATACAGAGGAGGAGAGACAGAGAGGAAGATCTTCCGTCCGATGATTCACTCCCCAAGTGAGCCGCAACGGCCGGTGCGCGCCGAACCGAAGCCGGGAACCTGGAACCTCTTCCGGGTTTCCCACGCGGGTGCAGGGTCCCAATGCATTGGGCCATCTTCGACTGCTTTCCCAGGCCACAAGCAGGGAGCTGGATGGGAAGTGGAGCTGCTGGGATTAGAACCGGCGCCCATATGGGATCCCGGGGCATTCAAGGTGAGGACTTTTAGCCGCTAGGCCAAGCCGCCGGGCCCGGAAGATCTTCCTTTCTGTCTCTCCTCCTCTCTGAATATCTGACTTTCCAATTAAAAAAAAAACCTTTTAATAAAAAGAACTATAATACTATAATAATAAGGGGGAAAAGGCAAGAGGGGAAGTTGGGGGATAAAAAAGGGGAGGGAAAGACTATCTTTTGCCTGGCCTAGCCCTAGCTGTTGCAGGCCTCTGGGGAGTAACCTAGTGGATAGAAGATTCTCTGCCTTACAACTAGTTACTTGAAAATAAATAAAAGTACACGTGATTTCATTCACTGTTTTAGCACAGGCCCTAGTGAACCTAAAATGAGTGACTCCCTCCTGCAGTGGCTGTGCTGGTTCTAGTGCCAGCCACCATGGCCTGTTCCCTGCACTGCCAGTGACTTCCTGCCTGGCTCACCCCATCCCTGCCTAGCAGTTTCTAACACCTGTAGGTATAGGTGTTCAGTGTATGTTAAAATGAGGTTATTCCATATGGGTCTGCGTGGCATCTGATGACAACTGGCATTTATTTCATTTTACTACTACTACTAGCTCTTTTCTTTCCGACATAATCTAGTCTCTCCTGAATTGAGGAATCATTCATTCAGGGCTGATGGCTTTCTAGAAGAATGAATGTTGAAGTGTACTAATATTGTGCCCCTGAGTGTCTGTCCCTCTGTGAGTCTCTGTTGGGAGTTTCCAAAGAGCTTCTCTTCACAGCACCTGTCTTTGGTGGCATATTTTGCTGGGAGTTAGGTCTTTGTCTCCAGAGACCACGTGAAAGCCTTACATTGAAAACACTGGCTTGCAGCTCCACATCCCTGTGTGCAGGCTTCATGTCTCTGTTCATTGGCAGAAAAGGACTAAAAGGGAATCTCTGCGTTGATACCTCTGGAGAGCCAGCTGACCCTGGTGGCCCTGGCAACCAAAGCCATGTGGTAGACTCCATGAACTTAGGCCTCTATTTTTTAACCAGGAGAATGTGTGCCTCTCCCAGTGGTCATTATTTGACAAGTTTTCTCACTAAACTATAGGCACCTTAGTGCAGAGATATTAATTTTTTTGTATTCTAGGCCCAGGCTATGCCACTGCTTGGGACATGGTAGCCGTGCAAATATGTATTGTAAGAGCCTGAACTCAAGAACATAGATGGGACCACAGAAAATTGCAGTTGAGCAAAGGATTTCCTGTTCCCAACACCATTTTTTTTTTTTTTTACACTTTTAGTGAATTCCTGTTCAGTGACCCCAAAATGGGCTCAGACTTTGCCTTTTGAATAGCTGCTCTTGGTAATCTCATGAATTTAAATTTTCTGATTTTCTTAAGTTTTACAACTCCGGAATTACTTTAGAGAAGTTCCCTTACTTCTTAATGTAGTTAAGTATGCAAACTTTGTACTAGTATATTCCCAGGGCCTGCCTATACAAGTGCCTTCCACATTTACATTCAAATAACTGGTCAACCAATTCATCTGTTATACATTTACAACACCAATGGAAATACTTCTCATTCTGTTTTCTTGTCTTGTTTTCTCCTTTGCTACCCACCATTGCTGTTGAGTCAGTCCTAACTCCTCAAAGTCTTCTGGAAGATGTGTCCAGCTATCAATTCCTTTTCCAAACTACTTTAATTTGGTTCTTTCTAAAACAAACAAACAAACAAACAATCAGGCAAATTGCCTAATATCAGGACTTAAACAGGACTACTATCTACATTTCTCAAATATTTTGAATACTTTATGCCCCTCCCCTCTAGAGGATCATTCTCAAATCCAAATGTATTTCTGAGCAGTGTGTTAAATTTGCAGAAAACCAAAGGCTAAGGGATTCTGATTTTCAGGATACAGAATGGTGGTTGACTCACAGTACTGGACTTCAAGCCATACAACAGAAAGATGGCACAAGTTCTTACTACTAGAACAATGTCTACAATAAAGCTAAGATTGTATGTTGTGCGAGGGAAATAATTACTTTCAAGTTCCACGATTTGGCATTCTACGAATAGAGAGAAACCACACACAGTAAATTATGGAACATTTTCATATCCACCTTACCAAAACTTGCATGTGTCAATAACTGATCTCAAACACACACAATCACACATAAATAATTTCCTAGGGCAGCCAAATCTACTTCTCACTAAAGGTTTAGGAACCTACCACTTAAATTTGTGGATATTTCTATTTGTAAAACAACAAATAATGCTTTTCACTAAAGCTATGTGTTCTATATTGGAGACCATGAAAGAACATATCTGAAGAAATAAAACAAAAGGCCACTCCGCGTATCTTTCCTTGGTACTGTTACATGTAAAATGACTTCAGAAGTAGACAGAATTCTGCTTTTACTCCCACCGATGGTTTATGAAAAGCACCAAACATGAATTATAAAGAATCACATGCATCAAAGACTCTGAATGCCAGGCCTAACTTTAAGGAGCTAAACAACCTTAAGTTTAACCCAATATTTACTGTGGTCACCTTTTATTTTCAATGCTTGTTCTACTGGAAGATAGGTAAGCCAAGAGATATTAAATATTATCAACTATTAAGAACAACAAAGAAGGGTTTAAGGAAAGAATATATTTGAATCACATAAACAAACAAGAAGGTATTACATAAGAAAAAAATAATGTAACAATTTATGTAAGTACCTAACATGAGCATGCTCTTATACCTAAAACAAAAGACAAAAAGGTAACATTGCTACTATATATATATATTTGACAAGTGTGCATTAAAGAAATCTCTAATATAAAACATTTAAAATGTGGAGAATACTTTTTCAAGATACAGAAAACAACTGTTAAGACAGGCACACCCACAATTCATAAACATGCTTGTGAAATAAAATGCCACTGAGCCCATTTCTCAGATGTAAAAACACTACAAAATTGTTGATTACTGGATATTGGCTTTCATTTTGCATTGAGTTCCAACACTGATTGGTATGAATTCTCAATTACTGTTATTTTTCAGTTTTCCTGCATGAATGCATCTATTTAGTATGAATACTTAAAACAGCAACATTATTTGCATTGAAGTCACCTTTTGATGTCATTTTTTATTTAAAAACGGCATTATAACTAGAAAGTTTTTACACTTGATCTGAGCCAAAAGGCCGAGAAGCAATTAGAACGTTTTTATTACAACCTATAATGATTTGGAAGATCTCAAACTCCCACTCAATGTGTTCCATCAACCATAAGTATGATCTAAGGAACCCTAACTTAAAAAAAAAAAAAAAAACAAAAACCACAAATGTGAAAAGCTGGTTATGTTTAAAGATTATAAAATTGATTTATTGTAAAAGCAATTCAAGAATACCCAGTTAAAATCTTATTACAATGCTACCCAATACAACCAAGAAGCAGTTAAACACTTTTACATCAGGAACAAGGACATAAAACAAGAAAGATCACTTCAAGGCTGTGATTCAAACTAAAAAACAAAGGACGCTTAGGTCTCCTTAAGGTCAGTACATAAGATATGATAAGATCAAGGCACTGTGTCAGTCAGGTACCACAGTGTTGCTACAACATTGAGGTATAAGTGAGCAATTAAATTCAAGGGGAAATAAAGATCTGCATATTCTTGTTTGTGGGTATACTTAAGTGACTAAAGAAACTGCTTTCAATGACAGCAAGATACAAGACAAGTCCGAAGAGAAAATAGTTATAAAATTCTCTAGTAAGGTCCCACTAAATCTTCACAACCCACTCCCACCCGCCCACTAAGCTAAAGCTATTCTGCTGATACATATGATATGATCTTAATTTGTGGCTTACTGGCAAATTGTAGGCATTCCTCCTAAGGAGCTTTGATCTTCTGCACATTAAAAACAACAACATGCTGTAAAGTTCATATACTCAATTTTGCTTTCTAGGTAGAATTTCATTATTGCTTTAAAACTCAATGCTTCTGTACAGCGGCTATTCCCCCCCACCTCCCTCCCTGACTTATCTGAGATATAATCTTTCTGCTGTTTTCTTAATAAAAGCCTTCGAGTCAATTTTTATGAGTGATTAGACCTATGACTCATTATATACAACACAATGATTGCATTATTTGAGCACTGAAAGTACTTAAAATGAAACTTCCATTTTTGCACTCCTCCAAGTTGAAGGGCCAAAACACTTACATTTACTAATTGAAAAAAAAATTCCGTCTTCCCATGGCAAGGCTTTTCATAGCAGCTTTAGCTAGGAAAAGGGGTTTTATATCTGTTACAAACCCTTGAAAATAAGGGCCTCTAGAAACATTGAAAGACCCTTAAGTCACAGAGGTTGCAAGTGGGTGCCACTATAATTCATAACCAACTACTACTTCATAGCTTATACTGAAGAATTAATTCATGTTCATTTTGTTCCTTTAAAAATACTCTTTGGAAATCATTATTACTACTGTAGACACTCTAATTATATCTCCTCCTGTAAAAATAAAGGTATAATTATGATTATCTCTATTTCTTTGCTAATTTCAACTACCAATATACATTTCATCAATCTGATCACCTTACCAACTAACTCATGACCTTTCAATATTCTAAGTACTAGTGGGGGTCAATTTTCAGCATAACTATAAGCAAGTCTTACAACTTTGCAGGTAAAACTTAAATCTAGTCTTTAAAATGTTCACTACAAATGAAAACCAACATACTAGAATTTACTTCTAAGACAAAGGTAAAAGTAAACTTTCCAAGCTAAAGAAGGCAAACCACTATAAAGCTTATTTCTGTCATGTACGTGATAAACTGAGTTGTGAATTCCCACCAAGACTCAAAATTCATCTGAGGAAGTTCAAGGGGGAGAAATAAAGTCATTTCCTGTTTGTTCCTTTCCAACCCTTCAGATACTACTTACTGTATGTTCAAAGGGCATAGAGTACTTTCCTAGGCACTATGCATATGAACAGCCCTTTCTAGAATACTAAACTACCTCAAACATTTGCAGATTACCCAATTAAGTTCGAACCACCTGTGAAATATAAACCACTAGTAATGTACTCAAAATGCATACATTCAAAGCTACCATTTAAAAAAGCAACTGTAGAGAGACCTAAAAAGATACATTCTCCTATCACACTATTATAAACATTTGCAGTGTATGTGTGTTTACAGAGAGAACAAATATCAAGATTTAAATAAGATGGTAAAAAAACTGGGAAATGTTGATTTTACCGAAAGAACTACAATAACTGCCCCAAGCTACACCTAGAAACAAACTAATATGGTAATTTGCCTATGTTCCAACAAAAATAAAAACAAAACCATAAAAATATCCACCAAAACCTATACTAGAGTATGTGGCAATAATTAATATATTTCTATGGAAATTGTCTCATGCCTTATAAGCTCCTAAAGCAAAATCAAGGTCACTATGTGACTAACGATAGCACTAGGAGGAAAAAAAAACTGCTGAAAGTAAAACAGTCTTCAGCCTTAGTTTCAGCTCACTCTTCAAATCAGCATTAATCAATTAATATTAGATACAACATTTTTGGCTTGTCAAACCAGTAAGTCACGTTTTCCCACTGGCCAAAGCCAGCGGAAGAAACAACTGCTTGAACAAATTAAACGCTGTGACATGAAGCATTTCATTTGCAAGTCTGAGTACTTAGTTACAAGGACTGGTGAACGTCTAACTGGGCAAAAGGAATGGCATCAATTATCCAAACAGGCTCACTTCTCCAAGCCCCCAAATGAACAGTAGTTGTAATAGCAAAAAGAAATAAAACAGTTTTGCTTTTGCTTTTATGGTTTTTGATTTTTTAGAGCCAACTGTAAGAGTTCAGCAATATATCAACAGCAGCAACGGACAAGGGAGGGCAGAGAGTGGATGAAAGGTTCTTGCTGGACGTCTGTTCATCTGTTTCTGTAATGGCCAGAAAACTGTGACTGGCGCATCTCCTTAGATCCTTCACAGATTTACAATTCAGTCTACCTGAGAGCTCTATAACCACGTAAGAAAACTTTCTTTATCTAGCTTGGTTGCAGCCAAAACAGATTCCATATCATTAAGGATGTCAGAACTCAATGCTTCCTGCAGACTTGGCATCAACTCCTCTCCTTCTATGTTCATTCCATCTCCTTCCAGTGTTCCAAGGTCCACATTTGTCCCAGGAATGGCTTCAAGGTAGTCTGGGAAACGGTTCTGCTGTGAGGGCAGGGTGCTTTGGTTTATGGTATCACCTAGTTGGAACAGATAGAGATTAATATAGACCTTCTAAAAAAGCTAACATCAGAACTGTATCATATGAACATTCAGAAACCTGAACCTATGCCCAGAATTTATTTTAGGGTCAACAAGCCACAGATAACAAAATAACAATATAAAGTTTACTTTTGCCTCAACATTGGTTAGGATATTAACCAACAATTTCATGGCCTAGTACTAGATGCTGAGCACTAGAGACTGAAGAGGATTAAAAAAAAACCAAAAAAAACAAAAAAACTCTTTCAAAAATTGTATGCAGAATGAGAAAGAACAAGAATGTCACACACCAACATCACTACCCTACTGTCTTTCAGATACAAACTAGCACCGTGAAAGAAAACAAAAAAGAATGCTAGAGACCTTTCTCTTTCCCTTATGTATTCTCTGGGGAATACTAAAACGCAGTGTAAGGACTATAGGAATAGTCTATTACACTCGTGGAGATTCACATATATAATGTAAAAGCAAACTTCCTGGGAGGTCTCCAAATAATAACAACAAGAATAATAATAAAAGTCTTGCTTCTGGGTTTCCAAACCCACCTCGCCAGAGGTTTTTTTTTTTTTTTTGGATATGACAATATTATCATTCCTCAGTACTTCAACAGAACCACTGGATGCTACAGAGGTGTGAGAAGAACGAAAATTAAAACAGCAGCAAAGGGAAGTGAGGTACATGATAGGTTGAAATGATTTCTAAGGATGATTTAAAATCTGGGTAAGTAGAGAGAGGAGGTGATGGTGTGAATTCTAGGGCACATCCAAGCCTCGGTGCTGGGTAAGTAATACAGGCATAAAAGAGAAGTCGTGGGCTAAATTTGGAGCCAGCTAGCTATAGAATCATTTCATTTCTTGCCAGTTCATGAACCAGTTGTCAAGTCCAGGGCAGTGGGCACCAGGAAAACCAAAGAAGAACTGGTTCCTACTCATTCATGTGCAGCAACTATTTTTTAGCTCTTGAAACACTATTTTTTTCTTTTTTTTTTAACAATCAGCAATTACTCTAACAATAAAGCACTTATTACCTAATATTGCCCACCTGTTTCCTAAGCCCATAACAGGTAAGCAGGGCCAAACACCCGCAGAGAAGAGTAAGGTAGGTATTGAATTCAATAGAGAAGCCTCTCTAAAATTAACAATGTAAAATTAAAACGGAGAGAAAGACTTCTAATAGGGTCCTTAATTACTATGCTGCTAGCATATTAAACTAAGCTACCTTGTCAGTTTTAGGCTCCAACTGAATTGAAGCTTACAGGACTGTAACTGGTTCTCTTCTGAAGAAAAATCTGTGCTCACTGTGGCTTGTTAGACTTGATAATAGGATTGTCTATGAGAGTAGATCAGCTAGAATACCAACCTGTATCCATCTCATCGACGCTGTTCAGGAAGTCATCTGGCGTGCGAGGGACACTGTAGCTGCTCATGCTTAGTCCGCTGTCCGTACTCTCATCTCGAGAGTGATAGGTGCCACTACAAAAAAATGATTTAAAACCTGATACAACAATTTATGAAATCCAGGGTAAGCACAATGATTTATCAGACTAACCCTCCATCTGCAAGTGCTGGCATCCTTCACAGGTAACGGTTCATGTCCCAGCTGCTCCACTTCCAATTCGTCTCTCTACTTATGGTCTGGGAAAGCAGTGGAGAATGGCTGAAAGTGCTTGGGTCCCTACACCCACTTGGAAAACTAGGAAGCTACTGGCTCCCAGTTCTGGATCAGCTCAGCTTTGACTGTTATGGCCACTAGTAAACCAGTAGATGGAAGACATCTCTATTTTTCCTTCTCTCTCTGTAAAAACCTGCTTTTCAAATAAGAAAAATTTAAAAACACAAAAATTTCAAATTTCATAAAATCTGGGCACAGCATGGTAGCCTAGTCACTAAAGTCCTCTCCTTCATGTGCTCGGGTCCCATAAGGGCGCCAGTTCATGTCCTGGCTGCTCCACTTCCCATCCAGCTCCGTGCCTGTGTCCTGGGAAGCCAGTAGCGAACAGCCCAAACCCTTGGGACGCTGCATCCGTGTGGGAGACCCAGAACAAGCTCCTAGTTTCTGGCTTCAAATCAACTCAGCTCTGGCCATTGCAGCTGCTTGGGGAATAAATCTTTGCAAAAAAATTCATGCATTCTAAGATAAAGATAAATGCCTGCTCAGTACCAACATGATCCCAGGCGGACGAGTGAAAGTCTTGTGTAATATCTGAAACAAGTACCCTCCTTCATCACCAAGGATGAAGCTTATACTATAAAGTGAAACAGTGATTCTAAGGACCAAGAACTCTTCCAAGGTTGCATAATTAATAGCAAACAAGTGAAAAAAGACACACCCAATTAGTCTTCCTAGTTGACATAAAGTTCTCTGTATAGGTATTCTTCCCTAACACCATTTGCCCCGAGTGGGCAGGGGTCCACATAACTCAGTTGTTTCAAGATTTAAATTCCCCAGTTGTGTGCATAGGGAGAGAGGTCAAAAATGCAAACTCCAGGTGGGTGGAGCGACAAGCCTGTACTAGACTTAGGCTAAATTCCTCACTTTCATGCAGAAAACTGCAGCCAAGGAGAAATTAACCCAAAACAAAGAACCAGAATTCCTTTCTGGACTGGCCCAAAAATAGAATAAGCAACTGCCGATTAAATAAGAATTCCCACATCTTGATATCCTTAGTTCTGTCTGGATGGGACAGGGGAACGCTTCAGCTTTAGGAGGACTTAAATTTTCCAGATTCAGAAACAAAACATACAAGAAAAAAGTTTCTAGAGAATCTAGAGAAAAACATGAGCCAAGACGGATTTTTATTTCAAGTTGAATGAAAAGTTTCCCAAATTAACGTACCAGTATGGTAAATCACCTGAACACATTATTTTCATAATCAGAACACTTTGCTAAGCTAGCAGCACAAAGATACCAGCTAGCTCTCATTGTAAAACTGTAGAATTCTACTAGTTCCAGAAAATCTTATGGAAAAGTACAAAGGCAGGGCAATTTTTACTCTCTTAATGATCTCTAAACATAAATGGGAATTTTAATTTCTATTCACAACTTGGATGCTTGATGCTTAAGTAACTACCTAACTTACACAAAAGTTAGAAAACTCCAACAGAAAGCCCTGAGCTTGTAAATAAGCTTTTATACCTCGTCAAAATTACAAGGGGGACTACTCAAAATTTCTTCCCTAAGCTGCTCAACGCACTGGCCCTGCCCTCCTCCCACAGGTTTACTCTAACGCTTCTACCATATTTGGCAAGATTCACAAGCCTCAAATAGATCCAAGAAAACACGTTTGCCTCTGAAACCATCTGCACACAATGCAGTGTTGTATAAGAAGGCTTGGGTGGGCTTTAGTTTTGTCTTTGTTTATCTTCATCAGACACAATGGCTTGGTGCTAAGACATCAGTCTATTTGCCATGCTGAGCTGGAGCACACATGGTTACCTGAGCATGTGTCATTCATGACAGGACTTATACATTCTGAAAAGCTAAATTGCAAATGATGCAGAGGCTAATGACTTCAGGCGTGAGAACAAAAAATACACTAATACATTATATATAGGAGCTATGTGAAGTATATGAGCAAAATACTTTGAGATCACAGAAAAGGGAGATTAATGAGGAAGGGGAAGGTTTTATAAAGGGGAATGTCTGAGCTGGCCCAGAGGCTCTCAGAATAAAAGGGAGAATGGTGATACTAAACCACAAGCAAGAGTCAACTCTAAGCCAAGTTAGAAGAATGTGTGTACAGTTTAGGGGATGCATAAACACTAACAAGCAAGCAAGAGAGTAACCATCAAGGATTATTCTATGCTGGCTTACTCCCAAATGCCTGCCACACAAGGTTTGGACTGGGTCAAAGACAGGAACTGTGAACTTAACTTGGGTCTTCCACATGAGTAATGATCAAAGGCTGCCTCCCAAGGTCTGTATTACCAAGAAGTACGGGTCAGAAGTTGAAGCTGGACATTCCAATATGGATGTGTGCATCCTAATTTCTATATTAGTTGGTAGGCCAAGTACTCACCCCAAGGATTTAAAAAAAAAAAAAAAAAAGCTACAGCCAGGTTGAGTGCTTTAGAAGTAGGTTACTGCAAAGACTGTATAGTACGAATCTTTTCTTAGACTAGCAATACTGATTAACTAGCACTATAACATCTTACCAGGAAATAGAACCTCAAATAAGCCCAGACAGTAGCCTAGTTCTCATATGAAAACTTACGTAAGAAGGAAGAGGGGACTGGCACAGCAGTTAGGGCACCACTTAGGGAAGCCACATCCAGCATCAGAGTGCCTGATGTTAGCCCTGGCTATTCTACTGTCAAACCGCCTTCCTACTCACACACACTCAGGAGTTCTGGGCTCCTGGCTTCTGCCTGGCTCAGTCCTGGCTGTTGTGAACATTTGGAGGGGGAATGAGCAGATGGATGATGTCTTTCCAAGCTCCTTCTGCATTTTAAGTAAAATGAAAATGAAAAGTAAAAACTGACAAAAGTTTCTTCAACAGGATATGCAGCTTATTCATTTTAAAATGGTCTAATGCTATTCCCAAGTCAATACAGGTTTCAATAAGATAGATAAGTACTACAATTATATTCATCTGGGGGCCAGTACCATGGCTTAACAGGCTGATCCTCTCTACCCTGAAGGGCCAACATTCCATACAGGTGCTGGTTTGTGTTCTGGCTACTCTACTTCCCACTCAGCTCCCTGCTTGTGGCCTGGAAAAGCAGCAGAGGATGACGCAAAGCCTTGGAACCCAGCATCCACGTGGGAGATAAGAAGAAGCTCCTGGCTTGGTTCAGCTCTGACTGCAGTGGCCATCTGGAGAGTGAACCAGCAGATGGAAGCTCTTTCCCTCTCTGTAAATAGGCTTTTTAAATAAAAATAAATGTACATTAAAAAATCATAGATCTCAAAGTTTCTTCGGTATACACATATGAAAAAGAATTTGCAGTTATGACCTTCCCTAAATAGCCTCAGTTTAACTTCCCAACTAAAATGTTGGATGTCAGAAGAGCAAAAACAAACCTAACATACATTTTAGGTCTCTTCCAAAATCAACTAGGTTATCAACACTAATATTAACAGTGGGAAAATGATGAGAAATTCTATTACATTAAATATTTTAGTAGCTATGATGATAACTTTTCTTAGGTTCATTAAGTTCTCAAGTAGTGATAATTAAAAGGTAACATAACAGCTTCCCCAAACTATTTATATTTTTCTAAAGTATGTTAGCTGAAATAATTTAAAAATGAAAGACATGTATTCCCATATTTAAAAAAAACCTAAAGTACATATGAATTAGTCCAGGGACGAACCAACCAACCTGACTGCGAGTCCGAGGCTAGCCTATGGGCCTGGGAGGCCACCCCCAGGGTTAGT
Source organism: Ochotona princeps (assembly GCF_030435755.1). Lineage (NCBI taxonomy): Eukaryota > Metazoa > Chordata > Mammalia > Lagomorpha > Ochotonidae > Ochotona > Ochotona princeps. Next base: position 85,360,410 of record NC_080835.1, read on the forward strand.
CTGAAGGCTCGAATCCATCCGCCTGCCCAGTGGGGCTGGCTAGCCCTGGCAGTGGGCTCCCAGGTGGTAGAGTGCAGGCCTGAGGAAACAGTGATGGGATTTTGGGGTGGTGGTGGGGAATGTTAAGACCTTTAAGGTTTAGACCAAAGCACCAGCCCTTGTGGGATAGCAGATCTGGGCTAGTTAGTATTAACCAATGCTGAATACCACTCACCAGTGCACACTAAAGCTAGGGCTGGGGGCCTACCTAGCAGGGCTAGATCAGAGCACTTGCCAACAAGAGTCCAAAAAGGGGATGGATAATGTTAGGCTGGGCCATGACACTAACCATCACACAAAAGAACCGGCCTGGGGGCAGATTCTGCCGGAGATGTGTTGGCTCACCCTGTGACCTGCAATTTCAGCTGGTTTGTTTGGAGCTGGGGGTGCTGACAGGCTGAGCTAGGCATGATCATGGAAATCCCCTGACACTCATGAATACTGGGGTTGGGTACTGGCTGGGTTGGTCCAGGCTGCAGCACCCACAGACACACCCAAGAATATGGTGTAGGGTGGGCCAGGCCACAACACCCACCACTCATACATATTCAGGATAGAGAGAGTACCCTATGACTGTAAGGGCCTAGTACCCATGGTTATGGGCGAGATCTGGGTCTGGGAATGGGTTTGGTGGGTGAACTAGGGAAATTCCCCTGACAGGCCGTTGTTCCTGCTCATGAGCATGTGATTCAGGCCTGGGTGTTGGTCAGACCAGCCAGGATAGCACCACCTGTGCGCATGTGTGTGGGGTGGTTTTGGAAAGGAGTGGATCAGGCAGGGCCAGGCCAACCATAGCAAGTGTAGAAGCCAGGCTGGAATGTGGGGCATGCCAGGCGAGGCTACTGTATCTGCTGGTTTGCATGAATCAGGGATAGGAGCGGACAGGGCAAGGCCAGGCTGCAGCATCCGATGGCAAAGGTCAAGGTAGGAGTTTGCAAAGCTGGGTCTGAGCAACCACTGATACGTGCAAGATCTGGGGCTAGGAACAGGCCTGGTTGGGGAGCTAAGAGGATGCCCTAGCTAGGTTGTGGTTCCCACTGGTGAGCCTGAGAGCTAGAATGGGTGTGGTGGTTTGTGCTGGATGTGGCTGCAGTGTCCCTTAGCATAGGTATGACAGGGTCTGGGGCATGCCACGCTGGGCTAGACTCCAGCATCCACCACTGGTATTTGTGAGAGCCAGAATGGGTGTAGGACAAACTGGGCTAAATTCCTGCTCCCACTGGGCCACATGAGAACTGTGTCAGGGAATAAGCTAGGTGTGGCTAAGTTTTAATACCCAATAGTAAGAACCAGGTTGGGTTTGCACCAGTTGGGCAAGGCTACTGTTCCTACCGGGACAGGAAGTAGACTAAGTCAGCCTGGGCCAAGGACCAACTGGATGCGCGAGATCTGCCACTGAGTGAGACCCAATAGAGGGGTTTGGGGAACTCCTATGTTAGGGCGCATTTCCTGCAAGAAACAAAGCAAGGAGCAGCCCAAAGCAGACCAGGTTGTAGTACCTGCCGGCTTAAGTGTGGCTCAGGTATGAAGGCAAGCCAGGCTGGACCAGTTCATAACATCCACTGGCAGTTCTGATAACCAGGATTGGGTACAGGACAGCTGGTTCTGACCCTATCACCAGCCAACTTACATTAAGGCCAGAACTGGGGGCTGACTGCACCAAGTTGGGCAGCAGCTCCAGCCAGTGCGAGCTACAATGGGGGCAGACTGGGCTGGGCCAGGCTGTAGCATCTGTCGGCAATTGCAGAGGAAGAATGGGCCACACCAGACTGGGTCACAGCAGCTACCAGCACATGTGAGACCAAGACAGGGGGTGAGCCTGGTAGGGGAGCAGTGGGCACTCCACTGCTGGGGCATTGCTCATGCTGACAAGCGTGAGAGCTGGAACTGAGGACAGACAGGACTGGGCAAGGTACAACATCTATTGGCCTACATATGAACTGGATTAGGGGAGAACCAGGCTGGGCTAACCAATTGTATTCACAGGTACTGGCATGAACCAGAACAAGGGCAGGCGGGTTGGGCTTTGCTGCAGCATCAGCTGGCAAGTGCTGAGACCGGGGGCAGGTCCTGTCAAGAAAGACTGCAGAACTACCTGGTAAGTGTAATATCTGGGGCAGGGAGTAGGTCCATTGGGGAGTGGCTCCTCTCTGATGTGCCACTCCCACTGGTGAGCATGTGAACCAGGACTGGGGGCGGGTGTGACTGGACAGGGAGTGGTATCTGCTACAATGAGTGTGGGCTTGGAGGGTGGAGTTGGTTGGATTTAGTTAGGCTTCAGTGCCCAATGATATATACAAGACCTCAATGGGATGTGGGGCAGACCAGACCAATCCACTGCAGATGCTTGAAGGCAAAAGAACCAGAGTTGGGGAGAGGGACTGGTCTAGTAGAGGTTTTTGGGGGTCATTGTGACTGGACTGTAGCTCCACCTGTGGTACATATGGGCTGTGCAGGGGTGGGCTGGGCTGCTGAGGATGAAGGGCAGAACAAACTGATCAACTACCCAGTGAAGTTTGACAGCAAATTTCTGGGTCAATGGAGACTCAGGTAGACTATGACAGTCAATTGACCTTGAAGGGATTTCTTTGTCTGTGGAGCGTCAAAATCAGCAGCAGCTCAGAACTATCAAAACTACATGAGCAGAACCCTCAGAAAATGCTGCACAATGGAGACCCTGGGATGACATCAAGTGGCAGTTTCCCATCCCCAGGGGAATGTCACAGTTAGGAGGCTGGGCACGGTCTTTCCTCTTGTATCCCCTTCTCCCCCATATACAGGAAGAAGAAAATACATAAATGATGGTCTCAGTCTCAATCACTATCCTCTGCTCCTCAGTCCTTCCCACACTGATCAATTATGTAAACATAATCAAAAATAAGTTATTTAAATTTAAAAAGTTATTAAAGATAAAAAATGAAATACATGCATCCCCATATTTGTTAAAATCAAAACTACAGATCTGAATGTCAGCCACATCTTATTTTAGCAACAGTTTACAAATCTGAAAAGGAGGAGGGAGGAAGGTAGGGAGGGAGAGACAGAGATATCCCATTTACTGGGTCACTGCAGAAAAGGCCACAAGCCAGGGTTGGGCCAGGAGCCAGGAACTCCTTCCAGGGCTCCTATGCGGATGAGAGACTCAAGTGTTTGAGCCATCATCTATTGCTTCCCCAAGCTCACCAGCAGAAAGGTGATATGAAATACAGTAGACGCAACTCAAATAGGCACTCTGACACAGGATGCAAGCGTGGCAAGTGGCAGTTTTACTGGCCAATATGCTTGCTCCACATTTTGATTTAGAATGGCCGTCTAGGCAAAGATTATGACTTGCTGCAGCTTGTGGTTTCCAACAGCAGCTGAAATACACCATTACAATCTTCCTGGAAGCCAAGACTCGTGGTAACTCACTAAGAAGTAAGGTGAGTTATATCGTTTTCAAACACTGCCATTAATCTTACTGCACTTTTTGAAAGAGATACACTTACTTATTCTAAACTTTAAATTATGTATAGCTCACAAAAACGGGAAGCCTTACAGTGCTGCTCTGTGAAACTTCGTAGATAGAACATTTATGCAAAAAATTCCTTGTAATGATATTTACAATGCAAAAGCAGATTTAAGATACAGTTGTTTTGATTTCACAGAAAAGCATGCACATGTTCCTTCATGATTCCGTAATTTTAAGTTAACTGTTGATCTATGGTACAGGCAGAGGCAAACAGTGACTTCTGAATATGTGCCCTCTTCACAAGTCTCAACAGTTCACTTCCTCCAACAGGAGACGGTTTTTAATCCTCAAATTTTATTGGACATATTTATTCACAGCTATAATTTCTGGTTTCCACACATATTCAAAACAGCCTATTACAAAAATATTAACCAGCATGTTACTGGACAGTAACATCTCTTTACTAACCTGTTAAGAAAGGGATCTGAGCTATTAGTTGTCATTGTTCTCAATTCCTGCGACATCCCAGGAGAAGATACTGGATTCTGAGTGCCACCATCTTGTTCCAGTGTTGGTAACTGGCTACGGAGAGCCAATTCCTTTAAAAACAAACACACACAAGAAAAATAACATAAACACTATCAATCTATCCTTTAACAAATCTGTTAAGTTTAAAGAATTAACGCTTAGTAGGTTCCTGTGTACAAAAAAACTGAAGCATTAGTACCTGTTTTAAATGATTCGCTTCCCAATCGGAATGACCAAGTTCTTTTATCCACTGGAAGTGATTAAAAATTAGGTTGCTTGAATTCAAAGTTTGTTGAGTTACATTAATCCAAAAACATACATACGGCACTGCTTATTTTCATTCTGCTATTTTCCTTACTTTGGCAGATCCTAACAAATCCTCCTTTGGAGCACTGTGGTCTTTCAAAAGTAATTGCTGAAAGTTAATTTTTACTCAGCAATTCTTACATAATTTTTGCATCAGCATTACGAATAAGAACATTTGATGATGTAATATAAAGTACCAATTCCCCTACAGCCCACCACCGTTTTGTCCTTTGATATCCTCATTTTGACTTGTTTTTTTTTTTACATCAACTAGATACAATATATTTTATCTTCTAGAAGAGAAAGAAAAAAAAATGGCATCAAATGTAAAAACATGAATCCCAGGCTTCTCCACCATAACCACAGTATTTAAAATAGGGTAAAATTTTTTTCAGGGACATCCCACAATTTCTAGGCAGGATTCTCCCTAGAGCATGAGTGGAGGTAATGCACTACTACGCCGATGGTTCTACGGGATCTCTCTCAACAGGTTTCCAAGTATACGAGGCCTCAGCTCCTATACTTGTCCAGGACCTCCAGGTAAGCTCCTCTCACTCTGACCGATTCCCAACACCTTCACTGCTGCTGTCCTCTTTCTGTCCTTTTCATCTGTTCACTGCTTCCTTCTCTCCTGGGAATTTTCCCTGTGTCTTTCAAGCTCTCATATACATCACCAAGGGCAGAGAATTCTGTCACTCCACTAATTTGGATTGCTTAAAAACAGATTTTTCAAGCCCAGTGCCTCACCCCCACGGCAGCTTTCTGGAATTCAGTCTTCTCTTGAGACACAGCTGTACTGTATCCAGCCCTCTGACCCTCATAAACACTGTGGAGTCCAAGAGGTATGAGAACACACTCCCAGGTCCATACTGTCCCTTCTAGACTATCCTTCCCTCATGGAAAAAAGACATGTCTTCTGGAAATGCTGTTGTTTATACTGGGTTTCTGAACAAGAAGGTCTTGAGAGAATTCAGAGGGCATGTAGACTTGGATGGCAAAAATATAACTCTTTTAATATTTGCCAACTTCTAATTTTGCACTATCCTCAATTACAAATCCAGTCTTCAATTATTTCTGACTTTTCATTAATGAGATAATGTATTTTTCATATCGTGTTGTAGTAGTTATTAAGTACATTAAATTGTTATTTATGCTCATTACTATTTCAGTCTCATGGTAACTTAAGACACGTTTCCATATTTTATTATTTATAAACTAATGAAGAAGCATAACCGCCTCCTAAGGTCTGCCCTGCAACAAAGTAGGAGTCAAACACAGGTACCCTGACATGGTGGTGTTCTAACCACTGGCCAAATGATCAACCCACAAACTATGATGACCTTAGCAGTAATTCTTTTTCGGTAAACTCATACATTTTCCTTTTATAAACCTTAAGAAGCATGATAATCTAAGAGTGTCAAAGCAGTACGTGCCACCTTCCCTTAAGCTATTTCATATTACAGAACAGAAATTTAGAGCTTGGCTCAGACTCTTACCAATATCGGCATTCCCAAAACCTGGTGAACATGCTTCAGTATTAAGTATAATAGTTTCTTTTATACTTATTTTATATATTTAATATATTACATTATACTTATTAAGTAGAATAGTTTTCTAGAAAAGCAAAAATGTTTTAAGCTAATTATATTTGAAAGGTGGGACAAAGAAAAGATAAGGGCTCTCTGGCCTGCAGGTTCACTCCCCAAATGCCTAAAATGGCATGGGTTGGGCAGGACTACAGCCAGGAGCCAGGAATTTCATCCAGTTTCCCACATGGATGGCAGGGACCCAGGACCTAAGTCACTGCCTGCTGCTTATTATCAGGAAGGTGGATGGGAAACGAAAGGACGCAATTCCATACACTATGATATAGGACACAGGCTTCTCAAGCAGCAGTTCAACCCTTTGCACTGCAAAGACTTTACTCTTTAAACTTCTATTTATTTTTACTTATTTGAAAGGCAGCAAGAGACAGACACAAAGTGATCTGTGTCTTACTTTCCAAATGCCTGCAACAGCCGAGTGGTGCACCAGGCAAGAAGCCAGGAGCTAAGAACTCAATCCAGATCTCCCACATGGAATGCGAAGTAGAACCAGCACTCAAGCTAAGGCTCTCCAACAAGTTATGCAAGTGTCCCAAATGGCATCTTAATTTTGTGCCAAATGCCCATCCTTAAATAAACTGCCAATATCCACCCCATGTTCAAATTCCTGATTCTCCTTTGACTTGTGATAGTGGCCACCACACTGTCACACTGCAATCACCAACTCGGTCGGAACCTGGAACCAGCTAAGAGGTCTGTCTCTCTCTTGGGAATACTATTCTAGTTTCTGATGCCTTTTCCTTTAAACCCATTTCTGCATTACCTCACTTCCAGTTAGCTACTCATCCAGTTTTGGCCAACAAGTCCTGTGTATTCCAGTCTGCCGGTTCCCTTATGGGCTCGTTTTTTTTTTTTTTTTTTTTTTTTTTGCTTCCTCCTTCTAACTTTGAACTCATGAGCAATGACTTGAAGTAGACACAAGCACCTTTCAGATTCTTTTTTTTTTTTTTTAAGATTTATTTTTTTTTATTACAAAGTCAGATATACAGAGAGAGGAGGAGAGACAGAGAGGAAGATCTTCCGTCCAATGATTCACTTCCCAAGTGAGCCGCAACGGGCCGATGCTCGCCAATCCGAAGCCAGGAACCAGGAACTTCTTCCAGCTCTCCCACGCGGATGCAGTGTCCCAATGCATTGGGCCGTCCTCAACTGCTTTCCCAGGCCACAAGCAGGGAGCTGGACGGGAAGTGGAGCTGCCAGGATTAGAACTGGCGCCCATATGGGATCCCAGCGCGTTCAAGGAGAGGACTTTAGCCGCTAGGCCACACCGCCGGGCCCTCAGATTCTTAATGTATACTTCATGCATATATACTTTTATCCCAACCTAGCAAATCCTAACTTGAAATTAACGCTAAAATGTGCTGAACTTTATTTTTTTTTATAGTGAAACTAATGAGAAATATTAAGGGGAAAAAATACATGCTGTTTACAAATTAATAGTATTTAGTCCTGAACTGGTTCTCCCACTCATTGACTTCATGTGTGCATTTGGCCAGTACTCCAAAGATGGCACAAATGCCTCTTAAGCCCTTTCAGTCAATTTTTTAGCTTTCCATTTAAATAAGAACACTGGCACAATCTCATTCTCTGTTTCCTTGTGCCACTTTTTGCTATTCCACTTAAAAGCATCTTCACTGACACTCATCTTCATATCTTCATAACTTTTCTTTAGGTCTCAGAAAAGTGAGTTTGCTTTCCTTCCTCCTCCTGCTAAAGACATCATCACATTCTCAGTGCCTCTGGGGATTTTTTGTATTACTTTTCTCTCCATCATCTCCAATCCCAACAGGTGTCCTATTCACTAAGTTAGCTGCCCATCTCTCATTTCATTTTTATCAGGGAAGATATGTTTGTATTTGTATTTACCTAAATTTAAACTCTTTTCAGCACAAAGTATGTGACACTAACCCATAAGTCTTTACTGAAATAAATGAGTGGTTAAATATTTGCTGCAGACTAGACTCTCAATGTTTTTGCTATCTTAAATCTTGCCAAAATGCTTTCTGAAAGGTGATAAATTTTCATTTTTTGCTTTAAGAACTGAATATCTACTGTCAGCAGACAATGTGGAACAATCTAGGTTTATAAACAGGTAACTTCAGAGACGTTAGTAAAAAGGCAAACCTGGGCTGGTGTTGTGGCATAACTAGTTGAGTTGTCACCTACACTGCTGGCATCCCATAGAGGTGCTAGTTCCAGCCCCAGCCACTCCACTTCCAATCCAGCTCCCCCTTAATGCACTTGGGAAAGCAGTATAAGATGGTACAAGTTCTTAGTCCCCTGCACCCTTGTGGGAGACTTGTATGAAGTTCCTCACTTCAGCAGGCCCAGCAACTCCTCTATAATCTATTTTTCAAATAAATAAATCTTGAAAAAAAAAAAAAAAAAAAAAAAAAAAAGAACAAGAAGGCGGGGTGATTTCAAATTGCCTGACACAATGTTCAAACACCTGAAAGGACTACCAAACAGATCTTGTCAGTAAATCTACTTTAGAGCTATGACTAAGTGTAAGTAACCTATGAATTTTCCTAAACTTAACAAGAAAGGATCAAATGGAAATAGATTACTTTACTGGGTGGAAGCAGGATGCATGAATTATTAATCAGGGCTGGCACTGTGGCACGGCGGGTAAAGCCACCACCTGCAATGCCTTCATCCCATATGAGTGCTCTATCTCCAATCCAGCTCCCTAGTAATGCTGGGGCCCCTGCACCCATGTGCAAGATCTGGGAGAGGCTCCTGCCTCCAGCTTGGTCCTGCCCTGGTTATTTTGGCCACTTGGGGAGTAAACTACCAGACGGAATATCTCTCTCTATTCTTCTCTTTGTGCAACTCTTTCCAATAATTAAATATTTAAAAAAACAAGAATTAATAATCAAATACAGAATAATCTGGAATAAAAGTCAGGAACAATATGGTAAGACCAGTGAGACAAGTAACAGATGACAGACACCAATGCATGAATATTCAGTTGGGTTTTCAAAGTACTATTATAGCAATTGGAAAAAGATGGACTACCTACTTAGGCAACTGTATCATACTATCAATTATTATAATTGACATATAACATACACAAAGTGTACAATTTTGGTAAATTTTCAAATGCCGATGTCTGTGAAACTCCATCATAATCAGCATGATCATTTTCACGACCTCCTCCTGTTACTTCTCACCCTGAAACGAATCATCTGTCTTCAGATTATTATAATCATTACAGATTAATTTGCTTCTTACAGAATTTTTTCTAAATGGAATCACAGAGCATGTGCTTTTTCACTGAGCCTGTTATTTTGAGACACATCAATACTGTAACTACAGTTCATTTATTTTGTTGCTAATATTCCACTCTAGGGGTGTACCATTACTTCCCCATCTGTGTAGATATTTAAGTTGTTTCTGAGTTTTGACTTTGTGTAGATACATACATTTCATTTTCATCTCTTCAGGATACTTTAATCATTAAAAACTCCAGAAACATATTAAGTTTATCTGGACTACTATGTCCACTATGTTTCTCTTAATTTTTTTAAATGATGTAGACCAAAACATCAAGGCCACATGGGGTCAAGATACTTTAACTACTAGACAGAATGAGCTTGAAGATTCTTTTCCATTCTACGCTTAATTGTATGCTAATTAAATGAGAGGAAGGAAGTATGAGAACAGCCAATTGTTTGTAGAGGGATACCGGCCCCTAAAAGTTCACTATATAAAGCCAGAATACTCATGTTTGCCTCTGTGAAACAAGCTGGGAAGTTTTCCACAGTCTAAGCTGGAACCATTGGCTTTCCTTTTAATAGAGATAGCTGATTCCAAATGTGTCCCAGATTAGCTAAGATTTACAAGCTCAACGGGAAAAGCCACCACATTTTTGCATTATTACAGAAAAAAATGTGCTAAAAATACTTGCTTTACTTAGAAAAAGTCAAACACTCTAAAAGAACTATTTGACCTCTGAAATACAGAACAGAGGCATGATTAAGTTTTGGCTGAATTTCCTATAACTTGCTTATTTCCCCATTTTTGACCGTCTGTCAAACTATTTATTCTAACTACCTTTGGGAAAAGAAAACTTGTATTTTTAGATCAGTACTCTAATTTTAGGCATTGTGATCAGCAGAAAACAATCCAAAAACTCCTTAGAGATAGATGTTAATTTTCAACATGAAATGTTTCAACTGAAATCAATTTTGTAAACACTCCTATTATGTTCCAAGGCTTGTTTTTAAAATAAGTATGCCAGATTTACACAATTACAAAATAATGTTCATATTCATCCAAAATGTGTTTTTTTTTTAAAGATTTATTTTATTTTATTACAAAGTCAGATACACTGAGAGGAGGAGAGACAGAGAGGAAGCGGAGCTGCTGGGATTAGAACCAGCGGCCATATGGGATCAAGGCGAGGAGGACGAGGACCTCAGCCACTAGGCCACGCTGCCGAGCCCCAAAATGTGTTTTGACAGGAGCACTTTCTATAGCTGTAATACAGGCATTTCTGTATGGGTAGAGAGAGGTTTATTTTTCCTTTGTTTTTTTTAAAAGATTTATTTATTTTTTATTACAAAGTCAGACATACAGAGAGGAAGAGAGACAGAGGGGAAGATCTTCCATCCGATGATTCACTCCCCAAGTGAGCCACAACAGCTGGTGCTGTGCCAATCCGAAGCCGGGAACCAGGAACCCCCTCCGGGTTTCCCACACGGGTGCAGGGTCCCAAAGGCTTGGGCCGTCCCTGATTGCTTTCCCAGGCCACAAGCAGGGAGCTGGATGGGAAGTGGAGCTGCTGGGACCAGAACCAGCGCCCATATGGGATCCCGGTGTGTTCAAGGCAAGGACTTTAGTCACTAGGCCACGCTGGGGCTGAATCTTAAAAATTTTAAATATGATATATCAAAATTAGTTTCAAGCTTATATATAACCTCTGCTAGTGACCTCAAAAAAAAAAAAAGAGTACTTTAATACGGATATATAACCTAATTTGGAATTAGTTATAAACATTTAAAGAAAAATAAACCTTGGACCCAGCGGCGTGGTCTAGCAGCTAAAGTCCTCGCCTTGAACACGCCGGGATCCCATATGGGCGCTGGTTCTGGTCCCAGCAGCTCCACTTCCCATCCAGCTCCCTGCTTGTGGCCTGGGAAAGCAGTCAAGGACGGCCCAAAGCCTTGGCACCCAACACCCACCTGGGAGACCTGGAAGAGGTTCCTGGCTCCTGTGGCTCCTGGCTTCAGATCGGCTCTGCACCGGCCATTGTGGTCACTTGGGGAGTGAATCATTAGATGGAAGATCTTCCTCTCTGTCTCTCCTCCTCCTCTCTGTATATCTGCCTTTCCAATAAAAATAAATAAATCTTTAAAAAAATGTTTTAAGCTTCAAGTGTATCATTTGCTTTCATGATTACAAGCTTTGGTTAAGAATACAGGGAATTACAAAGCTTATTCAAAATGGAAAGGCCATGACTTAACTGCTCTTCAGCAGGAGCTGGATAGCCATGGGAGGAACTCTTCTTTCAATTACCTCTAATCTCATGTTCATTTCCTTCAAAAGCTGACTAGGTAAATCATGGAGTAGGACAAATTTCCATTCTACTTCTAATCTGCCTTCTTATATAATAATAAAGATTTATAAAGAAATACAAAGAGGAGGAGATATACAGAGAAAGCTCTTCCGTCCGCTGGTTCACTCCCCAAGTGGCTGCAATGCCCAGAGCTGAGCCGATCCCAACACAGATGGCTTTGGGCCATCCTCTACTGCTTTCGCAGGCCACAAGCAGGGAGTTGGATAGGAAATGGATATGAACTGGCACCCATATAGGATCCTGGTGCGTGCAAGGCAAGGATGTAGCCACTAGGATACCATGCTGAGCCCTTCTTACATTTCTTAAAACAACTAACACTTAAAATGCTTTTTGAGTTTTAAATGCTTGTATAGTTCAACTTCAGGACAACATTTCTGACTTAGACAGAGATCAGAGGGAAATTAACAGAACTATGTGGGGGCCAGCATTATGGCACAGTACGACAAGCATCCTCCTGCAACCTGGCATCTCAAATGAGCAATTCAAATCCTTGGCTGCTCCACTTCCAACCCAGCTACATACTAACACTCCTGGGAAAACATCAGAAGGTGGTCCGAGTGCTTGGACTCGCTGCTAATAGGGAGTCAACTGGCAGATGGAAGATCAATCTTCCTCACTGCCTTTCAAGTAAACAAATCTTTGTAAGGGGGAAAAAACTACACGATAATTCTAAATTTTGTAGAGCAAGATCCAAAACAGAGTTGCATAATGCGTGGTATACATCTGTTTGCATCGGAGGGAAGCAGAGGTTCTTGTTTTTAGATCTGACTAAACTCCAAAATTAAGAAGGAAAAATTAGCTGTTTCCAACATAAACTCACAATCTCCCTCCTGATTTTGACAATGCCTTTATATACAAACAATAACTATTTTTTTTTATCTTTCTTACTGAACTCCTTGAAACAAGTTGTTTTTATTGCATATGAAAATACTAATGATCTAGGAAGGAGGTTATGGAGTCAACTGTAATAACTTTCTAAAAAGCAAATTTTATTTTGTAGCCAATTTTGAATTATGTAAGCGTATCCATTTCTAGATAATACATGCAAAACAAGCCAAAGTTCCATCGGGGGGAGGAGGAGAAGAGAATGGTGGTAATCAGTTTGTTTAAAGGTTAGCTCAAGTGAACTGGAAATATAAACTCAGAAATGAAGGATAACACTAAAGAAAAACGCCATTTCTAAGTTCTTTAAAAATGGGTGCCTGCCATAATCCTCTTCCCCACCCCGCACTGCCCCTTTTCTTGTTTAAAGATTTGAAAGGCAGAGTTACAGAGAGCTCTTCTATCCATTACTTCACTCCCAAAAATGGCTATAATGGCGGGCACTAGACTGCATCAAAGCCAGTAGTTGGAAACTCACTTTAAGTTTCCTAGGTAGGTAGCAATGGGGAGCCCCCAAGTACAGGAGCCTATCACACACCAGCCGCTCTCCCCAGTTCCATAGCAAGAAAATGAAATGGTGTTCATACGGAACATTAACACCATAAGCTTAATCCACTGTGCCACAAAGCCAGATTGCCGTCCTTTCTAAAACACAGCTTTTACTCAAAGATGAATTACTTCTAAAGCCAATTCTCAGAATGTTTTTATTTTTTTAATGCTAGTACACTTCATCAAAGGATCTTAAACTTCAGAACATTTTTTTCTGATTAAATAAATATACACAAGAATCTGGTTTTGAGAACTGTGATAATCCCAAGGAGTGAAAAATAACATCCAAAACGGAGTTGCCATTTGGTGTTATCCTGAGACTCAATATTCTTTCTAAGAGGTTTTTTTTTTTTTGTAATTACGTCTTTTATAATTTGTGATATTTAAATATGGTCTCAAGTAATAAAAGCTATAAAGGTACTGCTCAAATAACAGAGGTGATTTTACTTAATAAAGTGAATTCGATAAAGCATGCAATGTATAAGGTTATATCCTCATACATTGGTTATAATCGATGTACACATTTAAAACAAATCTATTCACTGCAAAACATCTAAATTATCCTGATTTAATCAATATTAGGGCTTCAAAACAGTCCTAATACATTCTCAATCAACTTTTTTTCTAACACCTGCTACCTTGAAAGTTTAGAGGATAAGCCAAATTCTCTAATACTAAATTGAGGGTAGACAGTTGTTGGCAACTGTTTTCTCACAGCTGGCAACAATGCAAAGTATTTGGCTTTATTTGATTAAAATTGTAGACAGTGTTTTCAATAGTCTCTGGGTTTCTCCCTCTTTCTACAGTGACTGACCAGCACAAACAATTACATTAGACATAAGGAATACCAATTACACAAATTCCAAAATATCTCTACTATAATTTCCACGAAGACCAAAGCAATCACTTGCTAAAACACAAAAATCAATCTGTATAAATTTTCTGGCCACCTAACTTGGAATTTGCTATTCCAAGATTACTTCGTATAAGTTTTTTTTTCATTTTCTGAATCGTTTTTAATATTTTTCCTTTTTTTCAAGGGGAAGGACACAATGAAACCAAGAGTGAGAGAGACAGAGAAATAGAGATAAATTTTCACCCACTGTGTCCACAGAAGTGGAGACTGAGTCAAGCCAAATCTGGAACTAAGAAATCAATTGCATCTCCAGTGCTGGGAGCAGGCACCCAAGTACCTGCACATCACCCGCACATCACCTGTTGCCTCCCAGGATGAGCATTAGCAGGAAGCTGATGGGAAGTGAGGTAGGTATCCCAAGTGCTGCAATGCCAGCACCACACTTTCTGCATAGTTTTTTGAGTTTCATAAGGCCACCTAAGGATTAGTTTCTACCTAGGCCTTATTAAGGAAATGGAGATTCTTAACTGATAGATAACAAGAGAAAGCAAGATTTTCACTATGGAGAAAAGCTCAGAAGTGGCATCACAGGTACTCAGCTAATGAAGAGAAACTAGATGAAGCAGAACTCAGTGAGAGAAAAGGGTACCACGAACACAACCCACGACAGGCTGCAGAGTCTAACTTTATCTCACAGATATTAGAGACCCCCGATAGTAAGAACAATATCCTTTAGCATAAGAGGTTAAAAAAAAATCACACTTCAGAATTATCTTTCCTGAATGTGTTTCTCTCTAGAGATGCTGAAACAGAAGCTGGAATACCTCGTTAAATCGCTCTCCAAATGTCACTCCCATTTACAAACGAGCACTGAGTTGTCAGAAAGATCACACAACTAGGAAAGTGAGTGTTGTATGTTGAGTATCACAAAGCAAAATGTAGAAGAAAGTTTTGTCTGAGGCACAAATTGCTTTTAAAACATCAAAACTAAAACTTAAAAAAACTTTAAGCCTTATGTGGGGAAAAGTCCCCCTGATTCTGTAATGATAATAAATGTAGGGGCGCATTGTCATATCTAACAAGATATATGAATATTTCTAAGGTTGTGTTTACTTTTCAAAATTTTGTTTCAACATCATGTGAGCTGCATCTCAAGATTCTTTCAATAACCTCGTCCTTGCCAACATTAGTTTATATGACCACAGAATCCTAAGACATACACATGATTTGTTGATCCTATGAAGAGTATGGAAAACCAACCTTTGAATCAGTAATTCATAAACATTTACGTTTGACATCTTCTTGCTTTCAAAATCATATGAAGTACATAGTAATAAACGAATTGTACTGATTTCAGCATGGCTTGCACTCACTCAGCTGCTCTACTTTTTACTAGAAAACCAGAGCAAATAAATTTAAAAAAACGTCTGGCACAAATTAAGTTACATCTTTATACATTTTTCTCTGAGAAAGCAATGCCCTTTCTTGCTTTCTAAATTATAATGATAAATTTTACTTAAAAGCATCTTCTCTTTAAGATATACCTCTTTGCAAAATCTTTCTGAAAATATGGTTGAGACTCGGGCAATGATATCCCACAATACAGGCAACTATGGTATGTTGAGCACTTTGAACCAAAGGATCATGGGCAATGCTGAATACCACAAAGAAAAATATTCAGTTTAATAAGTTTTGCCTCAGTTCAAACTGCTTCTGAAACATAAAAATCATACATAATTAAAATTACAATCTTAAGCTCTCTATACAGCCTGTCACCCCCTCCTGTCTTTCTCCCTTTCCCATTTTCCTTTTTCCCCCATAAAATCTAGAATTCTTTCTTCCCCAAAGCATGTCACAGAAACATAATCTCTCTTCCTCAAGACAGATCTTATGAACTCCTACGCTCACTGCAAAGCAAGCAATCAAATCCAGAAGTATAATTCTAACCTTGCTCTACTTTTCTGTGTAGGAACTAGTCAGAAAGAAATGCTGACATGCCTCCTTTGAAAGATAAGAAGACACTCTTTTCAGAAAGGGTTCTGCTTTAAACTCAGGAGGAAGGAACGTTGCCGAGAAGCCAAGAAGATTCTAAACATCAGGCTTAGTTGGCTTTCCCAGTCACTAATATTACCTTTAGCTCATACTCTTCAACATGGCTGTTCATTATTCATTGAATTCAGGCATAAAAATAAAACATTCCCTGGGTTTGGGGAATCTTCACTTCTGAAAACTCCATGTATCACCTAAAACTATCTAAGCCTGTTATTCTTTTCTCCTGTTAATCTATTCCTTATTATAGGATTGTCAGTCATGATACTTATCACGAATAAGAAAAAGCATATTACTTTTCAGCTCCTACAGCATCTATCTTAAGACCACACAGAAAATGTGTAAGATTAACACATACATGAATGGGTCCTGGTAGATGTCCCAGCTGCTCTACTTGTCCCAGCTCCCTACTTGTGGCCTGGGAAAGCAGTCAAGGTCAGCCCAACCAAAGCCTTTGGACCCTGCACCCGCGTGGGACACTTGGAAGAGACTCCTGGCTTCTGGTTTGAGACTGTTTAGCTCCGGCTGTTGTGGCCACTTGGGGAGTGAACCAGGAGAGAGAAGATCTTTCTCTCTCTCCTTCTCCCTTTGTATCTGCCATTCCAACAAAAATAAATAAATCTCTTAAAAAAATACATATACACATGCTTTCCTGATACAAGCACCACAACATTATATATATCTGAGATATAACAAACTTAACACTCAATACTCGTGCATTTCCTGAATTGCTGTATCTTTGCCAGGTAAATAAATTGATGATTAAAATATATTTAACAATTTAATATTTTACTCTCCACTATATACAATTTTAAAAGGTCCCTTTTTAAGTTTCTTGCCTTTGCTTTAGCAAATAATTTTGTAATTTTAGTATCTTAAAGAGATTTTTATAATTCTAGTTCATCCTTTTCTTTTTTAAGATTCATTTTTATTGGAAAGGCAGATATACACAGAGGAGGAAGAGAGACAGAAAGGAAGATCTTCCATCTGATGATTCACTCCCCAAGTGACCACAATGGCCAATGCTGAGCCGATCCAAAGCCAGGAGTCAGGAACTTCTCCCAGGTCTCCCACACAAGTGCAGGGTCCCAAGGCTTTGGGCCGTCCTTGACTGCTTTCCCAGGCCACAGGCAGGGAGCTGGATAGGAAGTAGGGCTGCCAGGATTAGAACCGGCGTCCATTTGAGATCCCAGCACGTTCAAGGCGAGGACTTGAGTCACTAGGCCACCGTGGCAGGCCCCTTAAAGAGTTTTTAATGACTTTCAAGCCTACACTTTCCTAAAGTTTTAATTTTTTTTTAAAGCTAAGACTTCCTGGTGGTAATTTTAATAACAGTAACTGTTAACTGTTCTAATTAAGCATGAAATACAGTTGGAAGCAGTTAATTTATAAGGGTAAGTTATGACTAGGCAAAAAGAGAGGCAATATCAATATCTGCTTTTGGCATGGAGAACTCTTGAGTCCAAATTTCATTTGTGTGAATTTCGGTTCCTATATTAGTTTCCACTTCATTTGCCATGAATAAAAGCTGTCTTTCAGAAACACTAATGAGAGAAAAAAATCAAGGAGAATGTCTTCCCTTTTAAAAATCCAATATTCTGTTGCTTTTCATAGTCAAATATGACATTAATACCCTCAGCATTAACTTTTAGGAACGTAAAGTACTATGCACTATTCCTTTACTTATTCTTTTGATTACATGGAGGCATTTGATAGAGAATAGATGTTCCTCTCTCACAGAACTGTATCTGACCTTATCGGCACAGTTCTCCACTGAACAAGCTAACAGTATCTAAAATGAGTGGAATTTGTCAACTCCCACTTTCACAGTTGATGCTAAAACAATGCACTTCTTTGGCCTCATAAAGAATGAACTGCATTGAACGTGAGGTGTTTTCATGGTTACTTTCATCCATTCAAGACAGGAGTAACGACCCTAATTCCTTCGACTTTTGTGGATTCCTAACACATAGAATCTCTTTGGTTTCAAGAATGAGACTCTTCCTCGAGTCAGACAAGTGCCTGTATTAGAGACAGAAGTGGTCATAGTGAGTTAGAACTGGTGGTCATTCCATTTTAGGAAGATGCTGTCACTGCCAGTGTTCCCTGAGGCTCATTAGGGATGAACACTGATAAAAGCCAACAGAGAGACCTGAAACACTCTCCAGACAGATCACGGGCCCTGCTTCATTTAGATACTGTTGTTTTGGAATAAACGTCTAAGAGAAAGACTTCTTCTCCCCTAGTATCATGATTCTTTACATGACTTCCTAAACTAAGCTCTGTGACTGGCCACAGAAAAAATTTATCCTACTTTCTGTTCAAGTTAGCTTTCGCTTATATCACTAACATTTTTAAATTAGGCATACCTAATTTTTACTTGAACTGAACAATGTGGACTTATTACATTCCAAATGTGGGACTGAAAAGACCTCAATGGAATCAATATATTAGAAGCTCTCTGGAAGGAAAAAGGAAGAGATCAGATAGTAGAAACTTTATGGGAACAGCAACTTCATCTTGCATATCCTGGCAGAAAAGAGAGCTCACAATTATACTCTGGGCTCATCTACAGGAAGGACTGGCCCCTGGAATACAAGTTTCTTTTCCCTAACATCTTTTTTTTTTCTTTCAATGCTAAAATATCAGATAAGAGCCTACCTGACATTTTGGAGAATTTGCTGTGCTGGGATTGATATTCCGCATTGCCTAAGAGTAAAACATAAGATGGATAAAAATTACTTTAAGCCACATGGTTTGGCTGTGTAGGCTGACTTACAATCGCATACAGACATATCACCATAGCACAGAATTCCCAAAGCTACCCAAGCAACAGGCTGAGGAAGACAGAAGCCAATGGAGTGACCACGTAACAAAACTGAAACCTTAGACATCGTTTTAACAGTATTGAGTAGATAGGACAGTAAGACTTAAGGTGTCAGAACTAAAGTAAATTCAATATTGGTCAGGTAAGTTTCTATTTCTGCATATTAGATGAAGCAGGTAAAATAATTTATGTTTCAGCGATAAGAGAACCATCAATGGAAGAAGTTCGCAGGGAGCCAGCTAAAGACACTCAGTTTATATTAATAAAACAATTCTAAAAATATAGATTATTAATGAGAATAAAATAGGTCTGTCGCTTCAGCATTAGACAACAGATTAGGTAAATAAGGAAGAATAAAGAGGTTACCTTTAAAGGAACTGAAATTATTCTGTTCAGGACCCACCAACCACAGCAAAAGTAAGATTTAGAAGGGAGAGTTTTACAAGTAGCAGCACCTTGCACGCCAAAAAACCAGGCTGGTCTACAGCACACCGAAAAATGCTGAATGTTCCATTTCTAAGACTTTAAAACTTATCTCAAAAACAGCAAGACTTCAACATTAGCAATCAAAGAACTTTTTTCTTGTTAAGGCTTCTTGACAATCTTCAAATGTGAAATTAAAACTTGTATGGTTTTGAACTAATATTCAGTAACAACAAAATGAAAAGTAAATAATGAAAACAGGTGGTTGCAAAACATACTTAAACTACTGCTTCTTCTAATATCTGTGTAACTACATTATGGATGATATGACCTCATTCTGACAATACAGTTTTATCTGAGTGAGAACTGCCCTTCCTTTTCAGCCATTTGTTAGAAAGCTAGTTAGAGGTTAATAAACCATGTCAATATGCTGCCTCTCTCCAACTTGTTTGCAACAGTGAAGAAATATCTCTCTGCCTCGTCAGGGCTCACTTCTGATGCCAACCACAGAATTACACTCACCGACAAAACATAGTTTAAAGGTAGTCTGTCTGGATTTCCGTGGCTTAATTTATCAGATACCAGCTCCTAAAATCTCCCAAATCAGAGTTCAGACATAATTATGATATTCATACATATCATGGACACTCGAGTCACAGCTTTAAAATACCGACCATTAAAAAAGGTGTATTAACCTGGTAGCAGAAATGCAGAATGTGCTAACTCTACACTGTCTACATGAGGCATGCTTGATTTGTGAGGGGAGAATTGTACAAATACGTGTATTTTATGTTTGTAAGTACAGTGTCATTGGGAAAAAGATTAAAATCCAGGAATCTGTTATTTAAACTCAAATGAGAAAACTGGAAAAAATATTTCACTTCCAATGTACTTACCTTTTGTACACTTTCATTACTGTACCATTTTTCCTTTACCTAAAATACTTTTTATATGGGGGTGCTTTAGTAAGTCCACAGATCACAGAATTAAAAACCAAGTTTATTGTGGCACAATATCTTGAAATCCATACAGTTTTTCATAATATGCATTTCTATGAATATATGTATATACTAATTGCATACGAATTTCAACTTTGGCAACAAAATTATCTTTTCATTTCATTTTCCATGAACTTTGTGAAATACTGTAGTGAAAATTTTAAAATATCCACACTGTTTAAGGTCATACCCCAATTCAAACAGTATCTATTCACTCTAAAACAAAGTAAAAACTAATTTGACATAATTTGACACAATTTTTCCTTACCGAACATGAAGACCAATAGATCTGAAAGGAAACTGACAGAAAGGGTTTCAAAGTATTTGCTGTTTGATCTTACTCTTACCAGATAAAAAGAAAAAAATTAATGTGAAGGGAAATTTGACTCTTCCATACTTAGGAATAATGTCATTACATTTGAAATAAAAGTCCTTAGATTCAGCAATACTGAAACAGGTATGTTACTCAAGAAATAGAATGTTGGTTTACCGTGTAAGCCCTTGTCCTTGAAAAACACATCACTTGAAACAAAAGTGCTTTTTCCAAGTGATATTCCATAGTTACCCCTTTATTCAAATTCTCAGAAATAAAGTCTAATTCCTCACACATTTGTGGAAGCACCTTTATTTCCTTAGATTTCTGTTCAACTGCAGTGTATGATATGGCCAGCTCTGTATGATATGGTTTACCAGATACATCCAACGTGATCTCAGACCAGTCCAGAAACGAAGATGATACAGCTGAACAGAATTCGCTCTTGCATTGCTCTGATTTTACAGAGACAACACTCCTTGTGACTAACAAGCAGTAAAATCAAATCCACTTGAGTTCATATAGGAAAACAAATCCAAAAAAGTGGAAGGCTGGTTTTCTAACCTGTGGCCTCACCTGCCGGAGCAATTCTTGCTGTTTCAGTCGCAGTCTCTCTTTCTCCATCTGCAATTGCTGCAGCCTCATCTGCTGCTGCTGGTTGGAACTGCCACTACCCAGGACACCCCCTTGTGGGCTCTGGGGAGCAAGGGGTGGTGGCTGCTTCACTGGGGCACTCTGACTGATTCTCTGGTTCATGGCTGCAATGAAACAGGACATGTGTTATCCAAAAACCAGCAAAGGAGTAGAAAACGATGGCTTCACTATTCAAAAGCAACTGGGGATACTCAAGGTAGTGGTTTCTCAAAATCCATAATGATTACTTAATATTGTTGTTATCACTGCTGTTATAAGATACAAAACAATTATAAGAGAAAAGACAGACAAGGTATCTCAACATGCAATTATTTGGAATGAAAAGTTAATTTGGTTCAAAAATCCTAAAATCCATGCATCAAAGAGCTCTTCAGAAAGCTTATGAAAAACATCAATTAAAATCTAGGCAAAATCGCTTCTTGGCCTTTTGGCTAAGATTAAGTGCAGAATACTATGCAAGGCTTAAAATTTTTTATAACAAAACAATTTGTCATTTAATTCTATTTTCACAACCATACTGAATTACTTCTGCATTGTTACAAGCAAAGTATAGAATACAAAACGCAAAATAATAGGAGATAGGAAATATATACTGAGTATAGTATGAACTGAAGACTAGCAAAAAGCAGCTAGTAAGTTGGCCTCAGAGCTGGGAAATTGGGTGACTGAAGATGTTAGCTATAAAGAAATTCTTAAAATGTCTTAAGCTTGGGTGATGAAAATATATCTACCATAAATATATACATATAAACCTAATGTAAAATCCATTACAAAAGCAACTGAAACAAAGCATTCTGTGTAATTAAAATCCATCAAAGTGCTCCTTAATGTATTTCTATTTAGGGTTAAATCAAAAAGTTTGTGCAAAATGGAATGAAAAGTTAAGTTTTGTTCTGGTACCCCACGTTACATGAAATTTGAAGTAACCCTGTATACGTCCCCAATATAGCTAAGTAAATATCTAGTATATGCTCACGGCAAATTGGCCCACAAGCACCTGGATACAGGAGAGCTGTAGTCACCACATACTTGTGTTTCCCAGCATACACCCAAATAGGTTACAGTTTTTTTTTCTTTTTCTAAGATTTATTTAATTTTTATTGAAAAGTCAGATTTACAGAGGACAGAGAGAAAGATCTTCCATCTGCTGGTTCTCTCTCCAAGTGGATGTAACAGCCAAAACTTAGCCAACCCTAAGCCAGGAGCCAGAAGCTTCTTCTGGGTCTCCCACACAGGTGCAGGGTCCCAAGGCTTTGGACCATCCTCTAATGCCTTCCCAGGCCACAAGCAGGGAGCTGGATGGGAAGTGGAGCAGCCAGACTATGAACCAGCATGCACATAGGATCCTAGCATATACAAGGTGAGGACTTCAGCCACTAGGCTACTGAGCCTGGCCCACAAACTGTGTTTTTACACCAGTGAATTTCTGCCACTGATTTGGAATGGATCAAACTGAATTAACCTCATTCAACAGAATACAGTTTCATATAAAACTGGTAAGAATGAAAATGTAGCTTTCCAGACACACATTCAGCTGCTTCAATTCTGAATCAACATTTCTACTAAATATTTAATATACTCTGGTCAAAGATAACTCCAGGCCCAAATGGGTTTACCAACATTCAAGAGAAGAAGATCAATCACACATTACCTCTTTCAGATAACAAAGGAATATTCCCCAACACTCCAGAGGCCAATATAACCTTTTTACCACATAAGATCATAAACCTTGCAATAAAGATCTTAACACACACCGACAGATCTTGTAATTTCTTTGCATTCCAGGCACAGAATTTTTCATATCCCCTATTGTGTCACAGTAGAATACGGCAGAATAGTTGTAATTTGTCACCTCTTCCAGACCACACAACACATGCTTTCCCAGGATTTATCACACACAGCAAGACTGCTTCTTTAAGTGTGTCGGAACTTTTCTACAATATGTAGTCATTTCTTATCAGATTCTAATTTGTTTATACATTCGTACCCTCCCTTACACTGCCACAGAAGCAGAGAGGCAGCATTCTACCATGTAAATATCCTCAATGCCTGGTACAAAGTTGCTGCCCCCTGTGGTGTTGACCCCTCATACCAGCTGCTCCTCCTCCAATCCAGCTCCCTGTTAATGTGTCAGGGGAAATAGTTCGGGTCCCTGCACCTGTGGGAGATTGGGAAGAAGCTCCTGGCTTCGGACTGGCCCAGCTCTGGATATTACGGCCATTAGAAGTGTAAACCAATGAATGGAAGATTCTCTCTAATTGTACTTCGCAAATAAACAAATAAACCTCAAAAAAGAGAAAACTACTTAAGATATAAAATGTCACAAGAAGACTAACAATTTCCGCTTAGGTTGCCTAGCTTTTCTATGAAGCTATCCTATCTAAGGAAAAAAAGGCCATTATTAGAAAGAAAACAGACCAGTATTTCTCAGAATGTTTTACCTCAGTAATATCTATTGATTTGCTCAAGAAGATACTAACATAGGATAACAACATTATCAATTAATTTATTTCTATTATTTGTTCCCACTTTCATTTTGTTACTGTTTTTGAATTTCAGTGTCTTATTTCACATCCCAACAGATAACCAACTATTACTAAGTTTTGGATTTATTCTCCTTAAAAAAAATCTGAGTAAAACCAAATATATGTATCTTACTTAGATATATAATAGCATATTACAAATACTTCCTTCTATTTTGCTTTTATTCTGTGAGGAATATAAACTTGATATTACACCAGTACAAAGGATCCCTCTCCCCCAATTTTCTGAAATAGCTGAATTGTATTCCACTGAACAATTTCCTACTATAGTTTCACTATTATTCTCCCTTAAAAATAAGTCTAAGGAAAAAGTACTGCACAGAAATAAGCTCACATATATTTTATATGTTGCTACTTTATCTTTGTGAAAGATTCCTAAATGGGGGTTTACTTCATTAAACAGTTAAAAGTGTAAGTAAATCTGCTAAATACTGCTGAATCTTTTTCTGTCACGGGCTGTACTTTGCTCAATGTTCATCAATAATGAAAGAGTCTTCATTTCTCCAAAGCTGGCCCATCTCAAAGTATCTCAGTGTGATTTTTGCTGTCTTTATTACAAGAAAATTCAAACAAGTTTTGTACTTCAAAGGATCATTTTATCTCATTTTTTCACCTGTCGGGGCCTGGGTCTCACCTTTCCACACAGGCAGTGGGAGATGAGCTGAGGCTCCTGGTGGCTCTAGGCGCTGAATCTCACCCACGGCTACGGCCAAAGCCAGGGCGATTTTCAACCAGCGCCATTAAGGGGTCATTTTAATTACTTACTGACCTGTTAGTAACTTTCTGTAAGGTTACTGTTTTTACCATTTCTTTTCCACACGATCTATATACTAGAAACAAACTTTCTAATGATTTCCCACAATTTCTCATCTGTCCTTTTACTTTGCTTATCCCCATTTTAAAAAATTATTTATTCATTTGAAAGGTCAGGTTAGAGGAAGAGGGCACAACAGAGAAAGCAACCTTCCAATCTGCTGGTTCACTCCTCAGTTGAGGACCAGCCAGGCTGAAGCCATGAGCCTGAACCCCACGCAGGTCTTCCACGTGAATACCAAGGGATCAAGTATTAGAGTGTATCAGCAGCTAGCCAGATCAGAAGCACAGCGGCCAAGACTCACAGGTATTCTTGTTCTGGCTCAGAAACAAGATGCCAGCATTGTAGGCCACAACACCAGTCCATTCCATGCTTTATGTTTTGATATTTTTGCTTTAAAAAAAAATCCTTTGTCATCTACTTGAAAGGCAGGGTTGGTAGAAGGGGCATCAACAAAGAAAGAGAATCTTCTACCCCCTGGCTCAGTGCTCAAATAACCAAGACATCCAGAGGGAGGCCAGGTAAAGCCCTAGAACTTGAAGTGGGTCTCCTACATGGCTGCTAAATAAAGACCAAGCACTTAAGCCATCTTTCACTGCCTTCCAGGATTCATTAGCAGGAAACTGAACTAGTAAAGGAGTAACCAGGACTCAGATGGTACACGGATACGCAAGGCAAGCATCCCAGGCCGTGGCTGTGCCACAGTGACCACCACGCGTTTGTTTTGCAAGTACTCAAACCTTCTAATCTTTCTTTTGAAATCTGAATTATATATTCCTTACTATAGTTGTCACAGGAATTCACCCATTTTTAAATTGAAAACTATGTAGTTCAGTTGTGCTTTGCAATTCAATCCAATCTTTTTTTTTTTTTTGTATTGATTATCTACCAGTTCTAACACCACTTTTAAAAAAAACAATGTTTACCACAGGACTGGCAGGGTGGTATAGCAAGCAAAGCACCCATTTGCAGCACTGGACTCCCATGTGGGCTCCAATTCAATTCCTGGCTGCTCTACTTCCATCCAGCTAGCTCCCTGCTTATTGCCTGGGAAAACAATGGAGTATTAGGTATTCTTCCATTCACTTCTAACTCCGTGGGACCCTGCACCCAGAAAGAAGCTAGTGGCTCCTGGCTCTGCATCAGTTCAGCTCTAGCCACTGTGGCCATTTTGGTAATGAACCAGCAAATGGAAGCTCCTCTTTCTCTCCTTCTCTCCGTACTATCTGCCTTCCCCCCAAATTTTTTTTAAAGTTATGGTTATCTCAATAATCTTTACTGTAGATTTAATTATGGTTAAAAGGACATAATCTGTATAATACTAGAGTCTTGAAAAATTTGTGACTTCTACATGATTTGACACGTGGATACTCTTTAAAATGTTTTAACAGGCCAGAGTCAAGGCAGCTGAATATATAGCTTTCATCATCAGACTTCTTAAAATTTATCTTTCTGCATTTCTTTGCTAATTCTTAACATTTTCAGCCCCTGATACCCTCAGGAACTGAATGGCATGGGCTACTCAGGCCTTTCACGCTACTCTCACTGCCCTACGTTTTATTTTCTGATATAAGCAGATCTTTCAAAATTATTATGTGTGTATTTCAGATTACCTTTTATATTTTGTCAACAAAAACACAGAGGGATATCAAGCTAGGATTTACTGCTCCATCTTGTTTAAAACCTTATTAACCTCTTACATGACACAAATCAAAGCATTTAGTTGTTTACAAAAACTTGAAATATCTTTGAGGAATAAAAAAATTAAACCTTTCATAATTATGCTGGTTTACAATTTCAGTTACAGGATTAAAGGAAAAACATCTTTTTTTTTTTTTCAGCTAAGATTCACGTATCAGCGATCCCATTTAATAAAATTACATTTGTCACCAATACAAATGTTCATGGGTGGGTTCCAAGGTGGGTAGGCATCTGCCTTATCAGTGAAGATGCTGACCAGAACACCTACTTCCTGCATCCAGCAGCAGCTCTGCTCCCTACTCCAGCTTCCTGCCAGTGAGCACCTTGTGAAGAAGCAGGAGGCAGTGACTCGATATTGGGTCTCCTCGGACGTGCCATGTGGAAGACCCGGCTCACGTTCTTGACTCCTGGCTCTGGCCTGTCTCAATCCTGGACATTGTGGGCAGCTGGGGAGTGAAAGAGCACATGGGATCTCTCACTCTCCTCCCTCTCAAGAAGAAAGTAAAAATAACATTTTAAAAATTGTTGGTTTCTTCAGCTCTGAGGGACATATTTCCTTTCTGGGAGTCATTGTGGAAACTGTGAGAATAGTTGCTCCATAAATGTCTGTCTCCTCCCTTCTGCAGAGTGGTTCTTTCTAAACCTTAAGAATACCCTCTTGGGACTGCGCAGTAACCTCGTGGTTAAAGTCCTGGCCTTGTATGCCCCAGGATCCCATACAGGCAAGGGTTCATGTGCCAGCTGCTCCACTTCCCATCCAGCTCCCTGCTTGTGCCCTGGGAAAGCAGCAGAGGATGGCCCAAAGCCTTGGGACCCTGCACCCACGTAGGAGACCTGGAAGAGGCTCCTGGCTTCGGGCTGGCTCAGCTTCGGCCGTTGTGACCACTTGGGAAGCAAACCAGCGGTTGGAAGATCTTTCTGTCTTTCTGTAAATTTGACTTTCAATAAAAACAAATAAATAAATCTTAACACCCTCTTATAATCATTCTGTGCTCTGGTCATTTCAATATATACCTATTCCTGCTCCCATCTTATCACCTCATTCATTGTTTTTAGGTATTCTTCTTCTAATTCACAAATATATATCTTCTTTTCTATAAGATCTAAGTGGGAAAAGTTGGTTGGTCACAATTACCTAGGTAAAAGGTGTTTTTGACAGTGGACAAGTCAACTTATTAGGGTTTTCTACCCTCCATTTGGCTCCCCACTAACATATTCTTGGAGGCAGGTGGTGATGGCTCAAGTGCTTGGATCTGTCATACATGAGGGATCCAACTGGGAATTTCAAGCTCCTGGCTCTGGCTTTATTCATCCCTAGCTGTTATGGGCATTTGAGGAGCCAATCAGTAGACAGAAGATCTTTCTTTGCCTATCAAATAGATACAAATAACCATTTAACTTCAGCACATTTTACTAATTTCAAAACAGATTCTACAGTCACACACCTTAAATATTTTATCTCTAAAATTAGAAAAATTACGCTTTCCATATTATTTTATCAATGCATTAAACATGTATTGTAATATAAATGTAAGCAAACACATTAAACATGTGTGTATTTATTTACTTAAGGACAGGAAAGGTGAGGGAAGGTGTAGTATAGGGCTTGCGGGGGGTCGGGGGTGGCAGAGTATGCTGAGGGCAGAAGGAATTTACTATCTGCTGATGGTTTACTTCCCAAATGCCCATAACTGCTAAGGCCTAGAAACTCAAGTATGAGGGTCATCATTGGCCCCAGGCATATGAACCAGAAGCCAGATCAGAAGCAGAGGAACCAGGCCCAGGGCTGGCACTTGGATGTGCTTTATGCTAAGGCTTCATATGTTGTACAGCATTAATCCTAATATCAAATTTAATACTTATAACATCTACAGATTTATATTATATATCCCGAGTAAAAATGAATTAGCAACAGAAAAAAATGCATGAAAATAAACAATAAATAACCTTTGTTTTGCATCAGCTTCCCTGATACCATAGACAGTAATTTTTAACAACAGCCATTGCTTGATCGCTAAATGAATTGGCTGGTAAGGTCTTATTCAATCTGTTTATCTGACTATTCCAAATCACAGACTGGGAAATGTTAGGGTATAAGACGATGGAGGAAAACCAGTCCAAAGAACGCAACAAGAATTTGCAAAAATATGCACCACAAATGTACACTTTTGGTTACGTTTACTTCACTATTCTTAGATAAGGATAGTAGCAGGGTGAGGAGGGTTCCTCATGAACAGCTCAGTTAAATGACCCATTCAAACATCCCTGTTTATCTACTGACGTGGGGACTGCTTCCTCTCCAGAAGCATCCTGTTCTTTAGCCTGGGAGTATAGCAAGCATTTCAACAAACACAGAGCACTGCACCCACATGGGGTACACCAGAGACCTCACAGGCAGGCAAGAAACAAACAAGCCTTGTTTCCTTGGGAAAGAGGGCAGGGCAGCCAGAAAAGAACAGCATTATCAACTTCTTCCAAAATCCGAAATTCTAATGTTTTCCAGTCCTAATCAAATTTCTAAAAGGTAAAGTACTGGGGCATTGAGGGGAAGCTCTATGTCAATAGAACTTAAATTAGTCTTTATTTTTAAATTCAAGGTCTATGTTTTCTGGACTGTGAAACACTCACTGTTTCAACTTTTAATCAACAAATCCGTCTCAATGTCTTTATAGTAACAAACCAAGGCAAATACTGAAAAATATGAAACTACCTTCTTTAAACGAAAAGAAACAGGATTATCACCACACATCTCATTTGAGTCCAAACATCTGAACTTGCAAATTTCAGTCAAGTTTTAGATTTAGGTCATCTGTAACCTCAGAACTTTGAACTATTATTACTGTATTTGACATACAGTCAAAAACAATGGGTTAATTCAATTCTAATAACTTCAATAAATATAAATTAGAAATTCTTAAACATACTTATTTCCCATTAACAGTTTCTGAAACACTAGATATTTAGATATTAGCAATGACTGTATTAATGTATTCATGACATTCGGAAGCAACATCTAAGTTTTCCTCATATCAAAGTACACTCAAGATTACAAAATTACAGACTTGGCTGAAAAAGAAAAAGACTGCTTTTTCTACCTGTTGTTCAGTTTTTATTACAAAGGCAGATTTACAAAGAGAAGGAGAGACAGAGAGAAAGACCTTCTATCCACTGATTCACTCCCCAACTAGCTGCAAGATCCAGAACTGAGCCAAAACCAGGAGCCAGGAGATTCTTCTGGGACTCCCATGGCGGTGTAAGGTTCTAAGGCTTTGGGTCATCCTCCAGTGCCTTCCCAGCCTATGAGCAGGGAACTGGACAGATAATGCAATAACTGAAACAAACCAGCACCATATGGAATCCTGGCATGTGCAAGTGAGGCTTTGGCTACTGAGCCACGGTGCCAGACCCTATCTGTTGTTCTTAAAAAGTTACAACATTCACCACTAACTTCTATTGAACGACCTATAAAAATGTGCTGTAGAGGCTGGTTAATGCAGCACAGAGGGGCAGGCTAGGGCCACATCAGACTGCTGGTGAGTCCCAGCTGCTGTTTTCAGGAAAGGCAAGCAGGGAATAAATGGCCCCAGTACTTGGATCCCTGCCCCCCATAGGGGAGATGAAGATGAAGTGCCTCAAATAAAACCTTTATCAGTAGTTCATTACTAATGACCCACCCTCCCTACTCACCTTCCTCTCCTAATACCCCCTTCACCTCTTTCCTGATCTGTTCATGGGAACCTCTAGTCTTCTGGACATTTCATACAAATGCAATCCAGTAATATGTAGTCTTGTGTGACCTACTTCTTTCACTCAATATAATGTGCTCAATATCCATTCATGCAGTAGTATTTATCAGCACTGAGCTTTTTTGCATTATAAAATACTATCTCCTTGGAAGTATTTACCATTGTTAGTCCATTCATATACGATGGACTTTGCATTATGGTGTAACTGATTAAGCCACTGTATATGACACCAGCAGCCCAATTGGCACCCATATGAGAACTAACTGTTCCACTCCCTTTCCAGTTCCCTGCTAATGTACTTAGGAAACAGAAAATGGCCCAAATGCCTGGGTTCCTGCCACACATATGGGAGACCAGGATGAAGCTTGTGGCTCTGGTCTGGCTCAGGCCACTGCAGCCAAAAGAGTAAGCCAGCTGAGGGAAGATCTCTGTAACTCCAGTTTTGAATAAATACATTTAAATAAATTAATTAAACAAGAATATTGCTTTAACATTCCAGTACGGAACTTTGTATAGACATATTTCTAATTCAATCATGTATATGTCTGTGTGTATATAAATGCAACTGCTGGGTCATATGAACATTTGTGGTTAACTTTCTAAGTTATTACAAACTAATCTGCAAAGTGGTTGCATCATTTTTCAATCCCTCCAGGAATGTATGGGGGTTCCAATTTTTACACATTCTATTCAACAACTGTTACTGTCCTTTTCTTAATTTGGCCATCCTAATAATAGAAAAATGGTATATGTTACTGTGGTTTTGGTTTTTCTGTTCCTTTTTTATTGGTAAGAACTTACTCCATGTCTTATATTAAAAAGGGAGTCTCTCTCCCCAAAAATCAATGTCCAAGTTCTCTGCTACAAAACTGGGTTTAAGTATTCATCTGTTTAGCTTCTCAAAAAAATACTTAAGGGCCCAGGGCGGTAGCCTCGCAGCTAAAGTCATTACCTTGTTTGCACTGGGATCCCATATGGGCGCTGGTTCACGTCCCGGCTACTCGACTTCCCACCCAGCTCCCTGCTTGTGGCCTGGAAAAACAGCAGAGCATGGTCCAAAGTCTTGGGACCCTGTACCTGCATGGGAAACCTGCGAGAAGCTCCTGGCTTCAGATAAGCTCAGCTTCAGCCATTGTGTCCACTTGTGGAGGGAACAGTGGAAGGAAGATCTTTCTCTCTGTCTGTCCTTCTCTCTCGGTATATCTGCTTTTCCATTAAAAATAAATAAGCCTTAGCAGTTCCACTTCCCATCCAGCTCCCTGCTTGTGGCCTGGGAAAACAGTCGAGGACGGCCCAAAGCCTTGGGACCCTGCACCCGCATGGGAGACCGGGAGGAGGTTCCAGGTTCCCGGTTTTGGATCAGCGCAGCACCGGCCGTTGCAGCTCACTTGGGGAGTGAATCATTGGACGGAAGATCTTCCTCTCTGTCTCTCCTCTCTGTACATCTGACTTAGCAATAAAAATAAATAAATCTTTAAAAAATAAATAAATAAGCCTTAAAATAAAAGATAGCCAATATAAATATTTAGAACAATTGAGTTTCTAGCTCCTTTAACATGTATCAAAAGACTGGTCTAAGTGGAAAACAGGAGCAGAGGCGCACCGGGGACATGACTGCCCGCTCCTCTAGGTCAGCAGGGGATGTCAATTACCTCAGAGGGTGAAAAGCAGAGCAGGTTGAACAAGTCTGCTGGCCAAGCTAGCAGCATATTCCTGGATCTGTGGACACACTAAGGCAGACTCTGTCCAACCAATAGACCTTGGAAAGATTTTCTCAACCCTGGAGCAAGGAAACCAACAACTTCTCAGAACTATCAAAATCACTCAAGTGACATCCTCGGAACACTCTTCCCCACATCTGGGTCTCTAGGACATCAAAAGACCATCCCCCATCCCTGGGTGCTGATGTAATTTGGCAGTAAGAAGTGGCCCCCCTTTCCCTCTTCCCCTGCAGACACAGGAGGGAAAAAAAGAACACTTGTCCCATCCACCTTCCTCCATACCTGACCCTCCTCTCTACCCTAATCAGAGTCCCACATGGGCATACATTCCTCTCAACTACGTAAACAATATGAAAAGGAAAATAAAAAAAATTAAAAGAATGGCATAAAAATTTAACCTAATGATTTTTTTTTCCAAACACTGTAATTGCTGATGGAATTTTCAAAACAATCTAACAGAACATTTTCTTATCACCTCATGAAGCAGTCTGGGGCAGGACATGAAGTTGCTAAATGAGGTGAGGTTAATAAAGAAGAAAGCACTCTATTCCCAGAGCACAACCCTCCTAGTATGAAAAAATTTACAACCTACCTTGGATATAAAATGTAGATGAGGATATTCCTGCTCCAAAGAGGACAGTTAAATTTTAAAAATAAATCTGTTTCATTAAATTCTATCAATGAGTACATACATCACTCATTACATCAGGGAAATTTATAATTTAGAAAAGACGCATACAGTTATCCTGTTCTTCAAAAAAATCCTTCCTCAGCAGCCCAGACACAAGCTAGTTCCCTACATCCCATATATTTCATTTCATAACACTTGGTTGTTGATTACCTTTCATGGTACTGAATGAATTTCATAATGATTATTTAGTAGGTTGCTTGCACCAATGCTTCACCCCCCACACTCTACCTAGTACAGTACCTGGCATATAACTGACTTGCAAACATTTGTTCAGTGATGAATTTATTCTCTTAGTAATGCACAGCAGACTCTCTAAGTCAAAGCAAATCCAGGATGAGCTCTAAAATCATCCCCGCAACTAGCACCACAGACCACAGAATGAAAACCAAAAAACCTCGATCACTCTCCTGAATCAATCTAATTTACTTAAATAGAAATCTGACTTCTTAGGAACTGTCAGTATCTTTTTCTTGACTCTGAATCCCTGGGTTGGTACAAATGGTGGCAAGCAACATTGGGTGGCTCCTCTTCTCCAATTTACTTCATAAGATACTTGCTGTTTACACCAACTCAATTTGAAATACGGTTCTCTTCTAAAAATCAGTGTTTTTTTTTTAATTGGGGACTTTTAAGCTTTTAATTCTAAAAATCCTGTGGAAATAATTACATAAGCAGAGATAAAAATACTTCGCTATACAATAACTATTTAGAACACTGAACTAGTTGTCAAATATTACGTTTTAATTTAGCTACTCTGATGTATGTCCACTTACTTTGGTGAGACTGCCTACCATCATCAGTAAACTATTTTGGCACTATCCTACTAAATTCAGTATAAATTTTGAAAATGAATAAAATGATAAAGCTGAAGTGTTTACGCAGTTTGGTATTGATTCCATAATTTTATATGTCAAAATTTTCATTTAAAAAAGTTTGCTTGTTAAGTCAAAAAATGCAGAAGAAACAACTGGTAACAATCTCTAGTATGCCTGACATCAGGCTCATCAGGCACTTGGCCTGGAACCAGGCTTCTGATCTGCTGCATCAAAATTTCAATCATGGTCAATTCATGGGAGTTCTAAATTCTAGAAACAAAGTAAACCAATAACGCACTAACTTCAAGGCAGTTAAGTTGAACTCTGCAAACACAAGCATGTTGAAACTCTACAAATCAAAGACTTTGAGAGTTCAGACAAACCTTAACTATTCCACCCAGGACTTCCCGTCCCTCATCTATTGTTTGCCTGGGCATACTTATCATGTGATAAGGCTTATCTTTAGATTAAAGCGTGAGCTTCCCTTGTCTCCTCTTCAAAAGTAACTCCCAACTGTGATCAGAGAACCAAGATCTAAACTTCTACAGCACAGCAACAGTTCAAAAGTGCCACTGAGACCTCAATATATTCATTAATTGAGCAATGACCTTAAGCAATGGTTCAAAGCACTGAAAACCCCATAACCTAGTATACTGTATTCTAAAGACTAGAAATACTTCCAAGAGTACAGTCTCATCTAATCACATTTTACAGAAGAGGAAAATCAAGAGAAAGTTAGCAGTGCCTGGTGCAGTAGCCTACAGGCGAAGGCCTTCGCCTTGCATGCGCTAAGATCGCACATGAGAACTGGTTCATGTGCTAGCTGCTCCACTTCCATTCCAGCTCCCTGCTTGCCGCCTGGGAAAGCAGTCAATGATGGCCTGAAGCTTTGGGGACCCTGCACCCGCATGGGAGAACCGGAACAGGCCCCAGGCTCCTGGCTTCAGATCGGCTCAGCTACAGCTATGGCAGCCATTTGTGAAGCAGTGCATGGAAGATCTTTCCTTCTCTCTGTAAATCTTTCTTTAAAAAAAACAAATAAAAATCTAAAAAGAAGAGAAAGCTAGCTATCTTTCTGAACCAGCTGGTTATATTGTGTCTCAATTCCCACTTAAGTATACTTTTTTAAAAATCTAAATCACAACTTGATTCAACTGAATTCATTACATAACCATCACGTGGAAGACATGTTAGTCACAACTGTAGATTTGAGAAAAAATTTTTGAACGGCATAGAAAATACCAAGTCACAGCAATGCCACAACTGCTTATCTCATAATACAATGTTCATATAAAACACTCTATCATTATCACATTTAAAGAGGCACTAGTAAAAATGTATTCAGAGGAGGTAAGTGACGTTAGTTAAAAACAGAATTCTTAACACATGAAAAAACATAGTAAGACACAGAAGGGAGTGGGGGGCAGGGACTGTTGGGATTAGAGCTGCAGTCTCACAGGTGAAAGCAAACAAGTTTTTGCGCAATAAAGGATCACAAACTTTCTGGTCATCAAAACGTTTCTTACATACAGTGGACTGTCTTATACTACGGTAAGGAAAAGCCTGACAGATAATCTCAAAAACAAAGACAAGGCAGAATTGTACAGACAACTGAACTAGAAGGCTTCAAAGCCAGCTCCAGTCAGAAATCTTACTATTACCTTTGGGTAATTACCTCAAGACGAGTCACAGTACAGGATATGAATGTATAAAGCATGTTTTTGTTGCTCTAAAACTTGCATATAAGTATGCTGTATGTTCTGACTTTTAATTGAAAACTTTTTAATTTGAGAGGAAGAGGCAGAAATAAGAATTCTTCCAGACGCTGGTTCACCCTCCAAGTAACTGCAATGGCTAGGGCTGGGCCAGGCAGAAGCCGGGAGACTCAACTCCATCTGGTTCTCCCTTGTGGGTGGCAGGCGCCCAAAAACCTGTGCCACCTTCAGCTGTTTTCTCAGGCACATTAGCTGGAAATGGACTGGAAGCAGAGCAAGCCAGGATTCCCAGCAGTGCTCCACCATGGGATGCCAATACCACAGATGCAGCTTAAGCCACTGTACTGCAACACTGAGTTTATTAGGTAGATGTGATTTTGAAAGAATAGCATGCGGTCTAAATTTTCTACAAATTCCAGGTTTCAAAATAACAAGTGAAGATTTTGATCTTCCTACTTAATTATGTATACCTATATAGCCTAAAACAGATTAAGATTCCCTTAGATCTCCAAGTTCTTCAGACTTGGAGAAATGGTTGCTACCTCTCCTAGGACTTTCTGAAATCTCTGTTGGTGGTTTGGGGACTTGCAGTAACTGGTTAGGAAAGCTGGAGCTACTGCAGTGCTCAGAAAAGTTGCACCCCTACTCCTGGCAGGAGGAAATGCCAATTAGAGGCATCATGAAAAAAATTTTATTTGCAGGACAAATTTTGAGAATGACTCTGTTAATAATTCACCACAAAAGATTCAAAAGAATTGGCAAGAAAAATAACCTACTTTTTAACGTATGCATCAAGAAATTTGCTTCAATAAAATTTGAATAATTAGATGTTGAAATTCTTTTTATCCAACACTCCATAAATGAAGGTCCATAATTAGTTCCTATTGCCTTTAGCATCCTTTCCCCCACGTGTTTAGGACACATGAGTAATTGCTCACTAGGCACATTTTCATACAAAAAAAAAAAATATTTAATGTCAAAAAGTGCTGAACAATTTTTAGCTTAATTTAATATTTCAGATTTCACTTATTATTTTGACATTTCCAATGTAGTTTATATGAGCTATGTGAGTATGTGTAAGATGAAAATCAACATCTTGCTGTTAACTGCATTTGACATTTCTATGCACAGAATTTTAGTTAGGAACTAAAAGTTATTCTGCTTTGTTCTTGTTTTAAAGACTCCAATGTTGGGGCCCGGGCTGTGGCACAGCATGCAATGCTGCCTGAATCTCATGAGCACAAGTTTGTGTCCTGGTTGCTACACCTCCAATTCAGCTATCTGATTAACAGCCTGGGAAAAGCAGTGGAATATAGCACAAGTGCTTGGGTCTCTGTCACTCACAAGAAAGACCCAGAGGAAGCTCCTAGCTCCAGTCTGACCCTGTACTCATGTGAGTGAACCAGTGATTGAGAAGGTATCTGTCTCTCTCTCTCGAAATGATCTTAAAAAATGGTTCTGGCACAGTAGCCCAGCAGATAATGTCCTCACCTTGCATGCGCTGGAATCCCATATGGGAACTGGTTCTAATCCCAGAGGCCCCCGCTTCCCATCCAGCTCTCTGCTTGTGGCCTGGGAAAATAATAGAGGATGGGCCAAAGCCTTGGAACCCTGAACCCACATGGGAGACCCAGAAGTTCTGGGCTCCTGGCTGCAGATTGGCACAGCTCTGGCTGTTGCAGTCACTTGGGGAGTGAATTAACAGACGGAAAATCTTCCTCTCTATCTCCCTCTCTGTATGTCTGACTTTCAAAAAAAAAAAAAATTAATCTTAAAAAAAAATCTCGAAGGTGTAATTTTTTCCCACAAATCTCTGGCTTCCAATATCTTCTCTACACCAAATACTTTTAATATCAGTAGCACCATCAGTACTGATATCCGAAACCATAGATTACTTACATTAGTTAAAAACATCTTTTCATGTAAATAGGAACAATAACACTGTATAGAAGGCTAAGTACATTTTTGGTGTTTTGGAGATCTTTTTTGCACTCCAAACAGGAATTATTCCAATTCCATTGTTTTCATTAAGTCTCCTACTAGAAATAGTACTACACTACATAAAACAAGTAACTGCTCCATGTTTAGTGCACTATTTAAAGATGAGTCTCTTTGTATATACCAGTACATAATCTCCAGGAAAAAAGAATCTCCTGGGTTTTTTATTTACTTTATTTTCCTGAAATAATTTAATGGTCTGTAAAAAAAATAATTTTTTTTAATGACCAAAAAACCCTTTTCGATTTCCATAAATATTGGTACATCCTATTGATATCAGTTCATGATTTGTTGAAAATGACCAATATATCAAAGAAACATTGTTTCTTACATCAACAAGAAATCAGATCCACAAGAACCAATTCACAACAAATTACTATTTAATTTCCTAAGATTACATAATGCATTACAGTATAAAGGACTTATACTTTAATATTCTAAATGAAAGAATCTGATACAGAATAGAAACATAAAAGCATGTTTAAAGGAGGTCAGTAAGTTTACATGGTAGTGAGCCTTCCATTCTAAGATAAGTCTACTGGATTCGGCTGAGAACTCATCAATACTTAATGCACTCAGAAAACACAGGAAAGCAAATTTCACAATCACACCATCAACTTCTGTCTGCACGGCTCGAAAGGCCAGAAATAAGAAGGCAGTTAATGTTTCTTTGGCAGAGTTAAAAATATAATCCATTGTATAGAACTTTAAATTTAAAGGAAAACTTTGAATCCTCAGCTAACAGCTTGTCTCTATTTGCTGTCACTCTAGATCACAGAAACGCACATATTTTTTCTTTCCTGTCCCCGGCTTCAGTTACACTTGAGCTCCCTGACTGAAAAGGTCTGGAACAGATTAAAAGTCGGGCTATGAAATAAAAAGCTTTGGCATGCTGTCAAGCCTGTCTGGAATACACATACACAGTGGGCCCTAAAAGGGATACTAAATGTAATGGGAGAATTTTAGAAAACTTTCTTTGGCATATCTAGTTGTCTGCTTAGGTACATCTATGTTGGATATCAAGACAAATATTTTTTTCTTAATAGCTTCTTATCCGTAAAACAAAAGACCAAGCTGTGTAATACTTAAACTCGCAGCAAAATTGTTTTTATTTCACTGTTTAACCGAAAATATTTCTTTCTTTAAAAAAGCAGCTTTGTTTTATTTTTCCGCCCTTTGCAGTTGGTTAGGAGTCAATCATCATCTTTCATAAACATAGGTTGCAGGGTGGAAGTGGGAGGGTGAGCCACAGGACCATTCTTTAATATTTCCAAAAATGTGAACAAGCTGAATTCAATTCATTGAACATTTGGTGTTATTCTAGTCCATACAAATAATGAATTTTAATTAAATTTTAACCTAACTTGGTTTCCTGTTTCAACCACAAAGGCTTATTCAAGTATTAAACAGAATCGAAGTTGCTCATTATTAACATGCCATATGACTTTTTCTAACATGGTAACAGGTACTGAGGCTCAAAAGGCTGGCATTTAAGCCAAATCTGGTATCTGTCACAACGAGTGCCTGCCCTGACCCCAGCTTTGACTTCACTTTGAATAGGGAGTTCAATCCGCCTGCAAAGCTAACCAGTAAGCTTGAATCAAACCTGAACACTCACTGTTTTGTTTGTTTAAGGCACACATAAGACATAGAAGAGTTAGTTGTAATGCTTCTGACAGGGAAGTTATTCTGCCCAACCAACTCCAGATAGTTTTTTTTTCCCCTTTTCTCTTCAGAACTGTGTTTTGATGGCACTCATAGAGTTAAGTCCTCTTTCCCGTAAGGGCCCCACAGTTGTTGTTAGGTCAACCCCTGTTAAGCTTCAAAGGTTCCGCATCCCCTCAGTCTGACCTACTCAGTGATCTGCACATTGTTTTCATTTAGCTGCATCTAGTCCAAGACGAAAGCTTCAAAACCACAATTATCTGCTCCTTTTTAGATTCATTTTCCATGGCTTTGGAAAAATATCTCAGAAACCCTACTGAAGAAACTGAAAACAGTCAAAATGTATTTAAAAACAGACTGAAGAACTCACATCCTTATCAAAATGTATACATTTGGGAGGGGAAGAAGCTCAAGAGGAAAACGGTGATTTACTTACATAGTTTAGAGGAGAATCTGGTTCTCTTTTTGCTTCCTCCATAAAAAGCAAAGAAAAGCACCCTGGAACGTTTCTAGGCTGGTAGGTTTCCCTAACTTAGGATGGGAAACAGCACCCAGGCATGGAAAAGCACTCAACACTTTGAAAAGTTAAGGATAAGTAAATATCAGGCCACTGACAAATGCTGTGTTTGCAGGTTTTTGATGTGTCTGACAGTCTGAATACTGTTACAGCTAGAATGATAGTTCTGAATAAGATGCCTGCCCCAAAACGTGAAAAGCAGTGGATTGTTAGCTGGCTACCATGACAGTTCCCCACTCCAACACAAAATACCGAGGCTAAAAAGCTGACTTAGACTTAAATGTTTCAAGCTTAAAATGAGAGGTAGGAAAACCGCGGTAAGAAAAGTTAGGTGGACAGCCATTTTTTTTTAGCAGTATAAAACAATGCAATTTTACTTAAGTATGCTTTTCTAAATTCACACACCCACAAAGCACTAATAAAAAAATATCTAAGAGAGTTTTGAGTTGAACCTTTACCAAAACGAGGGTCAAGCCTTGGGTCTAGCCAAGAGGTGGTCTTGTTTTTATGGTTTATATAGTAAATTTCTCCATCCTGAGTCATGGCTTGTTCCCATCCATCAGGAAGAGGACCTATAACACAGAAAAACAAAATCATGTTTTTTTGTTTTGTTTTAATCTGGAGAACCTAGAAAAAAGGGGAAAGGGTGTTAATAAACAGAAAGCTCATTCTGACACACACACACACACACTTCATTGCAACAGATTGAAGTCTCTGCTCAGGAAAAAAAACGCATATCTACACAGCCAATTTTCCTCTACTAAACGAAACCACCAAAATAATAAAATTGTCAGACACAGTTGGAAAAAAAAGGCAATTTTAAAAAAAATCCTCATGACCCAAGTAATTATTGCTGTTAATACAAGTCATAAGCATTTGTCTCAATCCTATCAGTTTTGTGACACTTTTCTTGCTTAGAGGGACTTCAAGGTTCATTACCAAGTAGAGCATGCAAATATTTTCCAAACCTCTAAAGTAACATAAGCATTCAACTTAATATAAAGCACACTTCAGCTAAAACTGCCAAGCTAGATGTGTTTCCACTATGTATGTGACCAACTTATACCAAGAAAAGCGTAACAGAAAACTAAAGACTGAGAACTTTTTTCTAAACTCCATTTTTAAAAAAAGATTTAATTTTATTGGAAAGGCAGATATACAGAGAGGAGGAAACAAAGATCTTCCATCAGCTGGTTCACTTTCCAAGTGGCTGCAATGAATACGGATGAACCAAGAGCCAAGAGCCTCTTCAGGGTCTCCCACGTGTATGCAGGATCCCAAGGCTTTGGGCTGTCCTCTGCTGCTTTTCCCAGGCCATAAACAGGGAGCTGGGTGGGAACTGGAGCAGCTGGCAGCATATGGGATCACAGCACATGCAAGGCGAGGATTTTAGTCACTGAGCCACCGCAATGGACCCTCTGGCTGCTCACTTCCAACCCAGCTCCCTGCTTTAGCATTGGGAAAGCAGTGGAGGATGGCGTAAGCCCCTTTGCCCCTGCACCCACATGGGAGATTTGGAGGAAGCTCCTGGCTCTCAGTTTCAGATCAGCTCAGCCATTGCTGGTGTAGCCATTTGGAAGTAAACCAGTGAATGGAAGATCTCTCTCTGCGCCTTTCTTTCTCTCTGTAAATCTGCCCTCAAATAAATAATCTTTAAGAAAGAAAAAAAAGTGTTAGCAGAGTGGAGAAGTCCCTTGTGTTACTACTCAACCATATGCCAAAAATATTTCCTGCTAGGACTAACATGAAATAAGTGGTCATCATGTGTCAGATACTATTCTAAACACATTCTATACATTAACTTCATAAATTCCAACAGCAAACATTATGATTATACTAATACTTATTCTAATGAGGTTTTTAGGTACAGAGTGACTAAGTGTAATACAGAATCATGAAACCAGTTAAGTGTCAGAAATGATACTCAAACCCAAACAGCCAGATTCCTCACCACTGTTCCTTAAAACTGAACTTTCATTCATTCTCCACATTCAACATAAAAGGCTAAGTATTTCTCCTGTGTAAAAATGGAACAAGTTCCTTCTCTTTACATAGGTAGTTCAAGACAGTCTCACGTATGTAGTTGAATAGGTGACTTTGGTTAAACTGACCACTCACCTGGCCCTCAGGATCCAATGCCTAATTGTAGGCCAGCTTCATTAATATGAGGAACAGAGCAATGTGGTACTATACTTTCAAAGGTCTACTACGAGGAGGCAAAGTCCTTAGGAAATGTTACTGAAGGTTTCTACACACCTAGATTTCATAAGAGCAAGGATGTGGAACTATACTACATTAATCTAAATACGGCACTGAATCAGGTAAATGGGAAACAAAACTGCTGGACAAATATAAATCAACTGTCCTTGCTAATTTCAATGTCCCATGGGCTCTATTTCCCACTAGGAAAACACTCTACAAATTGAGTATTAGTGGTTTGCTATTACCTTTAACTGTTAACACAGTTCAATTGCAAATTGCTTTTGAAAATCAAGTTAATGCAACAAGGTGGAGGAATCCACCATGGGGGGAGGGTTTGGGGAGGGGTGGGGGAAATCCCAGTACCTATAAACTGTGTCACATAATACAATGGAATTAATAAATAAATTTTTTAAAAAATCAATTTAACTGCTTCACATGTTCTAAGCTCCTAAGATACTGACTACACATAGTGAGGTATGAAAAGCAGGCATCATTGGATGCCTAGCCATGCCTTTGGGAGCCCCAAGTCAACAATCCCAAAAGACCTCATTAGTCTCAAACTTGCATGAGCATATGGACTCTGCATTACACTTTATTCATTTGCTTATTTAAAGCAGCATCATTCTCTACCTCAACTTAGTTATTACCTTGGATGCAAACCAACCTTGCCAATATGCTCTACTCACTCCATCCCACCGACAGTTCCTTCTGATCTGTCCAGCTGCAGAGTGTCTTTCCTTATTAACAGACTTACCTCCCTCTACGCCACTGTCTTCTGTAAAAAGGTCACCATGCCTACTCTTGGTGTCATGCTGTTTATCTTAGGCTTTTATATTCACTTATTACATTATGTG
This sequence comes from Ochotona princeps, assembly GCF_030435755.1. Classification (NCBI taxonomy): domain Eukaryota; kingdom Metazoa; phylum Chordata; class Mammalia; order Lagomorpha; family Ochotonidae; genus Ochotona; species Ochotona princeps. The sequence goes on from NC_080835.1 coordinate 85,402,452, forward strand.
CATATCCATGACATACTATACAGGTCTATAACATTTTTTTCTTGGCACTAGTCTTACAGATCATGTTGTAGTGATATACTAGAGTTTAGTAGTGCATATCCTTAATGTTGGCTACCAAAACAGTCCACCACCCTCATCCATTTCTCTGACCACTTGAGATAATACAATGTACAACCCATGTGGCAGTGACAGTAGTAGTGCCCCCATTACTGCTTCTAATTCCATTATCACCATCACATAGTGGTTCAATTTTTTTTTTCCCCAAAGATCTATTTATTTTTCTTGGAAACACAGATCAGATTCACAGACAGTAGAAAACACAGAAAGTTCTTTCATCTGCTGGCTCATTCCCCAAATAGCCCCAACAGCCAATCCTAACAGGATTCAAAGCTAGAAGACAGGAGCCAGGAGCTTCCTTTGGGTCTCCCACGTGGGTACAGGGTCCCAATGCTTTATGTCATTCTTTACTGCTTTCCCAGGCAATAAGCCAAAAGCTGGATATTAAATGGAGCAGCCAGGATAAGAAACTATGCCCATATGGGATGCCAGCATTGCAGGAGGAGGATTAGCCTGTAATCCAATTTACAGGCTAATCATTATCTAAATTATTTTATTCATAAAACAAAACATCTGCTACTTCCCAAAGATATAATGATATAAATATGCACCCCCAACATTTATACTAATGTTTCTAGAACTTAAATCCTCCAAATAGTAACTTTACTCATTTTACAACTATGTTTTAATCTTTATTAATTTCACTTAAAAATTAGTCAATTTCTGGGCCTAGCACAAAGGATCAATTGGCTAATCCTTCACTTCCAAGCACCAGCATCCCAAATGGATGCAGGTTTGTGTCCTGGCTGCTCTACTTTCCATCCAGCTCCCTGCTTGTGGCCCGGGGAAGCAGGAGAGGGATGAAGTGCTTGGGGTTGCTGTGCCCACATGGGAGACCTGGAATAAGCTTCGGGCTCCTGGCCTCAGATAGCTCAGCAGCCATTTGTGAAGTGACTCATGAGATGGAAGATCTCGGTCTTTCCTCTAACTTTGCCTTTCAATTACAAACAAACATCTTTAAATAAACAACTGCATACATTTCAAAGGATTTAGTGTGAGCCAGAAAGAGATTGTGCATTGATTGGCTGACCCTCCAAAGGGCTGCAACAGCAGGGGTCAGATCAGGTCAAAACTAGGAACCTGGAAGTCCATGACCTGGGCGAGACATGGGCTAACCTCCAGCACTGTGCAGGGAGCTGGTTCACAAACAGAGCACTCAGCATTCAAAAGGGTGCTCAGACAGGATGATGGTGCAATCAGCAACAGCCTAGCCAGCTGTGCCACAATACTGGCTCCCATAAAACAAAATTAACCTAAGTGGCAATATGTCATGTATGTAAGATGATCTAAGACAGCGGCCCTCATGCTTTCATAGGCATCAAAATGCATACATGTGGCCAAGCCTCACTCCTGTAGTTTGTGACTCAGCAAGTAAGCAGTTAGGCCCGAGAATCCTCAGATGATCCTGGTCATGTTGGTGTAAGCACCACACCAGCAAGTCTGACTGGTGGGGGAGTGAGGCAGTGAACACATCATTTGCATACCATATTGCAGTATGTGGGTTCAAATCCTATCTTAACTCCTGATTCCAGCCTCTTGTTTTTTTTTTTTTTTATAAAAAGATTTATTTTTATTGGACAGTCAGATATACAGAGAGGAGGAGAGACAGAGAGGAAGATCTTCCATCCAATGGTTCACTCCCCAAGCGGCTGTAACAGCTGGAGCTGAGCCGATCCGAAGCCAGGAGCCAGGAGCTCTTCCAGGTCTCCCACATGGGTGCAGGGTCCCATGGCCTTGGGCCGTCCTTGACTGCTTTCCCAGGCCACAAACAGGGAGCTGGATGGGAACCGGCGCCCATATGGGATCCCGGCGCATGCAAGGCAAGGACTTTAACCACTACTCTCTTGCACCAGGCCCTCAGTCTCCAGTTAATGTGTACCGTTGGAGCATCAGCTGATGGGCTCAAGTGCTTGGGTCCCTGTCAGTCACGAGGGAGTCCTGCAGCTCCTGGATTCAGCCTGGCCCAGTCCTGGATAGCCCAAGCTTGTATTACAGAGAAGTAAATCAGAATCTCTCATTTGTCCTGTCATGCCCTGATGGAAACGAGCAGCAGGTGTCTGGTGTTGAAGAACTGACACAACCCATTATTACTGGCCACTCTCCTTCAAATCATTTTTAGTTGGTAAGTCCTTACCTTTAAATGCAAATGAGTTTTACATTGACTAAATATTTTATTTATCCCACATCACAACATTTATCATACAGTGTTATTTCATTATATGTGTCTTCTCTCAGACTAGACTGAATTTCCTAACATGTAATTATACATTTTTTATTCTATTGTCCAGTATAATTAAAGGCTACTATTTAGAGTAAAAATAAATATTAGATGAAATCAAAGCAGTAACAATGAAATTTAAATACTTTGCTTATAGAACAAAATGCTGTCTTTCTACCTAAGTTCTATATAATCTCTATTATTTGGCACCACTGAAACGAAAGACACAGGAGTACAGCAAATTATTTCATTCAGTAAATATTTACTCAGTACCTACTATATTCAGACACTCTTGTTAGGCCTGGTGATACAGCAATAAATGAAGTTAATAGTACAGTAATAGCTAATGATAAGTACAGTAAAAAAAAAAAAAGCATGAATGTTGGAAACAGTTGAGTTGTCTTAGAAATACAGACCAAGAAGGAACCATTGAGGACAGGACCTTTAACCTGACATTTGAATGTGCTGCAAGTTCCAACATGTGACAATCTGGGGCACTATCATATCAGGCAAAGAAAATAGTGACAAGGGTGTATCTGTGTGTCAAAGTAAGAGAAGAAAGCGAAGATGGCTTATTCAGTTTTTATGACCAAGAATAATCCCGAATCCTTTTATCATTTCAACCAGTGAACGGTTGAATGAGAAACATTTAAAAGGAATTTCCACTACTAAAGGCTAATACTTATTCCCCTAAATTCACTGAAATCCTCATCCCTTCCATTCACTTTTACATATTCTGGAGCCGGGCCCTTAGGGCCCTTAGACGTGGAAGAGCTGTAAGAGCCTTGCCAAGACTGGGTATCATACCTGATCCCCACACCAAAGCCTTTTGGGGAGGAGGAAAAGCTAAAAATAGGTCCTTTGTCAAGAAGGGGGGGGGGGGAGATCAGAATTTTTTTGAGTTGCAGATAAAGTAAGAAATTTGAAACAGGATAAGCAAAATACAATGGTAAGCTATAATGAAAGTAATTCACATTTTAGAATTTTTCTGAGGTGAAAATTTCATGCAGGTATTAATCTACTATAGCAAATACTAACTTTCTAGAATACTTTTAAACAAAGTACAAATAAAGTACCCTATGTCACAATATTGGAGGTGACTCAGCATCAACTTCCTGCCCTTGCCTAAGGATCTTCTAGCATTAGTAATGACTAACTAAAACCATTTGCAATGTCTAATCAAACAAGAAAGTCTTGCCTAGCTACGCAAGTTATTTGGTCAACCTCTCCCGCTCACCTGTCCCACAATTCAAGGATAAAGAAGTCACCCAGGACACTGAAAGTTTACTAAGCACACTCTGACGAGTTGCTCAAAGTGCAGGAAGCAGTTTTCCTTAGAAAGTAGTAGTAATAGCTGGAAAAGTAAATTCAATGGTCTTTTAAAAGAAAACTCTACACATCTGATCAATTTGCTTTGAAATTCTGGTATCTTGTATTTATGCATTACAAGGCAAGGCATCATTCTATGTGCAAACATTTGTAAGGAAATATTAATAACTTAATGTACCATCACTATCTCCACTTCACAAATAACAAAACTTGAAGTAAAGCCAAGTTAGCCTGCCCAAGATTACTAGGTCCGAACAAGTGCAGGGCCAGAATCCAAGCCTTGACAGTCCAGTACTCCAGAACTCACACTGGGACGAGCCACACTGCCAAATATGGTAGACAATAATCAAAAGTTGCTCTTTCAAAATTTCATGTTCCTGAAGCTTTCATGAAATACTGAGGCTCTGGTCATTTTGCCTCTCATTGGTCACTCAGGGGAAACTTCCAAAAATATATTCCTGTATTTTGAATTGGTTTTACTTTAAGGTATCATCTGCACTTGTCATCAAATTAAACTTTATTATGAACTTGAACATCTCCTAACCTAAATTTAAGTAATAGCTTATAAGTTGGTCCTCCATCATTAAACTTTATATATGCTACAAAATCATCCTGTTTTACTTACTTACAGCTCCATAAGTTCCTAATATAAATGTTCACATCATTTGGTTATCCTCTATAATCAGGCTTTATTACATAGCAGTCAAGATACTGAAAATATCAACCATTCTAATTTCTACCTAGTCCTCCAGCATCATTTCACAGTCCTTCTCAGTTTTCTTTCAGTACCTAACACTTCCACATATGCAGAACTCTTCCGTCCTTCCTATGTACAGCTACTCATTCTTTACAATCTGAACGCCACTTACTCCTTTGTTGATCCTCATATCATACCACATGCTATCTGCTAGATAAAATGATTCCATCACTTCAGCAATAGAGTAATCCATTCAATGTCACTCCTCCCATTTATAAGGCTTATCACGCCTGTCTTTCCAGTATGGACCAATCTTACATACTTTCAACCTATACACATTCAATGTGCCCTTATCCCTCATTCTCCTGCAAAGAGCACTGAAATTGTCTTCATTTAAAGAAAGCTTTTACAATTTATTCACACTTAATTTTAGAGAGAAAGCATGTAAGTGAGGGAAAATAAATGTATATTGATCTTCCATTCTCTAATTCCCTGGTTAATTCCACAGCTAGGGCTGTGCTACGCTGGGCCAAAGCCAGGAGGAGCCAGGAATTCAAGCCAAGTATTGCACACAGGTGGCAGGAACACAAATACTTGAGTTTCCTAGGACGCAAATTAGAAGAAAACTAGAATCCGGAGTACAGCCCCAATTTGGGTTTGACCAAACATTTGAGATGAAGCATCCCCCCAAAAATGCTCTTTTTTGTGACAGTATGCATGATTTTGCAAGGATACTCGGGAAAAAGATGACAACATTTATTAGAAATCACTGCAAAGGCCCCAAGAGGGTAGGCTGGTTGCTAACGTCCTCACCTTGCATGCACCAGGATTCTATATGGTCACCAGTTCATAGCCTGCCTGCTCCAATTCCCATCCAGCTCCTACTTGTGGCCTGGGAATATAGTAAATGACGGCCCAAAGCCTTGGGATCCTGCAGCTGTGTGGGATACCTGGAAAAAGCTCCTGGCTCCTGGTTTAGGATTGGCTCAGCTCTGGCCTTTGCAGCCACTTGGGGAATGAACCACTGCATGGAAGATTTTTCTGTTTCTCTTTCTCTTCATACATCTGACTTCTCAATAAAATATAAACCTTAAGTCTTAAAAAGCAATTACTATGAGGATAGTTTGTGATATTCTGGATTGCATGCTATACCTCTTGAACAAGAACCTAAGCATATTTATTCACTTTTGACTCTTCTGCAGCTTGGTTTAGAGCATTCTAAATATAAACATCTGGAATTAATATGCTTGTAACTACAACCCCTAAACAATCTCTAGGAAAGTTCTGCTGACACTCCAGGTAGAAACATGTAATAATTGCCATATATAAATTGGAAGAGCCTTTAAATACTGTCACTGACTTTTTGCGGCTTCAATAAGTGAAATAAAAAAATAAATGTACTGGTTGTGAAGAAGCAGCTGATAATTCAAATTTTGGCATAAGAAGTAAGATTTTTCTTTTGGCCTCTACTTTTACAATAAACAACTGAGCTGAAAGGGGCTGATGTCATGATACATATGAGTTAAGCCAGCATGCGCCATGCCCGCATTCCATATGAGCATCAGTTCCAGTCCTGGCTGCTACACTTCTGAACCATGCTAAAGCGCCTGGGAAAACAGAATACGATCCAAGCCCTTCCTTGGGCCCCTGTAACCACAAGGAAGACCCAGATGAAGCTCCTGGTTCCTAGCTTTAGTCCAGCCCAGTCCTGGCCTATGCAACCATATGGGGAGTGAACCAGATGGAAATTCTCTTGCTATAACTCTGCATTGCAAATAATCAAAAGAAATCCCTAAAAACAAAAACTGAGCTAAAGTAGGTAGATTTAAACCATTAAGCTGGATTCCACATTAGGCCTACAAGCTACAACTAGAAATATTATAAACACACTGAAAAAAATTCGTGCTGGGGGAAAACAATGTGTTAGCTACCTCATTTCATTTTTCACCTTAACTTCAAATGTTTATCTACATGTTATGTTAAGAGACTCTTTTGAGAAACTATCAGAACATTTCAATGAGACTAAAACCCTTTTACACTACAGTGGGCAATGTGACAGATTAAGATGAACTTTGAGCCTATATCTGAAGGCCTGAGCCAGATTCTTGGCACGGCTACTTACCTGCATTTCACTCACTGGCACTGGGGTGCCCCAACCACTGAGCTCATGGCTGCTGTACTGTAACCTAATCATTTGCAGACTTGCAGACTCTGCTCTGCAGACTTTAAGCTCTTGAAACAGAGATCATGTTTTGTTTTGTTTTATTGGTGAGGCAGCTTAGTATCTCCAGGACTCAGCAAGTTAGCTAAGCTGCAATGATTAAGAACCTAACAAGTGAAATAATGATTAGCCATGATCAAGTCACAACCTCTCTGATTCTCAGTTGGTGCTTTTAGAAATCAGAAACAATTTAAAAGGTAGATAACATTTATTTTGCAAGATTTTTATATTAAACAAGTGAAGACGGAGTTATCTACTAGCAACATCATCTTCCACTCTAAAATAGAAATAACAAAGCAGAATTCTAGTAATATTTCTGTATCCTTAAAGCATTCAAGAGCTTTCTACCTGTGGAGTTCATGAACCAGCAGTATTAGCATCACCTGGTTAACTATTTAGAAAGCTGAATCTTAGATTCTATCCCTACTGAATTAGATGCACCAAGAATCTTAATTTTAACAAATCCTTAGGCAATTTCTCCAGACAGGAATACAGAATAAAGATTTAGCAAATCTTTATTAGAATTACCGTAACACAAACTCTGCCAATATAGCAAAAGTGACATTAAAAAGGTTACTTAGAAGTCTGGCACAGTAGCCAAATGGCTAAAGTCCTAACCCGGCACGCACTGAGATCCCATATGGGTGCCGGTTCTAATCCTGGCAGCCTGGCTTCCCATCCAGCTCCCTGTTTGTAGCCTGGGAAATCAACAGAGGACTATCAAAGCCTTTGGACCCTGCAACCACGTGGGAGACCTGGAAGGCTCCTGGTTCCTGGCTCTACGCTTCGGATTGGCACAGCTCTGACAGTTGTGGCCACTTGGGGAGTGAATTAACAGATGGAAGATCTTTTTCTTTGTCTCTCCTCCTCTCTGTATACTAACTTTCCAATAAAAATAAGCCTTTAAAAATAAAAATAAGGTTACTTGATGTAAAAACCAAAAAACTGATATATCACAAACAAAATTCAGTAGTAGTTCAGCTTCACATTCAACTTCGGACAGTGTATTTGTAGGGAAATTGTACAATATTTATATTCACACAGACTTTGTTTCACATCCTAGATCCAATATTTATTAGTTTTCTAACCTTGGGCAAATGCTTGATGCTCACTTTTCTTACCTGTAAAATGAAGATAAACACTTTCTCAAGGGATTGTTGAGAGCCTGCTAAAGAAAATGCTTAACACTAGGCATAACGTCATTTCCTTATTCTTGAAATACTGTACCAGTTTATTCTAACAATAGATTTAAACTATTAAACTCACATGTTATACACACAAAAAAGCAGGGTCAAATGATAAGTTAGATTTGGGTCTTACCAATCAAATGATCAGATGACAAAAAGTGGAAACAGAGGAAAAGACCCCTAGGTAAGTCCTTACTGGGGCTGGTACTGTGGCAAAGCAGGTATAGGCTACTGCTTACAATGCTGGCATCCTGGGGCCAGTAGGCTGATTATTTGCCTGTAGTGCCAGCATCTCTTATGGATACTAGTTCCTGTTCTGTTTCATTTCTTATCCAGCTTCCTGCTAATGGCCTGGGAAAACAGCAGAGGATGGCTCAAGTCTTTGGGTTCCTGCACCCATGAGGAACACCTGGAGTAAGTTCCTGGCTCCTGGCTTCCAATCTATCATTAGAGTGGGGTGAGAGGGTACAGTAGGTAGAACCTCTTCATCTCCCCCTTTAACCTGTAAATCTGCCTTTCAAATAAAAAGTAAACATTACACACACACACACATACTCACATCTCTCTCTCTCTCTCTCTCTCTCTCTCTCTGCCTTCCCTATTGGAGTGCTACTTTGAGACTCAGCTCCACAGATTCAGATCTAGCTTCCTGCTGGTGTACCTAGAGGCAGCAGTTGATGGCCCAAGTACTTGGACTCCGACCACCCATTTGAGAAGCCGGGATTGGGTTTCTAGTTCCTGGCTTCTGCCTGGCTCACCCTTGGCTCTTGTGACCATTTGGGAAGTGAACCAGCAATTGCAAGAATTCTGTCACTCTGTTTTTAAATAAAATTAAAAAAAAAAATTTTTAAAGAAAATACATTATTTTTAATGGTGTCTCTAAATTTTTAAAGCTGAGATTATCATGCAATGGCAAGAGTCTCAACTTCCTACCGTTCTACCGCTAGTTACATGCTATGAAAGGCCTCACTGATCACCCATACCCTGCTACTTTCATCTTCCCTCTCTCATAATCAACTTAAATTTCCACTCAAGTACTGCACCTGAGGTTCTGAATCACCCCTTAGCCACTTCCATAGGCACCACTCTGTCATCTCCTGAAATTACTGCGAACTACCTCTCCCTACTTTCAAAAACTTGCTCAGTTGCTGCTGCTTTGTTCCAAATCTACAAGGGCATACATAATGTGGCTTCCTGGCTACATGTGATTGACCCACTTGTAGTGACCTCTGTGCCATTCTTCAGGTAATGCCTCGGCACCTTTAAAATGTGGTATGTGATGAAGACAAAACCGAGCTGATAGTCTGCTAAACAAAAAAAGTGGTATGCATGGAACATTCTTCTCCTTGTCCCCAGACATCTTCATGGTTCTTCTGCATATTCATTCAGCCCTCTGCTCCAAGGACATCAGTCACAGACACTATCACCTCCCTCTAGCCCTGCCCAATTACTCCAACCCAAACAGGTTGATTTTTCTTCTTTCCATCATTAACTACTTGGAACACTGGATTATTTGTTTATATCATATATTTTCATGATTGTGAACAATGTTTGGCACAAAGTAAGCACTCCGTACTGGATGAGGAAATGAAGGAACTTTCCTGTTGAGAACACAATCTTTCCTGTTCTTCCCATTAGCGATCGACAGGCTGCAGCTACTTTCCCAGCACCCAGTACATTCATGTGCTGCAGAAAAAAATTTTTTACAATTATATAGAAAAAGTTTGTCTTAACCAGGCGCTAACATCTTACTGGCCACTACACTGCTCAGTACAATGTAGAACATTTGATATTTTTTGAATGAATGGTTAGAAAAAATAAAATTAAGCCCAAATAAACCTATGAAACTATTATGTCATTCCTGTTTGTGATTTTACAGCTGGATGAACTTCCTTAAAAAAAAAAAAATGCATAGGCTTAGGAGAACTTTCTAACAGAGAATTATTTAAATATTCGTCAGTGTAATCTGAATTGTCCAGGTTTTAGTGAAATAGCTTAGAGTTTTAGTAAATTTACTGAAGAAAAATAGCTGAAGCAATAACATTTAGGTTTTACACTGTTCAAATAAAACAAACACTTCTGATTTAAACTTTAACATAAAGCAAGCTTTCCCACCTGCATAAACCTTGCTAATATCAAATGAAAATACTGTCTTGGAAACTTTTGGTGGCCATAACAGTTCTGTTCCATATTCACTTAGCTGTCTATATATGGTAGTCTATGAATATCATTTAGAAAGAATTAGTATCCTAATCTTTCACACACATATTTGTCCTATGAGTCATAACATTATTGTAGTAAGAGTAACCAGAAGAATTTAGAAATCAGTGGGAAACACAAAAATATTTCAATATTTATCAAGAATAAAAGATATTCAATCTTGTCCTTAAATGTAAATAATTTAATCTTTTTTTAATTCTCTAAAACTGAGCATTTTGAAACATCCACAATCACTAAAATGTTCAACGTGGACACCTCTATGTTTCATTATCTCATAACTCACTTTACTAACTGCTAATGGTACTTGCAAGTCTGTTTTCCTTCACACAGATAATTAATTGGATAGAGACAAAGAGCTCCGATCTCCCGGCTCACTGCCCAAACGCCTGTAGCGGCAGAGGCTGATGCAGAAAGCCACTGAAAACTCAATCCGGATCTCCCACATGGGCAGCAGGAACCCAATTACTGCAGTATTTACCTCTGCCTCCTAGGTTCCGCATTAGCAGAGCTGGCACTCCGAAGAGAGATGCAGACATGCTAATCAGCTGGCAGCATCTTAACCACTGTGCCAATGCCTCCTCCTCTTCACATCCTTACTTGTTAGTCTAAACTCCCCTTTACTTCTGCACTAGGTTCAATATTAACACTAAAATCACAGTAATTTTTAGTACTCAAACAAATTCATTTCCCCCAAGCAATGATTTCAAAGACTTTTAATTATTTCTTTTAAACATGTATTGTTTGTGCTTTCAGATCAAGTCAAAAGAATTTAAAAATCTTGGGCCCTGCGCAGTGGTGTTAAGAGCTAAAGTCCTCACCTTGAATGTGCTGGAATCCCATATGAATGCCAGTTCTAATCCCGGCAGCTCCACTTCCCATCCAGCTTGTGGTCTGGGAAAGCAGTCAAGGATGGCCCAAGGCCTTGGGACCCTGCACCCATGTGGGAGACCTGAAAGAGCTCCAGGCTCCAGGCTTCAGATTGGTGCAGCTCCAGCCATTGCGGTTGCTTGGGGAGTGAACCATCGGACGGAAGATCTTCCTTTCTGTCTCTCCTCCTCTCTGTATATCTGACTGTCCAATAAAAATGAGTAAATCTTTAAAAAAAAAAAGAATTTAAAAATCTTGAGTTTCTATATATTTCTCCTTGCGCTGAAAAAAATAAGCTCTTGGGAGGTCAGTGAAGTGGCTTAGCAAAGTAATTCTCTGCCTGCAGCACCAACACCCCACATGGGCACCAGTTCAAGTTCCAGCTGCTCCACTTGCAATCTAGCTCTCCGCTTATGGCCTGGGAAAAGCATCATAGCATGGCTCAAGTCCTTGGGCCCCTGCACCCACATGGAGGACCCAGAGAAAGCTCTCAGCTCTGCTCAGCTGCGGCTACTTGGGGAATGAACCAGTTTCAGATCGATCTTTCTGTCTCCCTTCTCTCAGTAAACATGCCTTTCAAATAAAACGCCTTTTTTTTTAAAGAAAAAAAAAAGGGTGACTTTCAAAATAACACCCCCCCCAAAAGAAAAAAAAACGCAACACAGGAACAAACCTACCTGTCTGAAATAATCAAGTGCACAACCAAATCACCTGAAATTTAGATAGCTATTTTGAATTTCATAATTCTGAGATTAAAATAATCTCCTAAAAACACACCAGAATGGCATTTGGCCTAGCACTGAAGATGTCCACGCTCCACACACAAGTGCCTGGGTTTAACACATGTCTCCAGCTTCCTGCTAACGCACCCCCGAGAAGGCGGCAGTAACAGCTCAGCTGACTGGGCCCTTGCCACTCTCTTGGGAGAGATGTGATTCCTGCTCCAGCTATCAGCCCTAGCCAAAGGCCACTGTGGGCATCTGTGGAGTGAATCAGTACATGTGGGGTTGTTTCTCTTTCTCTCCAAGTTTCTCTCTCTCTCTGAAAAAGAGAGAGAGACAGTGAGAGAAAGCAACTCCATAATATAAATATGTATTGATTTGAAATTACTGAGAAAGTTAACTAGAAACACTTCTTAGCAAAAGTAATTTGGGTTTCTTTAAGAAGGGAAGGAAAAATGAATACTTAAAAAAAATTAAAGACTGGAAGCAGGTAACATGGAGAGATCTCCAGGGGAAGAGGAGAAAGGGACTCTCGCCATCCCTGCAGAACAGAAGCGCCTGGCTGCGCTGACACGCACAGCATACGGAATGCTGCAGCCAGTCAACAGCCATGTGTTGGTCACCACTGCGTGGAAAGACCTCAAAGAGCTACTAACTGGAGAAGCTCCCTTAATGCAAGCTAACGCCCTTTATAAGTTAACTACATGAGTTCATGGAGTATTTTCTTATTTTACAAATGAATTCCCAATCTTCATATTCCCTACATGCTATACACTGTTCTACATTTTAAATTAAGTACAAACTGTTTCAAATACATAATATTAGATCCTATTTATTTACTTTTATATACGCAAGATACGACACCAAGCATACCCCTAATGAGCTCCAAGTTGCTATTATCTTGGTTATTCCATTCTGCAAGTGAAAAAAAAAACCATAAAACCTAATAAGCATATGCAGACACTGTAACTTCTCCAGTATATCAAAGGCAATTAGTGACAGTTGCGATTTGAAATCAAGGTGTAATGACTCCAGAAGCCCACCGTCTTAGTCCTTTTTCTGGAGAGTCTGCATCTCAAACACAAGCTAGAACTTCAAAGTTTATGAGCAACACACAAAGTAGGGACTATCAACACATAAATTCTTTTGGCTTTAAAACTTCTCACACACCCTTATCCTCTGTGCTCTTAAAGTTAAAAACGTTCCATTGGAGCATTGGGTTAAGCCACTATTCATTACACATGAACACTGGTTCAAGTTTCAGCAACTTCATTTTGGATCCAGCCCCCTGCTAATGTTCCTGGAAAAGCGGCAGAGGATGGCCCAAGTGTCTGAGTTCCTGCAACTCAGATGGAGACTTGGAGAAGGTTCCAGCTCTTGGCTTCAGCCTGGCCAGTCCCGGCTATTGTGGTCCTTTGGGGAGTAAATCAGGACAGAAAACCTCTTTCTCTGCATAAAAATAAATATTAAAAAAAAACCTGCTAATGTCTTATTTATCATTTTTACACCTTCAAACTATTCTCTAGCTCTGTCATTTTTCTTAGTGACTATCTCTCACTTTGTTGTGTGTGTGTGTGTGTGTGTGTGCTGACAGAGATTACAAGCATAACACAACAGGTAAACCATGAGGTCTTTCCATAACCCTCAGCTGTCTGCATCTCAACACTTTGCCCTCACTGTGATGAAGACACTCAGCATGTTCCTCTAACAGGCGTAACTTTTCACAATCAAGACACATCCCCTAGACCTTTCTGAAGGTATTTTCTAGGATTTCTATAGAGTTTTAAATAATAAGAAAATGTGAAATGCTATTAGTCAAATAAATGCCAATACTACTAACTTGAAAGTGTAATAACAGGGCCTGGTGTTGTCAAGGCATAACTTGGTAAGTTGTCACCTGCAGTGGAGGTATCTCTTATGGGCTCAGGTTCACATCCCTGCTATTGCACTTCCAATTCAGCTCCCTGCTCATGTGCCTGGGAAAGTAGCACAGGATGGCTCAAGTGCTTGGGTCCCTGCATCCAGGTGGGTGACCTGAAAGAAGCTCCTGGCTTCTAGCTGAAGCCTGGTGCTGCCATTTGGGAAGTGAGCCAGTAGGTGGAAAAACTCGTCTTTCCAGTTCCTTTTATAAACATCATTTCCATTTACCTGTCAATTAAATAATAATTTTAAATATATAATTTAGGGGGCCTGGTGAGGTAGTCTAGTGGCTAAAGTCCTCTCCTTGAACACACCAGGATCCCATATGGATGTCGGTTCTAACCCTGGTTGCCCCACTTCCTATCCAGCTCCCTGCCTGTTGCCTGGGAAAGCAGCTGAGGACAGCCCAAAGCCTTGGGACCCTGCATTCGCGTGGGAGACCCAGAAGAGGCTACTAACTGCTGGCTTCAGATCCAGCACAGCTCCAGCCATTGTGGCTGCTTGGGGAGTGAATTAGCAGACTGAAGATATTCTTCTCTGTCTCTCCTCCTCTCTGAATATTTGACTTTCCAAGAAAAATAAATAAATCCTTAAAATGTGAGTGTGTATAATTATTTTTTAGGAACCAGTGTAGTAGCCAAGTGGCTTAAAGTCCTCACGTTGCATGTGCCAGGATCCCATATGGGTGCTGGTTCATAGCCTAGCTACTCCACTTCCCATCCAGTCCCCTGCTTGTGGCCTGGGAAAGCAGCAGAGGTCAGCCCAGTGCTTGGGATCCTGCACCTGCATGGGAAACTCAGAAGAAGCTCCTGGATCCTGGCTTTAAACAGGCTCAGCCCTGGCCATTGCAGCCACTTGTGGTTGGAACATCTATCTCTGCTTCTCTCTATAAATCTGACTTTCCAGTAAACATAAATATATCATACATACACACATATGTATATAATGTAAGCTTTTCCACAGGATGTAGTGAACCCTGCTTCTAACTCCTTTTCCAAACAAACCCTTTCTTTTTAAGATTTATTTATTTTTATTTGAGAGGCAGATTTACAGAGAGAGAAAGAAAGATCTTCCATGCTTTGTGCCATTCCCCAAACGGCTATGAAGGCCTGAGCTTAGCTGATTCAAAGCCAGAGGCAAAATGTTCTTCTGGTCTCCAAGATGGGCACAGGAGCCCAGGACTTGAGCCATCCTCCATTGCCTTCCCAGGCCATAGCTAGACAGCTGGACTGGAATTGGCACTGCAGGAAGAGAATTCGTTCGTTAAGCCACCACACAGGCCCACAAGGGTGATTTTTCAATTGTACATAATTGGAAATCTACTCAATTGCAAACCACAGATCTGAGGCCCATCGTTTCAACTTCCTATTTTGAAAAGGGACTTATAAAAACATAAAAGTCTCAGAATGTGGGGGAAAAGCTTAATGTCATTAATCATTGAAATTATGCAATAAACAGCTTTGGGGAGTCTAGCAAATATGTATTTTAAAGACACAACAGGGGCTTGGCAGCGTGGCTTAGTGGCTAAGGTCCTCGCCTTGATCCCATAAGACCGCTGGTTCTAATCCCGGCAGCTCCACTTCCTCTCTATCTATCCTCCTCTCAGTATATCTGACTTTGTAATAAAAATAAAAAAAAAATAAAAAAATAAAAACAAATAAAAAAAAAAAGACACAACAGGAACAGAACATGAAATTGGACTCAGACTTTTTCAAAAGAACAAAACTAGAAAGTTCTTGCTAAATTAACTGATAAAAATGCAAGCCAATTTATACTTAGCTTGATTTACTCTGTAAGGTGCTTCAAAAGAGCTGTGTAGCTTTCTTTCGCCACAAGGATTCAGACTGGCTTATGTAGAAGGCACTGTCCTTCACGGTAAAACTGCACACAGCCTGCTTGACCAGTATGCCATGTTATTACAAATAATGCCCTCAAAATTTATTAAAATGCCCCTACAGTTCTCCTTTTGCTGACTCCAGGCCTTACCAAAAAATATATAAATAAATAAATAAATTTTTAAAACCCTTAAAGTATAATTTTTTAAGCACAGAAAAGAACTATTTTGCTTCTTTTCTTCTTACAATTCTTGAGAACACTTTTTCTCAAACCTCCTGAGCGTTCTCTGCCATGTGCCTTGCCACACCTCCCTTCCATGCTTGGAATCCCTTCCACCTGAGACCTAATTGGACAATACAGCTGTAACCATCAGCATGACCTGAATCAAGATTACAGAGGCTACGAGACTCATTCAAACATTTCAACACCACGTAGAAATCATCTGCTTATTCTTAAATATTCACCGAAAGGGAAGACAACAAACGAGTATGTGTAATTCAGAAAGAAATCAATAGCTTCATTATTTGCCAACTACAAATCAAATTGTGACAAAATTCAGAATAATTCAGGCTTAAGTTTGATTCTGAGAATTTTCACAAAGAGTCAGGATCTTCCATATCCAAAGGCTCCTTATCTGTGGATTCAAGCAACCACAGACTGAAAATACTTGACAGAAAACAAAAAGTACAAAACCAAGATGTGTTAAAAAGAAAAAAAGGATGTTCTTCCTGGTTAATATTCCCTCAACACCAGATGAGTCATCTAGGCACGATTCTGTAATTTGCGTACACAGAGTATTTATGTTACAATAAAAACAGAGGGGTCGGGCCCAGCGGCGTGGCCTAGGGGCTAAAGTCCTCGCCTTGAACACACCGGGATCCCATATGGGCACCGGATCTAATCCCGGCAGCTCCACTTTCCATCCAGCTCCCTGCTTGTGGCCTGGGAAAGCAGTCGAGGACGGCCCAAAGCTTTGGGACCCTGCACCCGCGTGCGAGACCTGGAGGAGGTTCCTGTTTCTCAGCTTCGGATCAGCGCAGCACCGGCTGTTGCGGTCACTTGGGGAGTGAATCACTGGACGGAAGATTTTCCTCTCTGTCTCTCCTCCTCTCTGTATATCTGACTTTGTGATAAAAATAAATAAATCTTAAAAAAAAAAAGGATATTAGTCTTTAAAAAAAAAACAGAAGGGTCTTCAGAGTTCACAGAAAATGCATAATGAAAAAACTGTGCACACATTTAAAAGAAACTTTCACACCAACATAAACTAATTTCAGTTTCAACGAACTTCTTGAGATACCCTCACACATCATTCTACACAGGGCATCCAGGCAGCCTCAGATTTTTGGTACAAGCGTGCAGGTTGTGGAGGTGTGTCCTGAAATCAAACTCCCAGACACCTGGGACACATACAGGACATATCATTATTGTTACACATACATATTGTTACACTTACACATAACTCCAGTCTTTCTAGGGTGGCTTCTCCCACTCCTCAACTCTTCACCCAAAACCTTCTCTTCACTTTCCGTCACTTTTAATTCTCCAGTCATGCTCTACTAAATACAGCTCTCAGACACCAGGTCTAATAATTTACATGCAAGGACTTTAAAATATTTCATGTTTTGCAAATGAGACAGTTGCAATACAACATATGCAATTATTCCAAACTAATACGTAATTTGATGTTATACATACATAAAAATTATTTTTTTCCAGGCTATAGTAACGTAAGAAACTTAATCAACCTTAACAGATGGGAAATGCCTAACCTTCCAAAACAGGGTTTAAATCCATGAGTTATAGCTATCCTCTAAAAATATTCATAAGTATTTGTATACTTTTCTGCCTATAAAATTTGAGATTAAATTTAATTTCAGATACAAAACAAATTCCGAGAATAAGTAAATGCTATCCTACTTTATAAGTTAAAATGATTATTTAAAAAATCTTCTTAAAGATTTTTTTATGGTATTTACTTTGCAAGAGATAGATCCTCCATCTGCTTGTTCACTTCCCAAACTGCTGCAATGGCCAGTTTGGAGCCACACTGAAGCCAGGAGCCTAGAGCCTCAGCCAAGTCTCCTGTGTGAACTAAGCCGTTGGGCCTTCTGCTGCTGCTTTTCTCAGGCCAGGGCAAGTAAACAGATTATACAGAGAGTGGAATAACCAGGACACGAACCTGTGCTTACATGGGATGGCTGCACTGTAAGCAGTGATTTTACCTGCCACACCACAAGGCCTGTAATGAATGAATTTTTTAAAAGATAAATAAAATTTTGTATTCTTTTTCATCTTTGGCTCTTAACTCTTCAGAGTTCAAACATTCAAATCCCAAAAGCAAGAATACAGTTACACAAATGGAAGAACCATTTTGACACCCTGGCATTATCCTCCAGAATAAATGGACACTTCATTTCGGTGCTCTTCTAGTCAAGGAATTCTCCCATCAACTCCTTTTACCACACGCCCCCTGGGCAACAAGACTCTTTCAAAAGCTGTAAGAAACTCTACAGTGCAGACAGGAAAGACAGATGTGCTGAAGGAAAATACCATCAGTGACCCTAAAACTGCTCCCTGCGTCCAATGAAGTAAGAGAGGAGTACCCAGAAACCCAGGCCTGGAGCCAAGCATTGGGAAGGACTGCCTTTTCCTATTATGTTCAGGCTAGAACAGGAGACCATAACAGAGAAAAAAGGGAGGGGAAGGGAATGAAACTAAGCTTTCACTCAGTACCTATTTAACAGTAGAAATACAATAAATACATATGTGTATTAATTTTTTAATGTGTTCCTCTATCATAAGGAGCACTGTTACTCCAGATCATGCAGCTGAAAAAAAACCCTGTAGCTTCAAGCAAACTGACAAAAATGAGACAGAGAAAATATATATTTTGGTTTATCTTCCATGAAAAAAACTGGAGATGTGCCTAATGCACCTAACCTAGGGATAACAAAGGTGCTCCGGGGTGAGTTACCACCCCTCCAGGTATGTTCAAGACAGAATGAACATACATTTTATTAAAGGTAGACTACAAACACTACAGTTTGGCTTTCTATCTAAACCACAAAAAGAGGTGGGAGATTCCAAGTCAAACACAAGAAAGCAGCAAAACAACACATTCGCAAAACTAGAAATTTGAGACACTACAGAACCAAAAATTTAAATACAGTTGGTTCTCCTTTACTGGTCCATTTATGTACCATTAACTTAGCAAAGTTATGATACAGCCTATGCTATTTTGAAATGTCTACAATGTGAACTGGATAGGAAATTAACAGCACTCCTCCTCCAAATGCCCTAAAAAGAATAATGACTAGTTTTTACAGACAGTTTTACCAACGCATAAGCATTCATCTTTGTGCTCTGATTACAGGCTCTGTCTCACCTGAGGCCGAGTTCATCATATTCTGCTGCACCGGCGGACTGGTGGGGGCTGGAACGTTCATCTGCGAGAGCATGGCCTTCCTGGGGTCTTGCCATGTTGTTGTCTGATCGATGTGACTGAAACAAAACAAACCACTGCATCAATAAACATGTACACAGATGCAAAGGATGAGATAAACAAGTTTTACAGAAATATAAAATCCGTCACATCACCATCATGACCCTTCCTCTACACATTTTTCACCACCACATCACTCAGCATTTACCTCTGAGATCTAAAGTACAAACACAGGATTTGAAAGTTATACCTGACAATTAAAAAAAAAAAAAAGATTTATTTGCTTCTATTTGAAAGGCAGATTTTACAAAGAAAAAGAGGGAGAAGTAAAGCAAGAGACATATTCCATCTGCCAGTTCACTTTCCATATGGCTACAACAGCCAGAGCTGAGCAGACCTGAAGCCAGGAGCCAGGAGCTAGGGACTTCCTCTGGGTCTCCCATATGGATGCAGGGGCCCAAACACTTGGGCAATCCTCCTCTGCTTTCCCAGGTACAATGGAAGAGGCTGTATCAGAAGCAGAGCAGTGAGACTTGAATCCATAACCGTGGTGCTAAGTACTACAAGTGGAGGCTTAACATACTATAAGACAGGGAACATTTTCACCTAGGAGACAAGCATTACCCACTTCTATTTTACAAGTTAATAATCTAAACCAGTAATCATGACTTAAAATTCATGATCTACAAGTGAACACTCACATCTTCCTCTTTGAGCTAAGAATGCCAAGAAACATAATTCTTAGGCCTAAAATTCTTTTTAAAAAGTAAGACCAGACCCAGCACAGTAGCCTAGCAGCTAAAGTCATTGGTTTGCACATGCTGGGGTCCCACATGGATGCTGATTCTAATTCCAGCGGCCCTGCTTCCCATCCAGTTCCCTGCTTGTGGTCTGGGAAAGCAGCTGAGGACGGCCCAAAGCTTTAGGACCCTGCACCAGCGTGGGATATCAGCGTGGGCTCTAGGCTCTTGGCTTCAGATCGGTGCAGCCCTGGTGCAGTCACTTGGGGAGTGAATCAGTGGAAAGAATATCTTCCTCTCTGTCTCTCCTCTTCTGCGTATATTTGACTTTCCAATAAAAATGAATAATTTTTTTTTAAAAATAAGGCTAGGGCATAATGTAGATAAAGATGTGACCTATGGCACTAGCTTCCTATATGGGTGCTAGTTCAAGACTCAGCTGCTCCACTTCTGATCCAACTCCCTGCTAATGTGTCTGGAATAGCAGTGGAAGATGGCCCAAGTGCTTGGGTTCCTATTGCCTTTGGATTAGCTCAGCTATTTGGCTGTTGCAGCTATCTGGAGAGTAATGGAAGACCTACCAACAGATGGAAGACATCTCTTTCTCCCCCTTGCTCCCACCAACTTCCTCTTTCACATCTCAAGAATTACTATTGCTAGGACTGGCATGATACCTAGTGGTTAAATCCTCGCCTTGTATGTTCCAGGATCCCATATGGGCACTGGTTCATGTTCCAGCTGATCCACTTTCTTTCCAGCTCCCTGCTTATGGCCTGGCAAAGCAGCTAAGGACAACCCAAGGCTTTGGGACTCTGCATCCACATGGGAGACCCAGAAGAGGCTCCTGGTTCCTGGCTTTGGATCAGTTCAGCTGCGGCCATTGAGGCCACATCGGGAAGTCAATCAGCGGATGGAAGATCTTTTTCTCTGTATCTCCTTCTCTCTCTACATCTGCCTTTCTAATTAAATAAGTAAACACATAAATAAAAGAGGATTAGTATTGCTAAGATCAAATAAAGAAGAGTTGCTGGCCCTTCTTCTCCAGACATCTGCATGGCACCTCGCTCATCACTGTCCAATCTTTGCCCAGATATCATATTCTTAGTAAGGCCTTCCCTGGCAATGCCATCTATAATTCAATCTACCCAAACTCCTTTGTCATTATCTGACATATAGTTTAACTGGTCTGTTTCCTTCAATTAGAACACAAATATCTAGCCTGGGGTTGCAGCAGAGTGAGTAAGTTGCAGTCTATATGGAATGCCCATACAGACAACCAGTTCAAGTCCCAGATGCTCCACTTCTGATTCAACTCCCTGTTAATGGCCAGGAAAGGCAGAAATCCTTGAGCCCTGGCCACTAATCTGGGAATTCTGGAGTCCTGGCTCCTGGCTTTAGGCTGGCTGAGCACCGCCTGTGAACACCTGGAGAGTGAACCACGCCTTCAAAAAAAAATTTGTGGAAAAATAATTTTATGTCTTATTCACTACAATATTTGATGAAGCCTAGCCTGGTTGTTGATGTCATCTGGAAAGTAGGCCATCAGCTTCTCTCTGTGCCTCTCTACCTTATAAAACGGTAAAAACAAATATTCAGAAGGGTTTAAACAGTGTTTAATATTCTCTGGTGAGATGTAACATCACATGAAACTCACACCTGGGCCTTCAAACTGCGAAGATTCTGATCTTACAAAGAATAACAATACTACTGTCCTCATCATCAAATCACCAGGTAAACAAGAACATTAATTCTACCTGCAGTTACTACAGGAGTCTACTAGATTTCATGTCTCTCAACCATAGTTTAAGATAATAAGTCACTATTTAATCCATTTCTCCTAAGAGTTGAAAGAAATAATCACTGAAATTTTTTTTTAAAGATTTATTCATTTTTATTGGAAAGCCAGATATACAGAGAGGAGAGACAGAAAGGAAGATCTTCCGTCCGATGATTCACTCCCCAAGTGAGCCGCAACGGCCGGTACTGTGCCGATCCGAAGCCGGGAACCTGGAACCTCTTCCAGTTCTTCCATGCGGGTGCAGGGTCCCAAGGCTTTGGTCTGCTTTCCTGCTTTCCCAGGCCACAAGCAGGGAGCTGGATGGAAAGTGGAGCTGCCGGGATTAGAACCGGCGCCCATATGGGATCCCGGTGTGTTCAAGGCGAGGACTTTAGCCCCTAGGCCACGCCGCCGGGCCCTGAAAATTTTTAAAATCTGATCATTTAAGCGATGTATCTTGGCCAGGTAACTAGAATGAGAAATGGGATTTAAACTCCAAATTGATATAAAGCTTGCACTTTCCACATCTGCCATCATCTCAGGCTATGCAAGGGTTTGGGTATAGTTTATACTTCCTAAGATTAATCTCTATATTATGGCCCTTCCTCCTTCAAAACCTTGCCAACAATTAAATAAAGAACAAGAAATCTCCTGGTCAACAACAAAACCAAACCCCAGGATCACACATCTTTGATATGCTTTTCATTCAAATACAAAATGCTTACAGTTAAGAGAGGTCCCCAAGACTTTTTTGATGGGGACATCATATCTATCTTTTTTTTTTTTTTTAAGATTTCTTTAATTGGAGAAGCAGAGCTAATTATCTTCCATTTGGTGGTTTACGCCCCAAATGTTCACAACAGCCAGAGCTGGGACAAAGCCAGGAGCTTCTTTCAGGTCCCCCACACGGGTGCAGTGGCCCAAGCACTTGAATAATCTTCAGCTGCTTTCCCACACGCGTTAGGAAGAAACTGACTGATGTTCCAACAGCTTGAGTCTAATTGATACCCATATGGAATGCTGGCAAGACAAGTGGCAGCTATACCCACCAAGTCACAGCCACAGCCCCAATCATGTCTTCTTGTATGAATAAACCGTGGCCACAGGTGAGAGTTTTCTATACAGATTCTGAAAGTCAAGAAATATCCTAGCTAAAAGTTGCCATGTTAGATACAAGTGTGGCCTCATCACTGAAATCCTGGGGTTTCCTGTACAGAACAGACTGGCCAACCTCCTCTTAGGAGGATGAGCTCCTGTGAGGTGAGGATGACAGCTGACGGCGGAAAGGCAGTAGACAAGCCTCAGGCTGAGATGCCAACAAGCAGATACTACGCACATGCAGGTTTCCATTAAAATGGTTCTAACTTCTCAAAACAATCCTTTAACAATTAAGGACAGAAAGCCTATCTGTTAGCGAATAATATAATCAGGATTAAACCACATCTTCTGGTTTCTTGATCCGCTGTCTTTTCAGTCCATTATATTGTCTGAAAGTAGAATGAATTTTCTAAGATTTGTTACTCTGACAGAGCACAAAAGAAAATCTAAATCCTTATACATGCTTTTTCCTATCATCTATTAATACTAATTTCAGAACAGAAAATTACTTTTATTATATAGAACATATAATCACTACAGAACATTAACAGTTTGACCCAACTACAGAGGCACTGTACTTATTATTTATTCTCCTTCATCATTTTCTTACATTTATTTATTTGAAAGCAGAAAAAAAATAAAGATATTTTATTTGCTGGTTAACTTCACAAATGCCTACAACTGTCAAACAAATTCTAGAAGTCCAACAATTCAATCCAGGCCTCCCCCCTCCGGTGGCGGGAGGCCAAGCACTAGAGCCACTGCCATGAGGCGCTGGCCTCCTGCAAAGGATGCATTAGAAAGAGGCTGGAAACGAGAGTGGTCCAGGCTTGAACACTATGGACAGGGCTACAGGTATCCCAAGCAGCAGCTTGATCACAGCCCCAAATGCTCTTCCCTAGTTCTTTAAATTGACAGTTTGCAGGTTGAAACACTTAGGATGGTTTCATGTGCTGAAACAAGATACTCTGGCACTGGCACTATCACATACATGATACCCTGCAAGTTGCTCTCCCATCTAGTTGCTGCTCTGGTTATTGTTTATAATACTGTAGTATTAAAACTCCTACAAAATATTGGTTTCAAAGGCTATAGTGAAAATATCTCAGAACTATACTTCATGATTCTACTCACTGCTTGCTTTAATGGCATACGCACAACTATGGGTTTTAAGCTGAGTAGTGAATCCCAAATGGGCTTAGACAACATGTCTTATTTAAGGAAAAAAACCTCGTGTTGTCAATGATATAAGCAGAATTCGAATCTCTGATTCCTTTAAAACATCCACTACATTTCTTATGGCTATAGTTTTTCCTTAATCTTTGCCTCACCCATCCCACAAATTTTTACTTAAGCATTTAAAGACCTAAATGATTTTTTTTTCCATTTTTTATTTTATTTTGACAATCTTTACATAGTTAATTTGGGTAAAAAAGTTCAAGGGCTATAAGAAAGTGGGTAAGACTATTATATCCATATTGTTTCCTTCTTGTATGTGAGGTAAAGGGGAATATTGAAGGAGAAGCCCCAACCAGTTTCCCACCCACCACAAGTCCCAGATGTGGGGCATGCTCTGAGATCCTTGCTCAAGTGGCTCACCAGTTATGAATTGCTGCCAATCTCGCCACTCCAAACACGATGAGGTCATTGAAGAATTCACTGATTGACATAGTCTATCGTAGAGTCTCATTTGTCCAGTATTTCGCTGCCAACATATAGCTGAGGTGGTTGATTGACTTGTTCTGTCTTCTGTCTTTTCTTTCTGAGTCCAGCATTTCGATTGGGGAGATCCCCAAAGAAACTTTGTCTGAGGTGTACCCAGACCAGATTTTTGTATGTATTAGCAGCTACAGGGCCTGGCACAGTCCATCGCCACGATCAGCCGGTCATTGCAATTGCTGGATTGGTTCTGTTTTCAGCCCCGACTTCCACCGGAACCAATGGGTGTTGCAGACCAGCCTGGTTCTGCCCAGCACATACTCGGCCCTCACATAAACCAGTGTGAGCTGCAGCCTAGTCGGAGCGACCCACAATAACCCCCACCAGGTCCGCCCCCTACCCTAGTTTGCCAGTATGTGTAGCAGACTAGTCCAGTCTGTCCCACATCCCATTTGGCTCTCGTACATGTCAATGGGCACTGAAGCTTAGATCCATCTAACCAGCTCAACTATCTAGCCCTCACGGGTGTTGTTGAGTGCCTCTCTGTCTAGCCACTCCAGCCCCTGTTCTAGTTTTCATGCCCTCCCATGGGAGTAGTAACCCAAGAGGTAGGAACCCACTACTTCCCACCCAGGTCTCTCTCAATCCCGGATTATGCACTCTCCAGGTGGTTCTGTGGTTTGACTAGACAGAATTAGCCCCCAGTGCCAGCTTCTGCCAGCTGATGCTGCGGCTAAGCCCAAACAACCCTCACCCACTCTAATTTCTGCTTGCACCAGCAGGAATAATCAGCCCAGCCTGGCTTTTCCCTGATCTGGTCCACATGAGGCACACAGGTGTTGTAGCCCTGCTTAGTTTGGTCTGCCCTCATCCCAGCTCATGCTCTCCAGTGGGATTAGCTGTCCAGCAAGGGAACCACCCCTTATTCCCCTGCCAATTCCGCCCCCTCCCTTCCTGGTTCTCACACATGCTGGATGGGCACTGCAGTCACATCCAGTACAGGCAACCTCACCCTGGCATTCCATATTGTGGACTGGTTTTTGTCGCGAGCAAACCTGGCTCGACCCACACTCTGTTCTGGTGCTCAGATTTGCCAGTGTATGACATGAACTTATTCAGCCTGGTCTGCCCCCAATCCATGCCAAATGTATGCCAGTGGGAAACTTTCCGTGGCCTACTCTGGGCTGTTTCCATTCATGCTTCTTGCGTTTACCCACAGGGTCTGTGTCCTGCCAGAGGAGTTGCCCAGGCTCCTCCATCAGAACTTCTCCCAATGCCAGATTTCGTGCATACCAGGGGACCACTCAGTTCACTTTTCCTGTCCTAGCAGGAACAGTGGCTTTTCCTGACTGGCCTTCAAACCAATCTAGTTCTTGTTGTTGGATGTTTCAGCCCAGCCACGGCTCGTCCATACCCAAATGTGGCTCACACATGGCTCAGTAGGGGTTGAGACCTAGCCTAGTCTGTCCCACATCTATCCTGGTCCTCTAGGACACCAGACGGTGTTGGGGTCTGGCCCAGCCTGGTGCGTCCAGTCCCAGTCCAATCTTGTGCGAAGGGAGACTACAACTGTTTCCTGATCAGAATGCAGCCCCATTGCAGCCCACACGCCCCTTGGTAGGAATAACCCAGTTAGGGTGTCCCCTTAGCTCCCCAACTGGGCCTGTTCCCAACCATAGATCACGTGCATGCCAGTGGTTGTTCTAACTCAGCTTGGCTCAGCCCCTCACTTGTCCCCGCCTCTGTCTTAGACACTGTGGCCTCTGCCTTAGACACTGTGGCAGAGGCGTCCCTGACTCACACAGACCAGTAGGTGCAAGAGCCTAGCTTGGCATGACCTGTGCTCCATCCTAGTTTCTAGTTTCGCTTGTGGGCTAAGGTTTGCTCAGTCCTGCCCGGTTCACCCTGTTCCATTACCAGTTCCCACATTAGCCAGCCGTTGGAGCTACTTTGCCCAGCTTCTCTGACCCCCAGGTCTGGATCACATGTTCACCAGCAGGAGCTATGACCCGCCAGGGGAGTTGCCCAGGTTCCTCCACTTGATCCACTCCCAGACCCTGTTCTCATACATGACAATGGGTTTTAGGCCAGCGCAGTCTGGCCTTCCATTTGGCCTTGTATGAGCTAGTGAATGTTGCAGCCCAGCCTACCCCACACCCTATTCAGGATGCACATTCGGGTGCTGCTGTTTTGACCAGTCCAGACTGTTGTGGATTCCTTTACCTGTGATTGATAGCAAGCCCTTTGGTCACACCTAGCTTAGTCCATCACCACCCCAACTGTTAAGCTAACCAGTGGGGCTAGAATTTCCACAGGGTTTGGCCCACACATCCACCATAGAATCTAGACCCGGGTATGGTTCTTGAGTGCTAGTTAATGTCATGGCCTTGCCAAATGTGACTTGCCTACTGATCCATCATCATATCAGGTAATAGGATATGATCCTGCTGGACAAGCCCCTAGCCTTAGCTTTTGCATGAACTGGTGTTTGGTGCTCAGCATTGCTAAGTGATAACACGTTCTTCAAAGGAAGAGTAACTGTCACTGGGAATCTTTAGGATATATTCACTTCCCGGAAGCACAGTGGGTTCAACCTGGAGCTACATAAGCAGTGATTCAAAGAACCAAAACCCCAGAGCTCCCCAGCCGGGGAGCCAGCAGGCAGAGCCTGGAGCCAAATGGTGCATTAGCCGCCCGGGCACAGCTCACCATGTGCATGTGGTGGCTGGCTTTTGGGATCCAGGCATGAGATGCCCTGTCCTAGGATTCACCCACAGCTGAGAGGCTGCTGGAAGTTTAAAGCCCCAGGCCCAACGTCGCGCCCCTCCCCAATCCCGTCCACCCCCGCAATGAGAGCGGCAGGTGGGCGGGTGGGCCCCCGAACCTGCCCAGTCACGGAGACCTCCCCCCTCGGTCAGGGTACTCACCCCGAAGGGAGCGGCCCCCAGAGCTCAGGCAGGCCCGCGCACAACTCACCACGTGCACGTGGTGGCTGGCTTCTGGGATCCAGACATGAGATGCCCCGTCCTAGGACCCACCCACAGCCAAGAGGCTGCAGGAAGTTTAAACCCCCTAGATGATTATTTTCAAAAGCTTTCTTCTTCTAAAAAAAAATTTTTTTAAAGTAAAGCCAACACATTAAAACTGGTCTCTACCAATGACCATCTCAACTGAATCATGCATTGCAACCTCAGCAAAATGTGACTGATTTACTTGCTTTCCCAAGTTGAACAGAGTATATTAAGTAACATATAAAGCAACTAGGAATATACAAAGACCCTTAAGTACTTTTTGACATAATCCCTTTGTTAGTCTAGTATTTAAATAGAAAGAATTCAATGGAATATGGATCCAGACATGTTGAAGAATGAACTAAAAATGAGAATGACATCTAAGGCTTTAAAAAATTATTCCATGAATTAGCACTTAATACTTGAATATCTTTATAAGGCAAGATTTCAAAAGCTGAAAGATTTTGGCTTTCATCAATTCGGTAGAGATGCATAAGGAAGCTACTAAAAGGTTTGTGGCAAGGAAAAGAAAGGATGACGACACTTCAGGGGTATCCGTTCATCCTGCACAGAGCACAAAGGAACCCAGCTAAAAAAGAAGCGCAGCAAAGAACTTATAAGCAAAAGAGTAACTTCATTCCAGTAATCACAGATGTGGTTAAGAACTTGTATTTTCTAACATATTATTGGTCACTCAATACCATGTCAATTACCCCATAAGGTTGTAAACTGTTGTTGATGTTATGTTGTGGCTTTTAATTGGTCGGGATGATATTCTGCCAGCTCCGCTTTTAGACCAGAGATGGTCTCCCCAAGAAACTGTTGAAATTATTTGGACAATAAGATGCTGGACTCTATGCATGGTACGTGCTTGCAATGAAAGAATCATGATTGGATTTGAACTGTAATACTACAACTAGGTGGAGAAATCCACCATGGGGTGAGGGTACAGAGAGGGAAGGGGGAACACCCAGAGCCTATGAAACTGTCCTAAAATGAAATGTAATTAAAAATATTTAAAAAATAATAAACTAGTAGACCAGTAGAAACCATTAGAATCGCAATAATGAATACACATATCTAAAACCAATTAATAATTGACAAATGAAATAAAAATTACTGCTTGGAAAAGAGAGTAACTTCATTCCTATAGCCAAGTATCTCAAAATACCAATTTGTTAAAAGTTTTCTACACAAATACATATGTATATACACAAATATACCTATGTATGTATATTGTGTATACAGAGTGTGTATACGTGTGTATGCATATACACACATATACACTTTTGTATATAACACATACTCACACACATTGCTTAGGTCATAAGATAACCAATTCTATCAATCTGCATCAAGGCAAAGAAATAAGAAACATTTTCTATGTAACAGCCAAAGCCCATACCAATAAACTCTAAGGAATTCTTCAAATTCTGGAGTGTGTATTTCCAAATACTAAATTCATATCATTCATTTAAGCAATACAAAGTAACATAATGGGAAATGGATTTTGCTGTATTAGAAAAACACCGACAACTTTCTACATCTACTCTCAAAGTTTAATGTTTACACTGTACCTTTGTAAAAGCACCCATGAATTAGGCAGTCAGTAAAATAGATTTAGAGACTAACACTGATATTATGATAAAAGCGACAACAAGGAAATGAATAGCTAGAAATTCTTTTATATACCTGTTCCTCAAGAGTGTGGGCCTTGCTCTATGTAACAGTGGAGCAAGCTGTCCCCGGTGACACTGGCATCCCCTTGAGTGCCAGTTTGAGTTTTCACTCTTCCACTTTCAATTTAGCTCCTTCTCTCTGTAACCCTACTGTTCAATAACACATATAAATGAGTTATAACAAGGAAGGGATGGCAGAAAGGAGTAAGGAAGAGAGCTTCTATCTGCTGGTTTACTCTCCACATGGCCACAACACGTGGTGCTGGGACAGAGAGGAGCCAGGAACCTGGAACTTCACCCGGGTCTTTCCCACTACGGCTAGGGACCAAGTCCTTAGGTCACCTTCCACTGCTTTCCCAGGCTTGTTAGCAGGAAGCTAGATAGGAAGTGGAGCGGCTGGAACCTAATCAGCATTTACATGGGATGCTGTTTCAATAAGCTTAATTTGATGTACCACACCACCAAAACAGATGCACAGAAAATCCCTGAGAAGTTGTAGTTCTATCCAACTAATAGACACCTAACAGACAAAGATCTACAGATTAGTAAGACCCAGAGATAGGGTGCACACGCTGAGAAGCACTGCCTCCCACACTACTTTGAGATTTCATACATGCTTCCAGGAAAAATTTTATAGTTTCAGAATCAGATGTCAACAAATAAGCGAAGGAGTTAAGGATCTCTTCAATTCTTAGCTTGTAGAATGATTCAACCTTAGTTAAAAAGAACTAGTTATTTGTAAAAACATGCTATTATAAGCTTATGTCTAATTACATATACATTTAAATATTCATTTTTATCTAAAAGAAAGCAAGAAAGAGACCTTCCATCCATTGGTCCACTTACCATAGAGTCCAACGGCTAGAGCTGAGCCAATCCAAAGATAGATACAGAAGCTTCCTCCAGGTTTCCCATGTGGGTACATGGGCCCAAAAAAGTTGAGCCAGTCTTCACTGCTTTCCCAGGCCACAAGCAGGAAGCTGGATCAAAGGAGCAGCTGGGACAAGAACTGGTACCCATCTGGGACGCTGGTGCCAAAGGCAGAAGCCTAGCCTAACACAATATGGCACTGACGAACAATAATATATATCTCCTTGTTTCTACTTTTGGGAATGTTCTGGGCCAGCACTTGCAGTTGGTAAAATCGCTGCCTACAGTGCTGGATGGACACCACTGTGAGCCTTAGCTGCTCCATTTCTGACCAGCTCTCTGCTAATGACCTGGGAAAGAGGAGATGGCCCAAATTCGTAAGCCCCTGCATTCCTGTGGGACACCTGGAAGAAGCTCTTGGATCCCAGCATTGGCTTGGCCCAGCCCTAGCCACTGTAGCCACTGTAGCCATTTTGGGAGTAAACCAGCAAAAGCAAGTTCACTTTCCCCAGACTCATTCCTTTTGATCTGTAACTGTCTTTCAGATAAATAAAATCTTAAATAATAAAAAAAGTTTTCCTTCTAAACTAAAATAATCTGTACAGCAGGCTGGCACTGTGATGTACTGGGTTAAGCAGCTGCTTATAGTCATCAGTATTCCACATGGGAAATCCAGTTCAAGTCCCATCTACCTTACCACCAATCCAGCTTGTCCCTCTGGCTACCCATGTGGGAGACTTCCATGGAGTTCCTGGCTTGGCTTCTGGTTGAACCAGCCAGAATCATTTGGGGATTCAACCAGCAGAAAATCGCTGTCACTCTTCCTTTTACCACAAGTCTTTGTACACCCACCATAGCTCCTAATAAAGTCATTCTTTCTAACTGATAATATTCTGTGATGTGAGACGGCACAAATTAGGAATAATATTTTAACAGTATTGGTGTGGTTGGGATATTAGTTTGGACTTTGAAAAGTCATCCAGAGTCCCAGTGCTCCAAATCTTCCCTCAGTAGTAATACAAGGCAGGAACTTAACCCAATTATGGTGTTTGGAGGCAGGTCTCTGGAAGATGAGACTAGACTAGGTTGCTAGGATGGGACACCCATGATTAAATCCTCATGGTGTCATGATACAGATCACATAAACAAAGGATACACACACCCCTTGGATGCTCTGCAAAGCCATGGACTGTCAGCAAGAATGTCATTACCAAAAGCCAAACTTATGCAATAAACCCACCTGATCTTGGATTGTGAATCTCCAAAACAATAAATCTGCCTTGGTTTTTTGTCATAGTAATAAAAAGTTGATCAATAAAGAAAATATTCCAAGAACTTTAATAGAAACTTTTTTTAAAATGCATTTTTATTTATATATATATATTGGAATATATATATATTGAATATATATATTCATTTGAAAGGCAAATTTACAAAGAGGAGAAACAAAGATCTTCTGTCCACTGGTTGACTGCCCAGGTGGTCTCCTGGCTTTGAAGTCAGAAACCAGGAGCTTTTTCCTGGTCTCCCACACAGGTACAGGGTACCAAGGTTTGGGCCATCCTCCATTGCCTTCCAAGACTGCAAGCAGGGATCTGGATGGGAAGTGAAGCAGCTAAGACACAAACCAATGCTTATACAGGATCCTGGTGTGTGCAAGGCAAAGATTTAGCTGAACCATCATGATGGGCCCAAAAAATGGAGTTTTCTAAAGTTTGTTTTTAAATTCCCAAAACACCTCCAAGACTATTGTTACAAGAGGAAAAACAGAAAGAATGTCAAAAGTCACTTATTTCAAGAGTGGCCTGCTCAGACACTGATATAATGCATTTTTGTGAACTCAGACATGTAATTTACTTCATTGTAAGAACAGTTTGAAATTCGTGATTTTTCCAATTAAAAAATGAGCAAAGATTAAAAAAATAATAAAGTGTGTTCTGGATTTATGCCAACCAAATCACCTCTTCCTAAGAAAAGTGGTAGGATTTATACTTACCAAATGAGAAATCCAGTGATCTAACTGACCATTCTTTTTAGTAAGAAACGTTGACTTGAATAAAACTAAACCACGACTAATAACATAAAATGAAGTGTAAACAATATTTTCATTTTAAACTTGTTATTTCTGTAAAGCCATCAGAGCATTCTGATGGCAGTGCTGGGAGTGGGCAGTCATCCCAGATTTACTGCTCACTTATCAAGCCCATGTTTGTTGTGTAAGTGTTATTTATAGAGTCACATGCTAGAAGCTGCTCCCAAACCAGCTAAACCTACATGCTTAATTGACTCTAGAAACAATGATACATTGTTCAATAATCCTCCTATGAGCTACAGTTCCTAAGCCACAACCATATGCTTTTTATATTTGTGTATGTCTATTATGGATTATTTTTGGAGGCCTGAAAAGTTTAGAAGCATGCACATACTATAACCCTTTGATAAGGATGAGATAACTTGCATGTTTTGGCTCTGTTATCAAAAATCAAAATCTCAAACAGACATTTAAATAATAATCAAAGGCTGTTAAAATGAATTAAAATTACACACAATTCAGGAAAATATGAACCGACAAACACAATAATCAGTTATACTACGCAAATTGTATATCACACTGTACTCTAATCCTATCACCTTAGGATGAAGAAAATGAGTATCAATTTAAACACAGCCAAATTTCCACGTAAAAAGTGATATGCTTCTATACATTTCCTCTTGGAACTTATTATTCTGCAAGGAATGGATGAAGATGGAGCAGTCACAAGAATAAAGGCAAGCTTCAATCAATTTAATATCTTGATCTCACATGGCTTTTATATGAAGTCAGAACATTTCTCTCCCAAAATTCTATTTATTTGTCCTTATTTCAGAATATTAAAAAAAAGTGACTGACGTAATCATGGGATAAATTGGCAACAACAGACAAGAACTCAACTCTGATGCCCAATGAAGTATATCTAGTTCCTTTCACAAGTCACCAAAAAGGAAAAACAAGAAACCCCAAACTAAACCATCCAAAAATCGAATAAAAAATAAATTTAAAACAGCTCTGAGAAATTTTAAACCACAGAAAGTCTACTTACTACACATATTATTCAAACTGTGGGCCTTAAACAACTTGGATTAAAACTACCTGAAAAAAAAAAAAACTATTGGCTCCTAGATTTTTTTTCTTTTTTTAATTGGAAAGACAGATACACAGAGAGGCACAGAATCAGCAAGAAAGATCTTCCATTCACTGATTCATTTCCCAAGTGGCTACAAAGGCCAGAGCTGAGGTAATCTGAAGCCAGCAGCTTCTTCCGGGTCTCCCACACAGGTATAGGGTCCTAAGGACTTGAGCCATCCCTTGTTTGCTTTCCCAGGCCACAAGCATGGAGCTGAAAGCAAAGTGGAGCACCAGCGGTGCGAACCGACACCCATAGGGGGTCCTGGCAGATGCAAGGTGAGAATTTAGCCACTAGGCTACTGCACTAGGCCAGGCTGTTAAACATTTTTAAGCAGAAACAATTGGGTCAGTTGAAGTTCCAGTTGTTCTACCTCTTATCCAGTTTCTTTCTTAGTATGTGGCTCCCCACTGGAAGATGGTCTGTTTGCTTGTGCCCCTGCCACCCAACGGAGAGAACAGGATGGAGCTTCCAAGCTCTTGCCTTTCCCGGCCCGTCCTTGACTGTTGCAGCAATTTGAACACTGAATCAAGCAATGGAAGGTATTTCTCTCATTCTTTCTCTTTCCACCCTCCCTCTGCCTCTTTCTAACTCTATCTTTTAAGTAAATAAATCCTTAAAAACAAACAAACAACAACAAAAAAACTGGAAAATAACCTAGCAATTTTACATTCTGAGAGTTTTACATACAAAATATTTTTGTATCCCAAAGAGCCAGATGATTAATGGTTTTACCTTTAAAAAAAAAAAAGATTATTTTCATTGGAAAGTCAGATTTACAAAGAATGAGAAACAGAAAGATCTTCCATCTTCTGGTTCATTCCCCAAGTGGTCACAATGGCCAAAGCTGAGCTAATCCAAAGCCAGGAATTCATTCCAGGTCCTCCAAGCAGGTACAGGTCCCAAGGCTTTTTGGGCCATGCTCTGTTGCTTTCGCAGGCCAAGAAGCAGGGAGCTGGAAGGGCAGTGGTGCAGCTGGAATACGAACCAGCACCCATATGGGATTCCAGCACTTGCAAGGCGAGGATTTAGCCATGAGTCACCACACTGGGTTCAATGGTTTTATCTTGCTGTTTAAACTGATAACTGGTCAAGTAATTTTTTAAACAAAATCTATCAGATGTCAAAAGAAGTGATTTGTTATACAGTTAAAGATCTTAATCAATATTATCCTGTCATTTTGTAACTGCCACTCTAGAAGGGGGAAAAAAGACCTGTTGAAGCAAGGAAACAACTAAGTCCCAACACTTGACCTAATGTGCAACACGTTACTTAGACCTAAGGCCCTCAACAAAAGACCAGGAATAAATAGGTTTAAATAGTCAAACAAAGCTATAATCAGCTTTCTGGGGCCACATCAGACACTAATGGCTTCCAAATAAGGATTTGTTCAGTCTGCTGCTAATTTATCTACTGTGAGGGAACCACATTTAGTTAGAAATGGGGAATCACATTTATTACGTTTATGACTATATTCAAGTTTTGTACTATTAACAAGTTTTTTACATTATCATCACTGGATTTCTGCACCCAAAATACTCAAGCAGGAAAAAAATCATCAGCTTGGAAATTATTTCCCAAAATACCAGGAAAGACAATCAAGAAAATGCAACCAACTCACTTCTAAACAAAGTAGGCAAACAGTTCTCACCAAAGGAAAGCATACATGGAACATTTAACAAAATACCTGCTGCCACCCACCACACCTCGTCACTTCAGTGAAAACACAATTAGGACTTAATTTCAGCAATAGTTTCATAACACTACAGAATATCTTTAACAGGCTGGTGGTGTGGTGTAGCAGCTAAAGCTGCCGCTCATGACACAGCCATCCCACATTGGCCAAAGTCCATGTCCCAGCTGCTCTACTTCTAATGCAACTGCGCTGATGGCCTGGGAAAAACAGCAGAATATGGCTCAAGCGCTTGTGCCCCAGCCACCCACATGGGTGACCCAGATGAAGATCCTGCCTCCAGCCTTCTGCTCAAGCCAGCCCAAGGCACTGCAGCCATCTGGGCAGTGAACCAGCAGGTAAAAGATGGATCTCTGTAATTCTGTCCTTAAATACATAAATATTTTTTCATAAGTCTTTATGTTGAAGAATTCATATTTAAATTAGCAAAATAACTAAGGAAGAGGCCCCCAAAAAGAAAGAAATTAATGTTTACATAGTCTATGCTGCATTTTTAGGGTAATTATGTAATAAATAACGTATATGTATGGCTTGGCTCAATGGCTAAATCCTCATCTTACAAGCAACAGATTCCCACATGGGCACCAGTTGGTGTCTCAGCTCCTCCATGTCCCATCCACCTCCCTGCTGGTGGCCTGGGAAAGTAATACAGGATGGTCCAAAAAGCCTTAGGATCCTGCATCTACATGGGAACCCAGAAGAAGCTCTAAGCTCCTGGCTCCGGATTGGCTTAGGTCCAGCCCTTGAGCCACTGCAGATACTTGGGGAGTGAACCAGAGGACAAAAGATCTGTCTCTCCTTTTCTCTGTGTGTCTGCCTTTCCAATAAAAAATAATAAATCTTTAAAATAACTAAAAAGCTTAACAACTGAAAAAGCTTCCTAAAGTATCAACTCACTTTGCTATTTATACAGCTCACTTCGCTAAACATAACTCATATAAGATAGACACAATGAAAGTAATTGACTCTTTAAAATATGAGAATTAGAAAGCATTATTTCAGTGTACCTTTCAAAAAAAACAAAGATATAAGCATTTTCAAAAATTATCTTGCCCACTACAATTCTGGAGCAGGAGTACTGGTAAAGTGATGGAGTGGACAACACCTTTTCACTGTTACGAATCATTCATGTTTGTGATATCATGGAAAGTTGTGATCAATAATTATGGCTCAAGACTGACAATAGACTACCAAATAGCATATTGAAATGGCCTATGTGACAGAAGATAGGCGCAGTAACAACCAAAATACCTCAGTCCATAAAAGCTAGGTGGAGATGTGAGTTAAAGTTCTCAAAATGCGAAAAACATTGGGATTGGAACGGTGGCATTACATGCTAATCCTGCCCCTGTGGGGCTGGTATTCCATATGGGTGCCAGTTCATATCCCAACTGCTTTACTTCCAATGCAGTTCCCTGTTAACCACATAGGAAAGCAGCAGAATATGGTCCAAGTGTTAGGCTCCTGCACCCACATGGCAGAGCCAAAAGAAACTCCTAGCTTCAGATTGGCTCAGCCTTGGCTGCTACAGCTTTTAGTAAACTAGTGGATAAAATCTCTCTCTCCAACTCTCTGTAACTCTGCTTTTCAAGTAAAAATAAATACATTTAAATAAAACTGAAAATAAAACTGAAAAACACTTAATACTACTTTACATCATTCCAATTTCATCCCTACTTTACATTATTCCAATTTCATCCCTACTTTACATCCTGACGGCTTTCTTTGCTTTGAATCCTCTTCCTCCCTACCCATTTCCTGTTTAAAGTCTTTGAGGCCACACTTCCGGAAGTTTTCCACAAGCTTTCTTAGCCTCCACTTAGCCCTTAACAGATTGAAACATCCCTCCTAAGTTTTCATAGAAATTTATAAAGCTATCACCAAACTGATAGGAAGTTTTACATACATGCCCTTTAATTCCCACTTACTATCAGTAAGGTTCAGACCCTCTTGCATATACAATATGCACTCAAATATTTCAATAAATAAGAAGCTATTATAGCTTTACAAAGCACTGTAGAATCGTGAGTGAGGCATTATAAAAGAAATGGTGTATGACCATAATAAATACTGAGGCAGAGGATAAATCTACATATCTGAAAGTTTCACTGGTATCATACAAAACTTGGATTGTTATGTGATTTTAGATGAGAAGCAAAGCTATATGAAAAGTGTTTCTTATGACCCACCAACTAGTATCTCCTAGAAATCTCAGTATTTATTAGAGCTCAAGATTTCAGAAATATTTAATTCAAGATACTCATGCTTTTAATTAGAAAAACGACAAACAAAACTTACTCTTGTCTTCCACACTCAAAGATGCCCAAATAAGCAACCTGACAAATATACATTGAGGAAACGTATATTATGTAGTGTAGCATGTAAACCTGCTACCTGCAAGGCCAGAATCCCTGGTTTGTGTCCCAGCTGCTCCTCTTCTGACTCAGCTTTCTGCGAGTGGCCTAGGGGGAAAAAAATAGCCCAACTCTCTGGGCCCTGGTTCCAGGCTCCTGCTTTCACCTGGCCCACCCTTGGAAGCTGCAACCACAGGGAGAACCAGTGGACGCAAGATTCTCTCACTTTGCCTTTCAAATAAATTTTTTATAAAATGTTAATTCATGGGCCTGGCACAATGTCTCGATTGGGTAATCCTCCAATCTGCAAGCACCAGGATCCCACAGAGGCCCCAGGTTGTGTCCCAGCTTCCCATCCAGCTCCCTGCTGTGGCCTAGGAAGGCAGTAGAGGATGGCCCAAACCCTTAGGGCCCTGCACCTGCATGAGAGACTCAGAAGCTAAGCACCTGGCTCCTGGCTGAGGATTGGCTCAGCTCCAGCTGTTGTGGTCATTTGGGGAGTGAACCAGTGGCTGGAGGATCTTTCTCTCTCTCTCTCTCTTTCCTCTGTGTAAATCTACCTTTCCAATAAACAAATACAACTTAAAAAATGCCTATGAAACTGTGTCATAAAATGAAATAAATGTAGTTTAAAAAAATGCTAATTCATGCAATCTCCAAAACCATGGAAAATTATAAAGATGGGCTGTCTGATAAACTTCTAATGACGTCAGCCCTCAATTATCTTTTGCTCAACTGTTATCACAGTCAAAGGGTGTTACATGCAGTCACTGAAACACTCAACTCCTTAACACTAAGCATGGTACTAGGTGCAGGGAAACCAGAATAAACAAACGTGCTATTGTTTTGAGATATTCCAAGTTTAATATGTTTGATATAGCATATTTTACCAACTAGATTATAAACCTTCCTAAACTACCTCCTTTCTAACACACAGGACTAATATGCAAAATTAATTCAAGTTACTGATTAGGCAAGAAAAAAAAATCAACACAGTCCTATCCATCTTTTTGTTTTCCTGCAGTTTCACCATGAGTCAACTAGCTACATGGGTCAGTGACAGACACCTAGGGGGAACCTCTAGACAGTATTGAATACTACCAACGCCTCCACCATCTTAATAAGGTACTTAGGATACAACTGGACTAAAACTTTGGCAGTTTGAAGTACAACAGCAAAACTAGTGTACATTTCTTTTTCATTCTTTGTAATTTCAGACAGAAGACTTCATCTAATCTTAAGATAAGCAGGATGAGTATGCAACTTCATACTTTAGTTGAAAACTTCCACACTTTTTCTTAAAGGGAGCACTTTACAATTTCTTTTTAACATATTCAAATTTCCACCTTCATTGCTGTCACACTTTGAGCATTTATTAAATAAAATAAGTGCTACTTGATTACAAATACTATCGTATCAGGAAAGTCTGTGTGATAACCTAGACAGCTGCTAACTGCCATGACCAATGACCAGGTAACAAGAACAGCTTGGAAATGCCAAACAAAAGGATGACTGTTAAAATGGGACAAGACATTTAGTTATGCTACTAAGAATGCCACGCAAATTAAAATATTATTTCTGAATTTTTCTGCTTAATATTTTTGGAACAGTTGACTATAGGTGATTGAAACCATAAAAACAAAGCCATAAGTAAGGAAGGCCAGGCGTGCTAGCCTAGTGGCTGAAGTCCTCGCCTTACACACACTGGGATCCCTCATGGGCCCTGGTTTGTATCCCCACTGCTGAGGACATCACAAAAGCCTTGGGACCCTGCTCCTGCCTCCTGGCTCCGGATTGGCGCATCTCTGACTGTTGCAGCTGCTTAGGGAGTGAACCAGCAGGTGAAGATCTTTCTGTGTCCATCCTTCTCTCTCATAAATCTGACTTTCCAATAAAAATAAATCAATTTTTTAAAAATTGCAGAAAACATGAATAAGGAGGAGCTATTGTAGAGAGGAATGACACATCACAATGTTGACATCTTTCACCTCACTTCATCTCACAATCATATGTCACATCAGACCACACTCACCTTGTGCTCATTATATTTCATTATTTATTACTGTTAATCTCTCATCTGCATTAGTAACAAATAAAGCATTTTCACAGATCTGTATGTACAGGAGGAACTGCACTATCTGTGATTTCAGGCATTCATGGGGATCTTACACCAAAACCCATCCCCAGTATGTAAGAGATTACTGTATTTCTAAGAAGGCCAGTTAAAACTTCTCTTTAATTATTCTGAGAAAACAATTTTTATGAAATGAAGTAGACCCTAAAACATATATGTTACAGGTACAGAAATGGAACTGTTTGAATCACTTGATGGCAAAATCATTTAAATGGCTTAATTTCGTCATTAAGCCAATAGAAATAAAAGAATGGCTGAAATAAAATACAATGTTAGAATCAGGAAGAGAAATAGAGAACATCTGATCAGGTTTTACTGCATACGAGGAAATGGACAATCATTTAACTAAGTATTTGCAATGTCTGACTCACAAACTAGCATGACTTTACTTACCATCCAAACTGGCATCTCAAATCAAGGAACCTGGTTTACAAAGACCAGAATGAAAGCTGCATGCGCTGCTTCCCAGTCACCTGTCTGACACTTACTAACACCGAGGTCACCGAGTAAAAGTAGCATCTATGATTGTTCTGGTGCCAACGACTCAGACTGAAAAACAACTTACCACAAAGCCATTTCAACATCTGACAGCTAGCTCCTCTTTGGTCATGTAAGAATTACTAAAGACTGTGTGTGAGTCACACTAAATATCACATCACTTCATTTATTTAGGCCATCAGTAAAAACTAGACCCAAAAGTTCTTCCGCAGCTAAGTGAAGGGATCCCTTCATCCCAGTGTGTAGTGTTTGGTATTTAATATTAACTGCTCTTTTTCATTCATTGCCTCACGCAACGGAAACAACATGACAGTTAGATTGAGCCACAAAGCATTAAGGTTTTGTGGTCTAAGTGGACTGTGATATACTGCTTACAGACTGAAATCTCTTTTTGACCTCCTAGTCCAATTTTCCCTCATTTTGTAGAGACATAATTCAGAGTCACTACGGTCACCCAAGCATGCCTGAAGCCATGACACTAGTGGATGGCAGAGGCACAACTAGAGTTCAAGTCTCTGCTCAATCACCTTTGCACGATGGTGAGCAAAGGCAACATGTTGAAATGCCAAAGGATGCTGAATGATCATTAAGAAAGTAAGCCTAAAGAGCCCTCAGACTACAAGATCTATTTTGTGAGTGAGAAACACAGTAGTTAACTGACATTTTTATAAAGTACTGTTACAGTATCATGAAAAATTAAAAATTATTGTTTATACAGCACAAGATAACTCTCACCCTTCCTTTGACTCTGCTTCTCAAATAAATCTTTAAAAAATGCAAATGAACAATACAAACACAAAAACATGTTAAATATCACTTAACTGCTGGGGAAATACAAATCATATAAAGGAGGTACTACCTCCACATTGGGAAAGACAAATGCATGTATTGGTGAGTACCAAAGCTTATGGAACCCTTGCTGGTGTGAATGTAAAACAGGGTCACCCTGTATAACACCCCACAAATCCATCAAAACCAAGTAAACATTTAAATTGTACACTAAAGCACTCAATGTAACACAGGCCACACACACTAAAAAGAAAACAACTTTGATAGCTAAATCAAGGTAAAGAAAGTGAGGCCGCGTCACCCAGTGATTATAACTAGGTAAGAGAAAAAGCTGTTTTAATATTTTCATAAGCTACTGTGGAAAAAAGAATGACTTGTATTTGTAGGAATTTTTCATTTTTAATATTTTTAATTTTATGAATGGATTAGAACATAAATTAAGCCAGTACACAAATTTTTAAGTAACTGTAGGGGATGTACAATTCTAGAGATGTTGTAGAAACTAAAAACAGTACAAAACAGACCTTTACACTTTCATGATGATGCCATCTAAAAGGAGAAAGATTTGGGTGAAACCATAACTAAATACATTTTGTACCTCAGGCTTAACTAAAGCTATTGTCATTAGATTTTTATATCACAAAAATGTTTCAAGTAGGACAACTGAGTGTTCAATCACTTTAAAAGCTCTCGAGGTATTGGCCAGACCTACTTCACTTGGCCAAAGATCAAAACATTTGAGACTTCTTGTTTAACAGGCAAAAAACAAGAACCACTAAAATGATAACTTCAATTTCTGTATAAAGAAACATAGTGTCCCCAATCTTTTAGCAAGTACCCATAGAGGAAGGAGACACAACACATCCTCTAACAAATGTTCCTGAGCAACAACTCTGTGCATTCATGGCTCAAGTTCTTGCACTTGTGCAGCAACATAGGCGACATGGAGAAAGCTCCTGGCTTTACATCAGCTCAGCTCCAACCAGCGAACCAGCAGACTGAAGACCTTTATCCTTCTCTATAAACACACCTTTGAAATAAAGTAAATCTTGAAAAACAAATGACTCTCTGCCTCTTAAGCCACCTTCCACACAAACTGTTCTTGTGCAGATAAATGATCAATTTCTTAACCACCACATAGGCCTTCCTTATTTTATTCCACCTCCCACAACACCCTCTCCCCTGGTACAAATCATTTCCTTTCATCCTCTTACCGTATTGTTTCTTCAAATTGTGGTTCTGAAATACAGCTCATTTAAGAAGTTCTAGTTGGGGTCAGCATTACAGTGGAGCAAGTTAAGCTGTCGCCTGCAATGGCAGCATCCTATATAAGGACCTGTTTCTGATCTAGTTTCCTGCTAATGTGCCCGAGAAAGCAGCAGCAGGTGAACCAAGTACTTGGAATTCTGCAAACCACATGAGAGACCTGGATGCAGTTGCCAGATCCTGGCTTCAGACTGATCAGCTCTGACTGGCTGCTGCAGCCATTTGGAGTATCAGTGGATGAAAAAACCTTTCTCTCTCCCTCTCCTCCTTCCCCTTCTTCCTCCTACTCTGTCTTTCAAATAAATTTAAGCCTTTTTTCTTTAAAAAAAAAAGTCACAGAAGGACTCCACTTAGATTAGATTAGCATTACTATACGTTTAATTTCTCACTTTGTCAGCACAATCCAAGTTTTCCTCCACAACTCCAAAACATGCTCATTTCTACCTAAAGCAATTCATATTTCAAATGTAATTCAAAACATACATAACTACAGGTGAAAGTATAAAAAAATAACATTGGAATACCACAAAAAGCAATAGAACAGTACATTCTAACAGACTGTATCATATGCTGCTAGTGAGAAGACAGTTACAACTTTATAGACAGCTGTCTGGCAATAATCAGAAACAAAAGGCCTGAAAATGCACAGCCAACATATACTCGAAGAATAATGAGAGCATGAGTTTTGTTTTGGCTTTTCACCACAGCCTGCCCCTGCAAACTGCATACATGAAGTTAGATCTATTTATATGCATGTAAATTGAGAGGTAGGTGATTCTGAGCAGTGGTTAGGATAGTATGGGAGATGTCTGCATCTTGTGTCAGAGTGCCTGGGTTCCAGGCCTAGCTCTGCTCTCAATTCCAGCTCCTTGTTAATGCAGATCCTGAGGGGTAGCAGGTGATGGCCCAAATATGGGGGTTTCCTGTTACCTATATGGGATACCTGGGATTGAGCTCTAGGCACCTGGCTTTTATCTAGCACAGCCCCGACCTTTGTCAAAATTTGGGACTGAACCAGTACATGGAAGATCTTACCATCTCTGCATCTGCTTTTCAAATAAAATGAAAATTTAACTTTCTTTGTTACTACAAACCTGCTAAAACAATGACCAGGAGTAGCCAGAAGATGAGTAAAGGCATTTCAGACAATGGCATGCTATCCAAGAACAGTAATACTATTTAAAACACATGATCAAATGCTTTTTAATGTCAGTGCTTTGTGGCACTGACACTGAGTAAGAATCACTCTAACAGGAATCCTTAAACCTGGCACAATTACACTACCTAGAAGCTGTCAGTTTGTGGCAGAAAGTACACAGCAAGGTTAAGCATGCACTATTAAATCCATGCTATGAAATACGCTAGAATTTAAAACACCAAAATAAAAACATTTTTTAAAAGTCTTACATTTCCAATACTGGTTTTATGTAATTATTGTAAACAAGCAAAGACAAAGTTAGTATAGTTTTAAAAATTCAAAAGTACTGTGAGAAGGCTTAGTCTATATTTACCAGATTTCCAAAATATACTCTAGTACATAGTAAATATTTCTCATCTCCTATTTTACTGTTATTCTGATTTTTTCCAATACATCAGTTATTTCAAAGTTCAAACAGCTAGTATAAGAAAATTGTAAAAAAAAAAAAAAAAAAAGAAAATTGTAGCCAATATCATATTTATAAGCATAATCATAATTACATAGGTGTAACATTTTGTAACAGCTTTTGAATATCATTAACTAGGAATCTCATATTAATTCACTGGCGGGTTACAAAAGGCAGTGGGGGAAAGGTTTCATAAATACTCATAAACAGGCATGTGTTCAGTTAACAGCA
This sequence comes from Ochotona princeps, assembly GCF_030435755.1. Lineage (NCBI taxonomy): Eukaryota > Metazoa > Chordata > Mammalia > Lagomorpha > Ochotonidae > Ochotona > Ochotona princeps. The sequence goes on from NC_080835.1 coordinate 85,445,798, forward strand.
GTAACCTGCATTTCACATCAGCGTGTCCAGGTTTGAGTTTTAACTCCAGTTTCTTCAAATGTGTACCTAGGGAGATGGCAGATGACTAGCAGCCAGGTCCCTCCCACCCATAGGGGAGACCTGGACTGAATTCCTGGCTCAGATGATGGCCAGGCTCAACCTGCCGGTTATGCTCTGCCGAGCAGTGAATCACAAGATTGTTAAGATATCTCTGTGTCTCGTTGCCTTTTAAATAAATAAAAATGCCCCAAATTATTTTTAAACCCTAAAAATTAATATATATATATATATACACACAGAATAGCCAATTATAGAGGAAGAAATCCAAGGATGAAACTGAAATTCTATTTTCCTTGTTCAGTCAGTTATTGAACTTATGCATTCTCTTTACCCTTACTTTCCTGTAAACCGGGATAATGGTTACTTCTGATCAGTATAGACATTCAGTGTTAGTTTATTTCTTCCAGAGTCTGAATTTATATCACACTTATGTTTCTATTTATCTGTTTATTATTTATATAAAGTGGACAGATTTCACTTACATTGCAATACACACGAAGGAGCCTAGTGACACTTCCTGGTGCATTCCCCACCTAAACTCTCCCTTATTTTTTCCTCTACCTTTGAAAATAGCATATTTTCACCGCATTTCACCATCACAGGTTAATATTCTATTAGGCAAAGATATCAACACCTGGGCCCGGCGGCGTGGCCTAGCAGCTAAAGTCCTCACCTTGAAAGCCCCGGGATCCCATATGGGCACCGGTTCTAATCCCGGCAGCTCCACTTCCCATCCAGCTCCCTGCTTGTGGCCTGGGAAAGCAGTCAAAGATGGCCCAATGCTTTGGGACCCTGCACCCGCGTGGGAGACCCGGAAGAGTTTCCTGGTTCCCGGCTTCGGATCGGCGCAGCACCGGCCGTTGTGGTCACTTGGGGAGTGAATCATCGGACGGAAGATTTTCCTCTCTGTCTCTCCTCCTCTCTGTATATCTGACTTTGTAACAAAATAAATAAATCTTATAAAAAAAAAAGATATCAACACCAGGCAAGTAGGGAATAACAAAGAACAGAAAGATCAAACAAAATTTTTTTTAAAAAAGTATCATTCCTCACATGTATAAACAAAGGCTGCACACACAAATCAAATCCAGATTGTCATTCTCACACCTACAGATAAGGATTTTGTAATCTGTGTATTAGTTACCATAGATTAAGGAAAATATATTTGTCTTTTTAGGACTGGCTATTTCATTACACATAATGATTTCCACTAGCATCCATTTAGTTGTGAAAGATAAGATTTCATTCTTTTTTACAGCTGAGTATTCCATGGAGCGTATACGCACATACTTTATACACCACATTCCCTTTATCCAGTCATCCACTAATGAGCATGTGGGTTTAATCCACATATCAGGAATTGAGCTGCTAAAAACACGAGAATAAATAACTCTCTCATACACTGATTGCATTTCATTTGCATAAATTCCCAGGAGTGGGATAATTGGATCATATCACAGATTTTCAGTTACCTAAGGAATTCCATATTGCCTTCCATAACGGTTACCCTAGTTCACAATTCTGACCACAATGCATGAGGATTTCTTTCCCCCGATATTCTCTCTAGCATCTTTTGCTTTTTAATTTTCAGATGGTAAGCATTCTAACTGGGAAGAAGTGAAACCTCACTGCGATTTTTTTATTTGGGTTTCCTTGACGGCTAGTGAACCTGAGCACTTTTTCATCTCTGTTGGCCAGATGAACTTCATCATTTGAGAAGTCTGCTTATGTTCATTGACGATTTCTTAACTAGACTATTTGTTTCGTTGTTTTGAATTTCTGTAGCTCTTTATATATCCTGGATATTAATCCTCTATCAAATGCATAGCTTTGCAAATACTCTCTCCCATTTGGCTGGTGGCTTCCTCACTTTGCTGATGCTTTCCTTTGCCATGCAGAAGCTCCTTATTTTGATGTAATTCAATCGGTTTAGTTTTGATTTGCCTGCGTGTGTTTCTAAGGTCCTTCCCAGAGTTGTGCCTACAACTATGTCTTGCACAGTGTTACTGTGATTTTCCTCTAAAAATCTGATGGTAGCAGCCTGTGTATATTTATATCCTTGATCCATTTAGAGTTGATTTTTCACAAAGCGCAAGGTAGGGAAGGGCCTTGCTTCATGCTCCTGCACACATAGATCTAATTTTCCCAACACCCACTGCTGAAGAAAGTGTCCTTTCTCCCTGGATTAACGTCAGTTCACTTGTCCCTGCATACCAGGGATAAATCCCACTTGGTCCGTGTGAATGATCTTTCTGACATCTTGCTGGATTCAATTAACCGGTATTTTGCTGAGAATCTCTCCATCTATGTTCATCCAAGATACTGGCCAATAGTTTATCTTTGTTGCATCTTTTTCTGGTTTTAGAATTAAAGTGATGCTGGCCTCATCAAAAAAAGTCTGAGAAGATTCTTTCCTTTTTAATTGTTTTAATAGCTGGAAAAGAATTGAACTTAGGGGGGAAAAAAAAAGAACTAAATTTACTTCCTCTGCAATAGTTTGGTAGAATTCAGCAGTGAAGCCATGTGATCCTGGGTTTTTTTATTGGAAAGTCTTTATTCCTGATTCAACCTCCACCTTGATTATTGGTCTATAGGTTTTCTATGTCTTCATGACTCAATTTTGGTAGACTGCAGGTGTTCAGAAATACAGTCATTTCTTCTAGATTTTCCAATTTTTTGCACATATAGCTCTTTATAGTAACTCCTGATGATTTTTATTTCTGTGGTATTTATGTAACATTTCCCTTTTCATCTGATTCATTAATTTGGGTTATTTCACCCCACCTCATTTTTGGTTAGTGAGCCAATGGTTTAAGATTTAAAAAACAAACAAAAAGCCAAAACTCTTCAATTCACTTATGTATTACATGTGTATAATTTACATAACTTACACATGTATTAATATGTGATTTTTGTTTCTTTCCTTCCAGTAATTGAGGTTTGCTTTGTCATTGTTTTTCTAGGTCCTTGAGATGCTGTACTGACAGAGCACTTGTTTGATGCCTAGATAACTTCTTCCTTCTTTGTTGTGTTTCTGCATTTACTTTTAGGCATCTGTGAAAACAATGGTTGGTTTTCCTCTCACCCTGCCGTTTGACAGAGTGACTATTCCTGCAGTAGAGTTCAGGGTACTCTGACCAGTGCTGAAGTGCAGGAGGAAGAGTCCAGGGTGACACCCAAGTTGGGCGTGAGTCAACAGGGGGGAGAGATCGATCACGATTGTTGGCTTAACCATTACCTCAACCTCCTATCATTCATGGTGTTCAATGCTGGGGTTTAGCCTATCATGGCTACAACTCTTACGTAGGTAGACACATGAAAGACACAGGGAATCTCTGTAGCGTTCGCGTGAGCACAAGATCTTGCTATTATATATCTCAGACAATCTGACATCTCTAAGCTTTTTATGTTAGACACATTGAATGCCTAAACACCCACCTGCTATGCATCACCCCTTACTGCAACTGGAATTCCTGTGGTCCTGCCATTTAGGACTCCCAGTCACCAAAGCCTGAGACTTTGCTGCACTTGGGCCACATCCCACTGGTTTCCCAAGCCAACTAGCAGGGAGATGGATCAGAAGTGGAGCAGCCAGGATTCCAATTGGCTCTCTTAACAATGTGGGACACTGGCACCGCAACCAGTGGTTTTACTCCCTGTGCCACAATGCCAGCCCTATGTATTACTGTTTACAACAATTCAAAGTGATGGAATGAAAATTATGGTCAACACTTTACAACTATTTCATGCCTTGGGCCCGGTGCCATGGCCTAGCAGCTAAAGTCCTCGCCTTGAACGTACTGGGATCCCACATCGTCGCCAGTTCTAATACTGGTGGCCCTGTTTCCCATCCAGCTCCCTGCTTGTGGCCTAGGAAGGCAGTAGAGGACGGCCCAAAGCTTTGGGACCCTGCACCCGTGTGGGAAACCCGGAAGAGGTCCCCGGCTTCGGACTGGTGCAGCACCGGCCGTTGCACTCACTTGGGGAGTGAATCATCGGATGGAAGATCTTCCTCTCTGTCTCTCCTCCTCTCTGTATATCTAACTTTGTAATAAAAATAAATATATCTTAAAAAAAAAAAGAAAAAAACCCCAACTATTTCATGCCTCATAAACTAGTTGTTTACATTGTCTGGCAATCTGTTCTTACCTTCACTGTTCCCATAGTTCAGTAGTTGCAATTTAGAGAGCCTACGTCTTCAAGCATTGAGACCTAGACAACACATTTATTAAAGTTTCTCTTCCATTTAACATAAAACCGGACACCTCTTTCTACTGATGACAAAGAAGCAGAAACAAGTCATCCTATTGGTGTTTTTATTATAATTCCTCCTTCACCCCTTTTAAGAAACTACTTGTAGTTTACCTAACCTTTTCCCTACTAAAAAAAAAAGCACATACTCAAACACATACAAAAATCAACAAAATGTCTCCAGCATTGTAAATACTGGAAAACGCCATAAAAACAGAGTTGAACTCCAATCATGAAGCAGAATACTTCTATTCTTAGGAAACGGCAGGGGTTGGTTCAGTTGGCAACTCTCTGGGCCTCAAGATCAAGAGGTCATAATCTCACATTTCACATACGAACTCCAATTTACAACTCTTCCTAACACTAACACTCCTGCAGAATAATTCAAGAGTCATTAAGTACCAGACCCACCAGCTAAACGATAATACTTACAATGTAGAAATATAGAAATTGAATATTCCAATCCTTTTTTAAACAAGACTGTAGTTAGAAACAGCTGTGCTTGTGTGTGTGTGTGTGTGTGTGTGTGTGTGCTCATACGCGCATGCACACATGCTCTTGTCTGACCAGAGGTGGGAAAATGAGTTATATTTCACAACTAAATTGACATACTCTAAAATGCTTATTCCAAAATTAGCATAAGGCAACATCTACGATATTAAAGGTAAGTATCTGGCTTCTAAACATTTTTATTACATAATGTAACTTCATCATAGAATAGTGAGCTAAAAATATGGGAAAAAATTTTCCAAAATGAGAGGCCCTATCAAGTGATTTCATGTAGACAATCTACAAGCACACAACACAGACAGTGTGGCACCAAGTGATTAACAGCCCTTTACAAAAATAGACAAATAATGTTGCAATACATGAGCTCTCATTTGAAATACTAGGCTGAATTCCTGAAAGCAGAAGCTAATTCTGTACTATAAAGATAGGCATCCTAAGAAAATCAATAAGCCACATTTAAAACTCATACAACAGGTGAGTTTTAAATAAGGTTGCAAAATGCCATAATGTTAATATCCTAAGTAAAATGATTTCTCACTAAAGATTAAATAATTGAATATTTCACTCCAAAGATCATAAGAACAATGTAACTCAAAGGAGTTGGGAAAAGAATACTAGAATCTCTTTATCTATGTAGCCATAAACAATGACAATAATTAATAAAAAAAGTGACTACCAAGTTGAATTTGCTACTATTTTCAGTTATCTTATACGAGTGCTTGAGCGAAAACAAAACCCTTACCAAATCCTAATGCAATGTATAGATATGAATAAGTACCTCCTTAAACTAAAACACTGGCATACTTGGTTAAGCTACCTCTTGCTGCCAGTTTACGTTTTGCCTGTTCCACTTCCAATGCAGCACCCTGCTACTGACCTGAGAAAGCAGCACAAGCTGGTCCAAGAACTTGAACCCTTGCTACTCCAGCATAGAGGCTTGGAGGAAGTTCCTGTCCCCTAGCTTCGGCCTGGCAAAGTCCTGGTTGTTCCAGCCCTCTAGGGATAAACTAGCAGAAAGACAGTGTCTCTCCCGCCCTCACTCTGACTTCTCAATAAAAAAAAATTTTTTTAAAGTTTACAGAATTAGGCCTGGCGTCATGACCTAACAGCTAAAGTCCTCGCCTTGAACACTCCAGGATCCCATATGAATGCCAATTCTAAATCCTGGCATCCCCGCTTCTCTTCCAGCTCCCTGCTTGTGGCCTGGGAAGGCAGTTGAGGACAGCGCAAAGCCTTGGGACCCTGCACCCATGTGGAAGACCTGGAAGAGCTCCTGGCTCCTAGTTTCGGATTGGTGCAGCACCAGCCTTGCAGTTACTTGGGGAGCGAATCATCAGAAAGAAGGTATTTCTCTCTGTCTCTCCTCTCTGTATATTTGCTTTTCCAATAAAAAATAAACCTTAAAAAAAAAGTTTACAGAATTGGAAATCTGAGACCTACTGGGTAAAATCTATCTCAGAAATCACGGTTTGATTAAGTGGATGCATATCAGAATCACCTTGGGAAATGCTTGTTCTAATTTTGATTTGTTCTGATTTGAAAGGAGACAGAAAGGGGGTGTGGGGAAGGATGGTCCCACCTGCTAACTCTCCGACTGCTCCCAATGTGGAGGGCTGCATCAGGCTGAAGCCTGGAGCTAGGAGCCCACCTGAGGTCGGCCCAGGGCTGGCAGGGACTCTGCCATCTGTGCCAGCACTGCTGCCTCCTAGACTATGCCCTCTAGCAGGAATCTGGATGTAGGAGCGGCAATGACACCTGAAAATCCAGGGACCCTGACGTGGGACACAGGTGTTTTAACCACTAGGCCAAATGCCCATCCCAACCTGTGGAAGTTTTGAACCAGTAATTAATTCATCCTTACTAGCACTATTTCTTTCAAGAAATATATTAAGTATCCCAGCCTTAGTCAGCAAGTATTTACTGATGCTCACATGATTATTCAACATCAATGAGACAATACAGAAAATATAATGTAGATCCAATTCAATCCACCCAACAACTTGTATGACCAAAGAAAAAGCCCAGAACACTTTTACAATTGCAAAGTCGTTATGGATGAATAGTAGTTAGTTACACACACACACATACTCTGCAGTGACAAAAGCCTAGATGGGAGAACATCTATAAGTTACATCTCCTCTCTAAAGCAAACCTTCAATGATTGAAAAATATTATCTATGGAGAGGATTAGGTGAGACAAGACATGGTAAAAGGTTAACACATGCATAAGCAAGTATTTGATACACAATAATGTGAAAGACAAAACAGAGAAATTTTACAAGCTCAGAAAGAAATTTCCTTAACATCTAATTACTGAAGTCTGGAAATACATTATATTAGCCTTCAATGTTTTTGTTTGCTTTTGAAATTAAATCTTATTATAAATTGCAATTTTAATGTTCTTTCTTAAACCTGAATGAATAAATCAACAGTCATTAACAATTTGAATAAATCAGCAATCATTAACAATTTGCATTAGTGCCTGTAACAGGTTATGAGAACTGTTGGGCAGGCACTGTGGCACAGTAAGTTAAGCTGCTGCTTGCAATATCTGCAGCTATTATTGGAGTACAGGTTTGAGTCCTGCCTCCTCTGCTTTTAATCGCCTTCCTGCTAATACTTCATGGAAAGCACTAGCTAATGACTCAAGTGCTTGGGGCCCTGGGCAAATAAAACAAAGTTGATAGACGATTCAGTAGAGAACAAACCTTACTTTATCCAATCCTATTCATCTTTCAAATACAATGTAAAGCCAAACTTCTCTACAAACCTTTCGCATGTCTGTGTTCCTAGGATTTACTACTCAGCCCTTACCACACTGTTTAGCAGTCTATCTAGCTATTTTTTCTTGCCACTTCTTTAGTTCCATCCACCTTTTCTCCTGTTTTCTGTTGAGTATTTACTCCACATGGTGTTAAGGGCAGGGGATATATCAATTAGGTGAAAAATTGGAGGGGCAGGTTAAGCCTCACATGAGCCTCAGATTGAGTACAGCGCCCTGACCGTATGCCTGTGAAGGCAGTAGAAAACAGACCAAGTCCTTGCCACCATGAGAGAAATGGATACAGAGTGCCCAGCCGTTGTGACGATTTGCAGAGGGCACTAGTGACTGATGAGCTCTCTCTCCAAATCCACCCTTGAAATAAATAAAATACAGCTTAGAGGAAAAATAAGTGAATACTAGACTCTTAAGGAAATGTGGCTTATGGAAAACAAATCTGGAGCTAGGAAAGTTATGAAGGTTCCCTAAGAGAATGAATCTCCAGTCTGAATTTAAAAACAACTGATTCTCCATTTAAATAGTTCTTGGAAACAGAGAGGAGACGCAAAGACAGATCAGGATACTCCCAAATTAACCTCCCCAAGACATCTGGTTCAACAGCAATCTCTTAAACCTTTGAAAGACATCACAGAGCTAAGAAATTTCTTCCAACCGCCACCATTAAGAAACTCACTACTTTGCCCAATCTGAACACGAATTCCGGGAGGAATATTCGTGGATTAGAACATCACTGCCAAAACTGTTTAGTAATACAGGGCATACGTTTTCACACTACTATTCTTTATTTGTGTTGTTGATTATCTTAGGTTGAAGGGGTTAGTAAGTTCGGAGGTAATTATTTCACAGAAAATGCTCACATAAATAGAAAATAATTTTAAGTCTATTTTAATTTTAAAAGTTTAAGAAGCTTATAGAAATGTGAACTAAAAAACCCACATGAATATTCTAAAATTCTATTTTCCACGTTTTAAATAATCCTTGCAGAATCAAATGTCAACTCAAATTTCAAAGAATTTGAATCAAAAGCAGATTTCAATTCTTACTGTGTAATTTCTAATCAATTGATGTTTTCCTGAAACTTAAAAAAAAAAGCAGCGCTAAAAACTAACTAGCAAATAGTCATTTAAATTTTGCCTGACTAACAGAACTCAATCCAGGTTTTTGACCTGAGTAACAGAAACCAGTGCTGGGCTTCATTATCTGCTACCTCCCAAGGTAAACACAGGCAGGAGGTTCAAAGGGGGAGAAGAGCTGGCACTCAAAGCCCAGACACTAACTGGGGAATAAGGACACTGCAAGCGCTGTCCTTTGTTGAAAGTCAGAGACACAGAAAGGTAACGACACACACATACACACAGAAGCCAGAGGAGGGAAGATCTTTCCTTTTGTCTCTGTAATGCTGCCTTTTAAATAAGTAAATCTCTGAAAGAAACAATTTAACAAAATATTTTGACAAAATCAAAGAGGGACAAACTGCTCAGCAGTTCTGAATTCTTCCCCTACACAGGCTGCAGGGAAGGGGCCTGAGTGAGAGATGGTTGGCCTGCAATCACTGACTTGTTCAGCAACTTTGCTATAATGGCTTCAAATTACAGGCCTGAGGAAAAGCTCCATAAATAGCTGCTCTTTTTCTTGCAAAGCCTCTTCACAGACCCAATACAACTCTACTACCAAAAATGGAGGTGTCACCATGGCTTTGTCAAGAGAACTAGGGATTTCCTGCTAATCACATTAGTCATTTTGGAAGAATGAATCACAGTGTTGAAATCTGATTTACTGTTTAAATTCAACTTTAGTTCACAAAAAAAAAAGGATTCAATTTTAATAATCATGCAACTTCAAAAAGAAAAAAAATTGTTTTAATTAGCCTTTAGGAAAACATATGTTCAATTCTGGGCCAGCGTGATGGCTCAAATGGCTAATACTCCACCTCCAAGCACTGATATCCCAGGTGAATGCAGGTTCTTGGTTTGGCTTCTCCATTTCCTACTCAGCTCCTTGCTTGTACCCTGGGAAAGCAGAGGATGGCCCAAAAAGTCTTGGCACCCTGCACCTGTGCTTGGGAAACCCACAAGAAGCTCCTGGCTTCAGATGGGCTCAGCTTCAGCTGTGGCTGCCACTTAGGTTATAAACCAGTGGAGAGAAAATCTTTCTGTCTCTCCTTCTCTCTGTAAATCTGACTTCCCCATAACCAATAAAACTAATCTTTAATAACAATACTATTAGGGACTTGCCAGATGGAAAAGTCCAGGCAGAATGTAACACAAAGTGAAAAGGCCAAAATCTAGGAATGACAGAGTGTGTTCCTAGTTTGTTTGTTTGATTGTACTGCCTTTGTTTCAGGAAGAATTTAAGGTAATTTATGTTCCAGTCTTTTCATACTGGAGTGGTTAGAGATGAGACTCAAAGATGGCAGGAAGTATATTATCAAGAGTTTTGTAATTGATGCTTGAATATGAATTTTATATCATGGAAAACGAACCCAAGAGGACTGATAATCAGATTTGTTGTGAATTTTCTGTATATTGAATGAATGAAGATAGAAACTGAAGATTAATATGTACATTTACATGATTTCATTTTTGTAAAAGGCAAAAGTGCATTTATGTGTGTTTATATATTCTTGTATATACAAAGGAAAATGTTTCAAAGGATATACTTTAACTTGTTCACAGTGATAACCTCTGGGGAATGGGATTAGAGGGAAGGGGATTTATGTGGCTGTCTGTATACTGGGTGGGATATTGTGCTTTTATTTCTATATTTGAATTTTTAATAAATATGTATTATTTATAAAAAATAAATCTTTAATAACAATACTAATAATTTTAAAAACAATATGCTCAATTCTAAAATTAAATGACAGTATCAGAGTGAGCATTTAATCCAGTACGTGGATTTGATTCCTTGCTCCAGATTCTCATCAACACAAATTCTGAAGGCAGCAATGATGTGAGACTCAGACTGAGTTCTCTGCTTCTGGCTCTGGTTCTGGCCCCAGTCCAGGAACCCCAATGCAAGCCTTCTGGAATGAACCAGCAGAAGGGAGGTCCTTCTCAAAAAAATAAAAATTTAAAGAATATTTGAGAATGTCTTTACTACATTCCAATAAGGCAATGTTTTGGGGTTTTATTTATTTAACTTTCTTAAGATTTATTTTTATGTGAAAGGCAGACTTACAAAGAAAGGAGAGAAAGATCTTCCACCTCCTGGTTCACTCCCCAAATAGCCACAATGACCGAAGCAGAACTGGGGTGAAATCAGGAGCCTGGATCTTCTTCCAGGTCTGCCACGTGGATGCAGGGACTCAAGCACTTGGGCCAACTTTCACAGCTCTCCCAGGCACATTAGCTGGATTGAAAGTGGAGCAGCCAGGACTCGAACAGGCCCAGCATGTGGAGGCTTAACCTACCATGCCAACACCAAGGCACTGGTTAGAAGCCAACAACCTAGTTATGTGTGGGTGTTCACAGAACACACTTACTGGAAATAAGAACAACCAAAGCAGTCATTCTAAAGGCACTGCAAAGGATTTGCCTCCTACATCAACATATTTATATACACTGATATAGACATACTATAACTTGATAATCACAGTGATTTAATACTTTGCAAATAAACCCCAAAATTAAGTGAACCACATATTAATAGTTTTATGCACTAGAAATGAGTTAGCATTTTTGTCAACTTAATTAAATTCACTGAAAAAAACAACAAAGTATATTTGTATGTTACTTAACAATGAATGGGATAGGTTTTAAGAAATGCATCATTAGTCAATTTCTTTGTTGGACACATTACAGGCAATATGACCACTGAGTGGTCGCTTGATGTAATGAAGGGTCATGATGACACAGTAGAAACACAAGATGCATGAGGCTGCTTGCTGGCATCATACAGCATAGTTTTACAACAAAGGTTTTAAAAAATGTCAGCAGGCATATGCTTTAAAATAATGGCTAGTAGTAAATGCATAAACCAGTCGTGTAATCATTTACTATCAAGTATTATGTAAAGTACATAATTACGTGTGCTTTACTTTTACAAGACCAACAGTACAGATCAAGCTTATTTATACCAGCATTATCATGAGCATAAAAAGTGCTGTCCTACCACATTATAAGGGCCATGACGTCACTACGTAGTAAAAATTTCAGCTCCACTATAATCTTCCAGGAGTACTGTCATACATATGAACTGGCCTTGAATATTATATGGTACATGACATTAATTAAATCAAACACAGGAACCAGGAAACCCAGGTTCCATTTCTGCCATAGTATGTAAACTCAAATGTAAATTAAATCAGTGATAAACACCAGGAGACATTTTTGGTAAAACATCAAAATTTTGTAAAATTACAACTAAGAGGCTGGCGTTGTGGCATAATATGTTAAGCTGCTATCTATAGCTCTGGCATCCCATATGGCTGCCAGTTGAGGTTCCAGCAATTACACTTCCAGCTCCCTGCTAAGGCACCTTGGGAAGCAGCAGTGGTCAGCCTAAGTGCTTCGGTCCCTTTACACGTATGGCAGACGAGAATAAGATCTTGGCTCTTGGTTTCAGACTGGCCCAGCCCTAGCCAGTGCAGCCATTTGGAGAGTAAACCAACAGAGGGAAGATCTTTGTTTTTCCCTCTCTATAACTCTATAAAATAAATAAATCTTTTTAAAAAACAATTGAGTGCCAATAAAATTCAGTCTTGAACATAAATGCCAAACTGTAAGCAATAAGTCCATATTCATCCAATCTATGGCTCTAATTTGATGGCCTCTCAAGAACAAACAACTGTCAACTTCCAATGAGATCTGATATGATTAACACGATTTTGACTAACAAGAATTTTAGGCCCCAGATACTAATACAGCCATTGTCAATAATATTTAATAAAATTTCAAGTTACATGCAATCCATCAAAAACACACCTGTGATCATCTGCAGTTCCCCCTATCAGAGGTACCGTGTGCTTCCTAACTCTTTCGATCTGTGCTCACTGCAGTTTTTGCTTCTACCATAGGAGAATATAACAGAAACTGATGTGGTGTAATGACTCAAGTGAAGGTAGGCAGGAATTCTTGCAATAGAACCCTTCTCTTTAACTGTGGATTTGATAGTCCCTCCTTCCCAGGATGCAACTGTCACATCTGAGAACAAGGTACAAATTACATCAGTATGTATATCCAATCGGGGTAACACCCCCTTCTATGTAAAAACAGGTGACAGACAGGAAAAAGCCCTCTTTCCACAGGGCAACAGTCTCAGATGTCTCCGAGTGAGGTGCCACTTGCAGTTTCTCTTACTTACTGGCAACTTTTTGGCCTACTCATGGAGGTATTTCTCACTCTAGGGTGGTCCACATTCATGCATTAATGTATTTATTCTCTCACCACTAAAAAGATTCTGTTCCTATTTGCACACAATATTAATCTCCACTTAGTATTTCTTTGCAGGATGTAAGAACCTGAGTTAGAAATTTACATATTCTCCACCAAAAAAAAAAAATGACATTGCATAATAGCTTCAGGATTTAAACCTTCCATCTTCATTTTGGAATGTTCCCAGTGACAAAGTCTGGACTACACAACTGAATCACAACCCAAGAGAAAAAAAAAAGTTTAGCCAAAGCTGGCACTAAGGTCACAGACACTAGAGTTAGATCTTACATTCTCCTACGCAAATAAAGCTACCAGATACAGCTGCATAAGTTGCACTGGCAGCATCACAAGAACTGGTCAGGACCCTGCACAGTGGCCTAGTGGCTAATGTCCTCACCTGCACACACCAGGATCCCATATGAGCACCAGTTCTAATTCCGGCGGTCCCGCTTCCCATCCAGCTCCCTGCTTGTGGCCTGGGAAAGAGACAGAGGTCGACCCAAAGATTTGGGACCCATATGGGAGACTCGGAGGAGGCTCCAGGCTCCTGGTTTTGGATTGCCTCAGCTCTAGCTGTTGTGGTCACTTGGGGAGTGAATCATCGGACGAAGATCTTCCTCTCTGTATATCTGACTGTCCAATAAAAATAAGTCTTAAGAAAAAATTATCCAGCTAAACCCAATCCAAATGGCAGTCATTAAGACACTACACTGTGTGTGTGTGTGTGTGTGTGTGTGTGTGTGTGTGTAGTAAGTTGCTAAAGCAAAAGACAACTAATGCGACGAGGAACACCCTCAACCCTCCACTCCTAACAGAGTCTTAACCACTGTACCAAGCTCATGCTCCACTTGTGCAAATACTCTGTCCATAGTTCTCTTAAATTCTCTTCTCCCTTTTTCATGTCCTTGGGTCTCTGCACCCACATGGGAGACTCTGAAGAAGCTCCTGGCTGGGATCAGCCCAGGACAGGCTGTTGGAACCATTTGGGGAGTGAGAGACAGGATGAAGACCTTTCTGTCTCCTCTCTCTGAAATTCTGCCTTTCATACAAATCTTGCAAGTAAGTGGCAGGGGCCCAGACACCTGACTAGGGCTGCCTTCTACTACTTGCCTAGATGCATCAGCAGGGAGCAGAACTGGAAGTGGAACACCGGGCCTGGCCTTGCAGTTTATATGGGCACCAGTTCTAGCCCAGCTGCTCCACTTCTCATCCAGTCCCCTCCTCATGGCCTGGGAAAGCAGTAGGGGATGATCCAAAAAGTCTCGGGATCCTGCACCCATGCGGGAAACCTGAAAAGAAGCTCCGGACTCCTGGCTTCGGATCAGCTCAGCTCCAGCTGTGGTGGCTACTTAGAGAGTGAATCAGTGGATGGAAGGTCTGTTTCCTTCTCTCTGTAAATCTGACTTTCCAATAAACATAAATAAATCTTTCTTCTTTAAAATAAATAAAACTTAAAAAAAAAAATGGAACAACCAGAACTCAAACCGGTATCCTAATTTGGGATGCCAGAATTACAGGCAGAGGTTTCGCCTGCAGCTCGCCCCAAGTTTTTTAAATAAATGACACTAATAGTAATACACATTTGAGCAGGCACTTTAGAAAGAATACTCACACAAAAATCACGGAAAAAATATGCTCAGATCCACTAGTTAGCTAACCAATGTGAATTAAAACCTTAATGAGATAACACTATGAACTACCAAAAACACCAAACACTTTGCAATTGCCAAGTTGAAGATACCCACAATCATGTGACCCACAGCAATTCCATTCTTACTATGTATCCTAGAGAAATCCTGAACAGGTAGACAAAAAAAAAAAATTATTGCATATATATATGAATACTCAAACACTGCACTGTTACATAACAATCTAAACGTTCCTCAGTTAGATGTAAAAACTAAAGCCGTATAACTATGGAAATCAACAATACCGCAATGTAAACTGACTATACTTTCGCCAAGTCTTTTAAGTATCAATGAAAGTAAATTTAAAGGCACAGGAGACACAAGGACTCCAATAAGGCATCAGTTCTAACACTGAAGGAGAAAAAATTTAAGGATATCAAACTAGAGGAGCTATCAAGTTATACACTCATGTAAGACTTTGCCCCTAAAGGCATTAGGGGAGCATTTTGAAGAAGTTACTACTGATAAGACAATAAGCACAAAAATGCAGAGAAAGAGAGCACAACTGGGGTGAACACAGTGTTGGAAGTTCACATGCTTTTCCAATACTGCTTTTCTTACTAGGAACTCAAACATGAGCAGCAACGCAAGTACCACTGAAGAGGCCGAAGAGAGAGCGCACTCCACATTCCTGACCATGACCTTCCTGGCCCAGCTCCCTTTGAAAGTCACTCTACTGTTGAATTTTTTCACATGGTAACAGAACTAATACCCAATAAATGATGGCAGGTTAAAAAAAAATAAGTTACAAAAATATCTGCATCATTACTGACGTAAAGCTGAACAACAAGAAATGATGATTTAAGGACTGTAGTGAATTAAAAATGACCACCAATTCTTTTCCATTCCTTCAATTGAAAAAATAAAATCTAATTTATCTTGACTCCCTGATTTAGTTTAGTAAATGGCTTCACAGAACAGGAAACCCAAGACTAGGGTATAAGCAGCTTGGAACTTCTCTGTCCGACCCTTGAAGTCCCCTACCTAGGAATCCTCAACTGCCACTGAAGTCATGCAGCTACCTGGAGAATGCAATGATGGGAAGGCCTTGTGCAAGCATTCTGGATAATTCCAGCTAAGGCAGACCTTCCAGCCAACCTCACCAAAAGACAACCTCTGAGTGAAGACAATTCCAGACTCAGTCTACCAGTTAAATAATGGTAAATGGCCTCTACTTCTGCTACATGGAAAAGAACACTCAGCCGTACCTTCACTGAATTCCTAACCCACAAAATTGTAAGCTATAGCAAAATTGCTGTTTGTACTTTTATTTATTTGAAAGGCAGAGTTATGAGAGAGAGAGAGAGAAAAGGAGAAAGAGGGGGTCATGAAGGAGGAAAAAGAGGAAGGAGAGTGAAAAGGAAAGACAGAGATCTTCCATCAGCTGGTTTACTCTCAACACGGCAGCCAATGGCTGGAGCTGGATTAATCTGAAGCCAAGAGCCAGTAACTTCTTGGTCCCTCAAATAGATGCAGGGTCCCAAGGCTTTGGGCCATCCTCTGCTGCTCTCCCAGGTCAGCAGCAGGGAGCTGGCTGGGAAGTGAAGCAGCTAGGACTCAAACCGGTGCCCCCAACGGACACAACCTCCAGGCAGTGCTTTTACCCACTATGCCACAGTCCTGACCACTATTTATAAGTTTCAAGGTTTGAAGTAGTATATCATGCAGCAGGAGGTAACAGAAAGCTACATGGACCAGGCAAAACTATGAAGCAAGGCAAAGTTTAGGGCTAGTGGTTACCTCTGGGTGGTGATGTGACATAGAGTTCTTGTAATGCTTCAGAGAACTAACAATTTTCTTTTCTTATCTTAGATACTGATGGTGTGTGCATCTGCATCGTTCTTTAAAGCAAATGTTTTACGGACGTGTGTGTGTTTCAGTAGCAGAAACAATCCCTTTCAACTAGAATTTTCTGACAGTTATGTCAAAAATTCGCAAAATCTTAAATAGGCACTAACAGAAAAGTAAAAGTTCTATTTCATACAATGAATAAAACCAAGCCAGTTAATGGTTTCAAGTGCTTTCATATAAAAAAATTTTACAAATCAAAAATTATTTGTAAACGCAGGAAACATGGAGGGGGATTCCCCTGAACAAAATGGAGGAATCAAAGCATTAACCAAGAAAAGATGGAAAATGGAGTAGATCAATCAACCACCTCAGCTTTATGCTTGCAGCGGAAAACTGGACAAGGGGAAACCCTAAGATGGACTATGTCAATCAGTGGACTCTGCACCAGCCTCATCATACCTGGACTGTCGCTGATGATATGTTGGAGCTTCTAATTGATCGAGGTGACGCTCTGCTGGCTCTGCCTACAAACCTGAGAGGGCCTCCCTAAGAGGCCGTTGAACTTGAACTGGACAAGTGGGATGCTGGACTCTGTATGGTGTAAACTTTTAATTAGGGAATCTCAACGGAACTTGAGCTGTGGTTATGCATCAAGGTGAAGGAATTCATGATGGGGGAAGGGTTTGGGGTGAAGGGGGGGGAATCCCAGTACCTATGAAATTGTGTCATGTAATGCAATGTTATTAATGAATAAATGAATATTAAAAAAAAATCATTTGTTAAAAAAAAAAACTTCAAGTTTATAGAGTTCAGATCTAACCATGATCAGGGAGGAGAGCAGGGAAGAGTAAGCTCTCTGGTGTTACCAGAAAGGCTCTCTGCAGCTCTTTCTCACTGCCACCTCGCCACACCGACACTGAGTTCAAGGTGCTAATTCCAGCATGGTGTGTACACAGTCTCTTGGCATAACTACCAGTGCCACCTCCTAGTTTCCCCTCCCCTTGGCTCCCAGAGTAGTTTGAATTCTATTTCTTATTCAATTAATTCTAAAGCAGTCTGATATTCACTGGCAGCTTTTAACACTCCAGAACTATTGCTAATTTATATCCAGAACACAAGTAATACCCCCCTTTTTATTAGTTTGGGTGATTTAAGGATAATCCCAAATTCATAAAATTAACATATATGCACAAAGGAAATCCTCTAGGTTCGCATACACTTCAGAATATGCAATTTTTCATCTAAAGTAGAATACTTTTGAGAAAAAGGTAGTAATATATGATACATGAAATAAGGGCAAAGTGACCAGTGGTTTCTGAAATAATGAATATTCTAAGAGATGTCATCTGCCAAACAACATAATGCTCAACCAGAGGGTAAAAGTCTATCTGCACTGCACTTAGAGTTAGCCTCCAGTCAGAGAAGGCAAAGGAAGGGTAAACAAGACGACTTACGATGGAGTTTTGAGACCTTTCCTGACCATTAAGACTGACATATTATTTTGTCCCAACTCCACAAAGAACCCAGAAAACACTAAATGAAATAACATAGATATTTATGAAGCCAGGAGACCAATAAGCATACATATTGACTTTGAAGAACGTAACAGAACAAAAGGGACAAAAAAAACTATAACCCCATAAAAGCAACCCAAAATACATCATCCAGAACCAAGTGGTTTTTGTTTGCTTGTTTTAGCAAAACCACTCTGAGAGCAGAAAGGGAGTTAGTCTACAGGTAAGCTACGCGTATCCTAAGCACTAATCAAAACTGAACAACAGACAGGTACACAAAGGGTATGCTTTATTCTCAAATACAGAGGACGATGCTATTTATACATCGTTGTCAAGAAACAGTATTTTCTTACTTACAGGTAGATCTGAACTAGTCCTAACAGGAAAACTCTACACCCTCCAGCTGGGAGGAGTTAAAAGTGATCCTTTTACATCATTTGGAATCCATCCAAACTACACTGATTTCGGAAACATAACCTGTATCAGTCTGAACATGTGTAGAGGAAAAACAGAAACATCTCTATTTGAACAATTCTTCTTCAACATTTTTTCTAAAAACAAAGTTAGCAAGGAGAGCTTGGTCAATTTTAACCCTGTAAAAATGATCCCTGTAAGGATCAATTTTAGGAGGGCATCAGGAATCTTAATTAGCTCATTTGTGATCTTTGCACTTGACTATTTTAAAACACTTCCTTATGCTGCCTGTCTAACCAGGTGTACTGACACGATTTCATTTTTCCCCTAGCATCTAGTAGTTTAATGTTCTGTATGTGTCCCAAAGCACCCCCTTTTCTGGCAGTAGCACATGATCCTCTTCTATGCCAACGGGGTAGTGCTCAGATTTTTCTTTCTTTAGTCACTGAAGATTGTATGCAGTTTTAAAACGATTCATTAAACCAATTTTTACCTGAGCAAAAAGACAGTCTGGAAAGTGGACCTGGAAAATTCCAACTTGAGAGCAACAACAAAGGGGCCAAAGAAATTTAGCCATGGACTAAAGGGAGATCTATCTAACAAAAATCTAAGTCTTCATGAAATTCTTAGTGCTTCAACATGTTTGTGTGATCACAAGGTGACAGGCAGAAGAAATTGATTATTGTACAATGTGAGACAATGGCCTCAATATTGAGCACAGGTTATATCCTCAACTATCAAAAGAGTACAAGAAAAGCAACAACAGAGATGAAACACAGTTACATACCTTTTGATTTACCTGTGTAAGTGTACTAACACTGAATCAATCCAGACATATTTTTCTCGCCACTATGGGTACTGATGAAAAAAAGACAGACTGCCAGATCGCTAATTCAAAAAGGATATGTTAAAGCCCTAACCTGTAAAAATGTATATACAAGAGTGCATTGAGGGCCCGGCACTGTAGCCTAGAGGCTAAATTCTGGCATTTCGTTTGCCGGGATCCCATAAGGGCACCAGTTCAAATTCCAGCTGCTCCACTTCCCATCCAGCTCCTTGCTTATGGCCTGGGAAAGCAGTAGAGGACAGCCCAAAACCTTGAACCCTGCACCTACACAGGAGACCTGATGGAAGAAGCTCCTAAATACCGGCTTTGGATCAGCTCAGCTTCGGCCACTGTGGCCATTTGGGAAGTGAACCAGCAGATGGAAGACCTTTCTCTATCTGCCTCTTTCTAAATCTGATCTGCCTTTCCAGTAAATACATCTTTAAAAAAAAAAAAAGCAAACTTATCGAGAGGCTAAGAGCCCACCATGATGCCAGCATCCCATATGGGCACCACTTCACATCTGAGCTGCTGAAATTCTGATCCAGCCCCTTCCTGATGGCATGAAAGGCAACAGACCATAACTGAAATCAATGGGCCCCTGCACCCACATGGGAGATCTGGAAGGAGCTCCTGGCTCCTAGCTTTGGATTCGCCCAGCTCTTGCTGTGGTGGTCATTTGGGGAGTGAACAAGAGAATGCCAGATCTCTGTCTCTTCCTCTCTGTGTCTGTAATTCTGACTTTCAACATTTCTGAACAAATAAAAAAAACTTTGGTCCCAGCACTGTAGCCTAGTGGCTAAAGGCCTCGTCTTACAGGTGCTGGGAGCCCATAGGAGCGCCCATTTGTGTCCCGAATGTCCTACTTCCCATTCAGCTCCCTGCCTGTGGCCTGGGAAAGAGGCAGAGGTCAGCCCAAAGCCTTGGGGCCCTGCACACCCGTGTGGGAGACCTGGAAGAGGCTCTTGGCTCCTGGCTTTAGATCACTCAGCTCTGGCCATTGTGGAAGCTCTTTCTGTCTCTACTTCTATCCGTCAATCTGACTTTCTAATAATCTTTTAAAAAAATGTACTAAAGGGCTAGTGTTCAGCACAAGCAGTTAAGCTTCTGCCTGCAACGCTAACATACCCTGAGTGTTGGTTCAAGTCCCAGCTCCCTATGAATGTGCCTGGGAAACAATGAAGGATGGCCCAAGCTCTTGGGTCTCCACTACCGAAGTAGGAAACTTGGACACAGTTGCAGCGCCCTAATTTTCATCAGACCTAAATCAGTTGTTTCAGCTATTTTGGGAGTGAACCAACAGATGGAAAATCTCTCTCGCTAGCTCTCCCTCTCTTTCTGTGACTCTGCCTTTCAAATAAATAATCTTAGGAAACCAAAAAGAAGCTACTGCATACTCTCCTGCTCCACTCAAGCAGGATATAGGAAATACAGATATATTTAACTATGTGAAAAATACTGCTGGAAATAGACTGTAAAACAGCCTGGAAATAGACCCAGAGACTGCAGAACAGCCAAGAGCAGGAAGACACCTGGTGGTTGGTCATAATATCCATTACCTTTAATGCTACCAGGTAAGAAGTTATTGTTACTGTTTGTCTGTTTGTGGCAATGAGCCACTTTAAGGAAAAAAAACAAAGATGCTGACATTTGAGGCTCCTACAACTTCAGGGGCCTGGTCCGTACTGAAGCACTCTCCCCCAAGAGGTCTTTTTAGATAATGAGGACAATAGAAAAAATTTAAAGTGAAACACTCAGTGTAATATTCCTAGAGAAATGTTACATTACTGTATCTATAAAATAAGAACAAGATGTGATGAAAAACAAAAAATGAGTTCAGAAAAGAGCCACTAGAAATTAAGAATAGCTTGAAGAAATCTCCTGCAAAGAAAATTGGAAAAATAAAAGTTTGAGATGTTGGGACACAGCTAGTTCATATTCCAGCTCTTCTGCTTCCAATTCAGCTCCCTGCTAATGGCATGGGAAGAGTGGTTGGGCTCCTGCTCCCACAGAGGAACCCCAGACAAAATGCCAGGCTTCCACCTGGCCCAGCCCACCTGACTCAGACATCTGGGGAGTGAACCAGCAGATGAAGAGATCGTTCTCTGTCTCTCCCCCTCTCTTTTAAACAAATAAATCTTTAAAAAGAGAGAGAGATCTCCCAGAAAGCATAAAAAAACGCTAACTAAAGGAAAACAAGAGGGTACAAATAAGAAAACTGAAGATTTACTCTGACTACCAAGAACTCCCAACAAAGAGAACAGGAAAAGGAAGAAGTTCTCTGGAAACTAAGAAGTATTTTCCAAAACTTATGGACAGTTAAGGAAACTGCACTACACAACTTTCAGAAGCATGATTCAGAGGGTGATGGTTTGGCACAGCGGTTCCAAAACCACTTGAGATGCCCACAGCCCTTATAGCAGTGTCCCCTGGTTCTCTCCTAATTCTAGCTCCCCGCTGATATGAACCTTGTGAGCACATGATTTCTGAAGTGGCTAGGTTGCTACAACCTGTATGGGAGATCCAGACTGAGTTCCTGGCTCCTGCCTTTTCAATAAAAATAAATAAATCTTCTAATGTGCCTGGGAAAGCAACCAAAGATGGCCAAGTGCCTGGATCCCCGCCACCCACGTGAAGAGGTGTAGATGGAGTTCCAAGTTCCTGCATTTGGTCTGGCCCAGTTCAATCCCTTATGGCCACTTGGGGAGTGAACCAGGAGATGGAAAATCTCTTTCCCTCTCTCTATATAATTCTGCATTTCAAATAAATAAATAGATAGAAAAAAATTGTTGTGGTTGCTTTTTTAAAAAGACATTTCTTTTTATTGGAAAGGCAGATCATATTTACAGAGAGGAGTGACAGAGAGAAAGATATTCAATGCTGGTTCACTCCCTGGATATCCCCAATGGCCAAAGCTGAGCCGATCCAAAGCCGAGCCAATCCAAAGCCAATATCCAGCAGCTTCTTCCAGATCTCCCAAAGCGAGTGCTGGGTCCAAAGACTTTGGACTATCTTCTACTGCTTTCCCAGGTCACAAGCAGGGAGCTGGATAGGAAATGAAACAGGTAGGCTACAAACCTGGCATTTTCAAGGCAAGAATTTAACCACTGAGTTATTGTGCCAGGCCCAAATTCTTTCTTTAAAAAAATGTATTTATTTGAAAGGTAGAAAGAAACAAAGAGACGCCCCCATCCACTGATTCCCAAAATGCCTCCAACTGATGAAGCTGGGCCAGGCCCAAGCTGTTAAACTTGATCCAGGACTCACACATGAGGCCTGAACACAACTGTTTAGCCATCACCTGCTGTTTCCCATGGTGAGCACCAGCAGGAAGATGGAATAAAGAGTGGAATCAAAACCCAGATCCAGGTACCCCATACAGGTAGCATCTTAATGATTGTGCCAAATGCCCGCCCAAAGAAACGGGGACTGTGAAGGATGAAGAAAACTCAAGAGTCAGGATAACATATTTCATAAACACAAAACGTTTTGAAGAATTAGGAGAGAAAAAGCACCTAAAAGGAATGTAAGTGTTCGCCTCGGAGACATACAGTCTAGATGTAAATGCAAATTACTGCTTTTTCTTCATAAACCTTGCTGCACTGTTTTGAAGATCAACATATGTGATACTTCCCCCAAAAAACTAAATGTCCAACTAAGTTTATACATGAGGCTATTCTAGGAACCTCCTTCTCTACTTCCACATTTCCTGAATTTCCGGATTCTTATGAACAAGTGTTACTACTATATTAGAAATTATAAGAAATTCGTAAAATCAAATACATCAAAGAAAGAAGACAGAGGACAGTTTTACAATTCTAAATAGAAAAATTCCATATCCCTGCCTTGGGAAAAAAAAAACCTACTTCTCATGCCAACTCCTACAAAGAAGTTCACTTTCTTCCTGAAAAGCCTGCTCCACATTACAGTCAATTCAGGATACAAAAAAATTTGAAATGTAAGCAACTTTGTAGTTCATGCTTTTGTTGATGTACTTAGTAATACACTTTACAAAAAAAAGGTTATAAAGTCTATAACAGATTTCTACACATGTATGAAAATCTAGCTATCTCTAAATATACTATTGTTCAATAAAACCCTTACTTTGAAAATAAATAAAAAACATCATTGATTTAAGCAAGCGATTTCCAGAAGAAGAAAGGAAGGAGTTTGTTAAGATTTATTTATTTAGGGCCCGGCGGCGTGGCTTAGCGGCTAAAGTCCTCCACCTTGAACACGCCAGGATCCCATAGGGGCACCGGTTCTAATCCCAGCAGCTCCACTTCCCATCCAGCTCCCTCCTTGTGGCCTGGGAAAGCCGTAGAGGACGGCCCAAAGCTTTAGGACCCTGCATCCACATGGGAGACTTGTAGGACTTTCCTGGGTCCTGGCTTCGGATCGGCACAGCACTGGCCATTGCGGCTCACTTGGGGAGTGAATCATCAGACGGAAGATCTTCCTCTCTATCTCTCCTCCTCTCTGTATATCCGGATTTCCAATAATAATGCATTGGGCATGCATTGGGCCGTCCTCGACTGCTTTCCCAGGCCACAAGCAGGGAGCTAGATGGGAAGTGGAGCTGCCGGGATTAGAACCGGCGCCCATATGGGATCCCGGGGCATTCAAGGCGAGCACTTTAGCCACTAGGCCATGCCGCCGGGCCGAATAAATAAATCTTTAAAAGAAAAAAGATTTATTTATTTAATTGAAAAAGAGACAGGGAGAGAGATCTTCCATCCACTGGTTTTCTCTCCAAATGACTGCAATGGTCGGGGCTCAACAGGGACAAACCTGGGAGCTTATTCTGGATCTTCCACGACCTAAGCTCTTGGGCCATCCTTGCTGCCTTCCCCAGCACAGAGCTGGATAGGAAGTGAAACAGCTGGGACTTAAACAGATGCCATTTGGGATGCTGGCATCACAGGTAACAACATAGCCTGCTAAAGCCAACAACACCGACCCAAGAAAGAGCTTTTAATGAAATGTCCTCCAACACAGCCTCAAAATCAAGACTCAACAGAAAAAAAAAGAGTTCGGTAACCGTAATGCACATTAAAGATGAAGTAACAGGGGCCAGGCGCAACAGTCTATTGGTTAAAGTCCTTGCCTTGCATCTGCCAGGATCCCACATGTGCTCCAGTTCATGTCCCAGCTGTTCCACTTCCCATCCAGATACCTGCTTCTGTCCTGGGAAAATAGCATAGCATGGTCCAAAGCCTTGGGGCCCCTACACCTGCACGGGAGACCCAAAAGCAGCTCCTGGCTCCTGGCTCTGAATCAACTTAGTTCCAGCCATTGTGGCCACTTGGGAGTGGACCAACAGACAGAACGTCTTTCTGTGTCTCCTTCTCTCTGTCAATGTCTTTTCAACAAAATAAAATAAATGTTAAAAAGATGAGGGCCCAGCACAGTAGCCTAACAGCTAAAGTCGTCGCCTTGCACATACTGGGATCCCATATAGGTGCCAGTTTTAATCTCAGCAGCCCTGCTTCCCATCCAGCTCCCTGCTTGTGGCCTGAGAAAGCAGTCAAGGACAGTTCGAAGGCTTAGGACCCTGCACGCACATGGGAGACTGGAAGAGGTTCCAGGCTCCTGGCTCCTGGGTTCAGATCAGCTCAGCTGCTCAGGGAGAGAATCAATGGACAGATGATCTTCCTGTCTCTCCTCCTCTCTGTATATCTAACTTTGCAATAAAAATAAATAAATCTTTTTAAAAAAATGAAGTAACAGCATTGAAAATATGATAAGAAAGCCACATATTCTAACAGATACTCCCATTTGCCTTACTCTGCTGATTTGCAACATTATTCAAAGAAACAATAGCTTATCACTTGAGATGATTCTTTGCATGACATCCAAATGAGTATTACACTACTAACCACTTTTCCTTGTCTAGAATATTAAGCAGAAAGAAAGGATTACTGTGATTTACATTAAACTTCTTTGTTTGTTTTTAGAAGGAGTCAAGTTCAAAATAAATACCAAGTGCTTCTTTGGTGGGAGTACTTGTTCCCAGGAACTCAGTGCTACAGTACTTGAACAACCAGAACCATGAAGCAATTCTTCATAAAGACAGCAATGCCCCTTTCATGACTTGAAGTTCTGATTAATCCTGGAATCAGAAGCCCTTTTGGGAAGAACTGCGTCACTTAGTAACCACAGTTATAGAACCAAACAAGTCTTTTAAGACCTCCTTTTACACAATGCTGCTCAACTATTATTAAACTCTCAAGCCATAATTAATGGCTACATTATGCTATCACACAAGGCAGCAAAATAAGTTTGAGCAACCTTAAATCTTAACAACCGATTTTTTAAATGACTGCACTTTGACTTGTCCTAAGCCTAAACTTCAACACACATTGGCAACTAACAGGCTAGGTTCCAAAAGCCATAAGGTACACAACATTACTACTTTAAACTACAGAAAGTAAAACACAATTTTCTACAATATTAAGAGCTTATCTCAGAGTTCCAAACTTTTTTCATGTTTTTAAATATTCAAATACGATCAAGTTGATTTAAATGGTTAACATAAGAGTCTTTGGAGGAAGGGGTATTTTTTAATATTATATTTCAGAAAAAAATCAGCCTACCACCTTGCAGTTAACTGAATTTGCTGCATGTAGCATCTATTTTTCTAAATTACAAAAATATCCATTCTTAAAAGTTCCCACTAAAAATACTCAGTATTTTTCTCAGGGAATAATTTGAGCTTTACGTGCTACTTTCTCTGCACTTCACCATCTTTCAATGTTTTCTTATTTTGCCACTGCTGAATACAGTCCCCCTGGAGTTCTTCTCCCTCACTATGGCACTGATGGCCATTCTTGCCTGGGGATGGCCACCCACTGAGCAGAAACCAGCCCTTTTCCTAAGAGCTGGGGGTGTACTTTCATCTCGCCACTCAGCCTCAACAGCAAGACAAACAGGTAGCCACAGGCCCTCCCCTCAGATAAGGAAATACTTTGTAACTTGAACTGTTTAGTCATTAGTGTGTGTGTGTGTGTGTGTGTGTGTGTGTGTGTGTGTGTGTGTGTGTGTGTGCAGGCACGTGAACACACATACGCATGTGCTTTATAAACAACTGATGGCAGAATTACAATCTCGTCATTTTTTAAAGAAAATAATTTTCGTTATCCATAACACAGAAAAGCATAGCTTTATTCTTTATAAAACTGCCCGCTTTTGAAACATATAATCATATTACAGCAAAAATATTCATTGTATGTGTTTATATTCTTCTGGGTAAGTGGGAGTTTAAGATCAATTTTAAAACAAGAAACAGATTAATTCTTTTCTTTTCCTTAGCACATTTCTGAGCTAGTATGAATTGGGGCAATGAACACTGATTTCCAAAGGACCAGGCAGCACAAAAACAAATAACTGTTTTATGGTGACCAACAATATCTACAGCGTAAGTTAAATTTAATGTTACAACATGACTAAGTTACCCACTGCGTAATATCAAAAAATCTCTGAGAACAGTACCTTCTTGATCTGTAGATCAAGATAACATTTGTAACTTCCGACCAATACAACTTTTAATCAAATCACAGCCACATGAAACCTTGAATCTTGAAGGGCTAAAATCACTGTGGGGAGTGACTCAAACAATGTAAATGATGGAAATGGAAGAAAAGTCTTTTTCAAAAGTTACTTGCAGGACACTATTACAACACAAAATTACACAGTTCTAAAAATCACTGAGGCAAATTCCTTGAATCATACTATAAGATCTTAAATGGTATGTTTCATATTAAGAAGTTCTCTGTACAGGTAATAGTTACAAGGTATCAGATTCAATAAAATAAATCTGAGAAGTAAAACACTCCTTTGTAACCAGAGATATTATAGAATACTAATTCAGGAAGTTATTCAGCAGCTTATAAAGAAATAGGAAGTTGTTGACCAAATACTTGAAGAACCATTTCCTGCAGGAAAACTACATTAAGACAACCAAAGAAAGCAATAATTCTGAGAGCTGTAAAGAGAATGAATTCTTCTTAAAGTTCAATGCACTGTGTTGAAGAAATCAGCTTCAAGTGGTAAACAGAAACTTTGTAGCAGACAAATGACTAAATATTTTTGACATATTTCATTGACAATCCTTCCAGAATGTGAATGTGTCACCGATAAACGTGGCAAGCATTATACTTCCACCACATCACTTCCCAAAATAAGGTACAAGTCTTTTTCCAAAGATTCAAGGCTTAGGAAGTGCTTTAAAAATACCAATGACTGCCTGGCTGTAATAATTCTCAAGTAATTATGTTGCCTTGTAACCAGAGAATTAGTCAAGTGAGGTCAAGAACTCCTTCATCTATAGTCACAAGGTAACAATTAGTTATTTCAAAAGTCAACATTGAGTTTTTTCTCAAATTATATCATCTTCCATATTTGGACCATTTGCTGTCAGAGAACTTTGTGTCCAATATAAATCTCAATAAAATATTTTGTAACTTAAAAATTCATTCCAAAGAATCTAAAGAAAAAAAAAAAATATATATATATATAGCAACATTTAACTTTCCACTACTGACGAATGTACAATGTATGCAATTAGTTTCAATCTTCATCCTACATCTGGCTAGCAACCATAACATCAAAATAACTTAAGGACTGATTGAAACCAGTCTAATTTTACAGCATCAAAACAAATACAAAGATGAAATTTAACAATAGTAACCTGATACCAAAAGCTTATCATTAATCATTGACTCACAGGAAAGATTATAATCTTGCATATCTGTTCAGGACACAAAAGTCAGTCACAAAAATATGGCTGCAGCTAATAACTCAGGGTGAACTGACCCTGTTTCACGCACCCCCCAACTGTATCACGTTCCTAAAGCAGACGCTCTGTAGAAGCATGTGAAACATTCTAAGCCCACAGTACCCATTTTCCACTTCCACTGCTAATGTGTACAAGTTATCCACTTTTGTTGACAAAGATCTACCTCTCAGGGAAAACATTCATTTCTGTAAAGTCTGATTATGAGGAAATCCTTGCAAAATAGCTCATGTTCCTCATCATACAGTAAGCTTAACCTCAGATCCACGGGAGAGGCCCTCAAGAAACCAGTGAAAAGAATCACATCCTAACTCTCCTCTTTGCAGTTTCTTCTTTCAGAAATCTCTCTCCTTCACTTCCATAACTTATTCTCATATGACAAAATCCTTTTGGTCTGGCTTATCCTCCTGCGGTAGACCCTACAGACTCTTTACCAACCCATCTATTTCCATACATCGATATCCTTTAAGATTTCTCAAGGAAATTTACATTTTGTAAATCATTCCAAGTGTGCAAAGCACTGCCCACAAAATACATAATGTCCAACCTCAGAAAACTATCCATTCAAGAAAACAGAAAGGTAAGCAGAACTCACCGACAAGCAATTATTTTAAGAGACTTAGAAGAACATAGTGTTGCTCCTTAACCTTATACTTTCAGCCAAAGCATCAACCAAAGCAAGAAGGCAAGCAGGCTATTAAGCTGTTCAAAATCTCCCCAGGTCAGCATGTGACCCAGCAGGGAGAGGTTCAAAAAAGTACAGTCTTTCTTTTTCTTAACAACCTGGTTTGTTTCCACTCTTTTCCTCTTGAAGGCACATCCCTCACAGCTAGCAGCTCTTTCAATCATTTACTTTGGATGTCTGCTCGAGAACAAATGATCTTGCTCATGCAGAAGAGTCGGCCAGACTCATGTGTACTGTCCAGTCTCAGGCCCCCTTATTGTTCTGGCTGAAACCTGACCCTTTGAAATGGATACCAGGACAGCAGAAAAAGAATTTTTAAAGAAGAAAAAGTTGCAGAAAGAGGCAGAGAATAGTAGGAACTTTTCCCTTGTTCTTCTCCTGTCACAAAACTTTCTACTTACATTAGAACCCATCTCAAAAGACAATCATGATAAAACACATACTAACACTCATACCACAAAACTGCCAATTATTGCATTATCTAACAAACATGTTCCATTTGCCTTAGATTGTCAAGACATATCAATCAAAATCTAGATTTTTCACCTTGGCATCTCAATTTGATTACATTCTAAAATAGTTTTAAAGATCAATTTCAATTCTTAATTAGTTTTAGATAACAATTTGTATGCACATGATTCAAACAAGTCAGATAAAAATAAGGTCTCATCTGTGACTTCAAAATTAGAGAGGTTAAAAACTGAAGTATGCTTTTTTAGCTTCAGGCAGTTCTGGTAAAGACAAAAAAGCTGATAAAAATGTTTTCTTGTTTTTTTTCCCAGAGAAAAGAAGTCTCTGTTTGGAAGACCTGGTAACTCCAAAAAGAAGTTTATTAGTTGTATACTAAAGCTTAAAATATTTTCCCTACATTTTGAGAGAAGAAAACTGATAAATGATACCAAGTCACAGAATTTTTTTTTAAATGTCATAATTTAAAATAATATAAAATCAGGTTCTGCTTTGGAGTTATTATCCATCAATAAAAAAAATTTTTTAAGAAATATTAGCATTGTATATATTTCACTATTCCTATAATTTTTCAAATTTGGAGATTTTCATAGTACTGCTGGTTTTTGGCTACGCTACCAAGTCTGGCATAAACTCAAAATGAGGATATCTAAATTGTCACAAAAGACTGTGAAAAGACTGAACCAAAAATAAATCCAGCCTTCAAAACAGTTGAAAAAACTGTGGGGGGGTATTTAGATAGCTGGCATTTTTATGACAAACTGAATCCTCAAGAAATCATGGAAGAGATAATTGACGGGTGACACAAATATTAAATACAATACAAAACTAAATGGTATGTCCTGATACAACTTTTCTCTAATTTTCCAACACCCAACCACCTCTCATGGTTGTTGTCACTTACTTTAAGAAGTATCTCTGACCAGAAGAAGTCTTTGCCATCTCCCAGCCCGCTGGCAGAGGAACATCATCAGGTATTTCAAAAGAAGACTGCTGAAGATGTTGAGCCGTGGGTGTTGCTGCTGGGCCAGAGACCACTCCCGTGGGGGTCAGCGTCCCCGGGGTCACGGCTCCCAGCTGCAGGGAGGCCGGGGATGAATGAGCTCGGACATGCTGTGGCGTTAGGACACCGGCCGTGCCAGCATCGGTACTAGCCTGTGGAGAACAGCAAGAAGAAAAATTTAAAAAAAAAAAAAAAAAAAGTTTTTCCAGTCCCTTCAAACTGTTTTGCTGGAATTTCATTATAACCAAATACCTAAGTGCCAAGCCAAACTTCAACAATATTTGATATTTAGTGGAGGTTTTCAAAATGTATCCTTTCAACCTATAAATGCGAATATGTACTTTTATAAAGGTTTGTCATTTTATCAATGAGCAGTCCATCAAAATGAATTTCTACCTACTACACCTGTACTGACCATATCTTCTATTTCTTTCAGAGACAACCAGAGCAGAAAACAAGAAATATTCCACAAGTAACAACTTCTAAGATGTTTAAAAGATCAAAATTATGTGGGTGTTTCCAAATTCTAAAATATTCCAGTTATAGACACAACCAAAAAATAACCACAAAACTGTCTCACTACATTTTAAATGTGTTCTCCCCACCCCAGGCCAATTCCTTATCTTTTTTTTCTATGAACAAATGCCTTCAATAAAGCAATCATCACAAATTATACAACTTTTAGTGAATGTGACTCAGACTTGTCTAAATGTTCTTAAAAGCCATCTAGAGAAATGAGAAACCAACAGTATCTATGCACCTGGAAGATAAAGATGTTATCAGTTCAATTACGAAATAATCTAAGAAACTGTGCAAATACTTACAACCATGAAAAAGCACCAAAAAAAAAATCTACACTCAGTTCTGAGTTCTAATCAAGCTGGCTAGTGTAATCCTGAGCCTCATCCTCCATGGGCCTTGGTTTTCTCATTGTTAAACGCACCTTTTTGAAAACAGAAAAAAAAATGCATATCCACACATATAGACACAATGGGAAACAAAGAATTACTTACTCAACAGTTTCTGGGTAACAGTATTTAGAAACACAGATTTGTGCTACTCATAACCTAGGAGGGTTCTTTCTAATTTCTTTATTAGAATTAGGCTGATTATCAAAATCAGAATTTGCTAATTTATACAGGAAAAGTAGAATAAATCAGCATTGATTAAAGAAAGTATGTACTGCTGAGTTTCCAAAGTCTGAGTTAGCAAACCTTTAGCAGACACAAAAGTTAAACTCACAGAGGCACAGTTAAGAACATTAAAAACAAAGGTAAACTGTGATTACTATGCATCCAAAAACTGCTGAATATAAAGTCACGTGTATCTGCTTATTAAAGACATACTTTTCAGTCCTTTTTCTTTATGGTTTATAGGTGCTGTAAGGTGGGAAGTTTCATCTCCCGTGTGTATTATCAGCTAGCAGCACAGCTGTGCGGCTGTTCACCCACCACCCACAATGATTCCAGAAACCTACTCCCAGGGGTACAAGGAAAAAGCACAGCTAGGTCTATCTCTTAGAAACGGACGCGTTTAAGCCAAGCAACTACAAAGTTCCCTCCTTCTCCTTCAGCCCGGTTAGTGCCATCACACTCAATGAGCTTTCCTGAGTTCCTAAATCCCAGAAAACACAACAGGCCTGCAAGCAGGAAGGGGAGTGGGAGTGGGGCGGCAACTCTTCTCCCCGCTCAACTCAAAGCCCAAGTAGGCTAACTACGTCGCAGCATTTGGAAAACCAATTAACCATTTGGGCAAACTTCCGATGCTGAAGTTTAGCCTGAAGCAAGTTGGGGGCGGGCAGGGGGCCGTCGCGGGAGAAAGGGGTGCGTGAGTGGGGGAGAATGCTACAGGAGACAAATCTGCTGGGATCTATCGGAATGTGAACTCGTTAACAGTTTCACTTCAATGATGAATCAAGCTGGCAAAGTAATCGAACGTCGTGTGCGTAGAAAAGCAGCCATGTTCATATGCACAATAAGCATTAAAAAGCAATGGCGATCGTAGAATTAGTCATCGCTTCCCAAACATTAACTTTTAATCACAGTTGAAGAAGGCAGGACTCGGCCTGTGAGTCAACCTGCAGTGTATTATCAAAGGCTTGTGTGTTAAACCCTCGGTACTGTAAAGCGCAACTCAGTTCCTGCGCAACATACAGATGTGGCTAGTTTCAAAGCATTTCAGTAGACTGTAAATAATAGGCTGCAATTGGGAAACCAACACGTGAAACGACCAAGTTTGATAAGCGCGAGCCTGCCCGAGTTCCAAGGCGCAAGGCAGGCGCAGAGTTGAAAGGACTCATAAACAACTTCCAGGAAAGTGTGGGCAGGGGCAGCCAGAGCCCTGGATTCTGAAAGCGCCTGGGCCGCGAGGAAAATAAATGCAAAGGGGGGGGGGGGGAGAGAGTAGAGGGAGCGAGAGGAGGGGGGAGAAAGAGCAAGCAAACTAAATGGACCGGTTCAACCCCCACCCCTAATCAACACTGGAAAACAAGAGAACAATTATTTGACTCCCCAGGAGACTGAAGTGGACCGAGGGGCCCACGGGGGAAAAAGGGGGGTATTAGGGGCTCCACTTCGCCCAGCCGGCGGCCGCGGGCGACTCCCCCCACGCACATGCCAGAGTGCCCCCTCCCCCCGGCCGCCGCGCCGGCGAAGGTGCGGAGCGCGGCGGCGCGCGCATTGTGCAAGCCCACCGCGGCCCGGCCGGCTCCCCACCCCCTTCCTGCCTCCCCACCTCCCGACCACTCCCGCCAACCTCCCGGGAGCCCCGGGAAGAAAGAAAGAAAGAAAGAAAAAGGAAGAGAAGGGGGTGGGAGGAGGGGGGAGGGGGGAAGCTCACCCACAGACACACACACACACACACACTCCCGCGGCTGCAGCCGCAGAGACCAACTCCCAGGGGAAAAGCAAATCTCGGCCCCGGACTCCCGGAGGACGGGGGAGCCGAGAGCCACGGCCCGGCGGGCGTCCCCGGGTCCTCCCCTTCGCCGCGAGACCCCCCACGCCCGTCCGGCTCCTGGAACCCCCTCCCCTGGGCAGAGCGGGCGGCCGCGGCTCCCGAGCGCCCCCCGAGTCCCGGGGCCCGCCCGACGAGGAGAGGGGCAGAGGCGAGGCGAGGTTACCTGTCGGGAGTGCGATTTGGGCTCCGGAGGCTTGAAGAAGGAATCGGGCAGCTTCCGGAGCCTCATGGGCACCGTCTGGGGCACGTTGGCCGTCTTGGGGTTCATGACCGCGTTGAAGAGTGCCTCCAGGTCGGTCTCCGAGTCCCCCCGGACGTGCACGATCTGGTGCCCCGCCGGGGGGGCCTGGGGCGCCGCCTGGGACGCTTGGGGTGCCGGCTGTCCGGGCCCGGACGGAGGGCCTTGCCCCTGGGGGGGCTGTGCGGGCGGCTGCCCTTGGCCCTGGGGAGCCGGCTGAGGCGGCGGCTGCTGCTGCGCGGGATCCATGGCTGCTGCCTCCCCCAACGCGCACCCCCTGACCAGGCGGGCGAGGGCTCCGCCGGGACGCCCCGGCTCCTCGGGCCGAGACGGGAGAAGCGACGAGTGCGGCGGGCTGGGCGGCGCTGCGCGGCGGGAGCGACGCTGTCCTCGCTCTCAGGGCCGGGGGGCTGCGCCGTGGCCCCGCATCCCCCGCCTCGGCGCCTCCGCCCCCGCCCTGCGCCCGGGCTCCACTGGTCTGGCGGCGGCGCCTCGGGAGGGGCTGCCAGAAACTCGGACCTGCGGCGCCTCAGAACTTTTTTTTCCCCCTCTCTCCCTTCAACTCCGTTGACGGAGGCCGGACAGCTAGTTTGCCTTTCCCCTCCCCCTTTCTCTTTTATTTCCTTTTCTTGTTCCTTCCTTCCTCTCTTTCTTTTCCCCGGCGGCGGCTGCGCCCGACTGAGACGGAAACTCGCCTCAGACGCCAAAACTAAAGTTGAGAGAACCGCCCGCCCGAGCCGCTGGCCGGCTCCGCCTCCTCCCGGCTCTTCCTTCCTCTGCGCGCCCGCCCGCACTGAATCTTCGGCCGGCCGCCCGCCCGCTGAGGAAAACTTTCCCCGGCCAAGTTACCACATTCCTGCAGACTCCGGCCTGCGCCGGCGCACGTGACCAGCTCGCCCTGCCCCCGCGGCCCCGACCCAGCTCCCGCAGCTCCAGCCGGGTCCGAACGCCAGTCTGAGCGGAGCGCGGCTGCCCTGGGGTGCAGAAAGTCCTCTTGCGCTCGCCAGCACGTACCGAACCAGCCCAGGCCCAAAGAGCTGGGGAGGTGGAAATCCGTTTACATCCCCCACCCCGGCGGAATGCTCTGTTGCACATATTGAGCTTAAAAATAGATAACATTAATAGGCACCGATTTTAGTAAAGATCCTTTTGAGGTTTTTTTTTTTTCTTGGTAACTTGGTTTTCAAAAATGTTCCCTTATCCCAGTATGCACAAATGCACTTGAAAGGGGTAAAAGTTGACAAGTAAGTGGTTGAAGCTGAGCGTGAAGTTCTGTGAATGTAATTTACTGAAAGTAACAAAAGCATTTCGTTTTTTTTTAAAAAAGTGAAAATCAGGGACCAGCGTTAACGGCAAAGGGGGTAAAAACCCAGCCCGAGAGGAGAGCATCTCGCATGGCTGCTGCTTGGTGGCCCAGCTGCTTCATCTCCCATCCAACTCTTTGCTAACGACCTGGGAAAACGAAGGAAAGTGGCCCCGTGTTTGGGCCCCTGCATCTAGAGACACCCGGATGAAGCCCTGCCATTGCAGCCAGCAAATGGAAGCATGCTCCTCTCCTCCACCCCTCCCCGTCCCCAGCCCTTTCAAATGAATCTTTTTTAAAAAAGGAGGGGGGTACATCACAGGGTGAGCCTCCTATGTGAACACCTCTTGGAGCCCTGGCTGCTCCACTCCCACGCCAACCCCCTGCCAGTGTGCCTAGAAAAGCAGAAACAGGCCCAATTGCTTGGGCCCTTGCACCTATGTGGGACACCTGGATGAAGCCCTTGGCCTCCGGCCAAGCCCCAGCTGTTGCCATGTGAGGATTGAACCAGCTGATAGAAAACCTCTCAAACGTCATTTCCTCCTTAACTCTGCTTAATTTCTAACTTCCGTTCTGGACTTATTTTTATTGGGAAGACGGATTTACAGAGAGCAGGAGGAAGAATGGTCTTCCATCGGCTGGTTCATTCCCTAAACGGCCACGACGGTCAAAACTGAGCCAAGCTGAAAACAGGAGGTGCTTCTGGGTGTCTCACACAGGTGTACCCTCCACTGCTTCCCTAGGCCATAAGCAGGGGGCTGAATTGGAAGTGTGGCAGCCGAAACACAAACCAAAGAGAGTAGGCAAATTGAGTCATTGTGCTGGGCCTTAACTCTGCTTCCTCATGACTTTTTAAGTGAAAAATTATAACTTTTTGCAATGCTTAGTGTGGCAACTCAGTCACTGGAAACTTGAACACAGAATATCATCACATCACTTTACATCTTTCATCTGTCAAGAACTGGGGGCCTGACCTCTCAGCCCTACAACCAGCACAAAGCTGGACTCCCTTACTGTGGCCCAGGCGCCCCACTCTGTGTAACAATGTCACATAGGTAAGGAATCCATTTGAAATATTTTCAAACAGTGAAGATCTAAAGTCTATACGCGCTGGTAACGTTGAGATTTAAGTCACATACTGTACAATTTACCCATGTAAACAATTAATTTCTTTAATTTGTGGAGTTGTGCAACATCTCTGGAAGTCCACTAGCTCATTCTAAATAAATCTGGCTTCAGCTTTTGAAGATTCTGTCTGTAATTCCAGTGAAGCAGGGGTATAACTAGGATTAAGTAAAGGAAAAGGCCTCTGGGCAAACAAGATAATCTTTTTCCTCTAGCCAGGACATGCCCAGAACAACTCCAAAGAGGAAAAAGTCCCCCAGTGTGATGTGGGGGGTTGTGCCGGGGAAACAGGCGTCAGACACTGAGCAGCTCCTCTGGACTCCCACCTTGCTGGCTGGATAAGGAATTCCGGGTCAAGGATGCCCAGGACTGCTTCTTCAATGTCCCCATCCACCCTACCACCCTCTTCCCCCACCAAATGTCACATGCATTTAACCACAGAACTTCAGGTACAGAATTTTAGCGCTCAGGTTCTAATTCCACCATGTGTGTCTGTGAGACTGGACTATTTATTTAACAATCCTTAATGCTGACACCTGCCTCACGTTGAGGCATGAATTGAGTCAAGGACTAATACGGATTTAGCCCTGGTTTTGACCTATCATGAGCTCTGTATCATCATTGCCCCATGTGCACAGATGCCTTCAGAGGCGGAGACATGACCTTTCTAAGCACAGCCCATGGAACTCTGTGACAGTCTCTCCCATCCTCACATTCAATAACCAAGCACAAACTATGTATGAAGAACCCTAACCTGCAGTGGGCATGTGACAAGAGTGGTTAAAATACTTCCTGTGAGGTGCGCACCCCATGCTAGAGTGCCTGGGTTCAGGTTCTGGGTTCCCTCCCAATTCTAGCTTCGTGTTATGCCAGGCCCCTGGAGGCAGCAAGCTATGGCAAGTAATTGGGTCCCTGACCTTGTGAGACACCTGGATTGATTTCCTGGTTCCTGGCCTTAGCCAGGTCGAGCCCTAGGTGTTGCAGGCTTGGAGGAGGGAACAACACATGCATATTCTCACAACCTCCTTCCTTCCCTCCTTATCTACCTATCTGTGTCTTTTCTCTCTGCCTTTCAAATAAGATACACTTTTTTAAAAATGTTATAACTTCAACTGAAGGAAAAGTTTAAGAACCAAAGCAATTTCTGAATTCATGGAGTTGTGATGGAATCGGTCTGTTATCTAAGAGCATTTACTGCTAAGAACAGTATAATTAAAAGGCTCAAGATACAGCACAGGTGGCTTTGTTCAATACTGTTCCACCTGTCATTAAACTGAGAACAGAATTATGTGGATAAGTGGACTGAAAGGCCTTTCAAGTGACTCCTATGTTCTGTAAGCACCTTTGTTAACATCAACCAAGACTGTATAACCTACTCATCTTTATAAAATTTCAGACAGTATCATTTATGCAGGAAGCCCATTGGACAGGAATAAAAGTATATAGTCTGTTTTTGACCGCTCTCCTCCTCTGCTGAGTCTCTCTTGCAGCAATTATTGGTTTAAGTCACCTTGAGATGGGGCGGCGCCTTCTTCACACACCTTTTCCCCGGATTGTTTTCAGTGCCCTCTTTGATCACTATCTCAGACACTAGTCTTAAATTCCTTGACTTCTTAACTAGAATGGACA
Organism: Ochotona princeps; assembly: GCF_030435755.1. Lineage (NCBI taxonomy): Eukaryota > Metazoa > Chordata > Mammalia > Lagomorpha > Ochotonidae > Ochotona > Ochotona princeps. The sequence goes on from NC_080835.1 coordinate 85,483,212, forward strand.
TGCATATCTACTTCACCTCAGCTACACCCTGTTCTCATCCAGAAATACTCCAATTGTGAAATCAAACTATATTGTATCATTCTTTGGTGGTCTTCCATTACTCACAGTTCATTTATCATTCTCTACAATCTGTCATTCCCTCCTCTTTTCACTTGTGCTGTGGTTTGAATGTGTTCTTCCAAAATCAACACGGACTTGTGGACTCTGGAGTCACCCATTAGAAAATGTCCTCAACGCCACCTGCTGAGAGGTGTGGTGCCCACCGTGAACAAAGCCCTGACAGTCTCCCCATAAACCAATAGGAAAAACCTCCTACCCTTACAAGGCTTTCACTCCACAGACACATTGTTGGGAAGGGAAATCCACATTATACAGCTTGTTAATAAAGACTTCACACTTTGGTTCCCCCTTCTACTCAACACTTCTAGAACTGAGCTCCTTTACCCGCGACTCTGCTCTACCACCACCATACAATATATGTGATTTCTAATTTTTTCAATTGATTTATTTTTTTAAAGATTTATTTTATTTTTTATTGGAAAGGCAGATATACAGAGAGGAGGAGAGACAGAGAGGAAGATCTTCTGTCTGACGATTCACGTCCCCAAGTGGCCACAATGGCCAGTGCTACACCGATCCAGAGCCAGGAGCCCCGAGCCTCTTCCAGGTCTCCCACATGGTGCAGGGTCCCAAGGCTTTGGGCCGTCCTTGACTGCTTTCCCAGGCCACAAGCAGGGGGCTGGATGGGAAGTGGAGCTGCCGGGATTAGAACTGGTGCCCATATGAGATGCTGGCACATTCAAGGTGAGGACTTCAGCAGCTAGGCCAAGGACAGGGCCCTATGTTATTTTTTCAAGATTATTTATTTGAAAGGCCGAAAGACCAAGAGAGGGACAAAAATACATACTTGGTAGCATATTCATGTTATAATGAATTTCAAGATGGGAAATCTTAAATTTTTATCAAAAGTTGATGACAAATTCCGTAATAAAGGATTTTTCAGGGCTGACATTACAATGCAGAGGGCTAAGATGCCGACTTTTAGGGTCCCACGTTGGATCACTAGTTTAAGTTCCAGCTGCCTCACTCTGACTGCGTTGCTTGCTAATGAGGTGCGAAGGCAGAGGGAGATGTCTCAAGGGCGTGAGGGCTTACCACCCACATGTTAGACCAGATGAAGGTCTCGGATCCTGGCTTCAGCCTGGTCCAGATCCTACTGTTACAGCGACTTGGGGAGTGAACCAACAGATAAAAGCTCTCTTACTCTCTTTGTCCATTGATCTCTCCCTCTATATATAACTCTGTGTTTGAGATAAATGGTTTTTTTTAGATCTCTTAAAAGGTTCAGATTTATGTATTAATAACTGTAACTGTTGTTTTGATGTATACTTATCTTCCATGTGAGTCTGGCATTAAACTAAATTTCCTGTGAAAAGTCGATATACCAGACTCTAAAAGTGCTTCTTAATACTGAGCTTCTCCCCTCTTTATCTGAAATACTTAGTGTTCTAATAAACAGGGAATAGCTGGCTACTAGTCTAAGAATCCTTCATATACTCGAATGTAACTATTACAACTTCCCTTAGTCTTTTTTCCAAGCAATCTCAATTCCATGACCTCTGCGCAATCTTGTTGTTCAACTCTTTAATAACTTCTTGTAGTTCTCTGAATGTTCTCTAAGTACTCTATGTTCTCCCGTTGTTAATACACGTATAATCTAAAACATTACATACTTACAAATACTTGTTTAAAATTTGTTAAGGTTTTCTGTAGCAAGTGTATAATTTAACATTGAAAGATCTATTTTGGGCCTGGTGCAATAGCGTAATGGTTAAGGTCCTCGCCTTGAACACGCCGGGATCCCATATGGGCTCTGCTTCTAGTACCGGCAGCTACACTTCCCATCCAGCTCCCTGCTGGTGGCCTGGGAAAGCAGTCAAGGACAGCCCAAAGCCTTAGGACCCTGCACCCGCGTGGGAAACCTGGAAAGAAGTTCCTGGCTCCTGGCTTCGGATCGGTGCAGCACCGGCCGTTGTGGTCACTTGGGGAGTGAATCATCGGACAGAAGATCTTCCTCTCTGTCTCTCCTCCTCTGTACATCTTCCTTTCCAATAAAATAAATAAATCTTTTTAAGAAAAGATCTATTTTGTTTCATAAAATCAAAATTGTAACTTTAAAGCACTTACTCTCTTTTTATTTAAAAGACAGAGAGAAAGAGATGGATTTTCCAAATACTCACAACAGCCAGGACTGGATCAAGCCAAAGGCAGGAGCCACAACTCATTGCAGGTCTCCTGAGTAGGAGTCAGAGATCCAAGTCCTTGAACCATCACCGGCTGCTTTGCAGGATGTGCAGTAGTAGGAAGCTGGGTTAGAAGTAGAACAGCTGCGACTCAAACCAGACCTTTGATATGGGTATGGATTGCCCAAACAGCAATTAAAAGATTTTATTTGTTTATTTGAAAGACTGAGATAGAGATAAAAAAAAATCTTTTATTTTGCTGGTTCCTCCCCAAACAGCTGAAATAGCCAGGGCTGGGCCAGGCCAAAGCCAGGAACTGCAGCCCATAGGCAATGGCTTAACCTGTTATGCCACAGTGCCTGCCCCGCAATTGTTTTTAAAGATTTATTTTTATTGGCCAGTAGGATATACAGAGAGGAGGAGAGACAGAGAGAAAGATCTTCAGTTCACTGATTTACTCCCCAAAGGCTGCAATGGCCGGAGCTGTGCCGATTCGAAGCCTGGAGCCAGGAGCCTCTTGTAGATCTCACACACAGATGCAGGGTCCCAAAGCTTTGGGCCGTCCTCGAATGCTTTCCCAGGCCACAGGCAGGGAGCTGGATGGGAAACGGGGCCACCGGGATTAAAACCAGCATGCATATGGGAACCCAGCAAGTGAGAGGCGAGGACTTTAGCCGCTAGGCAATCATGCCAGGTCCTCAATTTTGAACTTTTATAATATGTGTAGGAATTAATTTTGCTAAATTAGAACATTATTTTATAACTAGCCACATGTAAATTAAAATTCAGTTCCTTAGTCACACTAGCCAGATTTCAAGTGTTTAACACTCACACCTGTGCTCACTAACCACAGTATCAGCAGGTATGGAATAGTCTTCTCACTGCAGAAATGCCTGTCAGGCAGTCCTGGGTTAATTGCTTTGCCCAAAGCCATACAACTCTTTAGTGGTACAGCCAGAACATCCAGTTCCTGGTCTAGAGATAGCTCACTGTTATCTAGTGTCTTTACAAAAGACAAAATACGAGAGTCTGTTCTGTAATATATAAACATTAAGTTTAGGTTCAAAACATTTGAGTTGGGCATAAATTCTGATATCAAGAAGATTTTAAAAAGAGAATTACTTAAGGTAGGATTGCAGCCTATATGGAAAATGCCCAATGGGGCTCTGTCACCTTTTCCCTTCTGGCCGCTAGAGAGGGGTGTGTGTGGGTGTGTGTGTGTGTGTGTGTGTGTCTGAAATGTCTCCAGTCCCTTTGACCTTCCCTGGGACATCAGAGACTTCTCATCTCACACTTCCATTTCTGCAGTCAGATCCTGGCTGCCCTCCCAGGTTCCATCCAGCCTTTCCTGCTCCCATCAGTCATCTATAGTTCTACATCCTTTTCCCTGAAGAGTCTTTATTCTCCTTTCTTGCCCATTCAAAACTGTAGTAGACTTGCCCTGTATTTTGTACTCTAAAAACAATGATGAAAAAAATCATAGTGACTTTCACTGGCATGAGAACTATACTTTCATCAACACATCCTAATACATGGAACTGTTTTATGCAATTTCTGTTTCCTTTCTGGATTACAAAGACTTCAATTCACTGTTGCCTTTTTACTTCACAAGATTGTTTCCTGTTGGATATTTTAAGTAGAACTGTTCTAAAAGATCAAAACCTGGGGTCTGAGAATCATCCTTGATTCCCCAATTAAATCTATGAATAATTAACATCAGTTTCAGGTTGAAGAACACATCTGGAGTACATCCACTTTCCTCCAAATATTTCTTTATTAAAACTGTCATGATAAAGCACCACAGACTGGGCTTAAACACCAGAAATGTATTTTCCCACAGTCCTGGAGGCTGGAAGCCTGAGATTGGGTTGTTTTCTTCTGGGACTTTTCCTTAGCTTGGAAAAGACTGTCTGCCTATTATTCTTTCTTCCTCAAAACCAGTCTGTGACTTCCTTTTTTTCTCTTTAAGGAGTTTTTATTTACTTGAGAGTTAGAGAACATCCATTTCCTGGTTCATTCTCAAATGCCTATAGCAGAGTGGACCAGGCTGAAGCCAGGAGCTGGCAACTGAATCCAGGCCTATTGTACAACTAGCAGGAAATAAATCGTTTGAACCATTACTGCTGCCTTTCAGGTCTGCATTAGCAGCAACTTGGAGTCAGGAATAGGAATTAGGGGCCAGCATCATGGAGCAGTGTGCTCTAGCTGCTGCATCCTCTGTCCAACTCTCTCCTAGTGGCTCGTGCCTCTCATGTGAAAGATGGAGGAGGATGGAGTTCCAAGCTCCTGCCTTCATCCTGGTCCAGCTGTGGGCCTGACATCCTTCTGGGGAGTGAACCGGCAGATGAAAGGTATTTCTGTGTCTCTATCCCTCCCTCTTTGAAGCCATTCAAATAAAATAAATCTAAAAAAAACAGAAGAGCAGAGTCAGGTGTCAGCTCAGTTACTGTGAAATGAGATGCAAGTGTCTTACTTGCTAGGACAAATACGTGTACCTGTCTTTTGTTGTTGCTTGAAGATCTATGTATATATTTGAATGTCTAGGTGAGTAGGAGGAGACTGAGAGAGAGAGAGAGCAAAAGAGAGAGAGAGAAAAAAGTTCCACTTATTGACTCACTCACAAAATGGACACAGTGGCCAGGCCTGGACCAGGTTGAAGCCAGAAGTCAAGAACTCCATTCTCTTCTGGGTGAGTGGGGGGACCCAAGCACCTGAGCCATCACTCACATTTCCCAGGCACATACATTAGCAGGGAGCTGATCGTAAGTGGGTACAGCCAGAATTGAAATTTGCATTCTAATACAAGATACAAGCAATGCAGGCATCAGCTCGACTCATTGGGCCATAACCCCTTATCTTTTCTTTTAAAATGCCCTTCAATATTCTTCAAAGAGGCTTTTCATTATAGATCATAATTACTGAATCTCTAAGGACATGGCAGTATGTTTGAACTTACTGTTCTTTTAAGATGCTGGACTAAAAAAAAATAAAGATGCTGAACTATCTGACATTGTCTGTACCAGCAATGCTGGGGCACACTTAAATAACAGACTGATGGAATTCTGACTCCTTATGGAGGACTATACTATTGTAGCAACATGGGGAAAATCTGTCAGTGGGTGGGAGTTTGGGGGGACCACAGTCTATATGAAATTGTACCATAAAATTTTAAAAAAATTAGCAAAAAAGATGTATTTATTTGAGAGGCAGAGCTATATAGAGAGAAGGATAGATGTGAGAGAAAGAGAGAGGAAGAGAGAGGAGAAAGAGCTTCCATCAGCTTGTTCACTGCTAAAATGTAAGGATTCCCTTTGGGTCTCCAATGTGGGTGCAGAGTTCCAAGTATTGGGCTATTTTGCACTGTTTGCCCCAGTGCATTAGCAGGGAGCTGGGTCAGATGTGGGGCAGCCAGGACTTCAACCAGTGCCCATATGAGATGCTAGCATAGCAGGCATTTGCTTAACCTAATAAGCCGCAACACTAGCTCCACTTATATTTATTAAGAAAGCATTTTTAAACATAGCGGTTTATTTTGTGATAAATGTTAATAAAAGATACCACGTGATCAAAAAATTTCTTGAGTAGAAATTATTCTGGATGCCTTTTTTTAAAAGGTTTATTTATTTGTATTGCAAAGTCAGATATACAGAGAGGAGGAAAGACAGAGAGAGATCTTCCGTCTGATGATTCACTCCCCAACTGACCACAATGGCCAGTGCTGTGCTGATCTGAAGCCAGGAGCCTGGAACTCTTCTGGGTCTCCCACGCGGGTGCAGGGTCCCAAGGCTTTGGGCCGTCCTCGACTGCTTTCCCAGGCCACAAGCAGGGAGCTGGATGGGAAGTGTAGTTGCCGGGATTAGAACCGGTGCCCATATGGGATCCTGGCATGTTCAAGGCGAGGACTTTTAGCCGCTAAGCTACACCGGGCTCCTATTCTGGATGCTTTACTCCTTCCTGTTTCGCCACACAACTTTCTAATAGCCAAACAAATTTTAAAAAGTAAGGAATATAATGTACAGATTCCTAGTATCTGTTAAAATAAGTCTGTTATATTTTTTTCCTCTGAGAGAGAGATAACACACAAAGTAATGTTAAGTTTCACCCTTATTCAAACCCAGGTTAGCCTACCTATCAAAATGATCTTTAACAGGTGTGCCAATTCAGGAGATGGAAGACTTTCATTAACGCTGTCACGTATATCCCTCAATAGAGTATCCCAGTTAACAATACTGAATGACACAGAATACAGCTTTTAGTAGTAATGAATGCAGCTTTGATTGTAAGAGCCAGCATAGTTCCTAGTCTTTTATTCTTTCCTGTGTTCTTCTGGTTTTGGTTATCATTTTCTCCTTCTTTCCTTTAAGAAAAAAAAAAAAAAAAAAAAAAAAAAAAAACAACGAGGGTTCAAGTTGGCGGCCTAGTGGCTAAATCAATGCCTTGCAACCACCACCACCAGGATGCTATACAGATGCCAGTTCATGGCCCAGGTGATCCATTTTTGATCCAGCTCCCCGCCAATGGCCTCAGAAAGCAATAGAGGATGGTCCAAAGCTTTGGAATATCTTCCTCTCTGTCTCTCCTTCTCTCTGTAAATTTGTCTTTCCAGTAAAAATAAATCTTAAAAAAAAAGAGAAGTGGTTCTCAACACCAACATTGCCCACTACAATCAGTGCACAAGTACAAATGTACACATCAATGCTTTACCCCACAAAGAAGCTAGAGCGATTAAAATAATACTATTTCACATTCATCGATTTGAAAAATACTACACGTTTGACAATTGTTAAAGGTTGGGTCTTCAAGTGTTTAAGTACAGACCCGGCATGATAACCTAGTGGCTAGATCCTTGCCTTGCATGTGCCGGGATTCCATATGGGCACCGGTGTGAGTCCTAGCTCCTCCACTTCCCATTCAGCTCTCTGTTTCTGGCCTGGGAAAACAAGAGAGGATGCCCAAACCTTTAGGAACTTGCTGCCATGTGGGAGAGTCAGAAGAAGCTCCTGACTCCTAGCTTTGTATCAGCCCAGCTCTGGCTGTTGTGGCCATTTGGGGAATGAGTCAGCGGATGGAAGATCTTTCTCTCTCTCTCTCCTCTCTGCCTTTCCAATAAAAACAGATCTTTTTTTTTTAAAAGATGTATTTATTTTATTACAAAGTCAGATATACAGAGAGGAGGAGAGACAGAGAGGAAGATCTTCCGTCCGATGATTCACTCCCCAAGTGACCACAATGGCCGGTGCTGTGCCGATCCAAAGCTAGGAGTCAGGAGCTTCTTCTGACTCTCCCACATGGGAGTAAGTTCCTAAAGGTTTGGGCATCCTCTCTTGTTTTCCCAGGCCACAGGCAGGGAGCTGGATGGGAAGTGGAGCTGCCGGGATTAGAACCAGCGCCCATATGGGATCCCGAGGCATTGAAGGCGAGGACTTTAGCCGCTAGGCCACACCGCTGGACCCAATAAAAACAAATCTTAAGAAAAATAAAGAATCCTTCATATATAAAACCAAATGAAAAAAAGTTTTGAAATAGGAATTCTTCCATCATTGGAGGTAGCATAAATAGATCTAAAGATTTTAGAGAGCAATTTTTCTATACCTATTAAGGCTGAGTATACGGTGCAACCCTCCAGTTTCGAAAGATGAAAGTCTAGAGAATATTCGTCAGGAAGACCCGTATAAGAATGCTTGTCTGCACTGTTCAGACTACCAAAATATCTCACATTAAGGGGATGGGTGAATATAGCAAGATATACAGGGAGGAGAGACAGGAAGATCTTCTGTTCATTGATTCACTCCCTAAGCAGCTGCAATGACCAGAGCTGAGCCGATCTGAAAACAGGAGCCTGGAGCTTCTTCCAGGTCTCCCATGCAGGTGCAGGATCCCAAGGCTTTGGGCCGTCCTGCACTGCTTTCCCAGACCACAGGCAGGGAGCTGGATGGGAAGTGGAGCTGCTGGAATTAGAACCGGCGCCCATATGGGATCCCAGCGTGTTCAAGGTGAGGACTTTAGCCGCTAGGCCATGCTGCCGTCCCCAAATCTTACATTTTCTAAAGGTTACCCAGTCTTCCTCTTACAGCAATTACATTGTTAAAATATTTAACAAATTAGGACCTGGCACTATAGTCTAGTGGCTAAAGTCATCGCCTTGAATGTACCAGGATCTCATATGGCCACTAGTTTGTGTCCCAGCAGCCCTGCTTCCCATCCAGCTCCCTGCCTGTGGCCTGGGAAAGCAGTCGAGGACGGCCCAAAGCTTTGGGACCCTGCACCTGCGTGGGAGACCCGGAAGAGGCTCCTAGTTCCCAGCTTCGGATCGGCGCGCACCGGTCGTTGTGGTCACTTGGGGAGTGAATCATCGGACAGAAGATCTTCCTCTCTGTCTCTCCTCCTCTCTGTATATCTGACTTTGTAATAAAATAAATAATCTTTAAAAAGAAAGAAAGAAAGAAAATGTAAGATTTTAGGTTTCTTTGTGAATAACACTCATGCAAATAAAAATTTAATCTTCTTCATTTTTGTCTTTCTTTAGGGTACCTTTACCTTTCCTTATTCTTTCTTTCTTCATAAATTTTTCCTAATAGGGCTCTCATCCAGAGGAACCTTTCAGATCCTCTGAAATCTTTCAGCAATTACAGTCTCAATAAGACTTCAAATACATTGAGAATAATTTACTGTTTTTCTTCTGTTGTGCCCAACATAAGTATGGGAATTAGAATATAAGCTTCCTAATACAGAACCTTTTGTTTTTGTCATTGCCATTATTTGTAAAGCCTAAAAAGTGGCCACCAATCACAAGAGGGTCATCAATAAGTATTTGTGGAAAGAACAGTTGAGATTAATTCTTTGCACAAGCTGATTAACCAGACAGTCTTCTATAAACGCCCCAGTTGGTTTTTAGAAGCTTCAGGCTCATTGCTAAAGTTCTAAGAAGTTCTAAGATTGGAACACACATGACAGGCCCCTCAATCTGAACCCAAGGGGAAGTGCCGAGCTAGGGATTTTCCCACTCTGACCACAACTTCCGGCCACAGTGCCCACTTCCTGATCCTCAGTACCTCAAAAACCCAAAACCACATAATTCACCCAGGCTGCTAACCCTTCACCAGCCTTTTTATTTACTTATTTCTTTTTCCTGATGAGCACTTCATTGTCATATACTGTATGAAACCCAAAGAGGTTTTCTTTGCTATAAGCTCAGCTAATTCTGTGCTTTGAATGACAATGGTTGCAACAGATTTAATTACATTATTTAATAGACTTTGGACTTTTTTCATCCCAATCTATCATTGCCAGATTGATCTCTCTAGAATATCACTGTCATGCTGCTTCTACACCTACTCAAAACTTACGCATCATGTACTTAAAACTTTAAAATGTCTTAGCTTTGTACTGAAAACCCTCTGTGACTAAGTTCCCTCTAACTGGTCTTCACTGTTTTTACTTAGTAGCTACTTCTGTTACTCTCTGGTCCCTCCAAACCACCATTTGGTTTTTTCTGCATCTTTGTATTTATTTTTTTGCCTCATGAGACCGAAATGTACCAAATTCTCCCTCCTTCAGCCTAAGGCTCCTCTAATTTATAAGTTACAATTCTTTGAGACATTTTCCTTAAGCAACATTTGTAATTTCCAAAGAATGTTCTCAAGTTACAGAAAGTCTGCTGTCACAGGATCAGCTATCTTACTCTAATCTTTCTAGTCTGAGTTGATCACAACTCACTTTTTAAAATTTGGTTTCCATAGGCTGCTGCTGGTCTCCAGGGACAGTTTTGCCACAGGCAGGCTCCCAGGCTGTATCTCTAAGCCAACACTGTCCAGCCAAATCTAGACCATAATAGTTCACAAAATGTAACAAAAGGCACTAGAAACTTCAGATCTCATTATGAAAGCTCCTAAAGTCTACCAGTGTGCCTGCAGAGTATCCATGCTTGCAGACCTTGGCCACTGAGCCTTCCCTTTCACTGCATTGCCAAAAGTCACACTTCCAGGGCCCAGCTTCTCCCCCTGAAACAGACGCTGGTTATTAGAAGGTGAATATGTACTCAATGTCATGCAAGCACCAAACAATGTTAGGCATGGGAGATGCAAGACTAATTGAAATAGACAGTTGACGTTTTCATGAAAAATAGATGATTAAACAAATTATTATAAGCAGTTGGGCAAATCATTCCCAGTGTGCAAAGTGCTGCAGAAAAGGTACATGACCTCCAACATTCTGTAGGCCAGAAAGGATGGACAAACCAATCTGTAGAAAAGCAATTCTGATCTTAAGAAAACTTCGATAAAGAAAAATTCTGATAGACCTTTACAAATTATTTATTTTTAAAAGGTTTAGTTATGGGACCTGGAACAGTAACCTAGCAGCTAAAGTCTTCGTGTTGCATGCATCAGGATCCTATATGGGCGCCGGTTTTAATCCTGGCGGCCCTGCTTCCAATCCAACTCCCTGCCTGTGGCCTGGGAAAACAGTCCAGGATGGCCCAAATCCTTTGGTCCCTGCACCTGCATGGGAGACCTGGAAGAAGCTCCTAACTTCTGGCTTCAGATTGGCTTAGCTCTGGCCATTGCTGTGACTTGGGGAGTGAATCATCGGACAATCTTCCTCTGTGTCTCTGCTCTCTGTACGTCTGACTTTGCAATAAAATACATAAATCTTTTTAAAAAAATTTCATTATTAATTTCAAAGGCAGAGTGACAGATGGAAGGAAAAGGAACACTGTTACATTTCTTGAATGGCCACAGTAGCTAGGGCATGGCCTGGGGGAAGCCAGGAGCCTAGAACACCGGCAGGGTCTCCCACATGGGAGCAGGACCCCAAGCATTTGGGCTGTCATCTGCTGCCTTCCATGTGCCTTAGTTGGGACTGGAACCAAGAACTATGATATGAGATACTGGTGTCTGAAAGAGGTATCTTCCCCCATTTGCTATAACATCTGCCACAGGTGTTTTTATAGCTTACTTAAGGCCAGTTGTGATGGCTCAATGACTTGCAAGCACCAGGATTCCAAATGGGGGCCAGTTCATGATCTAGCTGCTCCACTTCCCATCCAGCTCCCTGCCAATGGCCTGGGAAAGCAGCAGAGGATGGGCTGAAGCCTTGGGACCTTATACTCAAGTGGGAAACCTGGAAGAAGCTCCTGGCTTCAGATCAGCTCACCTTCTCCCTGTAAACCTGCCTTTGCAAGAAAAATAAATAAATCTTTAAAAATGTTTATTAATTTTTCATTTTTTAATTGCAAGGCAGAGAAACACAGAACTTATACCTGCCTGAATGATTCACGATAGCTAAAGCTCAGCCAGACCGAAGCTGGGGCTCCTGGTTTCCCAAAGGGTGTCAGCCACCTAAGCACCTGAGTTATCATCTGCTGTCCCACAGATGCACATCAGCAGGAAGGTGATTCCCACCAGAAGAGGTAGGACTTGTAGCAGGTGCTTTGATAGCGAGAGTGGACATCCCAGACTAGAACCTCACTATTGGAACAAACACCTGCCCGAGGAAGAGAGCGTTCTGTATCATCATTCAGATCATTTATCTTCTTTTTCATATTTCCTCAGTAGAGAATGAATAGTCAAAATTCATAAAATACATGCTGAGCATCATTCTGAGCCTGAGACAGTTCTATTATTTTCTCTGCAATGAAAGTGCAGAAAAGTTAAATAATCAGCTAATGGCCTAATTAAGAACCCAACAGGGCCCAGCGCGGTAGCATAGCAGTTAAAGTCCTCGCCTTGAAAGCGGTGGGATCCCATATGAGTGCCGGTTCTAATCCCTGTGGCCACACATCCCATTCAGCTCCCTGCTTGTGGCCTGGGAAAACAGGACAATCCAATGCCTTGGGGCCCTGCACCCACATGGGCGACCTGGAAGAGGCTCATGGCTCCAGGCTTCAGATTGACTCAGCTCTAGCCATTGCGGTCACTTAGGGAGTGAACCATTGGACGGAGTTTCTTCCTCTCTGTCTCTCCTCCTCTCTGTATATCTGCCTTTCCAATAAAAACAAATGAATCTTAAAAAAAAAAAAACAGGCATCTACAGCCCAATCCAAATTCTTTGTCACTACTCCGTTTCTCCACAAGGAAAACTGCATAAACACAGACGAGCTGGTAAAATGATCTTCTCAAAATCGAGTAATCTTTCCTCAAAAGTACATTCTATGAGAACCTTTGCAGCAGAGAAAAAAGAGCTGATGGTTCTGCAGTATCAGCTTCCCGTCCTTGCCTCCCACTTCTATCCCAGTGCCAGACTCAGACTCCCCTGTTGCCTCAGGCTCTCCCTTGAGCAACTCTCCTTTCAGCTGCTGAAAGCCTCTGTCACCTTGCACAGAATCCAAAGCCTTTCCTAGTGCTTGTTTACAGTGACCTTCTCCATTTTAAAATTCATGTAAAATTCATGTCTGGAACTATGATTTTTCTTTTTACAGGTTACCTTTGGTACTGGATTCACTGTAAATATGTACTGCCCCCAGTGAATTACAGTGTCTATTAAAGACTTGGAATTCAGACAGGATCACTAATCAACTGACTGAGAGGGTCCTCAGAGCCTAGGGTATTGCATGGTATGTAGGAAGGCTGGTAGCAAATAAGCATTGTAGTTCTTGATTTTATATTTTATATAATTTTTAAAATTCCATAGTTATTATTGATTGAACATTCTTAATGCAAAAATGTAAAACATGAAATATTTTGAACCTGAATCTTTTTTGTTGCTTAAACTAAGTGATTGGTCCTATTCTAAACCCAATATGTTTCTTAATTATAAAATTTTGGATTTGGGATGTGCAACCATTGAAGTCTATGCAAGTGTTCCCAAATCAGGAAAACTTGATGTCTGTAACATTTCTGTTCACCAACATTTCAGGAAAGGGGTATATAATCCATCTAACCATACCTGGAAAGCGGCTATTCATTCATTAGACATATATAATGTGCCAAAACATTGTGTAAGGAATTAGAGTAAAATAAACTTACTTCTAGGCCTTATAGCCTAACTGCTGTCTTCCAGATTAAAATCCAGGCATAAACTGAATTTTAGCATCCTTATCCTTACAACACAGAAGCCCCGTATTCCAAACTGATCCCTCCTCAAAGTCTCATATTTTCCACAGTTTGTCCATCACCACCTATGGAATATACATGAATTAGCTTTTCCATTAAAACATTTAAACTGTATGCTCATGCTATCACTTTAATGAACAACAGAACTAAACAACCTGTTTCTCCTTTGTTCACCAAATAATTCCATCAGGGCAACTTTCTGCTTACATATTATCCTTGTGTCAGCTAAAGGAAGCTGAAGTGTTATTATGTGATACAGAGTTTGAAAATCCTATCAGAAGCTTTCTTACTGAGGATATTAAGTAGACCAAATGAAGCAAAAGGATGGTAGGTGCAGACATGTAATGAAGAAATTACATTTAAATGAATCTCATGCAAGGCTAACAATTCACATTAATGATCAATGGTAGAGAGGTTTACTTTCCTGTTACAATTGTGAAGACATCTTGGTATTCTTCTGCTTTAATTAATTCTTTAATGTGCTACTTTAATTAACTTGCATGGTAAATATTTAACATTAGCAACAGAAAAAAAGCTAATTTTAAAATAACAGATACAGATAATGTGAAAGAGAATCAAGACATTTCCCCCACACCAAAACAGTGGTATAAAACATTAACATGACGCTTCATGGGATCCACAATAAAGTAAGAAAATGTCTGTTCATGATGCTTTGTTGAAGGGTAACACATACCAGTAGAATCCTGAAAAAGACGAAACTTAATTAGCACACAGATATATTTAAATAATAATCAACTTATTTGACTATTTTCTGTCAAAGAATCATGAAACACATAAAATGTTTGATGATAAATTAGCAATCTGAGCCCCGTGTCATGGTCTAGGGGCTAAATTCTTGCCTTGTCTCTGCCAGGATCCTGAATGGTATTTAGTTTGCCTTGTGGAGAGTGGGAATTTAGCCTCGTGGTTAGAGGTCCTCATCCATATTGGAGCACCTGACTTGGATGCCTGGCTCTGCCTTCTGACCTCAGCTTTCTCCCAGTTAGGATCCTGAGAGGCAGCAGTGATGGCTTAAGTATCAGTTACTCCCACTCTCATGAGAGGCCTGGGTTGTGTTCCAGTTTTGTCCCAGCTCCAGCACTTGTGCGAATTTGGGGATAGAAATAGTAAACGGGGAGGGGGGTAGTGGGTGGGAGGGAAGTGTGGTGGAGCAGCGCACTAATCCTCTACCTGCCAGCACCGGGATCCCACATGGGTGCTGGTTCGTGTCCTAGCTGCTTAACTTCCCATCCAGTTCCCCGTTTGTGGCTTCGGAAGGCAGTCAAGGATGGCCCAAAGCCTTGGGACCCTGCATCCGCCTGGGAGACGCAGAAGAAGCTTCAGGTTCCTGGCTTCAGATCAGCTAATCTCCGGCCATTGTGGCCATTTGGGGAGTGAACCAGTAGATGGAGGATCTTTCTGTCCTGCCTTCTCTCTGTAAATCTGCCTTTCCAATTAAAAAAAAAATATTTTTGAAAAAGAAATGGTAAACTGATGAGTGGGAGCTCAGTTTTTCTTTCTCTCTGCTTTTCAAAAAGGAAAAACATTTTTTAAATTGCCTCATAAATTATGGACTGGAAAACTAGGGAACTGTGTTCTATTTCATCTGAGTCAAAGATTTGGCTCTGAGATAACTAAGGAGTATTAATCCGTCTAGGTAGCAGAAAGGGAGCCAGCAGACAAATTCAAACAAAATATTTTTAAATCATCATCTTTTCTCCTAGGTACAATGTCCTACTTTATAACTCTACTTGTTAATAATTCTATTGATTAACAACGAACTGAACTTTTGGTTGCAAATTTCTCCTCAATACTTACATAGGCTGTAACTTTAAAGACTGAAGAGGTAATTTGTATTTTCTTGGTTTGAGGATTCTTTCGAACACTAAAAGAAGGAGATAAAAAGGTTCATTTAAAACATAACAATCACTGTCATAATATGCTTTGTAACAAATATTTTATTTTTATTGCAAAGTCGGATATACAGAGAAGAGGAGAGACAGAGAAGTAGATCTTCGTCCGATGATTCACTCCCCAAGCGACCTGAACGGCCAGAGCTGAGCCAATCCAAAGCCAGGAGCCAGGAACCTCTTCTGAGTCTCCCATGAGGGTACAGGGTTGCAAGGCTTTGGGCCATCCTCAATTGCCTTCTGAAGCCACAAGCAGGGAGCTGGATGGGAAGCAGGGCTGCCGCGATTAGAACCGGTGGCTTATGGGATCCCGGAGCACTCAAGGTGAGGACTTTAGCTGCTAGGCTACTCTGCCAGGTCCTGTCATAATATACTTTATGTAGTGATTCCTCTTAGCATTCATGTGTTCTTAGTTATAAAGAACATGGAGGGGCTGGCATTGTGGTTAGTGGCTTGAAATCTTCAATGCTAGCTTCCATCCTATGGGTCCAGTTTGAGTCCCAACTACTCTACTTCTGAGGCAACCTACAGGGCCCAATTACTTTGGCTCCTGCACCTACATGGGAGACCCAGCTGGAATGTCTTGCTCCTAGCTCTGGTATGGCCTGCCCTGGGATTGTTCGTAGTGACAGGTGAGTGAACCAGTGGGAGAATGGTATCTCTGTGTGTGTCTCCCTCTCTTATCTGTAACTGTTATTCAAATAAAGAAATCATCTTTGGAAAAAAAAAAGAAAATGGAGATACGTAATGCCCAATTAAAGTGGTTTGTAAAGAATGGCATCTGAGACATTCAGAGACATCATTTGAGGACAGGGCAAAAGTCAGCTGAATTCAAATCGCTGCAAACTGAATGTTAAAGTTAGAAGATTTGAAACTTGGATGATGAAATGACTCTCCCAAACCACAGGGACAATTATTAGACAAACAGATTTCTAAAATCAGACTGAAGTATACACAGTTATAGTGACAGATGGAAACATAACAAAGGGTCACATAGCCAAAATACAAAGTCCCTTTCACCCTTTCGTCGTCTTTTGGGGCTGAGCCTCATTTCCCATAGTCAAACTAACCATACTTTGATTCCTTCTTAGACGTGAGAATTAAGTGAGATAATGGAATGAAAATGATCTGTGGGGCTGGCACTGTGGTTTCAGCAAGTTAAGCTGCTGCTTGCTGCAACAGTACTGCATGTGGGCGCTGGTTCAAGGCTAGCTGTTCCACTTCTGACCAGCTCCCTGCTAACAGGCCTGGGAATGTATCACAAGACAGCTCAAGTCACTGGGCCTCTGCCACCGGTGTGGGAGACCCAGAGGAAGCTCCTGGCTCGGGAGTTGGTTTTTTGCAGAACATTTGGGGAGTGACTAGTAGATGGATGATCTATCTCTGACTCTTCTACTCTCTCTGTGACACTGCCTTTCAAATAATACATAAATGAATATTTTTCTTAAATTATGTATTAATAATTGATACAATATTAAAATCTTCATGTAGCTTTTCATACTGTAGTTACCAAAGATTAATGACAGCAATGAAGAGAGTGAACTGAGTATCAGAGTACGTCTTGCCAGGAAGCTGGCATCAGGAACCGGAGTATAGAGCAGAACCTGTGTACTCCAATGTGGGACACTCGGCCACATGCCTGTCCCCAGTGTTCTAAGAACTGTACTGTACCAGATCTTCAGTTGTCACTAATTGCTTCATTTAGTCATGGTTTTTAAGAATGCTGGAACATAATTTTCATATAATATTTTTAGAGTGAAATTATTCTAATGATTTACAAATAACAAATATGATTTGTGATGATTTCTGAGGATCTTATTAACTTCAAATTTCAGGGTATATAGGCTATTCTAGGCAACTTGGCTCATTTTAAAAAGCAAGAATCCCATTGCTGAGCTAGCATCTGAAGGCCATAATACAAGTTTCTTAGTTCAAATAATAAAAGTTCACATCTGGGGTGGATACGTAGTAGTTTGGGGAATGCTCCAAAAACTTGGACAAGACCATCTGTTTAATATCTAAAGTAGAAAAGACACAGGCACAGGATGAGTCACTATGGAATTATCTCTGCATATACATTTTGAAATGTAATGAAACAATTGATCATTTACTTTTAATGAGATGGTTCTACTGCCTACTTGATTTAAACAAACCGTACTCCATGGATGGAAAGCATTTCCCCAAACACTTAAAAGATGCATTTTATTGGATCTGTAATAATAGATAAGGAAGATTTTATGCTTTTGTCTGAGCCAGAGGTTCCTAGAGTCACACACTGTGGTGTACCCTCAACATCTTCTGTTACAAATGGTGGACTCTGCTAGAATATATCAGTGATGATGTTTATCTGCTAGGGCAGGCTAGGTTAGACACTGCAAAGCAGTTACTGCATGTACAAGCATAACTAGAAGGTAGCAGATACTTTGCTAAAATGCAAAATATACCCAAAAGGCAAATTAAGAGACGGGGGAAACACTGTCTTGGATAATTGGATTATGAAATTTTATGACGGAGCTGGGTGTGGTGGCTTGACTGGCTAATCCTCCCCCTTCAAGTGCTGGGATCCCAAATAGGCACTGGTTCTGACCTGGCTGCTACACTTCCCTTCCAGCTCCCTTAAGGCTGGGATTGCAGTGTAGGATGGCCCAAGGCCTTATGCTCCTGCACCCACGTGGGAGACCAGGAGGAGGCTCCTGGCTCCTGATTGGCTCAGCTCTGGCCCTTGTGACCACTTGGAGAGTCAACCAGCAGGTGGATGATCTTTCTTTTCTGTCTCTCCTTCTCTGTTAATCTGCCTTTCCAGTAAAAAATAGATTGAAGAGATTTTTTGGCATTCTGAGAAATTATTTAAGATACTTCTAGTTCCACCTGTGCTTCCACTGCTAAAATGCTTCTTGACAATCGCAACATTAATCCACTGTATACCTTGACCACTGACTGCCACTTAATTATAAGACATAGCATTTGACCCAAATCAACATTAGAAATACCAGAAAAGCCACAAGTCACTCATGTGATAAGGAAGCCAACATAGCTCTTAAGGGACTCTGAGATTCCTTAATCCATTCAGTTGTTTTCTGTTGGACCATAAACCATCTTAACTTTAGTGTAATCATATTTTTTTTACTGTAGCTACTTTGGAAAGACCATTTCATATCCTTACCTCATTCAGCAAAGAAATGTGCAACTATGCTCAAACTTGGATCATCAAGGGAAGTATTCAATGGTTTCAAAGGGAAGTACAGCTGTAATTGGGCTAATGTCTTTTCTTGTCTTCCCTAGAGGGACCGAGTCGGCAGGTACCTCCTGTAAAATGGAAACAGACTGACCTCCTCTTGGTCAGTATTCAGGAACTGCATTCCATTAAGAATTCCCAGATTGCTAACATTTGCACTGATAACTACTTCTTTTTAACTCCTGGGGGCACTAATTGTAACATTAAATATGAAGAGATATAAACATTTACCTACAAAGAACGGAATCTTTGATTATATGAAAAGTTTTACCTTAAAAATTCGAAATGACTACTTTTCTATTATTTGTTGTAATTTCCTTAAGATTAAGAGGGTTGTCTGATGTTTTTCTACCCTCTTTAGACCCTGGTAGAATTTTGTGTACCATATTAATACTTGCTTGTTGCCTGGTTGATTCCACAGAAGAAAATCCTTTTCCTCCTGACAGACATCATGCCTCTTGGCTACTCTTTGCCTTAGCACACAGAAAATACAACTGAGAATCCAGAGAACGGAATGTTGAGGCAAACAGCAGTTGCTGTAATGCTTAGGTTTTAGTCTTTTCTGTTTTAAGCATCTCCACCAGAATCTCCTCCCAAACAGAACATGGTGGTGAGGAATTCCACAGGTTCCTGGGGCTGATGGGACACAACACAGCAGCAGGAGTGGTGGCAGGATGTGTGTTTGAAGGAGTATCTTTAAAACTTAGAAGTGCTCTAGCAAGTTTTATAAGACATGCAAATGCTTCACATGCAACATGTCTGACATAGATAGTGTGCATGATTCTGCTGAAATTCTACTGTGGCTCTTTTAATAATTTTTATGCATTGGCACAATAACCATTTCTTTAAAATCAGAGACAGATTATATACATGTATTTAAAAATCATATCAGAAATAAACTGAACACTGCATCCTGTTATATAGCTATATGGCACAGATGAGAATTAAGGTGTTGGGTGTAAGAAAATTAGGAACAAAATAAGAATCCTGCTGCTTTTATTAAAATAAAGTTATATAACCAAGGTCTAGGACACTATGCTTTCACTTGTTCTACCCCTTTTGCCTATAAATTTGATCCAACTAAAGAATATTCACTTCTGTCAAAAAAAAGTATAGTTCTAAAAAATTGTAAAGTTTTAATTCTCATCTGATCTTTAAAAAGAAAAAACATAAGCTCTAGAATACCAAAAAGCAAACTGTATAGTTTCAATCCATTAGAAAAAGTAAAGATTACACCTAGTTGAAATTTTTTTCCACCTCTTTGAAACAAAGGTAGTAATTTTTTATTAGTAGTCAAGCAAACTCAAACATCTTACGGGCGTGCTTGTGTTCCTCTGACATTTGGAAGGTGCAGTGCGGGGGGAAAGGAGAGAGGAAGAGGCCTGGAAAATGGTAGCTGTTACAAAAGGAACAGAGAGGGTGACAGATCTGAATGAGGGAAGGAGATGAAGGTGATGAAGTAAGAATTCCAAGAGCTTCAGGGATATCAGGAAATCCTAAAGGCCTGGTAGGGAAGGAAGTTAAAAGAAGGGGTCAAAGCCGTGCTATTTTTATACACTGTACTTGTTAACATGATCATGAAGTGATGCCTGGGAATCCCACTGTGATAAACTGTCAAGCTTACCTCACCAGATCCTTATAGATAAGCTTTGTTGTTTCCAAATACGGATTAATCACATCCTCATACTGACAAAGGGATCCACCGAGGCAAAGATGTTTAAAAAGACAAAACAGGAACTCTTCTCTATCTGGTGGGCTGAATATTTCATATTTTTCTGAGTCTTCTTCTAGTAAAACCTAAGACGACAATTTTTAAATAGCTTCAATGTATATGGTTTAAAATGTTAGATCTATTTGAAGCAGCAGTCCTGAGGCAGCTGGAGACGATAATCTGTTATCTATGCCTATTTTTGCTTCCTTTTCATATTCTATGAAAGAAAAAAAATCAAATATTAAAACACAGAAGCTAAGACTGTGTTTCCAATTAATTTTTAGTCCTAGTATATATATGTATGTATGTATATATATATATATATACATATATTTAATGTATTTATTTTTATTGGAAAGGCAGATGTACAGAGAGGAGGAGAGATAGAGAGGAAGATCTTCCGTTTGATGGTTCACTTCCCAAGCAGCTGCAACAGCCAGAGCTGAACTGATCAGAAGCCAGGAGCCAGGAGCATCTTCTGGGTTTCCTGTGTGGGTGCAGGATCTCAAGGCTTTGGGCCGTCCTCAACTGCTTTCCCAGGCCACGAGCAGGGAGCTGGATGGGAATTGGGACCTCTGGGATCAGAACCGGCGCCCATACAGGATCCCAGTGTGTTCAAGGTGAGGGCTTTAGCTGCTCAGCTATCACACTGGGCCCTAATCCTAGTGTATATTTTTAGTAATTATTCTAAGGATACTGTATTTTTGCTCTGAGATTATTTCAAATCTTATTTGAAAATAAGTGGGAAAATGTCTCATTATCATACGGTATCTCACCTTCAATTCTATTTACAGAGTAAATACAGATAGTCGTTTTTTAAGTGCTTTCATTACTTCTTCCCTTCTTCCCACAGCTCTTCAAATGTGAACAAGAGGGTGCTGAAGCCTCAAATCTCCCTCGCCTTTTCCAGCTCCCCTTTCTAAGATTACTATGCATTAAATATACACACTGTCCCTTGGTCTCCTCAGATTTAGCTAACACTCAACTAGCTCTGATGTGAGGGATATTTTTGCTCTACTGGGCATTACAAGACAATTCATTTATTGATTGATGGTAGTAAGCAGAAACAAGGTGATAAATTTAAAATATATATACTTATTTTACTGAGTTCTTTCTATGCCACCTATTTTATAAAATAATTTGAACGGCACAGTGTTGTGGTACCTCAGGTTGTTACTGCTTGCAATGCCAGCATCCCATATCAAGATGCTATCTTGGCTACCTCACTTCCAATCCAGCTGTCTGCTAATCCACCTGGGAAAGCAGTAAAAGATAGTCCAAATGGGCCCCTGTCATCCAAGTGGGAGACTAGGATGGAGTCCTAGCTCCCGGCTTCAAACTGTCCCAGCCCTGGAAGTTGTGGCCATTTGGGGAGTAAATTGGATGATGCAAGGTATCTTTTTTTCTGTCTTTCCCTATTACTCTATCTTCCATACGAACAAACAAATAAATCTTTTATCAAAAAAGAATGTGAAGTAGTTAACAATAAAACAAGGATACAGTAAGACCAACATAATGAAAAATAAACAAACAAAAATCTTTAACCAAGAAATAAAGTAGCAAGAGAAAAAAAATACACAAAGAACTCTAGATAGGGAAAAGGTAGAAAGTTTGCCTGGGCCTGATGTAGTAACTTAGTAGCTGAAGTCCTTGCCTTACACGCTTGGGATCCAATATAGGTGCCAGTTCTAATCCTGGTGGCCCCGCTTCCCATCCAGCTCCCTGTTTGTGAGGACAGCCGAAGGCCTTGGGACCTTACACCTGCATGGGAGACCTGGAAGAGGCTTCTGGCTCCTGGCTCCTGGCTCCTGGCTCGCTCAGCTCCGGCCTTTGCAGCCACTTGGGGAGTGAAGCAGTGGATGGAAGATCTTTCTCTCTGTCTCTCCTCTCTGTGAATATTTCCAATAAAAATAATTAAATCTTAAAAAAAAGAATTTTGTGTAATACTTAAAGGTATCAAATAAGTAAATGAGGGAAACATGGTGTTATGCAAGAATGTTGTCTAATACCAAGATAAATTAGGTAAACTGCTGAAGCCTTTGTATAATATATGAACATGACATCAAGTCATTATTTAAGAGCATCTGTTTATTTACAACTTGATGAAAGCCAAGTTTGTGCTTGTATAGAGTAGAACACAGGCAAGGGGAGGCAGTCTATAGTTTATTGCTGCCTGGGTGTGCTGCATGTAAAGTCTGCACATTTTCTTGACCACTCGCCCTTCCCTCTTTTCCTTTTAAGAAAATTATATGATATCAAGCCCATGTCTGCAGCTATCTGAAAGTCGAGTTTAACACCAGGGTGGATAAAGCACCTAGAAGTGAATAGTTAATGCATTCCTCATGAGAACATTTTCAAATACTGACTGATGCTGCTTATATAATTTTTAAAAAACATGGTAACTTAAAAATTAAGAAAAAAGATTTATTTTTATTGGAAAGTCAGATTCGCAGAGAGGAGAGACAGAAAGATCCTCCATGCACTGGTTCATTCTCTAAGTGGCTGCAGTGGCTGGAGCTGAACCAGTCAGGAGCCAGAAGCCAAGAGTTTCCTCCAGGTCTTCCACACGGGTGCAGGGTTCCAATCGTTTGGGTGATTCTCCACTGCTTTCCCAGGCCAACACAGGGAACTGGATAGGAAGCTGAGTAGCCAGGGCATGTCACGGCAGGCCCAGTAACTTAAATTTTTGAACACTGTGTTAAAATATCCTATACCTGTTTATCCTCTCCATTTACATACAGATTTCATTCTCCTTGCAGGCCTCAGGGATATAACTGCAAATGAATCAAACTTCTACGTTGTGGTCAGCAAAGAGTTTATTACCAATATTTACACTGCAGTTGCCAGGAACATCTGTAGTGCTGCACAATGGGGAGCCCTTTGTAGCTGGAAGTTATTTGTTTTTCACCCAGAAAGCAATCCAATTAAAACCTCTCCCTGTCACTACAGAGTGGCAAAGAACACAAAAGCAAAAATCCACGAAAGTAGCGGAAAACACTGAATCCCAGCACAAGATTAGATAAGCACTAAATAAGACAAGTAACAGGCAGTTTTGCAGTCTTCTACTGAAAAACAGATTCTCCTTTTAAGCAAGTCCATTGATGAGGATCTTTCTGTAGAAATGATGGTGAATTCTCTGAAATTAGAGGTAACAGTCTTGTGACACCTGGCCAGGGTAGATCAATGAAGAAAAGAGCTGAAATTAGAAACACTCAATGGAAATGGAGACCAACATGTCCTGGATGGTAATTTTCAAACCCTAGTAAGAAGTGGAAACCATCATCAGATTCCCAACATATAATATTACTTGAAAAGTAGGAAAGAGAGAGATGGAGGAGTGGGGTTGGGAGAATCTTCCATCAGCTGATTTATTCCCCAAATGGCTGCAACAGCAGGATCTGACCCAGGCAGAAGCCAGAAGCCAGGAACTTCACCTGGGTCTCCATACAAGTGACAGGGGCCCAAGTACTTGGAGCATCTCCTGTTGCCTTACTTGAAGCAAAGGCATAAGCAGGAATCTGGAGCAGAAGTGAAGCAGCCGGTTTTCCCAATACCACTCAGCTAACTCTGATAGGGGTTGCCAGTGTCACTGGCTGCATCATGCCACTGACTCCTGTGTAGTCGTGTATCCCATCTTAGACACAAATATACCATATTTAACTTAAGAACAAACTATAGTATCATTTGTTCTGCCAGATGTCTTATAGGTCCACACCTCCAAGCACAGAGAGCTCCCCTAGCGTAACTCAAGGACCCACAAGTGCCTCTCAGCGTCTGGTGGGCTGAAAGTCCCCGCATGGGCCTAGGCTGCCTTCTCTCCCCGCAGCTACCACTATATGCTGCCGAGGGGGGTAGAGCTCCTGTTTAACTCACCCAGCTCAACCCAGGGACCCAGCAGCGCCTCTAGGCATCAGGCCCATAACTTCATTTTGCATCTGGGTGTGCCACCCTTTGCTCTGTCTAAACCACTGAGGAGGCTCTGATTTGCAGGCACAAGGACCTGTCTCTCTCAGAAGTCCCTCAGAAGTCATTTCTCGCCTAGAGGGGAACCCTTAAGTGCCTGCATGTCCACACTTGTGCCATAACCCAAACCACCTATGAGTGCAGAACCTCAGGCACTCAAAGGGGACCACCGGGCAGCCCGTGGGCTTCGCTGGCACCAAAGTGCCCAGGCTGCCCAGGCCCAGGTGAAGACACCAAACATCGCCAGACAGCCTCCTACTTGGGCCTCAGAAGTCCAGCCCAGTGGCTTCTGAATTTAAATAAAGGCAGATTTACAGAGAGGAGAGACAGAGCGAAAGATACTCATCTGTTGGTTCATTCTCCAAATGGCCACAAAGGCCGGAACTGAGCCAATCCGGAGCCAAAAGCCAGAAGCCAGGAGTCGGGAGCCTCCACTGGGTCTCCCGTGTGGGTGCAGGGCCCAAAGGCTTTGGGCTATCTTACATTGTTTTCCTAAGCCACAAGCAGGGAGCTAACTATATGGGAAGTGGAGCAGTAAGGACACAGACTGATGCTCATATGGGATGCTGACACTGGCCGGTAGAGGATTACTCAGTTTAGCCATTGTGCTGGGCCCCCTTCCTTCTTTCAATGGAGGATAGTAGTGATCATTATAGTGGTAGTAGCAGTAGTGCTAGTGGTTAAAATTACTGAAACTTTATCAAGTATTGTCCTAAACACTTAAAATGCATTATCTTCTATAATTCTCAAATTATGCCTATTTTATAGATGAAGAATCTGAGACTGATAGAGTTACACACCACCTATTAAGTTTTTAAGCCTGGATTTGTGTTTATATCTACATGATATAAAAATAATTTTTAATCATTTTGTAAAAATAATAATAGTATTTCATAATTTCTAAAAAAAAAAACAGTTAAATTCTTCCTCAATTCATTTCACCAATGATTTTACAAAGGTATAATGGGCATTTTCACCTTTGAGTTATATATAGATAAGATCTTGAAGTTCAAGAGGTTGAATGATTTATCTAAGATTACCTAAATAAAGCAAGGTGCAACAGCTCACTGGCTAAATCCTCACCTTGCATGCTCTGGGATCCCATATGGACAACGGTTCATGTGTTGGCTGCTCCCCTTCCCACCCAGCTCCCTGCTTGTGGCCTGGGAAAGCAGTAGAGGATGACCCAAAGCCTTGGAACCCTGCACCTGTCTGGAGACCCAGAAGTTCTTGCCTCCTGGCTTCGGATCAGCTCAGCTTAAGCCATTGAATCTACTTGGGGAGTGAACCAGGGGATGGAAGATCTTTTTCTTTCCTTCTCTGTAAATCTGATCCATCTTTCCAATAAAAATAAATAAATATTTTTTTTGAAAATCACCTTAGCAATAAATTAATAAGCGAAATAATCCATGTGCTATTTTTCTAAGTTCAGTGTATCCTTTACTAAGACAAAATTTAGTTTGGCTAATCAAATTACTTTGTTGGTCTTATTTATGGGAAAAACAATCTCTCATTGCAGCAGTGCTCTTTATTCATGTGAAAGGGGTGCCTGTGAAAGCACAGTAGACATTAATAGGCCAGGATTCCTTCACTTGTACTTCGTGGCTGTAAAGGACTGTCCCTGCAAGTTACATAATATTCAGCAGCCTCTCTAGCCATCAGATGTTAGCAGCTCCCACGTGGGAACTACTGAAACACAAAATTAAGTTGACAGTACAAATGCTACGCACGAAAAAGTAGGCCAATATAATGCTTAATATTGCTCCTTATTTATCAACAAGAGATATTATATGGGTTTTAGGCAAAGGTTTTTGTATTTTCTGCTCATTCCCTGAAATAAAATTCCACTGTGAAATTAGAAAACACTGTACTTACTTTGCGTAACTCATCAGAAATGAGAAACGGATCGCAAAACGAATCTAAGCATTTAACAATATGTCCACCGTCTCGTACAATATCTTCATCATACAATCGATTGAAAAATGACATTGACAGTTGTGTACAAGGAACATTTATAGCTTTAATTTTTTTCACTTCAGTTCCTGGAGAAAAAGGAATTTTACAAAGAACAAAAGATAGGGAAATAAATTTAGTATTCTCAGTTACTTTCAAAATAAATTATTATGCAGAAAAAATGAACCATAACTTATGTTTTGATATAAACAAACACTAAATACTGATATTTTAGTCAATGACAGACCATATATACAACAGGGGCTCCACG
The DNA here is from genome assembly GCF_030435755.1 of Ochotona princeps. Classification (NCBI taxonomy): domain Eukaryota; kingdom Metazoa; phylum Chordata; class Mammalia; order Lagomorpha; family Ochotonidae; genus Ochotona; species Ochotona princeps. The sequence goes on from NC_080835.1 coordinate 85,509,549, forward strand.
AGATTATTAATAGAGCTGAAAACTTGGCTTCCTCTAATGCTAACAGAACAATGCATGTATCTGTGGTGATGCCTGTGGAAACACCTAGGCACTGCTCATCACACGTAAGTGTAGCAGTTCGATTACAAATACACATAGTTCATAATACTCAAGAAAATAAATGACTGTTCTATGGTATAGTTAATGCATGTATTTCTACTTAAAGATTCATTTTTTTATTGGAAAGTCAGCTTTACAGAGAGAAGAGACAGAGAGAAAGACCTTCTGTCCACTGTTTTACTCCCAAAGTGGCTGCTATGGCTAGAGCTAAGCTAATCTGAAGCTAGGAGCCAGGAGCCTCTTTTGGGTCTTCTACACAGGTGCAGGGTACCAAGTCTTTGGGCTGTCCTCGACTGCCTTACCAGGCTACAAACAAGGAGCTGGGTGGGAAGTGGAACACCCAGGACACGAACTGGTGACCATATGGGATCCCTGTGCATGCAAGGCATGGACTTTGGTCACTAGGCTAAAGTGCTGGGCCCGCTACTGTCCTTTTTAAAAAATCAATATTGTAGAGCATATTCCTGCTTACGAAAAATTACATCGAACAGTAAGCTGTATTACACTGGCAGGAACTTCATCTACATTACTTTCTTACAAGGCTTCACTTACCAACAGGCAAGACTGAGTATTCACCTTGGTATTTACAAGTACATAATGATGTTCACACAATGACAAAATCACCTAATAATGTATCTTTTTTAAAAAGATTTGTATATTTTTATTGGAAAGGCAAATAGATGTACAGAAAAAGGAGATACAGAGAGATCTTCCATCTGCTGGTTCATTCCCTAGTGGCCGCAAAGGCTGCAGCTAAGATGATCCAAAGGCAGGAGTCAAGAGCTTCTTTTGGGTCTCCCAGGCGGTGCAGGGTCCCAAGACTTTAGACCATCCTCTACTGTTTTTCCAAGCCACCAGCAGAGAGCTGGAAGGGAAGTGGAGCAGCTGGGATGCAAACTGGTGTCCATATGGGATCCTGGTGGTTACAAGCAAGGATTTAGCCACCAGGCTACTGCACTGGACACATAACGTATCTTTTTTAAAAGATTTATTTAGGGACTGGCACAGTGGCACAATAAGCTAATCCACTGCCTGGTGGCACTGACATCCCGTATGGGCCCTGGTTTGTGTCCCGGCTACTGTACTTGTGATCCAGCTCTTTGCTTGTGCGCTCGGGAACAGGAGGACAGCCTAAGTCCTTCGGACCTTGCATCCCTGTGGGAAACCTGGAAAGAGGCTCCTGGCTCCGATCTTCAAACAGGTAGGCAATGACCTTTGTGACCATTTGGAGAGGAAGGCAGTGAATGGAAGGTAGATCTTTTTAAGGATTCATTCATTTTACTTGAAAGGCAGAGTTACAGAGATAGAAGGAAATGCAGAGAGAGGGACAGAGAGGAGAGAGATCTTTGATCTGCTGGCTCACTCTCCTCTAAAATTTTAATTAAGTCCTTGGAGATACTTAAAAACATTTTTATATCTATTTAAAAATTTCTCCTTTGTGGCCTGATTTATGTTTATTACAAAAAGCTTTCCAAGTTGAGGTAACTTGATCAAGTCTTGCTTTGAAACTTATCAGCAATGCAGAACTAGAGAACTTTAGAATGATGACATTTGGCCTGTTTTTGACTCTTGTAGCTTTAGTTCTTTCTCCCCTTTACCTGACACTGATTTCCTGAAGGCATTTTCCGGGAATAGATTTTCTGTTTCTAGAGGTCTGTTAAATTACAGAAAGTCATAATGATACATACTTTTATTTTTTTTTGTGGGAGCACTTTATCAGTAAGAGATTACAGATCTGTGGGGTTTTACGTATATTTAAATAAATTAATAAACAGAGCACCCCAAAATGTAGCACCTCAGTACCAGAGCAAACCCCGAGAGCAGGCCCAGAAACTCTGAAGTCCCTCTCCCTTCTGCCCTGGGGTGGACCCCAAAACCTGGCACATCTTCCCCCAAGGCAGGTCCTAAGACTTCCAGAGGAGTTTAGGGTGTCCTTCCCATTTTCAGAGGGAAGAAACAGCCTCATCTGTGCAGACACAGGCCTGGGAGAAAATCTGAACCACAGGCCTTGCCAAGCCCTGCCCACTCCCACAACACCAATGTTTGCCTTCGCACACACACACAACCATTCATAAGCAGTTCTCCAGTTTCTTTGCCTCTTCATATCTAAAGACTCTGTGTCATATAAAATTAACATTAAATAAATTTGTAGAGTTTTTTTCACTAATCTTAATCTTTTATGGTATGGGTCTCAGCCATGAATGAACTTAAGGATGAAAGAGAAATTTGCTTTTCTGCCCAAAGTGGGAAGATTAGGGGTGCTATTAATTCTGTGTTGCAGAAATCATGATTCACTTATTTTTTCATCTGTTCACTCAATAAATGATTTTCCACTGATGACCTACACTGCATGCTATGGCCAAGAGTACCAATAAAGTTCATCACATATCTTCCTAGAACTAGGAAGAACCTTCAGATCTGAAAATTACATACTTTCAAAGATTCATTTTATTTTTATCGGAAAGCATGATATACAGAGAGGAGGAGAGGCAGAGTGAAAGATCTTCTGTCCCTTGACTCACTCCCCAAGTAGCCTCGACCTGAAGCCAGGAGCCCGGAACCTCTTCTGGGTCTCCCATGCAGGTGCAGGATCCCAAGGCTTTGGGCTATCCTTGACTGTTTTCCCAGGCCACAAGCAGGGAGCTGGATGGGAAGCAGGGCCTCTGTGATTAAACTGGTGCCCATATGGGATCCTGACATATGCAATGCGAGGACTTTAGCTGCTAGGCTACCGAGCCGGGCCCTACATACTTTTTTTTTATTATTTCAATCAATCTCTCTCACATGTACATACACAGATACAGATATAAAGGGTGGCGTTCTTCTGTTCGAAGTCCTAGTGTTATGGCCCCTCAGCATCTCTGTTCCCTTAGAAACACTTGCTGGGTCTCTGACCTGAGGAGCAGCCTGTGCCCGAGAACTGGCGACAGTGTACATTTCCTGTTTTGGCTGTCCACCCAGAGTCATGCCAGGACCTGTAGCGCCTGTGATCCTGGCTAGGCTGCTGCGGAGACAAGGTTGCCTGGAGCCAGGAACTGTGTATGGCTCAGTAGTTTTAAAAGCTCTGCTGCTAAATTCCTTTTGTTTCACAGGCACAATCCTCTGGGGGATTAAAACAAAAAGAAGGCCATGGAAAATGACAGAGTAGTTCAAGCACTGTTGAAAATCCAGAGAACAAGAGTGGCATTGAGCCTGACAAGCCGGCAAGTGACTGGTGACCACAGGATGAGGGACTGACATTGGCCCACTGTAATAAGTCTACCCTTACTCTGATTCGGGGAATGGTGAGAAGTTTTGGATGGTAAGACAATGTGTTTAAACTCAAGCCATTTAATGTGAGGTATGAAAATAGCACTCTTATGTACTGTAACACTGTATTCCTTCAAAATTCGTAGGTTGAAATCATAATCCTTAATGTGACAGTGTTAGGAAATAGGAAAGATTAAGAGTTAGATGAGCTATGTGTGGGGGAGTCACATGGCTTCAAAATACGAGTTTTAGGGAAAACTACACACTCATTAGCATTTTGCCTCAACTCCCCAAATTAGTTTTTTTTATCACATGCAAAATTATATTCACCCCAAGTTCAAAAGCTTTAACTCACTCTAGCATTACTTAAAATCTAAAGTCACACTTAAATGTAGCCTAACATGGACACGGGTGAGACCTAAGGTATGATTTTTCCTGAAGCAAAATTCCTCTCCAGCTATGAACTTATGAAAGCAGACACACTATACATTGGCAAAGGATGGAATGAAAAGAAACAGCCACTTCCAATTTGAAAGGAAAAAACAGAAAATAACGTCGCTATGGTGGGTGCTAAGCAAATCTGTAACTTAGCAAAGCAAGCTTCTTTAGATCTTAAGACTCAAGAATAAGCCTTTCCTGGTTCAAGTGGAAGAAGACAGGGCTGGAAACAGAACTGACCCAGCAATTGCAACGACCAGTATGTGCATAAGCTGATTGGGGCGACGGACTATGCCAGACCCTGTACTGGCAAACACACACAGGAATCAGGTTTGGGATCATCTCAGATGAAGTTTCCTTGGAGATCCCTCCAACTGAACTGCTGATCTCAGAACCCCAACCATGAAGAGACTATGTTAGCCAGTGGATTTTGAAAAAGTTTCATCGCGTTTGGAACGGCGAGACTGGCAGCAATTCAGACCTGTTGAACTATCAAAACTGCTTGAGCAAGACCCTTGGAGCGTGTCTCACATCAGGGACCAGGGATGGGTGGGAGGCTGGGTGGGGCTTTTCCCTTTGTTTCTCCCCTGACCCCAGATACAGGGAAAAAAATGTAATTAGTGTGGAAACAATGGTCTTATACACTTTCCTGTAGCCCTTGACCCTTTGTACCCTAATCAACTAAGTAAGATTATTTAAAAATAAATGAATTTAAAAAAAAAGAATAAGCCTTTCCTATTTCTTTCCTCTGCCTCTTGAACCCCTGGAGTACCAGTCTCTCTCTCCTAGGTGTGGGTAGAGCCATACAACTCCAGGTGGCTATTCTCCGAGGTTCTACCTGAAGATGTGGGGGGGGGACCCTAATGGCCTTGATGACCGGAGTTGCTTTGGGGATATTTCTTTCCTTTTCTTTTTAAAAAAAGATTTATTTTATTTTTATTGGAAAGGATGATATACAGAGAGGAGGAGCATCCAGCCCTAACAACAAGAGAATCCAGAACTCCATCAGTGGCACATCAATTGCCATTTTGTACAGTGTGGCAAAGGCTGTGAGACTGGAGGGACAACAGTGAGCTATACATGTGCTGAGCTGGGAGAGAACTCATTTCCAGCTCAGTGCATTGTACTGGTCTCACAGGGAAAATAATACTGACTTTGGCGTCCTACAGGTCAAAATAGGTCTGAATGGCCTATTTTTATGAATGGCCTAAATATGTTCAGAACTAATGGCCAGTAGATTCCAGCAAGTTCAGCACCACCAACAACCTAGTTATTTACGACATGTGTTGTCTCCCCAATTCTATGAATTGCTCATACTGGAAGTGGGAGAAAGGTTGTATAGGCAATGGTGCAGCCTCAGCATGAGCTCGCGGGTAGTGGAGAATGATGAACCGGGAGTTGGGGCTTCGGAGACCATGGTGAAAGCCTAACACAAAAACTCACTGGAGGGAGTGGTGCAAGAACGAGGCACCAAACACAATCAGTAAAATCAAACTGTAGACTTGTGAGTGACACAGCTTAGAAACCTGCCCTGAGAAGAATCTGTTAACCAGATGTACAATGATGAAAAGCAATAGAAGAGACAGAGGCACAATGAATATTACTCAAGACTCCCTTACAAAGCAGCAGAAGCCTTTGGCAGCCTAGAGTTAACTGAGGAATACAACGAGGATATGGTGGATAAAGAACTTAAAAAAAAAAACTTGTTATAAAGCTTCTTATCAACAATGAGAAGTACATACAGGAATTTAAAGAATATGTTACACAGGAAATAGCAACACTGAAACAAAATCAAGCAGAATTATTGGAAATGAAGGATACAATGGGGCAAATTAAAAATTCAATGGAAACTCAATAATAGAGTGAATGGGGCAGAAGAAAGAAACTCAGAATTGGAAGATATTTCTTGCTACAACGGTGAAACAATCAAAAAGCTGGAAAAGGAAATGAATCAAACTAAGAAAAGTATTTAAGAATTAAGAGACACTATTAAAAAGCCAAGCATAAGAGTTCTGCGAGTTCCAGAAGGTACAATAAAATAAACTGGGCTTAAAAATGTATTTAATGAAATAACAAAGGAAAATTTCCCTAATCTGAACAAAGAACTGGGAAACAGAATACAGGATGAGAACAGGACTCCCAACAGGGTTGACCACAAGCGATCTTCACCACAACACATGATCATCAAGCTCTCTTCAATTAAACATAAGGAAAGGATCCTTAAATGTGCATGTGAAGAATATCAATTGACTATATAAAGGAATGGAAATTAAATCACAGGTGAACTCTCATGGGAATGGAGTGAAATATTCCAGATCCTAAAAAGAAAAAATTGTCACCCCAGAATAACATAACCAGCAACTCTTTCGTCTTTGAAAATGAAATAAAATTCTTCCACAGTAAAGAAAAGCTCAAAGAATATGCCTCTTCCAGACCTGCCCTACAAATGATACTTAAAGATGTTCTCTTGACGGAGAAAAGGAATAGCACCCAACAAAACCAAAGGCGAATGTGGAGAACATCCCAGGAAAATGACAACAGAAGACTAAATCAAACAATGAACAACGCATTGCTAAAATGACAGGACCGGGCCTGGCACGGTAGCCTAGTGGCTGAAGTCCTTGAACGCACTGGGATCCCATATGGGTGTCAGTTCTAATCCTGGCAACCTTGCTTCCCATCCATCTCCCTGCCTGTGACCTGCGAAAGCAGTTGAGGATGGCCCAAAGCCTTGGGACCCTGCACCCACGTGGGAGACTTGGAGGAGCTCCTGGCTGCTGGCTTCAGATTGGCTCAGCTCTGGCCATTGAGGCCGCTTGGGGAGTGAACCAGCAGATGAAAGATCTTTCTCTATGTCTCTCCTTCTCTCTCTGTATATCTGACTTTGCAATAAATACAAATTTTTAAAAAAAGAACACTTTAAAAAAATAACAGGACCAAATTACCTCCCATTCATATTAATCCTGAATATAAATGACTTAAACTCATCAAACAAACATCATAAATTAGCAGACTGGGTCAAAAAAACAAAACCCATCTATTTGTTGCCACAGTAAACACATCTCACCAACAAAGATCGGCAGAAATTATAGCTCATGGATTTTGATGTTTCTGTTGTTATTTTCATTTCATTTTTTTTTTAAGATTTATTCATTTTATTACAGCCAGATATACACAGAGGAGGAGAGACAGAGAGGAAGATCTTCCGTCTGATGATTCACTCCCCAAGTGAGCCGCAACGGGTCGATGCGCGCCGATCCGAAGCCGGAACCAGGAAACTCTTCCGGGTCTCCCACGCGGGTGCAGTGTCCCAATGTATTGGGCCGTCCTCGACTGCTTTCCCAGGCCACAAGCAGGGAGCTGGATGGGAAGTGGAGCTGCCGGGATTAGAACCGGCGCCCATATAGGATCCCGGGGCCTCCAAGGCGAGGACTTTAGCAGCTAGGCCACGCTGCTGGGCCCTATTTTCATTTCTTCAAAATAGTTTTTTTTCTCATACTAAATTCTTCACTGATTCATAGATCATACAGTAACATCATTTTCTTCAAGAAGGTTCTTGATTTTCTTTTTCATTTTTTCAGTGACACATTAGTCATTCAGTAGCATGTTATTTTACTTCACGGTGTTGTAAATTTCTACTTTTGATTATTGACTGAGCCATACAACTCCAGGTGTCCATTCTCTGAGGTTCTACCTGAAAATGGGGGGCATCATGATGGCCTTGATGACCTGAGTTGATTTTATATTGTGGCTTTTCATTTAAGGGGATGTATAGCAACTGTGTAATGGAAACTATCATATCCAGATGTGAGAATACAATGCAGTATACATCTCTACTTCCAGACAAAGATGGACTCCAAATGAAACTGTTTACTGTATCTTGACAATAGGATGCTCGACTTTGCCACTGTGCATGCCCATAGTGATGAAATTATGACTGCTTATGAAGAACTAAACTATTGTAATAATGTAAGAGAACTCAGTGTGGGGCGGGCATTTGGAGAGGGGGCACGGGAAATCCCAGAGCGTATGGAACTGTATCATAAAATAGTAATAATAAAGGGAAAAAAATAAAGAAAAAACATGATTGTTATAAAACATTTTAAATTCATTTTTCTTCTTAATGCTAGTATTATAATACACTGAATGCTTTTTCTTTTAATTTGATGTTAGTGATTTTTTTTTTGGGGGGGGGGAATGCATCAACAAGGAAATGGCAGAAGTAGCACACACTGGTGGTCAAGTTGTTAAATTTTGTGGCCTGGATTTCAATTTCAGCTCCACTCAGAAACCTGTGAAAAACTAAAAATTACTTAACTTATGCTTCTGACTCATCACTGACTACACACACACACACACACGTTATATCTCCATACAGAGAGAGATGAATCTATAAATGATACCTCTTACAACGTTGTTCTGACAATTAGAGGAGGCAGCATGTAGGAATGTTTGGGTGAGTACATGGGAAGCAGCCATTGCACATGATCCAAGAGAGACAAAGTGTGTCTAAAACAAGGCAGCGGCTTGCTGAGAGAGGAAAGTGGAACTCACAGCTGGCAGACAAGGCAGTGCAATCAGCAGTGATGCAGGTTACCTCAGCACTTTTCTCTTTTTTTTTTTTTTAAAGATTTATGTTTATTCCAAAGGCAGATGTGCAGAAAGGAGGACAGACAGAGAGGAAGATCTTCCATCTGCTGGTTCACTCCCCAAGTAGTCACAATGGCCGGAACTGAGATGATCCGAAGCCAGGTGCCTCTTCCAGGTCTCCCACGTGGGTGCAGGGTCCCAAGGCTTTGGGCCGTCCTCAACCGCTTTCCCAGGCCACAAGCTGGAAGGGAAATGGGGCTGCCGGGTTTAGAACCGGTGCCCATATGAGATCTCAGCACGTGTAAGGCAAGGATTTTAGCCGCTAGGCTACTGCACTGGGCCCTCTTCAGCACTTTTCTTCAGAAGCGATTCATTTTTCCTGAAAAAAAGTCTTTTCTCTTATTTTTAAAAAAAAAAAAAAAGGTTGCCTTTGTTTATAGATGTTCCCAAAAGAAAACTGGAACAAATAGTGTTGAGGTACCAGAAAAGGGAGCAAAGAAAAAGGAGATAAAACAATCTCAAGAAAGAGTACTACTGTCCATTGAGAGCTTATGCTTTTGAAATAAAGGGATAGTCTTCCGCTGCTTTTCAGACACTTCTGCTTTCTCAAGTGCATGTGGAATTCCAGAAGCTCTCCATTTGCAATGCCTTCTTCCAAAATGAAAAAATACGCCAGTGCTACTTTGTGAAGTAGGTACCAATATGGGCGGAAGCTGAACACTTGTTTTTGGTGAACCTTATTTTTTCAAGTGGATTGACTAAAGTTAAGTATAAACATGCTTTAAAAGCACTGTGATCCCATGGCTCTGATCATTTCTTTTGAAAATTCTGAGTTAGGAAACATATTTTCTCAGATAATTTTGTAAGTAGTCTGAAGATCAGGATGTACCAGCTTTTTGCTCTATAAATTTTATAGTAGTCTTTAGCCAAAAGCAATAAAATCTGACCTACTAAATGTAACTTCACGAACTGTTTGTAATTTTGTTCTTATGCATAAAGAAAAATGATTTCTGTGTAAGGTTACTAGACTCCCATGGAATACAATAATTTACAAGAGCAAAACAAAATCTCTCATTTAAAGTCTACCTGCATTTGTATTACCAACCAGATTCTCCTCCGAAACAGAACGTTCGGCTTTGTTGCTTAAAACACAGTGTTGCTATCCTTGATTGTGAAGTTTTTTTTTTTAAGATTTATTTATTTTTTATTACAAAGTCAGATATACAGAGAGGAGGAGAGACAGACAGGAAGATCTTCTATCCGATGATTCACTCCCCAAGTGAGCCGCAACGGGCCGGTACGCGCCGATCCGAAGCCGGGAACCTGGAACCTCTTCCAGGTCTCCCACATGGGTGCAGGGTCCCAAAGCTTTGGGCCATCCTCAACTGCTTTCCCAGGCCACAAGCAGGGAGCTGGATGGGAAGTGGAGCTACCGGGATTAGAACCAGCGCCCATATGGGATCCCGGCACGTTCAAAGTGAGGACTTTAGCCACTAGGCCACACCGCTGGGCCTGATTGTGAAGTTTTAAAATCTGATTTATTCCTTAACCTGAGAGTTAAATAGATTTAACTGAATATCATTTAATGTTCGAATATTGGAGTGATTTTTCTCTAAGTGTATTATAAAAAAGTGATCTATACAAAGTTTTTCTTCTGAGAAATGAAGATTTAACATGCTATTATTTTAACATGTTCCACGGTGGCAGAATTCTGGCAGAAATCCATGTCCTTAGCCCAACTGAGATTCCTCTAAAAGCTTCCCCATAACAGGGGAATCTTTCTCGATCTTTTCCTTCTTGGTAAAACTGACCATGCTCCTCTGCTGGGTCTCACGTCTGCAGCAGCACGTGTGACATATTACTACACAAGCATATTTAAAAATATCAACAAGTTCCTTCCGCAAAGGTTTTCTTCTATTCCTCTTAAGCATCCCTGCATCTAGAAGAGTGCATACATGGAAGGCACACATTCCATATTGTCCAAATAAAGAAAAAGAAAAATTGCTCTTGTAAGTTAAATCGGGACAGTTGCACAGGCTCAAGGAGAGGCACGCAGGGCAAGCCTCACACACCTGGGCAAACTTAATCTGCTGTGACCAAACAGCTGAGCCATTATTCATGATTTATGTTTTAATGATGAAAACCCCTAGACAATATTTTGTTCTAAAACAGTCAAGTAAAAAGATAAAAATTAAATTTTGCTTACCTAATGTAATCCATTGTCCAGAAGAATCTGAAAGTAACTTCAGATTGGAAATAACATTTGGGTCTTTGAAAAAGGCCTAAAATGGAAATTTGAGGGGTACATGTTACATGCTTTATTATAAATAATAAAAATTAACTTCTGTAAGAGTTGTAGTAAAATGTAACTTATTTCAAAATAGAAAAAAAGGATAATTTTAAATTGGTAAAATAAGTAATACAAAAGCTTTGTTTTTTCTTTTTTTTTTTTTTAGATTTATTTATTTTTATTGGAAAGGCAGATATTCAGACAGGAGATACAGGGAAAAAGATTTTCCATCTGCTGGTTCACTCCCCAAATGGCTGCAATAGCCAGAGCTGAGCTGATCTGAAGCCAGCAGCCAGGAGCTTCCTCCAGGTCTCCCACGTCGGTGCAGGATCCCAAGGCTTTGGGCCACAAGCAGGGAGCTGGATGGGAAGTGGAGCTGCTGGGATTAGAGTCTGAGCCCATAAGTGATCCTGGCATGTGCAAGGCGAGGATTTAGTCACTGGGCTACTATGCCGGGCCCAAAACCTTTGTGTTTTCAAAAAACATTTATTTGTTTAAAATGCAAAATTATAAGGGGAGGGAGGGAGTAAGTGGAAGAGGACATAAGAGAGGGAGAAACAGAGTGAGAGAGAGAGAGAGACCACACAAATGGCTGCAATATCCAGGGCTTGGTCACTCTAATGCCTGGTACCTTATCCAGATCTCCGATGTGGAAAGCAGGGGCCCGAAACCTTGAGCCACCTTCTACTGCTTTGCCAGGCCTATCAGTGGGGAGCTGGATCGGAAGCAGAGAATCTAGTACTGGACTCCAGCTGTTGTCCCTATGGGATGCTGGCCTATACAAGTGGCTGGTTAAACAGCCATGACACAACACCAGCCTCATAAATGCTCGATAAAGAAGTGAAATTTATTACTATTCAGTAGCTTTGGAATTTCCTTCTCCAAATCAGCTCTTTGGTTCTTTACATCACTTCAATTACATTGCCTACAGTGTTAACTCGTACAAGTACCATGAATGCTCGCCAAGTAAAAACACTCTGAAGTCACTTAAGGTTATGGAACATCTTAAAATTTTGTTTTCCTTCTTCCTTGTTTCCTGAATTGACTTTTTAAAAAATCTTTTAAATTAAAAGATTTATTTATCTATTTTTATTGGGAAGGCAGATTTAGAGAGAGGAGAAACAGAGATCTTTCATCTGCTGGTTCACTGCCCAAATGGCTGCAGTGGCCAGACCTGAGCAAATCCAAAGCCAGGAGCCAGGAGCCTCTTCTAGGTCTCCCACGCGGGTGCAGGGTTTCAAAGTTTTGGGCCATCCTCGACTGCTTTTCCAGACCACAAGCTGGGTGGGAAGTGGATCAGCTGAGACACGAATCAGCACCCATGTGGGATCCCAGCACGTTCAAGGAAAGGATCCAGCAACTAGGCCATCACGCCAGGCCTCCTGAATTGTCTTAATAACTACTCACACTGTCATATACAGAAACATGATAGACCTGATTTGCTAAAAATGAAATTTCCTATGTGGCGAAAGATAACGATCAAGAGCTTCAGTTCCAAGCACCTCCAGCAGAAGACTCTGACTGAAAAGGCAGAAGAAAAATTAATTTGAAAACATCTCAGGGAGTTCACAAAATTTCTCAAAGGTAGAAAATATCACATTCAAGGTTAGACCCTCAAAGTAATCCAAAATCTTTGCCAAACTTCCCTAATGAGGAAACTGCTCCGCTTGCCGTAGCCCCATCAAGTACGGAGGATGGCCACATCATTCCTGTCGCCTAAGCACTGACCAGGCCCTACCCTGCTTAGTTTCGAAGACCAGGCAGGCTCAGGGAGCTATGGCCAAGACACCAACACTACTGTTTTCTACCAAAGATCACTGCTGTGCAAGCACTCCCTAGACTCGAAGCTAGACAGCCGCCTCCACTCCAGACAGTGAAATGGATGGTGCTAACTGCGCTGATGGGTAAGCACAGGACTCGGGCTTATGCAACCGATGAACAGGCGTTCATTCACTGTATTTTCGTGGCGGGGAGAGTGATTCACTTGTTCTTCACAGATAGAAAGGATAGAAATTACTGACAAATAAAATGGATATTCCAAAAGTTCTTAAGGAGCCAAAAACGTGTCTATAATAAGCAATCAACAAAACAGACAGGAAGCATTTGAAAAAATATCCAAACATAATTAATGTTCAACATTTACAAGAAAAATTGACAACTTGATTTTTAAAAAGAATTCATTTCCTGGAAAGGCAGCATTAGAGAGAGCCATGCAGGCTGGTAGCAGTATCGTCCATCTGCTGGCTCATCCCCCAGATGGCTGCAGAGGCCAGGCCTGTGCCCTGCTGAGGTCAGGAGCCTGAAGGTTCTGGAGTTCCCACACACGTACAGGGACCCAAGCACTTGTGCTATCTTCCGCTGCATTTCCATGCAATGGGGACTGAACCAATAGATGGGAAATCATTCTCTGCTTTCATAAATAAAAATAAGCAATTCTGTAAAGGACATAAGCAAGCACATAAAAACACAAATATTCAGGGGCTGTCACCATGGCACAGCATACCAAGCTTCTGCCAGTGTCCCACACGGGTGCTGGTTCGAGTCCCAGCAGCTCCATTTCTGATCCAGCTCTGTGCTAACAGCCTGGGAAGGAATTGCAGGTGTGGGGGAGCAGAAGTGCTTGGGTCCCTGTACCCATGTGGGAGACCTGGAAGAAGCTTGCGGCTTGTGGTTTCAGACTAGCACAGCTTTAGCCATGTAGCCATTTGGGGAGCAAAACAGTGGATGGAGGATCTCTCTTTCTCTCTCTCCACTCCCTCTGCTTATCTCTGCCTTTCAAATAAAAATTTTAAAATAATCTTTTTTTAAAAACAGATTTATTAATTTTTATTGGAAAGCCGGATATACAGAGAGGAGGAGAGACAGAGAGGAAGATCTTCCATCCGATGATTCACTCCCCAAGTGAGCCACAACGGGCCGATGCTGCACCGATCCAATGTCGGGAACCTGGAACCTCTTCCAGGTCTCCCACATGGGTGCAGGGTCCCAAAGTCTTGGGCCGTCCTCGACTGCTTTCCCAGGCCACAAGCAGGGAGCTGGATGGGAAGTGGAGCTGCCGGGATTAGAACCGGCGCCCACATGGGTTACCGGGGCGTTCAAGGCGAGGACTTTAGCCACTAGGCCACGCCGCCGGGCCCTAAAATAATCTTTAAAAAAATACAAATATTTGGGCCCAGTGCAGTAGCCTAGCCTGCCTTCAATGCGCCAGGATCCTATATGGGCACCGGTTGTAATACTGGCAGCCCCCCTTCCCATCCAGCTCCCTGCTTGTAGCCTGGGAAAGCAGTCGAGGACGGCCCAAAGCCTTGGGACCCTGTACCTGCATGGGAGACCTGAAAGAAGCTTCTGGCTCCTGGCTTTGGATTTGCTCAGGTCTGGCCGTTGTGGCCTCTTGGGGAGTGAATCAACAGATGGAAGATCTTTCTCTCTGTCTCTTCACTTCTCTGTATACCTGACTTTCTAATAAAAATAAATAACCTTTAAAAATTACAAATATTCAATAAACCCATGAAAAGATACTCCAAGAGCAATGAAAGAAATACACACAAAGCTAGAGGATACCACTTTTGTCTATTATAATGCCACATTTAGAAAGATTGGGAACTTTTGGCTAGAGTACCAGAAAACATACACCCTCACTTGCCGCTGGCAGAAATGTCGTGAATCTTTATAATCTTTCGGAAAAGTAATCCGTTCTTTTCTAGAATAATTTGAAGATGTGTATCTTATGACCAACAAACTTGGATTCTGGATTCTGACACCACCAACAGATAAGACTGAGAGGGACAAACACTGTGACACAATTAGTCATCCCCACCTACAATGCGGGCATCCTGTGCTGGAATGCTGGTTTGATACTCAGCTGTTCCACTTCTGACTCAGCTCCCTGCTATTCTGCTTGGGAAAGCAGGGGAGGACAGCCCAAGCAGATGGCCTCCTGCCACCCATAAGGAAAAACAGCTGGGGCTGTAAACTCCTGGCTTCACCCAGCGCTAGCTGCTATGTCCACTGGGGGGTGGATCAGTGCATACAAGGAAACGCTCTTGTATTTCTGACTTTTCAAATAAATACATTTTTAAAACAAATTACGTATAAAGTTTTTAAATATTATTTCTGTAGTGTTAAAGCCTGTAAACAATTTCAATGCCCTTCAATAGAATGGATAAATCAAATACAGTACATCCTCACTAAAAAAGTATGTAGCTATCTGAATCCGAATGCACTGTAAGCCCTGGAAGAGTAGGGACTCTGTTTTTCTTTCCTACTGCTACATTCCCAAGGACTTACTAGTTCTCTAGAATATAGTAGATTGCTAAGTAAAAAATACCCTACATGGGTACGTACTGACCTTGAGGGACAATGTAAATATTTTCGGTTAAAAAAGGAGAGTTCAAGAGAAATGCTCATATTATACAAAAAAAACTTCATATTTATATGAATACAAATAAAATTACGAAAGACTAAATGTACATTAGACCATTAGCCACAGAATTAGCAATTATGGGCTGGGGGAACAGGGTGAGGGAACTTGGGGGAGGACTAGACTGGGAGAAAATATGATTCTTTTTCTATAAATTGTTCTCTGTTGTCTAAGTTGTTAACAAAGCACTCCGCTTAGCAGCCTAGCAGCTAAAGTCCTTGCCTTGCATGCGCCAGGATATGGGCATTAGTTCTAATCCCGGCAGCTCCACTTCCCATCCAGCTCCCTGCTTGTGGCCTGGGAAAGCAGTCGAGGACGGCCCAAAGCTTTGGGACCCTGCACCCGTGCGGGAGACCTGGAAGAAATTCCTGGCTGCTGGCTTCAGATTGGCTCAGGTTCAGCTGTTGTGGCCACTTTGGGACTGAATCATTGGATGGAAGATCTTCCTCTCTGTCTCTCCTCCTCTCAGTATATCTGACTTAGCAATAAAAATAAATCTTTAAAAAAATAAATTGGCAACAAAACAATCCACTGTTTTTGATATTGCCTTCAAGTGACGACTTTCTTCCTAAATAACCTCTTGAAAAAGAAAGTTAAGCTGTCTCAATTATTTACCACTTATTCCTCCATATCTGGCTTCTGCTTCCATTACTTATGTAAAAGTCTCCCTGACTTCCTAATTCCATCAGACAGTGCTTGCTTTCATGGAGTTTATAACCCAAAAGGCGACACAGCAACATACTATGAGCATTACAAAGTTGTATAGGCTGCTTTCAATGTACATAGTAGGTGTGGGAAGAAAAACTAATGTAGAAAGAACAATTAGGTTCAGATCTGTGAAAGGGTAAGAATTGTGAAGGTACATATTAGTTGACAACTCTTCTGCATTCATAGCATTTGCCAATTTCCATGTTGGATTTCAAGTTGTCAAGTTTTTATGTTTAAATTTGTATGATTTCATGGGCACAATGAGATAGCGTAGCAGCTAAAATCCTCACCTTGAACGTGCCGGGATCCTATATGGGCGCTAGTTCTAATCCCAGCAGCTCCACTTCCCATCCAGCTCCCTGCTTGTGGCCTGGGAAAGCAGTTGAGGACGGCCCAAAGCTTTGCGACCCTGCACCCGTGCGTGGGAGACCTGGAAGAAGCTCCTGGCTTTGGATTGGCTCAGCTCCGGCTGTAATAAAATGAATAAATCTTTTTATTGGAAAGACAGATATACAGAGAGGAGGAAAGATAGAGAGGAGGATCTTCTGTCCGATGATTCACTCCCCAAGTGAGCCGCAACGGCCGGAGCTGAGCCAATCCAAAGCCAGGAGCTTCTTCCAGGTCTCCCACGCACGGGTGCAGGGTCGCAAAGCTTTGGGCCGTCCTCAACTGCTTTCCCAGGCCACAAGCAGGGAGCTGGATGGGAAGTGGAGCTGCCGGGATTAGAACCGGTGCCCATATGGGATCCCGGGGCTTTCAAGGCGAGGACTTTAGCCACTAGGCTACGCCGCTGGGCCCCAATTGTATAATTTTCATCTACCTGAAAGGCAAAGCACTACACAGAAAGAGAGTGAGTGTGACAGAGCAGACAGAAACAGGGAGAGGCAGAGTGTTATTCCAGCCCCTGGTTTACTCTTCAAACAGCCAGCGCTGACAAAGCTGAAGCTGAAGCCAGGAATTCCCTGCTGGTCTCCTCCACGGAGAACTTGGGCCCAAGGCCTGGAGCCATCACCTGCGGCCTTGCAAGATGCTTTAACACAAAGGCAGGTCAGCAGCAGCCAGGACTCACACCACAACTCCCATACAGAGGGTGCACACGTGGCAGCGTAGCGTTCTGTGCCACAACCACCTTTATGTCATCAGATTTGATAACTGGCAAACAAGAAGTTTTTGAACTTTAGCAACCACGTTCCTTTGCGTGCATTCCAGCATACTCCTGGAAAGCACATTTTTTTTAAATGGAGAAAAAGCAAATTTGAAGGCTCCCAGTGAGAAAGAATGGGGCAGTCCATTCAAGGAATGTGAAGGGGGTTTCTCTTACCATGAAGGAACAGCAGTGAGACGAGCATGGAGAGTCAAGCCGGACCTTGTTACCAAGTAGAGAATTTTTACTCTTCCTCTACAATTGATCTACCTCACTATCAGTTTTATCTAAGAACAGCAGGAAGACTCTGATGGGTTTTAAAGTAAAGCGAATAAGGACCCGGCGGCGTGGCCTAGTGGCTAAAGTCCTCACCTTGGACGCGCCGGGAACCCATATGGGCACCGGTTCTAATCCCGGCAGCTCCACTTCCCATCCAGCTCCCTGCTTGTGGCCTGGGAAGGCAGTCGAAGATGGCCCAAAGCTTTGGGACCCTGCACCCGTGTGGGAGACCTGGAAGAGGTTCCTGGTTCACGGCTTTGGATCGGTGCAGCACCGGCCAGTTGCGGCTCACTTGGGGAGTGAATCATCAGATGGAAGATCTTACTCTCTGTCTCTCCTCCTCTCTGTATATCTGACTTTGTAATAAAAATAAATAAATCTTTAAAAAAGACAAAGTAAAGGGAATAGTGATTTAGATTCCTATTTAAAAAAATTCATGGACCCAGCGCGGTAACCTAGCAGCTAAAATCCTCGCCTTGAACGCCCCGGGATCCCATATGGGCGCCGGTTCTAATCTCAGCAGCTCCACTTCCCATTCAGCTCCCTACTTGTGGCCTGGGAAAGCAGTCGAAGACAGCCCAAAGCCTTGGGACCCTACACCCGTGTGGGAGACCTGGAGGAGGCTCCTGGCAGTTGGCTTCAAATTGGCTCAGGTCTGGCCGTTGTGGCTGCTTGAGGAGTGAATCAGTGGATGGAAGATCTTCCTCTGTTTTTCTTCCTCTCTGTAATGACTTTCCAATAAAAATACATAAATCTTTGAACAAAAAATCTTTTCATTGTGACTGCAATATGCCTTGAAGGGCTGATAAACAGATTAGTCATGAAGGAGGTTCTGATTGCAGATGTATGATTCCAGCAACAGCTAATGTTCACTTTACGCAAGGTGGCAAGAAGAGGGAAACAGCGAAGTAGAATGATTCCATCTAGGGGTAGGAAACAAAAAGAGGAATCAATGATGCCTCCTGAGACCTAAGTATTCGTACTTATTGAGCACGGGAAGAGTGAAAAGGACCACTGCGTTAAGAATTATTTATTAGGGCCCGGCAGCATGGCCTAGTTGTAAAAGTCCTCGCCTTGAACGCTCCCAGGATCCCATGTGGGCGCCAGTTCTAATCCCGGTAGCTCCACTTCCCATCCAGCTCCCTGCTTGTGGCCTGGGAAAGCAGTCGAGGACAGCCCAAAGCTTTGGGACCCTGCACCCGTGCGTGGGAGACCTGGAGGAGGTTCCTGGTTCCCGGCTTCGGATCGGCGCAGCACCAGCCGTTGCACTCACTTGGGGAGTGAATCATCGGACGGAAAATCTTCCTCACTGTCTCTTCTCCTCTCTGTATATCTGATTTTGTAATAAAATAAATAAATCTTTTAAAAAAAAGAATTATTTATTAATGACCTCATTATGGCAGATAAGGCAAAATCTCTATTCCCATAGGATTTACATTCCAGTGGTGTTGGATACAGGGAAACATACACATTTTAAAGGTACTATGCGGTGGGCATTTGACACAGCAGTTAATGAGCCACCTGCAATGCCTGCATCCCATATTAGAACTCTTAGGCTTGAGTCTCAGCTCTGTTTCCAATTGGAGCTTCCTGCTAACACACCCAACAGGTAACAGTAATGACTCAAGTACTTAGGTCCCTACCACCCTCGTGGGAGAGCTATTTTTCTCTATCTTTTCCTGTCAATCTGCCTTTCACATAAATCTTTTAGAAATGAACTGATACTTAATTGTATCATCTATTTGGCAGACTGCTGACTTCTCACCCAATAGAAGCTCTCTCTGAATAGATCCTGATTTTCTTTGGGACAGCAATGTGCTTAGCCAAACTCTCCTTTGGGAAGCTAGGAACTTACCAAAGTTCTGGTCAAGAGGTATTAGTGTTGTTTTCTTTGGGAAAGCTTGTCGCTTGTATCAAAATCTCTCATTTTAAATTCCATGGTGGGGATACAAACATCACATATTGATCCCAAAGGTTTGTCTTGAGACTTGAAACTGGATGCTACATTTAACTATCTAGCACATTGCCACTTGGATATACCTCCAATTAAGCATGCCTCCACCCAGACTCATTTTCCTTGTTTATTCTTCTGCCTTTTCCCCTTTCAAAGACTTATTTGTTTAATTAGCTAATTCTCAGGCTGCAAGCACCAGCATCCCATATGGACACTGGTTTGTGTCCTGGCTGCTCCACTTCCCATCCAGCTCCCTGCTGATGGTCTGGAAATGCAGAAGATGGCCCAAAGCCCTGGGATCAGCTCAGTTCCAGCCATTTCATCCATCTGGAGAATGAACCAGTGGATGGAAGTTCTTTCTCTGTTTCTCCTTCTCTTTAAATCTGCCTTTCCAATAAAATAAACCTTAAGAAAATAAATAAATAAAAGGAAGCGTGACAGAGGGAAGAGAGATCTTTTATCTTCTGGTTGATTCTCAAAACATCAAAACTTCCAGGACTGGGTCACACCAAAACCAGGAACCAGAACTCAACCTGGGTCTCCCACATGGGTAGCGGGAACCCAAACACTTGGGATTATCAGCTGCACTCTCTCAGGCATGTGAGCAGGAAGCCGGATCGTAAGTGTAGATCAGGTGTGACATGAACATGCTCAGCATGGGCTGAGCCCAATGCAAGCAGCACTCACCACTCTCTGTGTTCTCTACGCAACTGAACGGTCTTAGTCTCCACATCGAAGCAAGACACTCGAGAGTCATCCTACACGTCTTCTTCTCCCTAGATCTCATATTCAGTCCTGCAGGCTTTTTCCTAATCATTGCTCTAAACCATGCTAGTGCTACTATCATACACTGTCTGGAGTACAATAATTTCCAATTTGTTTCTAGACCCAAACCTAACACTCTCCCCTCCCCTCCACTTCAGGCAAGGTGCTTTGGGTATTTAAAATTTTTATTTTATTTATTCACTTAAAGATTTATTTTATTTTTATTGCTAAGTCAGATATGCAGAGAGGAGAGTCAGAGAGGAAGATCTTGTTTGATGACTCACTCTCCAAGTAGCAACAATGGCAGAGATAAGCCGCTTCAAAACCAGGACCCAGGAGCTTCTTCCAGGTCTCAAACATGGGTGCAGGGTCCCAAGGCTTTGGACCATCTTCAACTGCTTTCCCAGGCAATATGTAGGGAACTGGATCGGAAGCAGGGCTGCTGAGACTAGAACCAGCGCCTATATCAGATCCTGGTGTATTCAAGATGAGGACTTTGGCTGCTAGGCCACTGCGCCGGGCCTTTGTTATCTTAAATTTTCAGTCTTTCTGATGATGTACATTTCCATGACCCTCCATATGCATGGATTTCAAAATTTTGGCATCAACATAAAGGTATTTTTAAATACACATTTTTCATGAACTTTCTGAAGCAGCCTTGTACTTCCAGTGTCCCAGCACTCCTCAGGAGCTTTTCTGAGTGAAGAGCTGGAGCCAAAGATGGGCCCTGAAGATTCATTCGCTTCAAGAAAAACCCTCTTCTGGGTCATAAGCACTTATAATGCTTTTTTGCTTTCAAGTTAGTCACATGAGTAAAAATAACGAGCATTACAAGCACATTTTTTTGAAATGAAATATGAGAATAACATGACTTCCTGAGAAAATATAAACACATAAATAACTTCAAAAATTAAAAAAATTTGTACATGGCATTATGGGAATTTGGTGAGTTCTAGAGATGAATCTTCAGTCCGTTCAGAAACTTTGTGTCTACTGAACAACTCATACTCATCCTGTGAAACTTTTCCCAATACCAGAGTCTTCCTGGATGATCTTTTTCCCGGTATCAAGGACATTTTCTATATTCTCCTTTATAGAAATGATTTTATTTTTTGTTACTTTTTTCCCCCTACATTTCTAGCTTCCTAAACTACCTGTTTTGTAAGCTGCGAAGCTGCAATCGGATCTCATCTTTTTAAGAGCCACTCCCTGGGGCAGCACTGTGGTACAACAGGTTAGGGCAGTGCTGGCTAAGCCTGCATCCCCTAGCAGAGCACCTGCTGAAGCCCTAGCTGTTGGGCTTCCAGTGCAGGTCCCCAGTAATGTACCTAGGAAAGTAGCAGAAGATGCACCATGTGTTTGGGGCCCTGCGGCTACGTGGGAGATCTGTAAGGAGGCCCCAGATACCGGCTTAGGCCTTGCCCAGCTCTGGCCATTCCAGTCATCTGGGGAGTGAGTCGGCAGATGGAAGATCTCCCTCTCACTCTGCCTTTTGAATAAATACATAAATCTTTTTTTTTTTTTAAGATTTATTTTTTTTATTTTTATTACAAAGTCAGATATACTGAGAGGAGGAGAGACAGAGAGGAAGTGGAGCTGCCGGGATTAGAACCAGCGGCCATATGGGATCAAGGCGAGGACCTTAGCCACTAGGCCACGCTGCCGAGCCCTAAATACATAAATCTTAACAAGAGTATAAAAACTAGCCATGAATATCTGAGAAAAGTCATTACCCATAGTAGTATAATTGTAACAAGGAATAGAGAACAGTCAACCAATTACTCTGTTACGGACTGAATTTTGTCTGCCAAAATTCATGTGATTCCTGTTATCCCAAAAAAGGGATCTTGGTTGAGTGCAGGGTCCCTGTAGTTGCAATGACTTGCGATGAAGCTGCACTGGAGTGTGGCAGGCTATTCATTCAAAATGACTGGTGACCTCA
The DNA here is from genome assembly GCF_030435755.1 of Ochotona princeps. Taxonomy (NCBI): domain Eukaryota; kingdom Metazoa; phylum Chordata; class Mammalia; order Lagomorpha; family Ochotonidae; genus Ochotona; species Ochotona princeps. The sequence continues at coordinate 85,531,427 of NC_080835.1, forward strand.
TCAAGAGAGGAATTAACACCTAAGGGGAGGCCACAGGACTGTGACAAACACAGGGAGATGAAGGTGCTGCAGCTGGGAGCCAACGAGAGCCAAGTGTTGCCAAGAAGGCAGGAAAAAAGGAAGGAGGACTGCCTGTCATGTCTCAGCGGGCTCACGGCCTCTGGCCATCCAGGCTCAGCATCTATGTGGTAATCCCACTCTGCCTCATAGTCTCTGTTTCCTTACTTTACTGCACTTAGCAAGCACTCCATGAATGCAATCTTGCCAAGCACCTGAGAAATCCTTGGGGGATGAGTTCTTGTTCCTCCTTATGCACATTGCTTGATGAAACTCCTAACAGATGACAGACCCTCAAGAAGCGTTTCTGAAAGAGCTATTCATCTATAAAGTCAAACTTTGTAGGACTTATGCGACACAGAAGAAAGGTCATTTTACAAACCTTAATATGTCCATTTGATTAAGAGGCAAAACAGGATTAAAAAAATTTACAGAACTGAATTGTAACCAACATATCAGAAGTTATCCCTTTCACAGCAAATCGGTGGTGAGGAGAAATATTCCTTTGGGCTGGCTCTATGGTTTAACAGGCTAATCATCTACGTGCAAGTGCCAGCACATCATGGGCCTTGGTGCGTGTCCTGGCTGCTCCATTTCCCGTCCAGCTCCCTGCCTGTGGCCTGGAAAAGCACTGGATGATGGCCCAAAGCCTTGGGACCCTGCACCCGCGTGTGAGACCCAAGGAAGCTCCTGGTTCCTGGCTCCTGGCTCCAGCCCTTGCAGCCACTTGGGAGTGGACCAATGGATGGAGAATCGTTCTGTGTCTCCTTCTCTGTGCAAATCTACCTTTCCCATTTTCCAAAATCTTTGAAGAAACAGTCCTTTATAAAAGCGCTATTTACACCTCTTGTTATGCCCAAGCTCCAAGAGAACGTGTCTAAGCAAGGGTGTGGTTACAAGACTCCTCGCCGACTCCTTGCCTCCCCCCGCCCCCCAGCACACGCCCCAGTACCAACCAGAAGGAAATCATCTTTCCGATAGGCCTGGAAGGTCTGGTCAAACCCGAAGGCCTGAGCCTCGATTCTGCCCAGCATCGACCTGGGGCAAAGAGTAACAGTCAGCTGGCGGCTCACACCCGGTCCGAGTCCCACCAGCGAGTCCCACCCCCGGGAAGCGCCCTGCCCGCGCGTTACAGCGGCTTCGGGGTTTCCACCCCCTGGCCTTCGGGTCCTCCACTCCCTGGCCTTCGGGTCCTCCACTCCCTGGCCTTCGGGTCCTCCACTCCCTGGCCTTCGGGTCCTCCACTCCCTGGCCTTCGGGTTCTCCACTCCCTGGCCTTCAGGTCCTCCACTCCCTGGCCGCGCAGGGCTCACGTCCCCACAGCCGCTGAGGCCAGGGTGGTTCTGCCTTCCCCGCCCCGTCGCCCCTCACCACTGGCGAAGCCGGCTGGTGGTCTCCCGGGCGCTCAGAAACTGGAAGGTTTTCTGAGGCAGGAACCTGAAATAGTAACAACCCACGTCTCCCGGCTCCCCAGACGCCATGCTGCCCTCAGCGGCGCGGAGCGAGAAGCCGTTTCCATGGAGACGCGGCGGGGCGTGAGCCGGCGCGAGCGTCCTGAGGCGCGCGGGAGGGGGCGGGCCGCGCCGGTCTCCTTGGCGACGGGCACCCCACACACCTACAGGTGGCTGAGCGGTGATGGAAACGGTGTTCAGGAAGAACTGTCAGTGTACATAATTACCCAGCGAGAGTTGGTGTTCGAGTCTCAAAGCTGTAATCTCAAGTTTATAATTATCGGAGTTTGATGACGCAAACGTTTCTGAAGAAAAGGATTGTTTTGACTTAATTGGGTTTATCTATTTTGGAAAGACATGTGTTTATGACTGCTTGGGGAACAAGTTTTACCATCTTTTTTTGTCTTTAAGAGCTACATTTGAAGGTTAAAAATGTTTTCATACACACTACACTTAAACATGCTGTTTAGTTAGAAACACGTGCTTCTTTTTATTGAAAATTGTTCTTTGTATCTAGTTCTTGCTATGTTTTGCTTATTTGTGTGTATCCAGGATTCAGTATCGGAGATGTGTTTTCCTCCTCTTCTGTAATTTCCGTGAAGTTTCCAATCAGAACTGGTATTAGACCTTTAGAGATGTTTTACGATTTTTACTTACCTTTTAAAAGATTTGTACGGCAGAGTAGGTAGAGGGAAACACACACAGACACACACACACACACACACACACACACACACACACACACGGTGGTGGGCGGGAGAAAGGTCTTCTGTCCACTGGTTCACTCCCCTCATGGCTGCAGGGCAGCAGCACCTTTCCTGGGCCATCGTCTGTTTTCTAGGGGCCTTAGCAGGAGAGCAAAAGAAATTTGCCCTCACAGCACTTGTGAGCACACACTATTGCATTAGTACACCACAACTTTGGGATTCCATCTTGAGCTAGGAAAGTGTGACTGGCCATTCCTTGTGCATGTCTTTTGATGGACTTCTGCACTTCTGTTGCCTTGAAATTGCTCAGTTAAATGGTGTCGGTATAATTTTACTAGATACTGCTGAAAAGTTTTCTGCAAAAGTGCCAAGGATTCCAGTTCATCATCCTTACTGATGCATGTATTGGAATTGTATCTATTCTGGGGTTTCATTAATTTATACCTGTGATTTCAAATTCATGTTTAATTAATAGTTGAGATTATTGAGCAACTTTTGCATATGATTATGGGCCATTTTTTTTTATCTTTAGTGAAGTGCTTATTCAAGTGCTTTGTCTACTGGAAAGTTTTCAGGCTTACTTTTTAAAGATTGATTTACTTTTATTGGAGAGTCAGATTTACAGAGAGGAGGAGAGACAAAGATATTCTGTATGCTTAGTTTGCTCTCCAAGTGGCTGAGATGGCCAGAGCTGAGTCAATCCAAAGCCAGGAGTGAGGAGCTTCCTCTGGGTCTCCCACGCAGGTGCAGGGCTTCAAGGCTTTGGGCCATCCTCGACTGCTTTCCCAGGCCACAAGCAGGGAGCTGGATGAAAAGTACAGCAGCTGGGACACAAACTGGCACCCATATAGGATCCTGGTACATGCAAGCCAAAGACTTTAGCCACTAGATGCTGGGGTCCGTGCAGTGGGTGTGGATGACACAAAGGTGTGAAGAGAACAGCTCCCCTGTTTGGCAAGGCCCAGGGGAGCTTCCAGCTGTTAGGCAAGGCCTGGCGGAAGTATCTCTGATCACCTTGACGCTGTTTCACCCCCTGGTTGCATGGACACTCAAGCACCCCACTAAGAATTCTGTAATCTATTGAGGCATTGTTGTTTGCCCCTGTGAGACGGTTCTTGCAACCGATGTGAGCTTGAGGGTTAATGTCACTGATAATGTCTTGGTGAGTGGGCCTTTGACAATTTACACACAGGAGCACAATTAAGCCCATGCCATTTTTGGACACCTTATTGGGTACTTAACCATTGCCTCAGAATTTGGCCCAGACATGTAGCACTCCTTCTGGGAAGGGGCTTGAAAATATCCTAAATATGAATGCAAGTGATGGGAGTGAGGGCTGAAACTGCTATGGCAATAAATATAGTTATTGTTATCTCAAAGGCTAGCCTGTCTTTGCAATTTTTCAGAATCTAGAAAATGTAATTGTTTTAGCCACTTTTATAATTTTAGCTAGAGGAATTAAGGACGCTTTTATTAAAGAAAAATGCTTTTGATTAATGTGTCATTGTTTATGGGGTTGTAGAGTCTATAGTTGTAGAGGGATTTGATATTTCAAATTTCTGTTTTAGATTTTAGGTTTTTTTCTCTTGTAACCTATTTTCCCATTAAATAATGGGTAAATTGTGGAAATAGAAATGTGGTAGGAACGCACTACTAATTAGCAGGTCCATGGCTACTGTTGAAGAATAAATAATGGCTTGCTTTGAAGAATATGAATACAGTATTTTGCAGAATTATCTTTAGGGGCACCTGCTTAGCCTTGAAGTGCAGACAGAGTGACCAAATGTCTGTACATGCCCCCTTAGTCTTGAAGTAAAAATAGAATAATTAGTTGTTTGTGTAGAAGCTTGTGAGGTGTCTGAGTAAATAAAAAGGGCAGCTTTTTCTTGGGCTGTTGTGAGAACACACCAAGTGTCAGTGTCTGTTTCTTTCTTTTAATCGCCGACTACGCACCCTTCCCGAGCTCCAAACTCAACTGGAGCTGGACTCTGGCAACTAGGCTACCATACTGGGACCTAGTCTTATTAACCTTTTTTTTTTTTTTTAAGATTTATTTTGTTTTTTATTGGAAAGTTATACAGAGAGGAGGAGAGACGGAGAGGAAGATCTTCCATCTGTTGATTCACTCCCCAAGTGGCTGCAATGGCTAGAGTTGAGCCAATTGAAGCCAGACGCCCAGAGCCTCTTATGGATCTCCCATGTGGGTGCAGGGTCACAAGGCTTTGGGCTGTCCTCCACTGTTTGCCCAGGCCATTATCAGGAGCTAGATTGGAAGTAAAGCAGCCAGGACTGTCACCTTGTAGTGTATGCTGACACCACTAGCAGAGCCTTAGCTTGCTATGCCATAGCACTAATCCCAGAATTTGTATTTTTATATTTATTTTTATTGGAAAGACAGATTTTACAAAGAGAAGGAGAGACAGATCTTCTATCTGGTTGTTTCCTCTCAAATGGCTGAAACAGCCAGAACTGATCTGAAGTTAGGAGCTTCTTAGGAGTCTTGCACATGGGTGCAGGGTCCCAAAGCTTTGAGCCATGAGCATGGAGCTGGTGGGAGGTGGATCAGCTAAGACATGAACTGGCACCCCTATGGAATGCTAGCACTTGATAGATGGAGGATTAGCCAGTTGAGCCATTAATGTGGCCCCCCAGAATTTGTACTTTTAAAATATTTCAAAAATATTTCTAGAATGTTCAATAAGAAAAAAATTCTATACTTTTTTTAAACTTTATGCTAAGTAACATCTCAGAAAGGGATTTACTCCAGTGTTTCTAGCTAAATTCACAAATCTTGCTAAATGATCAAATCTTGGATTATATTACTATGATTTTTGTACTCTGATATTTTATGAACATATTTCCAAGTAGATTATATGCTATATGGCATGGGGAATTTGCTTAACACTTTACAAGAACATACAGTATCTCAGCAGATAGTTTTTAATTTTTATTTTTCCATTTCGTTGAAGTATACATGACATACGATTCATTGGAAACATTCATGTTTTACAATGTGATGAAATTTTATGTTTGAGATCTTTGTTTCTGAGACCTTAAAAAACTATTTTTATTTTGAGATTAAGATGTTATTTATTAAGTATAGGAAATTCTTTGCTTATTTTTGTATTATAAAATAGGAAATGATTTTTGTGGTATTGATAAAATTATCTTTTTCTAATCCAATTAAGATTTGTGATTATGCTTTGAGTATATAGTCCCAAGTTCAATATTCACTTAGAAATAACTTTCTAATTATTTAAATATGAATGATAGCTATATATTCTATTTAACTTATAAATTCAGTCTTGACAGTTTTATTAAGCCTTTCAGTCATTAACTTTTTTTTTAAATTTTTTTATTAATTATTATGCATTATGTGACAGTTTCATAGGCTCTGGGAATCCCCCCACCCCTCCCCACACCCCTCCCCCCTGGTGGATTCCTCCACCTTGATGCAGTATTACAGTTCAAATTCCATCAAGATTCTTTCCTTGCAAACATATACCCAGCATAGAGTCCAGCTACTCATTGTCCAGATGGGTTGAACAGTTTGTTGGGGAGACCATTTCTGGTCCAAAGTCAGAGCTGGTAGAATATCATCCCAGTCAATTAAGAGTCTCAATATAACATTAACAGCAATTTGTAACATTATGGAATTGACAAGGTTTTGCATAACCAGTATGTTAAAAAAACAAAACAAAAACAAACAAAAAAAAAGAAGCAAGTTCTTAACCACAACCTATGATTAGCTCATTGACATTTCAGTTTTAGTTCATATACAGGACCAGCTGCTATATACCTTAAAATGGCTATAAGGTACCATTCAGCTGTCTCGTGTCTATTTCATTTTAGTATTTAGCCATTTGTTGTGTTGAAGTATAATTTTGCTGATCTTGGCAGATTTTAGGATAATCTAGACTGGCTTGTAACTCTAACAAGACATTTGTCAGCAGTTAAGGTGCAGAACATTTTTTTTTTTTGGGGGGGGGTGTGCAGGAAAGTCCCCAACACCATGGTAAGGAGTGACTAATCTTTGTGTCCTACCCAGCGAGGCATTAACCAATCCATGCCAGCTCTTTCCTGTCGGATTTCAAGCTCTACTTTTTGTTGTTTGTCTATTTATTTTAGGTTTTTTTTTAGTTTGTATGATTGTTTGTTTGCTGTGAGGGGTTTTCGGAGCGATCCTGATGGTCATTGCAAGGGAGGGTGGGGGTCCAGAGGTGGAGCCAGGCTCGGTCCAGAGAAAGCTCTCCTCCCTGGTCCATTTCGTTGAAGTATACATGACATACGATTCATTGGAAACATTCATGTTTTACAATGTGATGAAATTTTATGTTTGAGATCTTTGTTTCTGAAACCTTAAAAAACTATTTTTATTTTGAGATTAAGATGTTATTTATTAAGTATAGGAAATTCTTTGCTTATTTTTGTATTATAAAATAGGAAATGATTTTTGTGGTATTGATAAAATTATCTTTTTCTAATCCAATTAAGATTTGTGATTATGCTTTGAGTATATAGTCCCAAGTTCAATATTCACTTAGAAATAACTTTCTAATATTTTAAATATGAATGATAGCTATATATTCTATTTAACTTATAAATTCAGTCTTGACAGTTTTATTAAGCCTTTCAGTCATTAACTTTTAAAAACAATTTTATAAGTAGCTTGTTTAATACAGAAGCAAACAAGAACTACTCTACTCACAGAAATATAAAGGATAGCATTTTATAAAGCACACATCTTTCTAGGCTTGTTTTGTTGCTTACCCAGCACTCATCCTTTCACTTTTCACAGTGATGGAATCTCTATTTTGTTAAACTATTCACTATCATATAGTCATATGTCTTTGCGATACAATTCTATTTTACCTATGACCAAAATGAGTTGATATTTTTTTTGGTAAAATTAGATCTGCTTTGGAGTGGGCACTTGGAGCCCCTGTTAGGATATCACTCGTGATGCTTCTTGCCCATTGTGTGTGGGCTTTTTTCTCAATTCCATCTTCCTGCACACCCTGGGAGGCAGCAGGAGATGGAAAAGTAGTGGAGAGACAGGTTGGGAGAGACAGAGAGCTCTTCCGTCTTTTGGATCACAGGGCTAGCCAGCCTGGAGCCAGGAGTGTAGAACTCTATCTGGGTACCCCACACATGTGGTACAAGCACCAAGACCAGTCTGGATTATGAGTGGAGCAGCTGAGGTTCAAATCAAAATGGGATGTTTGTATTGTAAGCAGTGGCTTACCCCACATAGCAGATCTGGATGGAATTCCCAGCTCCTGATTTAGGGAGTGAGTGAGCAGTTGGGAAAGCTGGGAAGCCCTAGTGTACCCCTTACCATGTGTCCATTTGCCTCTCTGCTTTGTTGCCTCTCAAACATTTAAAAAATGTATTCCTAATAAACTCTTACATTTGAAAGCCATCCTTTAATAACCATAATCTTTTATGAAATCATAATTATCTGAGAAAAGCTTGTCACCCTATGTATATGGAGTTGTAGTAATTGAACCTTGCTGTCCAGTATGTGGTCTATGGGACCAGCATTGACTTCATTGGGGAACTTCTGAAAAGGAAAAATTTTTGGTACCGTCTCAGACATCATGAGGCAGACTCTACACTGAAACAGCTCTCTTCAGGTGCTTCACAATACACTGACGGCTGCTGCTCCAATGTTACCATGAACTCTACGTAGCAGACCCTGGGAAAGGATGTGTCTTCTGCCAGCCAGCCTGTCCTCTTATGTCCTCTATGCTTCAAGTTTCAGGTGGCAACTTTTTTCTTCAGTGGGCTCTTTTTCTTTTCCTTTCCTCTCTTTCTTTGCAAAGAGCTTTATACATCTTTAGAAAAAACTTCTAGGATCTTTATATTAGAAAAAAAAAACCATGTTTTAAAGCTAGAAATGAAAAGGCTGTTGAAACATCCCACAGATTTTGGCCAAAAAAAAAAAAATCAAAATTTCAATCTCTATCACCAACCTAAGCAAAAAACTGTCAGGGTCCTTGTTTTATGTGGACGGTTCTTGAGAAAATCCCTGTGGATTATCTATAAGGAACCACTGCTGCGACGTAATTCCAAAGTCCTGTGTCAGCAAGGGCTGGACCTGGACTTCCGTCAGCCTTAATCAGGAAGAAGGGGATGTTTTGGTGACGTGTGCAATGTGGATGCACCTACCCTAGCATGCGTGCTCCTTTGGTCTTTCTTTGTGTTTTGGTCCATTTTGCTTGTTTTTTTCCTCCATTTTTGTTTGGCTTTTTCCATCTTTTTTTTTTTTTTTGCCCAGTTTTACCAGTTTTTCAATTTTTTGCTTTCCCTCATTATTGATTAGTACTGCTAGATAAGCATTATTAATGAAAGTTGATAGTGTTTTTTGTTCATTTTGCCTCATTTTTTGTTTTCAGTTTTATTTAGACATCACTGTGTCTTGCTACTTAGTATTGTTAGTACAGCTAGTGTACATTAGAGATATTACCAGTTAGTACCCTTGTTATCTGTTTCTTTTATTAGGTATTGCAGTCAGGGTAGTTGATTAGTTAGTGTTTGTTGACAGAGAAGTTGAGATACAGTAGTCATTTTTAGGATCCCCAAGGTTGTTTATTTTCTTTTCACTTGTTATGCAGTGAGTCCATAGGCAACCGGCTCCAGCAGCATGGGTTCCTTCCCACTGGTTCTGACGAAGTGGGATTCTCCCTGTGGAGCGGGCTGGTGCTTCAGCTGAACCCAGGTACCTTTCTCTTTGGCTTCTTTTTCTGATCATTTTCTTTCACTCACTTAGGAAGCAAGAATCTTGCCCTTGACTTGTTTGTTTACAACAATGCCAACAGCATGCTGGGAAACATCATTAACTCTTCCTGTTTTGCCATGCTAACATTTATGGAGCATTCCTTTTTGGAAATCATTCCCTTGATGTCTACAGTGTCACCTTTCTTGTAAAGGTACATGTTTGTGGCCAAAGGAACAACTCCAAGATTCCTAGAAGGCCTGGGGAACAGGCAGTGGGTGCCTTTTCTCTTTTCCTTTGTGTTCGTCGTCTTGGCGAATCACTGGAAGATGGTGGCTCCCACAGCAGTCTTTATATGGAGTAGACAGGTGAATGCCAGGATGCCAGGCATTCTATTATGAAGTCAACACTCTTGAAGACAACTGTCTGCCAGTGTCACTACAGCTCAGTAAAGTTCACCTGCCACGTTACAACTGACAAGCATGTGGCTATTTAAAAACTTGTCACAAAGCAACAACACATCATTCAACTTAGGGAAGCTGGAGGAAGTGGTTGTCATGAAGAATACACTTCAAGAGAGCATTATCCAGTTCTTGGAGGGGAGGCATGCACACCCAGTGATGCAGCTTGTTAGCAGAAAAGCATCCTGTGTTAGGGGATGCTGCAGGGTGGCCTGGAGGAGCACAAGGCCAAGTCCCTTTTCAGCCAGATTCTGTTGGCTGTGCCCTTGGTGTCACGACAACTGCATAGCACACAGGGACCTGAAGCTGAGCAACCTGCTATTGGACTCGCACATGAACATCAAATTGGTCGACTTCAGTATGAGTTCTCAGCTGGCTGAAAGACAACTGGTAGCAGATTCTACGGAATCCCACAGTACCCTGCTCCACAAGTATTTCTGGAGGTGTCTCATGCCTTCAGGAGTCTAGGCGTGATTCTGTTCACAATGATGACAGCAAGGCCGCCCTCCTGTGGGAGGAGCCTCGGGGCTGCAGGAGTGTATCTTGTGTGTGCTTGCTAGCTGCTGCCACATTGCGTCAGTTCAGCTGGGAATGACCTTTTAGAATGCCTGCTGACCTTGGACACCTGGGAGAGGCCCATGGCAGACTTTGTGAGGAATCACTGGTGATTTGACCCCTACCAAGAAGAAGTGGAGGAGAATGAGGTTACATTTGTGGAGACCCCTGGGTGTTCACAAGGATCCAGAGGTCAGAGTCCGCCCGACGGGCCTGGACTTAGTGCCAGGCCTTGGAGAAGGAAAAGATAGCTTTCTGTCACAGAACCTTGTCTGCAGCCTGCCTTGTAGAGCTCCAAGCAGGTCCACAGCAGGCAGAAGAGTGTGGGATGGGCTGTGGCCTCACTGTACTAAGGAGCTTCTCTGTATATGTAGTCTTGAGGAAATGTTCAGAGTTAGTCTTCCTTTTCCACCTTGCAGTACCTGTTGTCTTTGAGCTATCTGAAACCAGATATCGAGGCTGCAAGTGGAGCCTTGCAGGCTTGGCTCTCCTCTCCTTTGCCAGAGCAGGGGGTGAGGGGCCTCAGTCCTGGGCCATAGCCTGAGTGTGTCTGTGAGGCCTATCTTTTACTCCCAGTGCAAGGAGTAGAGGGGACCACATGGAACCAGAAGCTCTTGCAGGTGAGCCTTAGGAGCTTGGGACCTCATCCAGTGCTCCAGAGGCAAGCAAGTACCAGCAGGGGTTTAACAAGAGGATTCTCAAGGTTCTTCATACAGGCAGGCAATGGGTGTTCTGACATCACTGCCCAAAAGCGATACCCCTTGTGGACTAACTCAGGGCGTCAAGAGGAGGAGTCCTCAAGCTGAGCTGCCTGAGGGTTTTCATTTCCTTGAGGCTTTGCTGAATGCTTTTCATGAGCAAAAATCATAATTGTATGCAAGGACTGGGTCCTGGGATGTTTGGATCCCTGTGTGTACCTTGGCAAGGTTCAATGGAACTGACCAACACAGGGATCAGCAAGGAAAGAAAAATGATTTCTGATCTCAACTGCATGGGGATCCACAAAGGTTCTCAGAGGCTGCAGTGGGAGTGGGGAGAAGGGAGCATGAGGTCTAAAGCTTATCGAGTTTTCCGTGGTTGGGAGAGATGGGTCCTTAGATGTCTGGCATGGCAGAGGTCCTGTGGTGAAGTATATTGGTAGAGAGCTGCCCATACCTAATGTCCCCCTGCATTGTCAATGGAAAACAAGATATCCCCATTCCCCCTCAGGGCCATGGACCCTGACATCTTGATTACCTGATACGGACTTTCACAGTTGCATGTGGAAGCCATTCAGGAAGTCCAGGAAGGGCTGTGTGCCTGGCACAGCCAGTCTCAGACCTTAGTTCTGCAGAGGCTAGAGGCGGGCCAATTGCTGGGGGATTCTCTGCAGGTGTTCAGGTAAATAGGGTACCTGGCAGTACCCAGGCTTTCCAAGGCTGCCAGAAGAGGAGAGGGGCCCTCAGGCTCCACCTGGGGAAGTGGTGGAGATGGGGCCCTTTCCCTACACCCCTGTTTGTCTTCTTTTTCCATGTTTCTGGTGGAAGAGAGATGGCTCTCAGTGAAGGCCCCTTTCTTCCCAAATCTTAAAGTAGACGCACCCCCTACAGAGATCAGAGCTCTTTGTGCTGTTGTGTTCTGGCACAGCACTGGGGCTACATGCCCTAGCCTGAGCAGGGCAGTCATACTTGAGTAGCTGCTGGTCTGGCTGTGGCCTTTTTGCTGGGGTCGCATTAAGCTGTCAGGTCTCACTTTTTGGCTTCTTTCTTCTCAGTCACAGTGGCTGCTGGGGGCTTCTCTGCCTCAGCTGCTCAGAGTCCTAGGTGCTAACAAAGGGAGACAAAAGTTTACCGCTAGCAGGCAGGGTGGCCTCTCCGAGCCAGGTGGTGGTGGCTGTGGGTCCCCATTCCAACTTGGCTGGTGCTGGGCTGGGAAGGGGTGCGGACAGTGGGGTGTGGGATAGTAGGGTGGAGTACAGGAGGGGACCCAGGTGGTCAGGGACGCTGGCATCTCCTACCACGAGCAAATGGGCAACTCTGCAGGTCCCTGGGAGCTCGCTCCTCCCGCTTCTCCTCTCCTCCTCCTCTTCTTCCTCCTCCGAGTGGGTTAGGGAAGCCTCTGGTTTCTTTTTAATTTATCTAGACAGGCAGACTCAGGGAGGGAGTAGTGGGTGGGGAGAGAAGAGAAAGAGGAGAAACATGTCCCATCTGCTTGTGTCAGGTATTTAGTTGTAGTAATGGAAGCTGACTAGTATATTGATCTATATTGTGTATGAGAAAGACACAAATGATTTTAGTTGTTCCAGTTATATTTTTGTTGTTAGCATTCAACTAAGCTATGAACCTATTTGCTACCCACATATATTTAATTCAAAACAATTTTAGAGTTTAGTGATAACATTTTATAAACTTAATCTATAGGTAATTTTTTAGAAATTTATACATTGAATTAATTTTAGTCTTAATAAATGAAATGCATGGGCAATTTCTTATGTGTACATTTAATGTACAGGCTTTAACCACAGTTAAAAATATGCATTTTAGGGTCACGATGATGTGTGCTTCCTTCTGACACTCAGTAACTGTGTGAAAGTAACTTGACTAGTTACTGCCTCAAGTCTCAGTTTCCTCATCTGAGTTGTTGCAAGAACTGAGGAAACGCACGTCCCCTTTCATCCTGTGGCCTGCACTGTGCAGAGATGAGCGTGGTTGCTCCTGGCTGATTGGCTTGGACTTTGGCAAAGCGACATCCTGTGGTTTATGAAGACCAGATACTGTGGCAACAGAAAGGGTTAAGCTTCCCTGACTTCTGTTTCTGGAAGATCCTCGGAGTTGGGTGGGGTGGAGGGGGAAGGGCTTGGGTGGAGTTATGGCCCCAGGAAGACATAAACAAGTAGAGGCTGGAACGTGTCTCAGTTCTGTGACAGAATTCCTGTCTTTGACATTAATTTAAAGCTTTTTAGGGCTGTCAGGGAAAGCAGTTCTTTTGCCTCCCCGGTGGCTGGGTACAACACATGTCAACCTTTGTTTTCTATAAAAATACTTGTTGCAAAATCCCATTTTTGGTTTACCTTTGTTTACACAGTATTTATGGAATGCTCTAAAACATGGTACCCCAATTTCCTTCTCAAAGGAATTTGCCCCACCTCCACTGCTGTGGGGAGAGGTGTGAGGTGCCTAAGGTCCCACAAGGGGCCATAACTATGGTTTGCGATGGAAAAAGCACTACAGAGACAAGGCAGGAGTCTATTCCAAGAGAAACTGTTGCACAGAAACATGATGCTTCACACGGAGGGGGTGGCTCTTGCTTGTTATTCATAAGGCTTTCTTTTACTTTTTTTTTTTTTTAAGATTTATTTATTTTTATTTGAAAGTTAGATTTACAGAGAGGAGAGACAGAAAGATCTTCAATCTGGTCTACTCCCCAAGTGCCTGCAACGGCCGGAGCTGAGTTGATCCAAAGCCAGGAGCTAGGAGCCTCCTCTAGGGTCTCTCACTTGGGTACAGAGTCCCAAATCCTTGGGCCGTCCTCGACTGCTTTCCCAGGCCACAAGCAGGGATCTGGAAGGAAAGTGGAGCAGCTGGGACACAAACTGGCGCCCATGTGGGATTCCAGCGCATGCAAGGCAAGGACAGTAGGCTACTGTAGTGGGCCCACTCACATGGTTTTCATGTGGGTTCATCTATGGTTAATAATTAAAATTATTAATCATATTATATTAATATAATTATTAATTATATATTATAACTATAATTAATTTAGGCACTGATTCATAGTATTTAAATAAAAGGACTATTGATCCGTATATCACTTTTATTTTGTTTTGTATTGGAAAGGTAGATCAGATTTTAATGAAGAGAAGGAGAGACCAAAAGATCTTCCATCTGCTGGTTCACTCCGCAAATGGTCACAAAAGCTCAAGCTGAGCCGATCTGAAGCCAGGGACCAGAAGCTTCTTCTGGGTCTCCCACGTGGGTGCTGGGTTCCCAGGCTTTCAGCCAGCCTCCTCTGCTCTCCCAGACCGTAAGATGGGAGCTGAATGGGTAGTGGAGCAGCCAGAGCACTAACTGGCACCTAAATGGAATGATGGTGCTTGCAAGGTGAGGCTTTAACCAATTGAGCCATCATGCCTGGCTCTGCTTCTCACTTTTAAAATGGATTTCCAGTCACAGACCATCCATTGCTAACACTGGTCAGCACGTTACCACACATTCCTCCCACTTTCATCAGCCATTCCTGGTCTTTGGTAACTATGTCAGTCCTAGTTCTTTGTAACTATGTTGGGCTCAGTTGGTGGTTGTCCGTAGCGACTTTTCCTCACCATAATTATACATCTAACTTCTCTGGGAGGCAGAGTCACTTTCAAGCCGCAGGTGAGTGCTGTAATGGCAGGAAGCTCCAGGAGATCTGTAATGAGGGATTCCCAATCAGGCAGATCTCTCTGTAGATCCCAGACAGCAAATTTTTGAGATTTATTATTTTTTTTCCAGGAAGGGAGGGATATATTATTAATGCTGTAAGAGATCGTTATAATTTGCAGTAAAGTGTTGAGAAAGAATATGAATTTCACATAAGCAGCTCATGACATGTACTGCAATAATTATCAATACAGATGGGATGAGGTGCATGTACAATTTTGGCCTATTACATTATATAGTTTTCATGTGCTCGGGCCTCTGCACCCATGTGGGAGACCCAGAAGAAACTCCTTGTCTCTCTGTAACTTCTGCCTTCAAATAAAGATACATAAAAAATTTTAAAAAAAATCAAGAAAGTGACAGAGGAGAAAAAAATACTATTTATAATGAGAAGACTTAGGAAATGGATGCTAGAGTATTTCAGTGAGGTTTAACGGATGGGTAAGGAGTTGAAGATGGTGAAAAATGTTTGTCCTTGACAAAAGAAATAACCTGCACAAACGCAAAGGAGCACTGTTTATGCTGTGCTGCCCAGAACTCCCTTCAGAACTGAAGTGCGGGCCCGGCGCAGTGGCCTAGCGGCTAAAGTCCTCGCCTTGAACACACCAGGATCCAATATGGGCACCGGATCTAATCCCGGAGTCCTGCTTCCCATCCAGCTTCCTGTGTGTGGCCTGGGAAAGCAGTCGAGGATGGCCCAAAGCCTTGGGACCCTGCACCTGCATGGGAGACCTGGAGGAAGTTCCTGGCTCCTGGCTTTGGATCAGCCCAGTACCAGCTGTTGCAGTCACTTGGGGAGTGAATCATCGGATAGAAGATCTTCCTCTCTGCCTCTCATCCTCTCTGTGTATCTGACTTTGTGATAAAAACAAAGCAAAAAAAAAAAAAAAAAAAAAAAGAACTGAAGCGCTCAAAGAACTGAAGCGCTCCTCCGCTCCGATGGTCCGTGGATAGTTTATGGTGGAGGACCTCTCCAGGAACTGCTCACAAGCACAGGGTACTGCTCCACTGAGGTTTATACTACCTCCCCAAGCAACCAGAATGCAATGTCTGGACCAAGCCGCCACCTGCTTGCCTACATTTGGGACATTTAGAAGTGATTGTGGGGTGCTTTAAATGCAGCCATCTGATATTGAAGTGCTGATTTTGGTGACTGTGCTTGCTGCTAATGTGCCTCAGTGGCAGCAGGTGACGGCCTCTGGGCTTGGATCCCTGCCATCCCCATGGGACATCTGGATGGAATTTCTGGCTCCTGGTTTTGGTCTGGCACAACCATAGGTACTGTGGGCATCTGGGGATTGAGTTAGCAGATGGAAAATCCTCTCTCTAGTTCTATGTTTCCATTTTTTTTTTGGTCACTCTGCACTTAAAATCTGTATATAAAAATTGATTGAAATCTCTGTTGTTACTGCTTCATGGTTCCAACACTTCCCTCTTCTTAGTCGTACTTCCTTCATTCCAAGAGAGCATGCCTTGACAAACCTCTTATGCACAGATCTGTCTCCAACCTGTTTCCCGTGCAATCTGATCTATGATCTGCAGACATTGCAAAACTTGCCTACTACGATCAATTAATCCACAGAAATGGGTTTTTTTGTTGTTGTTTTAAGTATTTGAATCTCTTCAATAAAGTTATTTTAAAAAGGATTTATTTATTTGATTGATAGAGAGACAGACACAGAGAGATCTTCCATCACTGGTTTACTCCTGAAATGCTTGCAACAGCCAGGGTTGGGTCAGGTCAAAGTTGGGACCTGGAACAATTGTAGCAAGTAAGTATATTCATACGCTCAACATCATTGGACATTCAGGGTATGCCAGTTGAAACCACACAGCCACAATGAGATCTGCTCATTCCTTTGCTTAGATTCTACCAGTCATATTATACATAAATGTTAGGCTAAGAGGTTCAGGGAGGATGAGAAGAGCAAATGGCTTGAATAGATACTTCTCCAAAATGATAAATGCTTAGCAAACGAACGGAGGAAACAATGCTCAGGGGCATTAGCCGTTAAGGAAGTGCCAATAAAACTACACTGAGATGTCATCATTCCTCTGCTTTGGGGCAGTCCAAACTCTCATCACTTCTCACCTGCAAATAATCTTCTAGCTGATCTTTTCCTTTGCTTCATTATAATTCACTGTGCTCATAATCTTGCTAAAGGATCCTATCAATCGTCTCGTTGAAGTTCTTTGCTGATCACAGACCTGCACATAAATATATCAGCAAATCAATGGAGAAAGAATGGCCTTTAAAAAAAATTTACTTATTTGGGAGGCAGAAAGACCCAGGGGGTGGGGAAGAGGGGGAAGAAGGAGGAGAGAGAGAGAGAGAGACAGAGAGAGAGAGAGAGAGAGAGAGAGAGAGAGAGAGAGAGAGAGAGGAGAGAGAGAGAGAGAGGAGAGACTGGGCTTGGTCTGGCTGAAACCAGATTGCTGGGAATTCATGTCTTCTGCATGGTAGTAGGGACATAAGTACTTCAGTCATCACTTGTTGCTTTCCAGAGTACATACTAGAACAAAGCTGGAATAGGGGGTAGAGCTGGGATTCCAATCCAGACACTCTGATGTGGGATGGCAATATCCCAACTGGCATCCCAACCAACAGGGCAATGTCTACCCTAGGACAGCTGTTTTATCAAATGGAGCTGGAACAAGTGGACAAGCAAAGTGAATTTTAAAATTAAATAAATAGTCTTTGGGGCCCGGCAGCGTGGCCTAGCGGCTAAAGTCCTCGCCTTGAACGTGCCGGGATCCCACATGGGCGCTGGTTCTAATCCCGGCAGCTCCACTTCCCATCCAGCTCCCTGCTTGTGGCCTGGGAAAGCAGTCGAGGACGGCCCAATGCATTGGGACCCTGCACCCCGCGTGGGAGACCTGGAGTGAATCATCGGAT
Organism: Ochotona princeps; assembly: GCF_030435755.1. Classification (NCBI taxonomy): domain Eukaryota; kingdom Metazoa; phylum Chordata; class Mammalia; order Lagomorpha; family Ochotonidae; genus Ochotona; species Ochotona princeps. The sequence goes on from NC_080835.1 coordinate 85,548,669, forward strand.
GGAAGATCTTCCTGTCTGTCTCTCCTCCTCTCTGTATATCCGGCTTTCCAATAATAACAAATCTTTCAAAAAAAAAAAAGTCTTAAAGACAAGTTCCTTGTACAGTCTGCTCTGGATATCTGGGGAAAGCACCAAAAGCTTATAGCAGCAGACCCTGATAAGTCCTCTTTGCACCAGTTGATCCAGACAGCCAATGCTGTGTACTGTAATTGAGACTTAGAGAAAGAAAGGTGGAAAGACAGGCGTCATAGTGAAAAGCTGGCCGTTGAGTGCATCCACATCAGGAAAAAGGAACCCGTGGTGCTGCTACAACTGTGGGAAGCCAGGCCATTTTCAAAGGGAGTGCCCTTGAACCAAAGGCCTGGACTTTCCTCTGGGACCATGCCCCACCTGCAAGGGGGAATCATTAGAAATGGAGAGAGCTGGAGTCTGCTGACCAGGACCTCCAGTGACGGGTCCCGGGGTCTCCTATCCATGTTCCCAACACTTGGGTTCGTACTGAGGAGCCTCAGATTTCATTGATGGTCGGATCTCAGAAGGTCAATTTTTTCCTAGACCCAGGTGCTTGATTTTCTGCCTTGCCTTTCTCCTGGGCTGAGATCCATTCAAAGTAACTGTATAACACATCTCCGACCAGCTTCTCTGGCCATGGGCTGTCACTGGGGACATCTCCACTTCTACCATACTGTTATTCTTGAGAGACTGGCCTCTTTATTGGGGGTGAGATATACTGGTGAAGGTCCTTGTGGGCTTAGTCTTAGCTTAGCCCCTGATGTGCAAGGCTGTTTTCCCTGACATAGATATTTACTCCACAGTCTGAGCTTAGCACCCCCAGTCAACCAGACTGTCCAGAACGCCCCTGTGGACCACTGGAGGATTTCAAGCTCCTTTTCAGAAAGGCACATCCAAATAAGTTTAGCAAGCAAAATGTTGGCTCCATGGGCAGGAATTGCATATCACAGGGCTACAATCCAAAAGATCACACCTGAGAGTGACATCTGCTGGCCAGAGCAGATGCCCTTAGTGTCTTGTATAAATGCTTAGTGGGAATGGTATTAAAAAGTCTGCTGTGGTTGGACCCAGTGCTCTCAATTGTCCTGTGGTCTTTGCTACACGATTAGGGGTCTTCAGACTCCAGATGGCCCTGAACATGCAACGTGATATGACAGCCAGATTCTATCACAGCAACCATCACTATGTGGATTCCACACTTTCAGGGGTCCCTTGACACAAACAACACTCCATTTCAGTAGGAAATAGCTAGAAGATGCTGTCGCCCCTTATTACTACAGAAGTAGGATGTGGGATTCCAAGAGGTGGATCTGAGATCATCCAGGCCTGCTGAAATCTTGGCCAAACCTTCAAGTGGGTGGCACAAGCGTTGCCTATCCATTTCCTAGCTGGTTAAGAGATCACCAATGGGGAACATCTTACTTGTAGGTTCCTGCCCAACAAGGAGGGGTCAGGGAAGGCTTAAAAGCCAAGACTCTTCCTTAAGCCTTTGGTGTCTCTCCCTGTTTTCTTCTGAGAGGCACCCTAACTCCTGGCTTTCTCTTGGGAGGTGTTGTCCCCGTCTCTCTTCTTTCTCTACTCACTTGGTCCCTTCGCAAATAAACTTTTCTGTCTGTAAAAAAAAAAAAAAAAGGAAAAAAATAAAGTTGAATCATATTTTGCATCATATACCACTCTAACTCAAAATATTTTGAGAATAGGTTTAAATGTAAAAACTAAAATTTCTGAAAACACGTAACCACAATTTTTGAATATGGGAGAGAATTTTTGTTACCATAAGTAAGATTTCTTAGAAAAGACATAAAAAGTATAAGACATAGAAGTTGATAAATCAGACTTAATTAAAACTAAAAACTTCTTTTTGAAACACATCATATGAAGATTTGTATTCAAATGTTCTTTGACAGTTTTATTAATAATATCTCCAGTATGGAAAGTGCAAATGTCCATCTATTGATAGATCAACTTGGGTCATTCATACAATGAAATGCAACTCATTAATAAACAAGAACAAACTACAGACACACATAGCAATTTGGATGAATCCTCACACTGATGGAAGGAAGTGAAACATGAAAACCCTATGTTTTGTAAGCAGGGTTGATTCCATGAGCAGGGAGCCTGGGTCATCACACAATGTCTGCTGCTCAGAAGGGCTCTGAGCTCCAATTCATGCTCTGATATCACTACCCTGAAATTATTAACAATTTTTGAATAGGGAACTACACTTTCAATCAGCTTTGCACCAGGCATGCAAATTATATAGCCACCTTAATTGATTCCATTGAAATTACATTCTACAAAGCTCAGTATTGTATATAGCAAATCGGTGGTTGTTTGTGGAGAGAGGTTACAGAGAGGCAGGAAGAAACTTTTGGTGTACTGAAAACACATCATGATAATGGTGTATTAGGATTAGTCAAATTGCAGATTTAAGATTTGAGGATTCTGTTGTAAATACACATACAATTTCATATGAAGTAACCTCTTTTTGGTGTCCCTTCACTTGCAACAGATGCCCAAACTTCTCTTACCTCTCTTGGGTACTCCAGGCCTTCTCAGCTCTGTGTTTGCTGTGGCCTGGGGAAGCAGCAGAGGATGGCTCAAGTCTCTATGCTCCCGTCCCCATGTGGGAGACCAGGAAGAAGCTGCTGGTTCCTGGTTTGGAGCAACCAAACCCCAGCTGTTGCAGCCATTTGAGGAGTGAAGCAGCTGATGGAAGATTCTCTGTCTCTCCTTGTCTCTCTGTAATTGTCTTTCAAACAAAACAAAACAAAACAAAACAAAACAAAACAAAACAAAAACAAATCAAAAAAGAAGAGATGGCCTTGCTTGTGGACCTGATAAGAGTTCTTTGACGTAATGCTAAAAACCTTCCATTAAGTGGACATTTCTATTTTTGTACATAACCATGCTTCTTTCATCTATTTTGTCTGTAAGACTGTCATGAGTTTATCCAGTCATTTCTGGGAAATAGGATTTGCTGGGCCCTCATCAATACTTGTGTCTGTGTCAGTGGCTTTTAGGCTTTCTTGGAATCCTGAGTTCTTTGTGTCTCAGCATCTGTCTGGGAAGATGAACTAGGGAGAGAATGGCTTTTCCTTTCCATGTTCAAAGACAGCAGTTTTATTGCTCTCCATTTTAGAAAGTGAAGTGCTGGATAAGATTCACTTGCCAAGGAGATTATTTGGCTTTAAAATGTTTGAAAATTTGTTATTCAAGGTAATAGCCATTGCCAAAAAGTAGAGGTAAAATATCCTCATGCTACTGATTCCTTCTGTGTCTGCATCCGTTCATGAGTCATTACGGTTTGATTTCATGTGCAGAGTTTGCTGTCTAGACACATTTCCAGGCTGTTATGGAATAAAATAATAATGACAATTACAGCTTGATTTCCTTCTGAATTTCGAAAAGTAGCGTTACGTAGTTAAGAGCGTATGTCTCGGGCTCCAATAGCCTAGTTTAAAATTCCAGTTTGCCATACTTTCTGTGTGGCTTTGGATAAGTTTCTTAAGCTATTGCTCACTGTTCTCATCTGCTGAGAGAGAACTATTCTACACACATTTCACAGCTTTGGGAGCACTAACTGGGATTCTCGTGTGCCCAGCACATGATATGTGCTAGCAAGTGTAGTTATTGCTATTATTACTACAACTTGCTCAAACTGCACATAACTTTGTAGCATTGTGTATTTCTGAAAGATTCTGTTGAATCACTTAATGAAGTGAGTTCTCGATAAAAACTGATTGGAGATTTAGCTTTATGATAAAATGTATTTAAATCTATTGTTTAATCATGTATGTTAAATCTCCAAGTCCAGTAAATTATTATTATTACATTTTTTTAACTATTTAAAAGTCAGAGTTAGAGAGACAAGCAGAGACAGAGAGCGAGATCTTCTATCCATTGTTTTACTCTGCAGTGGACCCAATGGTCTGCTCTGGGCTACAGTGAAGCTAGGAGCCAGGAGCTTCATCTGAGTCCCCCAGGTGAGCAGCAGGACTCCATTTTCTGCTGCTTCTCTCCAGCCATTAGCAGGGAATTAGGCCGGAAGTGCAGTAGCCAGGATTTGAACTGGAGCTTTGAATGGGAATGCCAGCATGCGAAGTGGTAGCTTTATGTACTATGCCACCATGCTATTATTATTTCTTTTAATCTGATAAAAGGCATATTAAAATAATTATTAATGTGAAGTTTGAATTTTACCTCAAAATAGAATGTATTCTGGAAATTGTGGGATATGAAAAGGGTCATCTTTTTGAAAGTGAGAACTTTTTATGAGCATATTGGAATAGAAATATTATTATACTTATTATATTATTTTAATAAGAGTGTGGCCCTAGTATACGGATTTTTAATGCCACTATAGTTTTAATTACTAACAATAAAAAGAGACTTAACACACCTGCATTAGCACTAAAAGTTTCTACTCGTGGTATCCGAAACTTGAAACATAGTGCTTGAATATACTGTTCTTTTGGATGATACCTTTTTTTGTTTTTATTTTCTTTCAAAAAATTTAAAATGTGTTTTGTTTGGTATTTCTTTCAATAACCATGCTGAAAGAGGAAATTATATCAATAATTTAAATGTTACAAAAACTTTTTCCTTAAATGTGGCAGATAAAAACTAAAAAAAGAGAAATATCCATGTATATCAGTTTTGCTGTCATACTGTTATGCTTTGTTTTAAATCATTGTTCAATTAAATTGATATGTATTGCATGCTACCACAATTTTTTCACGATTTTTTTAAAATTGGAAAGTCAGATATACAGAGAGAAGGAGAGACATAGAGGAAGATCTTCTGTCCACGGCTTCAACTTCCCAAGTGGCTGCAACAGCTGGAGCCATGCTGATCCGAAGCCAGGAGCCAGGAGCCTCTTCTGGGTCTCCCACGCAGGTGCAAGGTCCCAATGCTTTGGGTCATCCTCGACTGGATGGGAGTTGGACCGCTGGGATTAGAACCAGTGTCCATATGGGATCCTGGGCATGCAAGGTGAGGACTTTAGCCACTAGGCTACTGCACTGGACCCTGCTACCACAGTTTTAATGTTTATTTTAAACTTGACTTTTTCTGAAGTGAAATTATACATTCACTTGATTACTGTTTACAGCCTTTGCTTATTTTTCTGCTAGATTCTGGACTTCTTACTTTGGATTTGCTGAAGTGTCAAATTAGTAGATCCATCAAGGCTTAGACTATAACGTAAATTAAAAAATGTTATCTTAGGGCAGCCCTGAGGCATCCCATATGAGTGCCAGCTGGAGTCTGGCTGCTCCACTTCCAGTCCAAATTCCTGTTGTTGTCCTGGGAAAGCAGTGGAAGATGGCACAAGTTCACCTCTCAAGTAGGAGACCTGGAAAGAGCCCCTAGCTTTTGGCTTTGGTCTGCTCCAGCTCCAGCTGTTGTAGCCATTCGGGGAGTGAGCCAGAGGATGGGAGATTTCTCTGTCTCGCTTGGTGTTTCTATAAACTTTGCCTTAATCATCTATCTCAAGAAATATAAATAAAATACTGTTAAAAATTTATATAAGCTATTTATGAATTACTTTGGGAGAATATTTCAACTAAAGTACTACATGGGTAAATATCAGATGTTTATTGGGGGTGATTATATTTTATGTAGACCCAGTTTTTGAAATTTACTAAAAATTAACACCATTGGTGAAATCTTTAAAAGATTTATTAAATTTTATTGCAAAGTCAGATATACAGAGAAGAAGCTCTTCCATCCAATGATTCACTCCCCAAGTGACTGCAACAGCAGGAGCTGGATGTGAAGTGGGACTGCTGGGATTAGAACTGGTGCCCATATGGGGTCCCAGAGGGTGCAAGGCAAGGACTTTAGTTGCTAGGCCACCACACTGGGTCATCAATGAAAAAAATTTTTTTTAAAGATTTATTCATTTTTATTGGAAAGACAGATATGCAGAGAGGAGGAAAGAAAGGAAAATCTTCTGTTCGATGATTCACGCCCCAAGTGATCACAATGGCCAGTGCTATGCCGATCCGAAGCCAGGAGCCAGGAGCTTCTTCTGGGTCTCCCAAGGCTTTGAGCAGTCCTCAACTGCTTTCCCAGACTGTCAGCAGGGAGCTGGATGAGAAGTGGAGCTGCCGGGATTAGAACCAGCGTCCATATGGGATCCCAGTGCATTCAAGGTGAGGACTTTAGCCACTAGGCCACCGCGCTGGGCCCCATCAATTAAATCTTGTAATATCTAGCTGGTTTGTCATAGAATGAACTAAAAAGCAATGAACTGGTTTTCTGGAAGATGGTGATTTTATTCTCGCTGATTTAAAGAAAAACTTCTGGCTCTTGATTATTTGGATGATTTTCTTGGCTTCCTCATCACGTACATCTTCCAATAACACTATGATAGCATCTCTGGGTCTTTGATGATATTTTTGTCTTCTCAACCCATCTGGGAAAGCTATCTGAAACCTTACCTCAGGTAGTATACACGTTTGGTAAACAATCTAAATCTATAGCAACAGAATATTTTTGCACTGGTTGATCTAGATCAGCTAGATTATCACAGAAGTACGTAATTGCTTGCTCAGTCTGTGGTTTTAGTAAGTTATTTAAATTTCTTTCTTTTTTCCAAAGCTAGGAGAAAAAAGTCCTTGTTCTGTTCATGAACACTTTTTGATATTGTTCTCAGTTCTATCTACGAAAAGCCACTGTCTGGAGTATCTGAATGTTTTTTTAATGTTCATCAGTACATAAAAAGAGTATTTTTATAGAAATGGCACATGAAAAGGAAAACGACCCTCTTAGTTCTCATGTTCAGATTTGAGATGTGAAAAATGTGTTATCTTATGAGTAAGAAGCTCAGTAATTTTACCCCTAACTTAAAATTCATTTGCTGGAATTGTGGCTTTTTTTTTTTTTTTTTTTTTGGTGGCTGCTGTTTTTTCTTTTGTTTTTCTTTTAATTTGGCTATTTTCTTCAGCGCTAGACATCTTGCTTAAAAAAAAAGATTTATTTTTATTGGAAAGGCAGATTAGATTTACAGAAAGGAGAAATGGAACGACCCTACATCCATGTTTTTCATCCTCCAAATGGCTGCAGCAGCCGGAGCTGAGCCGACCCGGAGCGGGGAGCAAGGAGCGGGGAGCCCCCTCCAGCCTCCCACGCTGGCACAGGATCCCACTGCTTTGGGCCACTTTCCACTGCTTTTCCAGACCATATGAAAAGAGCTGGATGGGAAGTGGAGCAGCTGGAACATGAACCAGAGCCCATTAGGGACCCTGGCGCTTGCAAGGTGAGGATTTAACCATTGAGCCGTCACACTGGGGCCAACATCTTGTTTTTCACAAAATATTTTAAAAGTCTTTTCTGTTTTTTCTTTATAGCAGCTGTATCAAATATCATAACACTCATTCCTATAAAATATAAAATTTAGTGCCTTTTAATACATTCACGGAGTTGTGAAACCATCCCTGTTATCTAATTAGAGTATTTTTATAACTCTAAATAGAAATTGTATATCCATTAGTCATTCCCTATTTCCTCCTCACTAACCACTTGAAACCACTAGTCTATTTTCTGCCTCTGTGGATTTGCCTATTTTGGACATTCCATGTGAATGGAGTCATTTACCATGTGGCCTTTTATAAGTCTTAGTTTCACGTAGTGCCATGTTCTTCAGATTCATCCATGTTGCAGCTTGTGTAGTCCATTCTTTTTTATTGGCGAATAATATTCCATTGTGGGGATAAAGCATATTTTACTTATTCATTATCAGTTGATGAACATTTGGGTAATCTCTTATTAACTATTATAATGCTAGTCTGAACAGCTATGTGCAGACATGTCTTCAGTTATCTTGGGTATATCTACAAATGGTTTTAGTATTGCTTGTAAAAAATTTTAAAAAAACCTGTCATTTGAGAGATATAGAGAAAAAGATATACACACACACACACAATACAGGAGGGAGAAGGAGGGAGAGAGAGAGAGAGAACTCCCCCATCCACTGGGTTACTCTGTAAGTGACCTCAAAGACTGGGGCTCAGCCAAGACCACAGGGAGGAGCCAGGAGTACAATCCACATCTTCCATGTGGGTGGCAGGAATCCTGTAACTTGGGCTATCACTACTGCTTTTCAGAGTCTCCATTAGCAGGAAATTAGAGTTGAGGCAAGGACTTGCCTCCTAGGTCACTGCGCTGGGCCCTAAAAATTATTTTTAATGGGGGGGCTGGTGCAGTGGCACGCAGGCTTATCCTTTATTCTGAGGCACTGGCATCCCTTATGGTTGCTGGCTCCTATCCTGGCTGCTTCACTTCTGATTCAGCTCTTCGCTTAACATCTGGGAAAGCAGTGGAGGATGGCTCAAGCCCTTGGGCTCCTGTATCTACACGGGTGATGTGGAAGAGTTTCACGGCTTCCGGCTTCAGATCAGCATAGCTCGCCTGCTGTGGGCATTTGGAGTGAACCAGCGGATGGAAGACTTTTATCTGTCCTTTCTATCTGTAAAATCTGCCTTTCAAATAAGTAAAATATTTAAAAAATATTTTCCACTTCAAAGGCAGAGAGAGAAAAGAGAAGCTTCCATTTTTCCATCTCCTCGTTCACTCCAAAATACTTGCAGTATCTTCCTTCCCTCTTCCTTCCTTCCTTCCTTCCTTCCTTCCTTCCTTCCTTCCTTCCTTCCTTCTTTCCTTCCTTTCTTGTCAGATACACAGAGAGGAGGAGACACACAGGAAAATCTTCCGTCCGTTGATTCACTCGCCAAGTGGCTGCAATGGTGGGAGCTGCGCTGATCCAAAGCCAGGAGCCTGGAGCCTCTTCCGGGTCTCCCACATGGGTGCAGGGTCCATCCTCGACTGCTTTCCCAGGCCACAAGCAGGGAGCTGGATGGGAAGTGGGACTGCCAGGATTAGAACCTGAGCCCATATGACATCCCTGTGTGTGCAAGGTGAGGACTTTAGCTGCTAGGCTATCGTGCCGGGCCCCCTTTTACTGATTTCTAACACCTATTTATATATTTACATGTTACTCTTGTTGCGGTCTCATTGGTTTTTAAAATGTAAACATAGCTTTTAGTATAATTATTTTATTTTAAGCAAGTTACACATAGCTTAAAAACAAAATGATGGAACCAGTGTTGTGTTGTAGTCGGCTAGGCTGCTGTTCACCACATGGGCATCCTGTATGGGAGTGCTCGCACTGATACCAGCTGCTGTGCCTCTGGGTCAGGTTCCTGCTAACACATCTGGCAAAGCAGAACAGAATGTGCTTGGGTCCCTGCTACTGAAGTGACTGCAGCCATTTGGGGGAATCAACCAGAAGTTGGAAGATGGACCCCTTTGCATCACCACCGCTCCTGTTTGCTCTGCCTTTCAAATGAGTGAATAAGAGAGCAGAAAGAGATTTTCCACTTGTTGATTCAGTAGAAGTAGATGCAAACATCCAATGCTAAGCCAGGCCAAAGCCAGGAGCCAGGAATTCCATTGTGTCTCTCACATGGCTGGCAGAGGCCCAATATCTGAGCCATTGTCTGCTGCCTCCTAAGGCTATTAGGGAGCTAAATTGGATTTGGCACCGCAGATGGAGGCTTAGACTACTACACCATGGTACCAGCCCCGACCACTATTTCTAGTCCTTGAAATTGCTTTCTTTTTATTTAGTCTTTCCTTGACTGACCCGTTCTTCAGATCTCAGGTGAGTAGTCACATTTTCTAGGAAGCCTGCCTTCACTGCCCAAATCTGGATTAGACATCCACTACACACGGTTTTATTATAATCTGTGCTCATTTCTTGGCTGGTGAGACTGTATTTGATCTCTTGGATGGCTCCACTTCTAAGCCTGGAGAGGTACTCAATCAAGTTGTATAGAGCAAATGCAAAAATACACCACAGAACTCTCATTTTTCCATGAAGATTGTTCTTTCCTTTGCTGGGATTATAGTAATAAAAAAGGCAAAAATACTAGTTTTATTTCCATGGACATTAGATTAATAGGTGCTAATGTGTTGGTCAATGACCTTTAAAAAATACTTAGATTTCATTTTTAATATGATGAGTCTGGAGCAGCTGATGTTATTTATTGCTTTGTTTTTTAAATTAAAAAAAGGGCTGGCACCAGGATGTAGTGAGCTAGGGTTTAGCCTACGGCGCCAGTAACCCATATGTGTACCAGTTGGTGTCCCAGCAGCTTCACTTCCAATCCAGCTCCTAGTTTAGGGCAAGGGAAAACAACAGAAGATGGCCCAAGTCCTTGGTCCCTGCACCCCAATGGGAGACACAGAAAAAGCTCTTGGTTCTTGGCTTCAGCTCAGTTCAGCCCCAGCTGTTGTTGCTATATGGGAAGTGAACCTGTGGATGGAAAATCTGTCTGTCCTTTTATCTGCAACTCTTCCTTTTAAGATAAATAGTATTAATAATAATAATTACAAATGTTAAAAAATTTAGAACTTTGGGAAATAGTAATTTTTTTTAATACCTAGGGATTCTTGAAATCTCTAGAATAAAAATGTTATCACGACTACTATGTATATGCAATAAAACAGGGTATTTTAAAGTCTGTTTTATATAGGGCAGAGGATTAGTGTGAAATGCCACAACACAGGTCCTATACTTTGTTTTTAAAAGCACCAGTGAGGGCCTGGCGCGATAGTGTAGTGGTTAAAGTCCTCTCCTTGAACGCAACAGGATCCCACATGGGCGCCGTTTCTAATCCCGGCAGCTCCACTTCCCATCCAGCTCCCTGCTTGTGGCCTGGGAAAGCAGTCGAGGACGGCCCAAAGCCTTGGGACCCTGCACCACGTTGGAGACCCGGAAGAAGCTCCTGGCTTCGGACTGGCTCAGCTCCAGCCGTTGCAGCCGCTTGGGGAGGCTGCCACTTGGGTAGTGAACCATCGCACGGAAGATCTTCCTCTCTGTCTCTCCTCCTTCCTGTATATCTGTCTTTCTAATAAAAATAAATCTTAAAAAAAAGAAAAGCACCACTGAGTGCAGCAAAAGGCTGAAATGTTTGAGAGCTTGTTTTCACAGATATTCCTGTATGTATTGGAGGAATTAAGGCAAATCATGCTCACCGGTATTTTGATTCTGGAGTTCCAGGTGCCTCTTTCAAATATATTTACTTGAAATGCTTTTTTAAAAATGTCATTTAAGTAATCACTTTTTCACAGGGAGAGAGTGAGCGAGAGCGTGCGAAAGCGCTTCCATTCACTCATTCAGTCCCCAAGTGTCTGTGATAGCTGCGGTTGGGCCAGGCTGAGGCCAGGCTCGGGACCCCATCCTGGTCTCCAGGGGAGCCGGCAGGGCCCACACACTTGGCCTGGTGCACATGAGCAGGCAGCCAGATGGGGACTGAAGCAGCTCAGCCTCGAACCAGCACTGCCGCAGAGACGCCAGCGTTGCACGCGGTACTGGCCTGAGCTGCTGAAGCACGAGACTTGCCCTTCAAGATGCTTTTGTGGCAGGCAAACTCATCTTTCATGGAAAATCTGGAAAGGCTTACTTTATGAATATATTTTTTTAAATCAGAGGAGATGGTCTCATTTGCTCTTACTGGATTTTTTCTAATGGAAATTGTCATATATGTGTACATAGACACACAATTACAATGTAGACCTATGGGGAATGCAGACAAATCTACTGAGCAGAAATTAAATTCACCTGAAGTCCCGACGAGAAAAAATCATTGCTGATATTCGGTCACATGGATATGCTGTTTTTTCTTTCTTGATGTTCGTTTCTTTCCTGTCAGAGTTAAGGTACCGTCAGTAGAGGTTCACCCTTCTCCACTTAGCAACGAGTCATTGTTATTCTCTATTATGTTAATGATTCTGTGTAAGTCGTCATGTGAATGTAACATAATGGATTTCCCAATTGTCACATAGAATGCTACCTTAAAGTTTTCCTAATATACAATATGCTTTCTTACATATCTTTAAGTCTTTCTATGCTTGAGTAAATGCGGTTTTTAACTCTGAAGAAGAAAAATGACCAGGATTTTATAGAGAGGATTAGGACTGTAAGTGAAATGTGTGTGTATGTTAGAGAAGGTATGTTGGAGTATAATTATTAGTACTAATGCAGGAGTTTTATATGTATCATCTTACATTATTAAACTTTACTGTTTGAGAAAAAGCTAGATCATAGCTGTTTTCAGGGTGGGCTAAACCATGAACTGTAGTCTACCTGACACATGTATAACAACATTAAAATTTAAAAAATCATAATCAGTAGTCTCTGATTATCAAACTGGGTACTAAACCACTAGTAGGTGAAGACATGTAATTGCCTCATAGCAATTGCTTCTGAAGCAAGCCAGGGGCGAACATTTGGCCTGGTGGTTAAGATGTCGGTGAAGAGTCTGTGTTCTTTTTTTTTTTTCCAAGATTATTTTTATTGGAAAGACGGATATACAGAGAGGTGAAGAGACAGAGAGGAAGATTTCCGTCCAATGATTCACTCCCCAAGTGACTGCAACAGCTGGCGCTGCGCTGACCCAAAGCTAGGAGCCAGGAACCTCCTCGGGGTCTCCCACGCGAGTGCAGGGTCCCAAGGCTTTGGGCCGTCCTCGACTGCTTTCCCAGGCCACAAGCAGGGAGCTGGATGGGAAATGGAGCTGCTGGGATTAGAACCAGCGTCCAAATGGGATCCCGGGGCGTTCAAGGCGAGGACTTTAGCTGCTAGGCTACCACACTGGGTCCAGTTTTATTTAATTTTTTTTTCTGGGAAATCAAATTTAACATCCTTGCCTGTGTGTTTCTTACACACATAGAGAACGCTTCCACTTTATGCTCCAAGTTACTCTGCAGCAGCCATAGATTTTTAAAAAGCTGCTGGCAACCATTGTGATAGACAAGTTTATTGCCTTATAACCACTAGAGGGCGATATATCACATTAGTTTTTAACTCTCAGACAAAGGCTTGGTAGAGATGACCTAGTTACATGTGATTGGTAGACATAAAAATACACTTGAAAAAATTGTTGGACTGTTACTTTACTGTTATTTGAGGACTACTACGTGATACACACTGAGTTAGGGATTCATAAGACACATGCTATTATTACAGAAACAAATGTGCCAATACAAGGCGGTGATCTGTGTCTATTTCATCTACGTTTGTCTTTCCAGTCTCATATCCTGCCCCTCCCCAGCTTGCCGTCTGAACGGCAGCCACGCTGACCTACTTGTAACTGCCTGCACATGCTGTTCTCTTTCTGGAAGGTTGTTTCCATGCCTGTCTGCCTAGTGAGCCCCAACTTACACACCTCAAGTCCCAGCATTCTGACTTTCTCAGCCAGAGTTAAATCAGAGTATGTGTTCTCTCTCTCTCACTCCTTTGGGGTCAAGTTAACCCTTGTCACAGCTGTTTTTGTCTTTCCTCTCCCTAAACATTAGAGCTCAGGGTATGTATTACTCATGTTTGTTTGTCTAACTGTGGTATAGTGTCTGCTTAGTGCTTAAAATACAGACTTTAGTAAATGAAATAAAAATGCTATGGCCAGATGCTGTAAAGGGTTAACCTCTTGTTTGGGCCATCGATCTGTATGCCCTCTCGTTTTGTGTACAGCGCTCCCACTGCCAAAGCATACAGCAGACAGACTGCTCGCCATGCTGATGGTGAGGGAAAGGTAGGCTTTGTTGAATATGAAGGGGAAATTGTCTTTTGGAGAGTAATTTAGGAACCTTAAATTTCCCCTAAGACAGCTTGGAGTATGCTAATTACCTTAGAAATATAATAGCTAAGACTGAATAAACATTGTTCTTTCCTTCCTTTGTTCTGCTCTCCTTTCCATACCTTGCAATGTGCACTCAGCCAGGTAGGTGCAGGGGTCTTGCTTCCTACGTGCCCAGAGGACAATGACCCTGACACCTTTGGTGCTTAGAAGAAAGGGTACGTGCCACCTTCCTACTGTGGTCTAGGAAACTTTAGAGGATTCATAGTCAAGTTTTAGCATGTCCTAGCACTCAGCAAATAAAACAATTTTCCATCCAAGTGGTATCTATATCTGTTATAAAAGTTTTCATTATATAACCCCTTTGGCATATTCATAAAATTAAAAAAAATATTTTTAGCTTATTCTAAACCTTGTAAATATTTCCAAACTTATAATTGTCTTGCAAATTCTCTGTCAAACCTGGTTGTACATTGTGAACTTCAGAGTCATATAGACCTTAGTGTGATTCCTGGGTGTATCTCCTCGCTTTGTGATCCTGGGCATAGTACTTAATCTTGTCCCAAGTCTATTAAATATGAATATCACAATACTACTTACCTCATTGGGTTGCCAGGCAGATTACATGACATTCTGCATATAAAGAGCTTTGCACAAGACTTGGTACGTTGTACACTTTCAGTCCATGTTAGCTGCTGTTACAGGATAAAGATTTTTATTACAAGATACAATCATGTTTTCCTCAGTATTTCTCTGACATGGAGTGGCTTTCCTCCTCACTGTGGCAAATGGAGAGGAGGATTTTTGTGATATTGATGACACAGAAGTAAAAGAGGGCTTGTGACAATGAGAGCCTGTTAGTGAAGCCTCTCCTTATGCCTGGGGGGCTGTTACAGACCAGGCAGGGCGCCCCGGGCATCAGCTGGGGTCTCAGCTGTTTCCCCACCCCCAGAGCGTTTACTCGTGCAGCCGCCTCAGAAGCCCCAAGAACAGGTCAGGTTCTTTCACCATCTGAGCACTGAGCCAGAGCTTTTCCTTCTGTAGTGTCACTACATTGGGCTTGGGATGTGCTTTTGAAACAGACTGTTTAAAGTATAGATTCCTGTGGGTAAGAATATTACTTTGTATAATCCATATACTTTGTATAATCCATTTAATACACATATATATGTAAGTTCTTAATGCCTTTTAAAACCAATGTGTACTTTGATGTTTTAGACACTTACATTTGTTCTGAGCCAAAAATTGGCACATATGGTACAATATTTTAAATATAGCAAGAAATTTTAACTGGTTTGAAAAGCAGAATGACGCACACACATACACAGAGAGACAGAGAGAAATGGGAAGAAGCATTCCACAGCTGGCTTACTCCGCAAAGGGCTGTGACAGCTGGGGCTGAGCCAGGCGGACTCAGGAGCCTAGAGCTGCTTTCAGTCCTCCAGGTGTGTGACAGGGGCCTAAGCATCTGGACAATCTTGTGTTGTTTCCTAGACACTAGCAGGCAGCCAGATCCAAGGCAGAGCACCCGGAACTCCAACTGGCACTTAACTTGCTGCACTGCAATTACTAGCCCTTGACAGAGTTTGTTACTTAATAAAGCAAAGAAGGAATAGTATGAACACTTATATACTAAAAATGAGAAGCAGAACAAATTAGTTCTTCAAGTATTGGAATATTTCATAGATCTCTTTCAATAAACTTCATTAGAAGTAATAGTTAATTGCTTATGTAGTATTGCTATTTTATTGTTAATGGATAGCTAAGAGAAATTCAGAGAAAGAATATTTAAAGCATTTGTTGGTGTATTTCCATGGGAGAAGGTTCTGGACTGCCAGCTCCACTGGCATTCCTTATCAAGGCAGGCTAGACCTGGACCCTTTCCCTGTGAACTACTGGGTTTAGGTGGGTAGGCGGTCAGAAGGGTAGTACTTACACCTGCTTTGAGAATAATGTTAAATTCTTCAGGTAACTGTCCCAAATCTCTGGGTTGTATGATCCAGGTACAAACCTGGCATCAGTATTTTTCAAAGTTCACATGTGTTACTAACATGCATCAAATTCTTGTTTTAATCTAGATTCTTGCTTTTCAAAGTGTGAAACGTGGGCCTGAAGCATTGGTATTACCTGAGTCCCACCCCAGATATACTACACGAGAAAATGCACCTGCCAGGATCTTAGGTGATACGAGAGTTCATTAACATTTGCAAAGTACTATCTCATACCATTGTTCCTCTTTGCTTGTTAAAATTTCTGTCACTTTTGAGATAAATCCCTTAAAAATATTCTACTTTTTAGAAAATTTTTATTGAGCATGCAGATTCACAGAGAGAAGGACAGACACAGAAAAAGACCTTCCATCAGCTTACATCCAAACGGCCACAACAGCTAGAGCTGAACTGAATCAATGACAGGACAAAGAAGCTTCTTTCAGGGCTCCCACATGGGTGCAGGGACCCAAGGCCTTGGGCCATCCTCCACTGCTTTCCCCGGCCACAAGCAGGGAGCTGGATGGGAAGTAGAGCAGTTGGGACACAACGCTAGTGCTTGCAGGTGGAGGATTAGCTTGTTGAGCCACCAGGCCACCTGGAGCACATTCTTTTTCTTCTTCTTTTTAAAATTTTATTTATATTTATTTGAAAGGCATATTGACAGAGAAGCAAGACATAGAGGAAGATCTACCATTGTCTGGCTCACTCACCAAGTGACTGCAATGGCCACAGCTAAGCCAATCTGAAGCTAGGAGCTGAGAGCTTCATCTGAGTATGCTATGTGGGTGCAGTGTCTCAAGGCTTTGGGCCATCCTCTGTTGCTTTCCAAGGATACAAACAGGGAACTGAATGGGAAGTGGAGCAGCCGGAATATCAACTGGTACCTGTACGGAGCCCTAGCGCATGCAAGCCAAGGATTTAACCACTAGGCTATTGCACCGGGTCTGCCGAGAACATTCTACTTTCTAACTCCTCTAGTTCATTATAAGATTTCATCCTAGAAACCCCGTAGTTTACAAGTATTTTAACATTGGCCTATTTTATCATACTATACTTATTATCATGATATACTTGTCATTTTCAGTGATTTCAACACACATATGAATCTAGTGTCTAAGCAATTGTTGTTTTCGACTCAATATACCTATTTTTCTTTGGCTTTTCCTGCTTGTCTATTTTGTATCCCTTCTCCCTTCAATATTCGAACATAAGTTTTTTGCCTCAAGGTGACTTTTGGGAAACTTAGGTGGAGACAATTGGTAAAAACTAAACTTTGGTCAAACCCAATCACTCTTCGGTAAGAACTGACAAGTATTGGTGAAAAACATCTCTTAAGGACCACATGCTTCAGATTTCTTTATAAAGGTAGCTTCAAAAAGTTCACGAAAAAATGGAATTGAAAGATACTGTGAAATTTCCACAAACTTTAGAATTACTCTTTGTTCATTTTTCAGCTCCGTGCGAACTATTTCACATCAGCAGTCTCCCTTCTTGCTCTTTACTCAGTTGAGGATTTGACTCCTTACTAATAGAAAACAAAATCTAGAAGCGGCATTCCTCCTATTTCTACTGCCATATTTTCATAGCTACTTGATTCTGTATTTTTTTATCTTTTGCCCCCACTAGTGCTCTTACATAAGATCAACTTCTTCCATTACACAAGAGCCTAATTCCCATTACCAACCGAAATATTTGCTCCCATAAATGTTATCTTTTTTTGAATTAAGTATATAAAATTTATGTAGCCAAATAAGTAACTACATAAAAAACTATGTAGTCAACTACATAAAAAACTATGTGTAAGAGGCTGGTCCTGTGGCTCAACAGGCTAATCATACACCTTCGAATGACAGCATCCCATATGGATGCTGGTTCTTGTCCCAGCTGCTCCACTTCCAATCCAGCTCCCTGCTTGTGACCTGAGACAGGAGCAAAGGATGGTCCAAGTAATTGGGATCCTGTACCTATGCGGGATACCTGGAAGAGGCTCCTGGTTCCTGGCTTCGGACTGGCTCAGCTCTGCCTGTTGTGGCCATCTGGAGAGTGAAGCAGTGCATGGAAGATCTTCTCCCATCTCTTCTTCTTTCTGTAAAATCTGCCTTTCCAATAAAAATAAATAAATAAAAAAATATAATAAAGTGTCAATACAATTCTTGATGTTTAATTGATGATTATGTTTAAGGCTCATTCCTCTCTTATTCCCTCTACCCCCTAGCTGAGTCTGTTGATGAGAAAGGCCCAATGTTTTTCTTTTGGTTTCATCAGGATATTTAAACCAGGAAATTCAAGTCCTAGTTTGTAGATAGCAACCATTAGCTGAGCCCTATACCCTTAACTGCAATAAAACCCAAAGCTATCTCCTTTCCTTACTTTTCTTCATGCCATTTCTGATGTGCTTGGGAGGCCTGCCTGACGTGTAGTTCTGGAGCTCTCAATTACATAATTAATAAAACTTTTCATACCTTCTTGATAAAGTGTATTTTATCATCAGTAGCCACATTTGAAGCACCTTAAAATATGTTAGCTTAGGCTGAAATTCAATTGTTTCAACAGAGGTTAAAACGAACAGTATCGAAAAACAAGCAAACAGCATCTTCACTTAGGTAAAATTTGATATCTTTGTTCACCTAAAGGCTCCTAGCTGGTATTGTGACTGTGATGTCACCATGGGCGTGGTTTTCATTTATTTTGCTTCTCCATCAGCTTTAGATAGGAGGCATGTCTGCATGGTGCCATGATACACACTAAGTCTGCATTCCAGCCATCATGAAGAAGGAAGACGTTGAAGGGGAAAAGGACAGTTTTCTCTTTTTCTTAGGGAAACAGTTTCAAACATGACCATTTTTAGCTGCAAGAGAAACTGGGAAACACTGCTTTCAGTTTGAAAAAAAAAAAAACCACATTACTGTTTCATCTATAGGCTACATGCCTATAAATTACTAAGGAAAAAACCTGGAGACTAAATACTAGACAACTAGCAGTCTGTGTCACTCAAGTCTTCCTTGGACTCTACATACATGCAGTAGACAAAATAACGTCCTTTCTGGTCTCCCTTCATTCCCATATCCCTAAGAACTCCGCTTTCTAATCCCAGAACCTGTGCATTTGGGGACTGTGTTAGGTTACATGACAAAGGAGAATTAACTTTGCCAATAAAATTAAGTTTGCTAGTCAATCAACTTTCAGATAACACAGAATTATTCATGGGTACCCAAGGTAATGATACAGGTCCTCAAAAATGGAAGACAGGCAGAAAGGGAGGTTAAAGGTAGCAGAAGAAGGAGAACAGAACCAATTGGACAACCACTCCAGACAAACGATGAGAGCAGAAATCTGGGTGAAGGAGACGTGAGGCTGACTGTGTCAGCCAATGGACATTAGGAGGACTGCCTCAACCTTGGCTCGGTGAAAACTGACATTTCACAACTATCCAAACCACTTGGGCAGAACCCTTAGAACATGCACAGATCAGGACCCTGGGTTGATACTGGGTGGCGCTTCATCATCCCTAGGTACTGGACATTTGGGAGGCTGGGTGTGCCTTCCCCTTTTTTTCCCCTTCCCCTAGAAACAAGAAGAAATAACAAATTTGGAAACCATAATTTAACCCACTTTTCCCTAACCCTCGATCCTTCCCACCCCAGTCAACCATGCAATCATAATGAAAAAAAAAAAACATAAAAAAGGAGGTTAAAGCTGTGTGAAATCTGTGTGAAAGTTTGGCCCATCATTGCTGGCTCTGAAGACAAGGAATAGAGCTTTGACCCACAGAACATACGTAACTTCTAGAAGTTAGAGCAGGCTAATGCAGATTCTCTCCTGGAGCTTCCAGAAAGGAGCATAGCTTCTTATACTTATATTTTTGTCTAGAGAGGCTAATGTCAAATTTCTAGAATTGTAAGATTGCACTTGTGTGTTCTTATAAAAGCAACTTGGCTGTGGTTTTTTGTTATAGCAGCAATAGGAAACTACCACAAGTTTTGTACTGGAAATGGGTGTTGTTGTAATACATACCTAAGAATATGTAAGAAGCTTCAAAACATGACAGTGGGCAGAGGCTGGAAGAATTGAGGAGATGCTAAGAGAAACCTGCACTGATCAGACTCAGCAGCAATACGAATGTTGGGGAGCTTGTGTGGTGGTGCAGCGCACTAATCCTCCACCTGCAGCATCGGTATCCATATCGGCACTGGTTGCTGTCCCCACTGCTTCATTTCTGAATTCAGCTCCCTGCTTATGAAGGCAACGAGGGATGGCTCAAGTTCTTGGGCTGCTGAAACCATGTGGCCGACTCAGCAGAAGCTCCGGGATCTTGGTTTCACCTCTGGCCATCACAGCCATTTGAGGAGTAGATCAGGATGGAAGAGTTCTCTGTCTCTCCTTTTCCAAATCTGCCTTTTAAATAAAAATTAATAAATCTTTAACAAACATGAATGTTAATTACTCTGCAGTGTGGACATACAGGAGTTAAAAACAGTCTGGTAAAGAAAAGATGTTTAATTTTGGAGAATGTTTAAGTCATCATGAGCAGATTCTTGGTCACAAATATGGATGTTAAAGTCAGTGTCAGTTACTCAAAAGATAATGAGTGATGTGTTAATGGAAACTTAGGGGGATTCTTGCTACAAAGGTTAAAAAAAAAGACAGTAGAATTGTGTCATGTAGTTATGTGGAGAGTATAGCTTTAGAAATGATGAAGTTGGCAATATTTAATTTTTAGCCCAGGATATTTCCAGGTACAATTTGATTTCCTTTTGCTGCTTCTGGCAAAATGCTCAACCATCTGTCATTCAGCTTCAGGTTTAGGACTTTTGATTTGTTTGGATTTAGATGAGATTTTTGACTTTGGGCTGATGATATGACAGGACAAAGTCTTCAGGGACCTTCTGAGGAAGTGAGTGAAGAATGCATTTTGCATGTGGGTAGACAAGTGCATTTGTGGAAAGAGGAGGATAAATTATGCTGGACAGAATTATGGTCCAAAAATGTGCATAACCTACAACTGTTAGAGCTTTAGCTTTTGAAAATATATATTTGAAAGGCAGAGAGGGAGAGGGAGAGCGGGGGAGAGGAAGAAAGAGAGAGAGAGAGACACAGAGAGAGAGAGATTGATTCCATTCATTCCATCCACTAGTCTATGACAGTCCAGACTTGGCAAAGCTGAACCTAAGGGCCCCAAACTCCATCATGGGCTCCCATGTGGATGGCAAGGAACGAAGCGGTTGAGCCATCACTGCTGCCTCCAGATCGTACATCAGTAAGGTACAGGTACTGGAACTGGAGCAGAACTGGGACTCAAACCAGGCGCTCAGATACGTGATGTGGGCATCCCATGCGGCATTCTAACCCCTGTGTCAAATTCCAGGCACAGTATATTAACTTCTTATAGCTGGTGTAACAAGTTATAAAAAATTTAATAGTCAAAGTTACTCAAATTCATTATCTTACAGTTTTGAAGGTCATAAACCTGAAACGGGTTTCTCTGGGTTAAAATCAAAGTGTTGGTAGACTTGTCTTACTTTTATAAGTTCTGAGAATCTGTTCCCTTGTCCCCTCCCCTCCCCCTCCCCCTTTTTTTTTCTTCTAGAGGCCACATTTATTGGTCTCCTTTCTTTACCCTCAAAGCCAGCAGCGTGTGTCTTCAACTGTCTCTGACACTGTGAATGCCTCTGCCGCCTTTTTCTTTCACCTACAGGGACACTTATATTTACACTGGACTCACATGGACTCATCTCCTTCTCAAGATCCTTACCTTGATTATATCTGCAAAATTCCTGCTGCTATGTATGACAGAACATTTACAAGTTTCAGGGAGGAAGATTCAGACAATTGGAGGGATTATTATTCTGCTTTACATCTTGTTTAAGATTATTACTGTAATGTTACCAACAATATTGTCTGCCAGTCTGTTTTTCTATTCTCTCTTGGATCCATTACAAACAGGTTTTCTTGCCCCAGTATCCCACTGAAACTTTTTTCTTTCAAATCCACCAATTATCTTAAAGGAGCTAGATCCACAGGGAATTTCTCAGTCTTCATTTAACTGACTCAGTTACAATTTCTTGCTTAGCTCTTCAGAGTTTTTTTGGGTCATATATTATTTCATTCCATCCATACACCAAGAGTCCACAAATTATGTTTAGCCAGCACCTCACCAAATTCCAAACTTGTGTCTCTGTCTATTCAAACTCAATATGCAGCTAGTTAAAAAAATAAGTCAAAATTTAAGAATTGATTTTCAGTACCCATTTGCTCCTCTCCTTGTATATTTCACCTCAGAAAATGGTTTTGTCATTCACATAGTTACTAAAGCCAAAATATCTTTTTGGAATTTGTTGATTCTTCCTCTTACATATGCTTCACATTCAATCCATGAGAAAGGAAGGATTTCAAATGTCTTGTGAAACTATCCACTTATTATTACCACCACTATTAACCTGATCTATACCAGAACTTCTCACTTAGGTCATTGAAAAATCTCTTTGGTGGGTTCCCTTCCCTAAATATGTGTCACATCCTCCCTTACCCATCAGATAGATTCTCTGGGTACCAGAGTAATCCTTTGAGAACCTTCCTACATTCTACATTCCTACATCCTTTTAAATAGAATGCTGCTCTTGCCATTCTCATGAAAGTTAACTCTCTTACCTCCCTCAGATCACTGCTCCAATGAAACTTGCTCAGAGACTTTCTCTGTCACTTCACCTCTTCATCTACAGTGTTCCCAGCACTCTCCACCTCTCTGCCATGCTCCAGCTTTCATTTAGCACACTACCTGAAAGCATGCTTTTAATATATTTAAAAATAATATTCCCACTAAGGTATGAGCTCCATGATAGCAAGTAATTTATCTTCCATGTATTAACACATAGGATGGTACCTAGCTTATGAAGCGGTTTGACACATTAAGTGACTGAATATTTTCTCCCTTATCTAGGTATCCTGGCTATTTTTAATTTCTAAGAGTATAGAAATGAATAGCAATGTCTATTTCCAGGAGCTCTTGGTCTAGAAGAAACATATGTGCATAAAAATAGGTTCCGTGCTGTATAAAAAGGCCATTAATTTGCTTAAAAACAAATAGTAGAGAGGATTAGTAGGACTAGAGAAGGTTTGCTCAGAATAGTATTTGAAAGAATGAATAATGAGTCAGATAAAAGTTGTGCGGCGGGGAGATACAGGGCTAGTCCAGTCCAAGACTATAGTGCATGTACAATCTTCATTTGGGGAGGTACAAGTAATCTGGTATACTGCAATTGACTGGTATGGTAGGAAATTGGTCAATACGACACTAGGTAAACAGAAAGGGATTCAGGCTAGGAAGAATCTTATATGTTAAGAAATACACATTTTTTAAAAATAAAAGCTATTTCTTCAATAGTTGAAGGGAAAACTGAAAACTTTCAAGGTTAGATTGATAATGGTAGATTTTATATTGGCTATTTCATTAACATTTTCAGCTGCAGATTATATGAGACCTTAAAAATCATTTTATGTGGTTCTGCCAAGGCAACAATAGCAGGAATTTGAAACCCAATAAATCTATAGCAGGCTAATTTTTGAAGTCAATGATTTTGTATGGCCTTCAAATGATGTTATAAATATCCAAAGGGCCCTTGGCAGATAAAAGGTTCCCCACCCCTACAACATTTCATTAGAAGCAAATATTCAGCTGGAAATAGTTCAGATGAAGGCCTTAAGCAGAAATATTAGAAGGAAAATAAGAGAATGTATGAGATTCACAATTGTGTAAAAAAAAATTAAGATCATAAAACTTTTGCCTTTGCTTATAACATTTAAAAAATGAACTTCTCATATAAATCTTGGTTCCTAAGTAGACATTTCTAACAGAAAAAGAAATCATTATCAGGCAATTCAAGTAATCCAGTTGGGATTGCAGTTCATTTTTTATTTTTGCCATTAGTCCCTGCGAGGCTGAAGTGAAACTAATCACCTTGGATAAAGTGATAACATTACTTTTTGAACAAGCAGAGCTGATAACAATAACCCTTGGTAACATCTTTCCAGTACAGAGATCCTGCCAACATCCTGAATAAATAGCTTTACCATTTAGATGGATTTAATCATAAACTTCTTATATTACTGTAAAAAATCAATAAAATTTATGAATTTCAGAAAACAAAGCTTTGCAACTGCAGCTAACACATAATTTGAATAACAAAATATCCTTTTTAAATAGAATTAATTTATATCCAGTAGCATGCCTGTTGAAAACAATTAAATATTTCTGTTCATTAAAAAGTATTATCAATAAAATACATAACAACTATAATGTAAATGTAATGCATAAATGTGAATTAGTCAATTTATTTCCATTACCCATGTTATGATCTAATTTGATTTTATGGTTATAGTATTTTTAATCATTAATAAATGCAGAGACATATAACACATTTACAGAATATTTTCAAAAATAAAGATTCCATTAAATAGTTACTATTATACTGCATCAGAATTTTCTTTGTAATCTGGATCCAACATCAGGAGATGGACTGGCTCTTGGCTGGCTGGTCTGCAACAATTTCAGAATATTCTTTTACCATGGTATTTATGGATTTTAACAGACAAATCTCCTTACAGACAATAAACTTCAATAAGATTAAACTGATAATTACCAATTCTCAAATGCTACATATACACAAATTTCAACAAAACTGGGTACCATATTAAATATAATAATCCACAGTCTTCACTCTTCGCTATTGGAAAATACACTTAAAAGTGGCTTTTATTATGATCTCCTGTATAAATGGCTAAAATTAAATGATTTTATTTTCTACAGGAAGCACCAGCATAGGGGTAGTTTGACAATATATTTGGGCTAAAAAAAGTAAGTTGATTGGGAGGGTAACTGTTAAAAATTCACTGAATTTATCTTACTTTAAAACGTAAATAAAATACTTTAAAATGAAAATACTGTTTCCTTGACTCATGTTCGTTTTTTCATTAGAAATCATCACCAAGAATAAGGTAACTCTGTAACAAAGTGTCCTGTAAAAGCTCATTTTTATTTCCCTACCTTTGTGGGAAAGATCAGAGTGTCTTGAGAGTATGCATTCGAAGGCCATGTTTGCAATTTGGACTACTAAGAATGATTTTCTCCTTTTTTTAATTTGATCTTCTGTATTTTTTTTTTTGGTGTGTATTAATTTCCAGTTCAGACTGTTTTAACATTTGTATGTCTTATTGCTTTATGCATTATTGTTATTGTATCATGACTAATAGGATTATGAGACATTAATTTATTTTTCACAGCTTTTTAAAAAAGATGTCATAATCTTTAATTCAAGGATAGAATGAATATTAAATATAACTTTATTTTACCTGAAAAAAAAAAAAAAAAGAAATCATCACCAAGGCAATAAAAGGGGTCCTCAGGTTGCTGTGCCGCAAGTCTATAATACTGTATATCTTATGCTGTGCCTATGAAAATGCAAGATACATTTCTCTTCATTGAAGCCACAGCAGAGGGCTTGATATACAGGAAGATCAGATACAAGAGTAAATTCTGAAGTGCAGTGCGAGCTCCGCGGACCCCACATACATGTAAGGAGTCCCAGGGGGAGCTGCCACTAACCAACAGCATGTAAATGACGAGTCTGGGGAAAACAAGTGGAGGTAAGACTGGAAAGGTCTAGAATGCAATTCTGTGAGTTTGTTTTCTCTTTCAGGTAATCACTTAAGTTGGGTTTTAAGTAGGCCAGTGATACATTCATATCTGTGTTTCCAAGAGATTACTCTGGTGACAGTGGTGTAAAATTCACTGGAGTGAGCAAATTCACTGATGAAATGGGCCAGATGAGACAGAATTCTAAAAAGAATTCTCTAAAAAGAGATTTATTTATCTATTTTGAAAATAAGAGTTAGAGAGAGAAAAGAGAGAGAGAAAAAGAGAGAGAGAGAGAGAGAGAGAGAGATTTTCCATCTGCTGTGTCATTCCCCAGATGGCTGAACCAGCCAGGTCTGAGCCAGGTTTAAACCAGCAGCCAATAACTTCATTGAGGTCTCCCACATAGTCTCAGTGATCTAAATACTCGTACCATCTTCCACTGCTTTCCTAGGCCATGAGCAGGGAGCTGGAATGGAAGTGGAACAGCTAAAGCTTGAATTGGTGATCATATGGGTGGCCAGGGTCACAGGCAGCAGTTTTATCTGAAACGCCACAATGCCACCCTATGATAAATATATTTTTTAAAAGATTTATTTATTTTTATTGGAAAGGAAGATTTTCAGAGAGACAGAAAGAGCCTCCATCCACTGGTTCACTCCCCATGTGGCTGCCAACAGCTGGAGCTGAGTCTATCCAAAGTCAGGAGTCCACATGGGTGCAGGGTCCAAGGCTTTGGGCCATTCCTCATTGCCCTCCCAGGCCACAAGCAGGGAGCTGTAAGGGAAGTGGAGCAGCTGGGACATGAACTGGTGCCCATATGGGGTCCAGCAGTTGCAAGGCGAGGACTTCAGCCACAAGACTACCATGCAGGGCTCCCTATGCTAAATTCTAAAAACACTATCAGTAGCAATGGAGAGGAGTGGAGGGATTTGTGATGCAAGTAGTAAGCATAATTAAGAAGACTTATTGACTAGGAAGTAATGAGAAGTGTGGCTAGACAAATCACTTCTATCTGGGAAATTTGGTAGATGATAAAATCATT
Source organism: Ochotona princeps (assembly GCF_030435755.1). Lineage (NCBI taxonomy): Eukaryota > Metazoa > Chordata > Mammalia > Lagomorpha > Ochotonidae > Ochotona > Ochotona princeps. Next base: position 85,574,991 of record NC_080835.1, read on the forward strand.
CATTGAAATACAGATCAAAAAAAGACATTGTGGGAAAAGGAGAAATAAGTAAATCCTGGTTTTGAGATCTTGGCAAAGTTGGTATTCCTGGCTCAGAAGATTAAACAATAAAATGTAGGGGAATCATCTGACACTGTAAAACCACACTTTTCAATGTCAAGAGCCTGGTAAATATAAGTTTCTTTTCTTCTTTCTAATTATATACCAACAATGTTCAGTGTCACTAAATAATTCTAATTTATTACATACCAACATTCATTAAAGGGCACTGGAAGAACTGCAGAAGCAGTGGGATTTTCATAGTGCATAAACTCCTGCTCCAGAATATTTGAGAAGTTTCAGGCTCTAATAAATCTACATCTTTACAGTAGTCTGAAAAGGTAGATCATAATCTATTGAAAGACTATGCAAAAAATACCATAAAAAGTCATCCAATAGTTTCTAAGTATTTAGTATGCTCTAGTTTCTATGAAGCAGATGCATAAGTGAAAAGCAATTGAGGTTAGAAGAATATAGCTTCAAATAAAATTTTCAATTAAGAAGACAAAAATATGTACCTGAGATAGCACAGTATTAACACTATTAACTACAGAGGACAGTGAGATTATCTTCAACTACCCTGGTTATTATGGAAGGCTGCATGAAGGATGCATGAAGGATGTGATTGAATAGGTTAGAATTTGGAAAGAACAGAAAAAAAAACACCCAATACTAAAGTGCATTGAGCATGAATGTAAGCAAACTATGAGGTAGAAAGAATATTGCAAATTTTCAAAATATTCACAGAATATGCATATTATGAAAAAAACTGTACATGGATTAGGATAAATTTTGCACCAAAATAAACTTGTCAGGATAGGTGTTTTGGTGTGGTGGCTAAGCTACGGTTAGGACACTCACATCCCATGCTGGAGTGCAGGTTCAATTCCTAGTTCTTCCTCACCTGATCCAACTCCCTGCTAATGCACCTGGGAAGAAAGCAGAGCATGGTCCAAGTTTGTAGGTCCCTGATCCTCATGTAGACACCCCAGTGGCACTTCAGCCTCTTGGCTTCAGTCTGGCCTAGCCCAGGCTATTTCAGGTATTTGATGAGTAAGAAGGCTGATGGAAGATCTTCCCATCTGAGTCTCCCTCTCTGTTATGCTTTTAAGTAAATAAATACATTCTTGTGTTTCAACTGCATTCTATTTTTTTGGGGGGGGGGATCATGTTCTTATTAAGTGTATTTGACTAGAATGGAAGACGCCTACCTTAGTGCAGTGAGAGTAAGTGTACAGGAATGAACCACTAAAAAGGTTGTTGAAATAATTCCTAATTTTTAGAACAGAAAGCTATGCTTCACATGCATATTTCGCTTATCTACTCTCAACATAGTTATTACAATTTTTTTGGACACAATTTAAGCAAATAAGATGAGCAGAATGGGTCTGTTGCTATGATACAGTGGGTTAAGTCACTGCCACCAATACTGGCATCCCATACAAGTGCTGGTTTCAGTCCTGTTCTACTTCTAATCCAACTCCCTGTTGATGTGCCTGGGAAAGCAGAAGATGCTCCATCTGGGAGACACAGATGGAATCCCACGCTCCCAGCCTCAGCCTGGCCCAGCTTAGCCTCTGCTACCATTTTAGAAACACACTATCAGATAGAAGGTCTCTCTCCCTTTTTCTGTACCTTTGTCTTTCAAACAAAAAAATAATTTAAGATGAGCCAAATAACAACAATGATAATACTATAACCTAATGTGCTATTTAAATACTGTTTTATGTACTTTGAATGGTTGATTATACAATCCTCAGATACATGGTGGGGTAGATGCTATTACTAAAAATGATTATGACAAGGCCGGCGCTATGGCATTGTTGGCTAAGCCTCTGCTTGCAATCCCAGCATTCCATATGGACACTGGTTTATGTCCAGGCTGCTTCAATTTCAATTTTGCTCCCTTTGTGCTCTGGGAAAGCAGTGGAGGATGGCTCAAGTTCATGGGCCCTTTACCTATACAGGAGACCTGAAAGGAGCTTCTGGCTTTGGGTTTGCCCAGATCTGTATCCATTTGGGCAGTAAACCAGAATATGGAAGAGCTCTCTCTCTGTGTCTCTTCTTTCTGTAAACTTGCTTTTCAAACAAAACAAATCTTAAAAAATGATTATGAGCATCTTAAGAAATGGTATAGGAAAGGGTCAGTTGTGGATTTTTTTTTCTGTTTCTAAAATTTCAGAACCCCACTTACTCTAAGGAACGACTAACTGACCTCTACCAGAAGTGCTGACAATCCTCACCTGTTCCCAAATACTTCTCTGGCCCCCGTGTTAGTTGGCTGAAATCCTATTAGAGAATCATTGCTATCCTCTCCAGATAACTGCTTCCAAATGATCAATTTTAAAAATTCATGCTGAATACCTTAGTAAGACTGAATACGTCAGTTTTCTTCACTGAAAGATGCAAATCAATACAATTAAATATTGTAGAGATAAAGAACCCTAATGGAAAATAAGGTGAGAGAAACAGGCAAAAGAAGAAAATATGCAATGTGTTGGGGTGGTTTATATAACTGAGCTGATTGCAGATCAGAGGACATTTTTTTCCCCCTAGAGAACTGGGAACTCTGAATATGGAATGTGATCAGAAAAAAATGTATCAAAATTAAGTTTCTCGAGTATGATAACACCATTGTAGTTACATAAAAGTGTTGTTAGGACAGCTTGTGTACTGAAGTATTTAAGGGGGATATTTCATTATGTCCACATTTTGTTTTCAAATGGTTCATACATATGTGCAAGTATACTATCCATGTATTCTACCCATTCATCCATCCATTCATGCAAAGCAAGCATGACAAACACTTGTGAAATCCCAGTGAAGAATATAACATAAAAATAGCATGGAAAAGGACAGATAAATATGAAATGTCTAAATTTCCATGCAAGGTTGGCAAACAAAAAAATTTTGATTCAGTTGTTCAAACAGGCACTGTAATTTATTCCATAGTTCAAGGTTCTGATCTATGATAATTAGTGATTTTAAAACGCCTAGAATAATGTTTGGAGATAGAGACTGAAAGGCACTAATAATTAATTTTAACTGTTACTAAAGAAAAACAACAAAAAAAGAAAAAAATAAATGACTTCAAGCCCATCAGTGGTCTTGAATCCACACCAGTAATTTGTTAGTTATTACGTACTCCAGCAATATAATGAGCCAGTAAATCAATATGCATGAAGGAATAATTTTCTGATTGGGTGATTTTTTCTGATTATCAAGTGGTATTTAATACTCATGCTTGGCTGTCTGAAGTTAGCTGTTTTCAAATTGAGCTGAAGTGTACAGAAGAGTGATGTCAGTCACTATAAATATATATTACCTAACTAAAGCAAACTAAGTCATAGTAATATAAGTGCAGTCGACAAAAATTGTCACAATCAACATTTAAGCACAGAAAAATTATCATTTTAGATACCACTTAAATTTCAAAGTCACCAGAGATGAAAATTGAGAGAAAAAAGTGGAACTAAAATGTAAAAAAATAGCATGGAAATATACAAGTGACTGTTGCCAAGAGTTATATTTAAAAATCACAGTAGCAAGAATTATCCCCAGTCACTTAGTCTTGTGTCCAGAGGTAAATAATAAGCTTCCTCAGAACAGGTCTAGCCTCTTTCTTAATCACTCTTATAACCAGAGCACAGCAGACTCTAAAACATGGGTGAGCAGCATTTATAAGCAAAATGCGCATTCTTACATAATCTCACTTTTTCAATCAAGATTTCAAAACTAGGGCACATGATGAAAAACAACTGAGCAAGCATCTAATTCTGCAGCAAAAAATTTCTCTGTGGGACCCTAACTTGAGAACTGTGAGAGTCAGGTAATATCTTAGCTTGCAGATACCTTTACTATAGACCTGGATGCCTTCCAATCAAACAGATCTGATGTCCTCTTTTCCTTTCCCTCCCCGTACCTCCTCTCCTATCTTTCTCCCTCTCTCCTTTCCTTCTGCTCTTCTCTCTTCTCCTTTCCTTTCCTTCTCCCTCATTCATTTTTCTCTTTCCTTCCCCTTTTGTTTCCTTTCTTCTGAGAGAGAGAGAGAGAGAGAGAGAGAGAGAGAGAGAGAGAGAGAGAGGATTTTCTATCTATGTGGTCAATCCCCAAATGCCTGTTACAGCTGAACCTGGGTCAGGCTGGAACCTTGAGACAAGAAATCCATCAAGATCTCCCAGGCGGATGGCAGGGAACTAAATACAGGAGTCATCTGTCAGCTGCTGCCTCTCAGGGTGCACTTAGCAGGAAGCTGGATCAGAAGCGCAGAAGTAGGGCTGGAATCTGGCAATTTCATATGGGACATGAGCCTCACCAGCAGTGGCTTAACCCTTTCCCAACACAATGCCCGCTCCACTTGTGTTGTTTCTTAAGATTGTGCCTCACAGATGTCCAGCTTGTATCACAGTTACTTGTATATACTATCATTGCATATGTCTTTCTCCCTTGAGTGAAACTTCCTGGATGCAGTAGCTACTTAGCATTTATATGTGTATCTTTACTAGAATCCAGTTTTGAAGCAAAAAGCACAGATTCAAAATAGTAATACGTATTTTTAAACCATCAAGACAAGGATGGGTTATAAGGAAGGGCAGAGTTAATCTCTAATATAGAACTGAGTAATTTCCAAGGTAGGCTAAACATGGAATTATTTGAGGATTGGTGCACTAATACCTGTTTCTTCTTTCATGACTGACGAGATATTCCAGATACAAAAATCTTTACAATACAACCATTTCTTTTTTAAAAGAAATTAGAAGATAAGAATCAAGATGGCGGAATAGGGTAAGGACACGTTTATGCGGACGGAAAAACATTTAATCAGGATGAAGCAGAGAGGACATATTTCAGGAAATAGGAAGGGACAGAACAACAGCAGAGGGGTACCTGGAGACTGACAGACACAGGAAAGCAGCGGACACAACGGTGTGGTGTTGTACAGACTGATACTCCAGCATGGCGATCTAAACTCCAAAAGCATCCGGAACTACACCAGCAACCAGGTAGGAAGGGACTTTCACTGGGAGCTTGGGTGGTGAACCCAGACAAAGAACTGTCCGTTCTGCTAGTCCGTTTGATTTGACCAGGAGCAGAGACAGAGCAGCTGATCTCAGACGGGCAGTGCGAGAACAGAATGGATTTCACTGCCCAGTCAGCTCCCTAGAGCTGAATTGGGCGCCATTTTGTGAAAGGAGAAAAGGGCAAGGGAAGGGACAGAGCATGCGCTGAGCTGGGAGTGAGCTCATTTCTGTCTCAGTGAACTGCAACGACGTGGCATTCTACAGATTCCACCTAGGACAGGTCTGGGTAGCCCTCGGATCTGACGGGCAGCAGATCAAGAACTGTAGTGGTTGTACATCAGGCGCCATTTTCGGCACTGCGGCAATAGCTTTGGGACTGCAGGGGACAATACTGAACTGCGCATGTGCTGATCTCGCGAGAACTTGCTGAGGTCTGTGATTGCACTGGTCCTGCAGGAAAATAATACTGACTTTGGCATCGTACCGGTCAAAAGAGGTCCGTGTGGCACCCAGACCTAAAGTCCAACAGGTTCCGGCAAGATCAGCGCCACCAACAACCTAATTACCTAGGACACCTGGTGTCTCTCTAATCCTGGGACCTGCTCCAACCGGAAGTGGGAGAAAGGTTGCAGAGACAACAGTGCAGCCTCAGCACGGTATCACAGGAGGTGGAGAGTGGTGAGCCAAGAGCTGCGGCTGTGGAGACCACGGTGGAAATCTGACATAAGAACTCAGACCTGGAACTTGCTGGAGGTTGTGGCACAAGTGGCTGCAAGGAAAAAGTTGTGTACCAACCGCAATAAGTAAAATCGCATTGTAGACCTATGGGTGACAAAGCTTAGAAACCTGCCCTAAGGAATTCAAGACTCTGCTAACCAGAAGTGCAATGACCAAGAGCAAAAGAAGAGACAAAAGCACAATGAATATTACTGAAGACTCCCCTGCAAGGGAGCAAAACCCTATGCCAACCTCAGAGTTAACTGAGGAAGACATTGAGAAAATGGGGCACACAGAATCCATAAGACTCATTTTAAAGATTCTGATCAAAAATGAGAAGCTCATGCAAGAGTTCAAAGAATTTAAGGAAGCAATAAAGCAAATCAAGGCTGGTGTATCAGAAATTAAGAACACAGTAGAGCAAATTAAGAGTACAGTGGAGAGTCTCCAAAATAGAATGAAGTGAGCAGAAGAAAGAATCTCAGTATTGGAAGGTATTTCCTGTCATCAGGGGGAAGCAAACAAAAAGCTGGAAACAGAGCTGGATCAGGCCAAAAAAAGTATTCAAGAATTAAAAGACACTATTAAAAGGCCAAATATAAGAGTGATGGGAGTCCCAGAAGGTGCAGAAAGAGAAGCTGAGTTTGCAAATGTATTTAATGAAATAATAAAGGAAAATTTCCCTAATCTGGAGAATAAAACTTTCTATCAGAAAAAAAAAGAAATTAGAAGATAGTGCTTGATGCTAATGCATTTTTTTTGATAAAAAGTTGGTTGGGAAGAAACATAGCTCTAAAACCTAACCAAGACAACTAATATCATCACAAGGTTATTATCTCTATTGATCAATATGTAAAATCATGAGTTTTCTGAAACTAAGAAAAACTTCTTGAAATACTTACCATAAATGGTACTATTTGAAAGGCATTTTTGACGGATGAGTGTTTGCTCATGGTTTCTTGTAGATCTGAAATAATTATATCATAATACAAAAAATTGTTATAAAGGTTGAAAGAGAATGACTAGAAAGCAAGTACTGAATTCTGATGCTTCAAATGCTCAAAGTTTGAAATTTTCCATTTATTTTAGAAATAATCTTCATACTTACATTAGGTCTGAAAATGAAATTAATTAGAACCAAGTATCTAAAAGCTATGTGATAAACAGAATGTCTACTATTTTGACAATTATATAATACTCTTTATTCAAATATTATTTTTCTTTCAGTTTTTAACCAAAAATGAATTTCCTCCTTTGAGCTGTCAGGAAAAGACATTTATTTAGCTACTGAGATACCAAAAAATTTGTGTTATTTGGCTAATACTTGATCTTTCAATTTTTTAGGCTTTTGTCCATGTAATAGCAAGCATCTGAATAAGAGAAAAAATGGTAAAAAATAAAAACAAAAACAGGCAGTATCTTTTATATGAAGCATTTAAATTTCCACCTAATGGAAATTTAAAAAATTAAAACCCTTATAGCTATTGAGGTTTTTCTCTTTATCTGCCTAATTCTATACCTTAAATCCTATAGCATTAGTTCTACATCACTTGTGATTATCATTTCCTGCCTTTCATTAATATATTAAATGACTTTAATTTTGAGATTAGTATACAGTTAAAGAGTAAATAAAACACTTTAACACAGCTAGTGTCTGGGTAACCATGCGGGTTAAGAAATTTGAACATATCTTCAGAACTTTCACAACTGGAGAACCATCTCTGAACTGCTTCAGAAGTGTCTTGGAGCTCCTTGTCCCACATGGCTCGGGTCCCAGCCCCTTCTTGCACCTGCAGTTGACTTCAGTTGTAGTTTTGGCATGGACGTGTATATGTATCTCTGAAATAACACTGTTTAATTTCACATGTTTTTGGACTTAACATAATTTGTTTTAGCCCACATTAACTCCATTTTGCTCAAAATTATTTTTAGACCTATCCATGATAATCTACGTAGTTGCAATTTATTCATCTTACTTGCTGAATACAGTGGGGGTAATTGCAAATTTCCTAGGGTGGTGGTGATGGACATTATTTATTTTTGATAATGTTTACATAGTTGATTACAGGGGAAGGGTTGAGATTTGGGGGAAGTGGATGAGGCCATTGTTTCAAAAATTTTTTTCTTCTTTCTGTATCTTGGGGAAGGAGGGCTTTAAGGGGGAGAAACCGTACCCAGCCTCCTGACGGCCTCAGTACCCAGGGATGGGGAACAGCTACCCAGTGTCATTCCAGGGTCTGAGGGTTCTGTTTAAGTGGTTTTGATAGTTCTGAAATGCTGCTGATTCCGTTGCTCCAAGGATGAGGAAATCCTTCCAAGTTCCATTGGCGAACACAGTCTATACCAGAGTCACCATTTGCCCAGATATTTGCTGTCAACCTGTGGCTGGGGTAGTTATCTGATTAGTTCTGCCCTCCTTCCTCTGCTATGGTGGTGGTGGACTTTTTTATGGGCTGCTGCTAGTGCTGGTGCTAGTCCACAGAAGCTAGGAAATCTCCCTGGAAATCTTCCCCCCCACCACTTCCACACACACAGAGCACATAAGCATATCCTGGGACTAATGCCCCTGAACTCCTACATAGCAGGATGCAGGGAATCATGCTGTTTGTTTCTGCAAGCTTCCCTGACTCTGGTTCTGACTGATTCTGATCGATTCTGGTAGGAATGCAGCAGAGATGTGCTGCAGGACATTTGGGTGCAGAGTCCAGGACTTTGTGGCCTGTGGGGTCGAGGGAGGCAAGAGTGGCCATGTAGCTTCCTTTCTCCAACTCTGGCAGAAGCTGAGATCCTAGTCAGTTGTCCAGGTCTAAGCAGTAGTGGGTGATGACTGCACAATTCTCTCTGCTAAAACTGCAAATGGCAGAGTGTGGTGGATTTTTCTGACCTTGACTTGGTAAGATGGTGGGTCAAAGGGGGCAGCTGGCTATAGCAGTATCTTTGTCCTTTCTCCTGTCTTAAGGAGTCTCTCCATCGCTTTTTCGTTTCCTGCCGGAGAATTTCTGTCAATCAAACTCCTAGGAACTTGGGCTTTCCTTTGCTGTTTTCATACCTTAAGGCAAATGAAGTTAGTGGCTATCCCTAATTCTGCCATATTCTGCCATCTTGGATCTCTTAAAATCTTTCATGCATTTGTCCTGCATTAAACTCTGATGATTATGAAATGATCCTTTTAATGTCTACTAATGATTTCAACTTTGAAGTCAACTTTTTCTGGCAATACTATAGCCAAGTTAGCTTTCCTTTGGTAAGAATTTAGCACATATTTCCCATCTTTTCTCTTTTTGCATTCAGATTTTCTATATAGTTATATTTTAAATATATTACTAATAAACAATATAAATATATGAAATATATTTAGGGAATATAAATATGAAATATAAAGCTTCATTTGACAATCTCTGTCTTTAAACTGTTCACATTTAATCTACCTATCTTTATTGCATATACATTTGTATATGCAACATCTTACAGTATTTCTAATTGACCTATCTTCTATGTTTTTCTCTCACTATTCGTCTTATTAAGGGTTGATTAGGTATTTTTTGGCTGTCACTTTCCTACCAGTTTGGAAGTTGTATATTTCTAAAACTTTAGTTGTGACTCAATTAATCTGCATCTTTATCTAATTGTCTAGCAATATAGGAGTCTTTACATATTTTACCTCTAATTATGTAATTCCAACATAAGTATTTTTTTCTTTACAGTTTTTAAAACATCTTATACAACTTCACATTTCCATTTTTTTCCTTTAGAATGAGTCATTTAGATATGGGTTAAGTGAAAAAACCAGCATTAGAACCAATTTATCCATCGTTATCATCATCTTTCTCTGCCTCAGCTTCCTCCTCCTCCTCCTTTTCCTTGCTGTGTTCATCTTTGATGACTCCCTCTCTTTTAGCTGGGCATGTAGCAATATTCTTTTCATATTTTTCCTTCAGCTTGGCAGACTTTTTAATCATCAGGCTGCTTGTCATCTGCAGCAGTGTTATAACATTGGAAATTCATCAGTGATCACTTCAAATTTTGCCTCTGCTCCATTTCAGATCTCCTTACAGTGCCTTTTAAGATCTGTTTCATATTTTCCATCTCTGTCTTTCTGTGCTTCACTCTGGGTATGTGATTGGATTTATATTCCTACTTACTGATTCTCTCCTCAGATGTTGGTTTTGAGTGTTAACCATGTGCTTAACTTGAAATCTCATTTATCATATTTTTCAACATTCTACTTAGGTTTTTTTCAAATGTGCTTATTTTTTTCATATTTTCATATTACCTGACTATACTTTTAAACTTAATTACTTTATGACATATAACCACAGTTATTTGATAGTCTGTCTGTTAAATTCATTATCTAAAATCTCTCTGTTAACTCAGTCTTATGGCTACTTATTTTTTCCTGCCTTTTTTTCTTTAAAGACTAAGTTATTTATTTTTACATTTGTATTTTAGGCTGCTTATTTCCTTTAGATTTTATTTCTGACAATTCTTTAAGGATAGCAACACAGTTAGGTTTCTTCAGAAGATTGATTTTTCCAGGTGTTTTGGGGGTACTACTCATTTATGATCATTCTAAGTTAAATTCCTTCATTGAGGTTTCAGGCAAGACCATTCAGGTAATATGAATATGGGCTACAAATTAGTGTTTTTCTAGATGTGGTTCCAAATTCTTTGAAGGATTCTGTATCATTCTCCCTCCATCTAATCGAGACTGAATTTCAAGAAATACATGTAATCTTTTTTTTCCTGTGAGGCCATGTAAAACCAAATTCAATTTCACTGTATGAGTTAAATATCCTCAGGATAGAAACTAGCTGCTCATCTTCCTGTTTTTTAATTTAATATTTAGATCTTCAGAATTTCTTAAATTCTTACCAACTCATCTCTGTATTTAAGGTTTGAAAAATACTGAATCAGGAATTTATGATGGATCATCTGCTTAGATGCCTAGCTTCTCCATTGTTGAAACAGAAATCTATTCATATAAAGATAATTTTAGCTGTCAAAGGATTAGAAACAGTATCATAAATGAAAAATATTGTTTTCTATGTATAATCACCTTAGGAAGGCAATGATCTGAATAGGTTTCTACTTAAAGTAAAACTGCTTATTTACAAAATGCAACACTTGTTGCAAGAGATGTTGTTCTACACTTACAGTGCAATTTTTCATTGAGGTGATCAAGGGACTGTAGGATCTTCTGTTCTTCAGCTGACAGTGCACAAATGTTGAATTGCTGAGTCTTATTTGAAATCAGACTTGGTTTCTCTGTCTGCTTGCTCTTCATGACAGTTAAAATTTCATCCTCAGGTACCGATGCATTCACCAGGTTTTCAGCCATCAAAAACTCAGAAGTACTTTCTGAAACTACAGAAACCTCTCATTAGTCATTTATTCCTTTTGCCTTTGGATCAGCCCTTTTATGAATATTCAGAATAATGACAATGAGGTCATAAAAACTTTTTGAATGCTAACTGAAGTAAAGGAAAAAACTACATTGTTTGATCATGTTTAGAATGTGTTTTTATTATTCATTGGTAGTGTAAAAGGAAACTGAAGATTGTCTTTATAATGGCAGTTAAAATGAGTTAAAACAGTAAGAGAGAGGAAACCTAAGGAAAGATTAGAACATTGAATCATTAGCTAAACAAAACTGACAGCCTAGAAACTACTTCAATTACATTTAGTAAGAACATATGATCAAATAATGATTTGAAAAAACGGCATGATGACTGAGTAAATTTGTTCCAAAGATTTCAGAAAAGTTAGATTTTAAGGAATCAAACTAAAAATGTTTAGAAATAAACACTTCTAAACTTCTGTAACAGGAGGTTTTTTGAGCTTTAAAGATTTAAGGTGAGTCTTCCTTTACAGACTTCATATTTCTGAAGGGCAACATTAATATACACTTTTTTCATATTCATGATTTTATATCCAATATCTACCTATCACAGAAAATTTGCTGAAATAATCATTAAATTCATTTATTGGATGAACTAATAAAAAATAAAACACCTCTAAAGGGAAAAATACAAATAATGCATTTAAAAAAACTAGAAAAAATGCTTGTATTTATTAATAAAATATAAAAATTTAACACAGATAACAGCACTACTTCTTTGCTTTCATACAGTCAAGTATTAGAAGTGAATCTACCTCAGGCTGACATACCATACTGGAAGAATTACAAATGATAATAAAGCTGTGGACACAAGAGTGTGGTATTGCAGTGACCGATACCCCAGTGGCTTTCAGCGAGTGATGATCAGAACTACATGGGCAGCCAGAACTCTACCAGCAACAAGTGAGAAGCGGCTTTCACCAGCAGTTCAGGAGGTGAACCCAAAGAACTGCCCAACCTGCTGGTCTGTTTCATTGGACCAGGAGCAGAGATAGACTGGCAGGTCCCAGACAGGTGGTGCAGCACAGGGTGAATTTCACAGCCCAGTCAGCCCCCTGGAGCTTTATTGGGTGCCATTTTGTGTAGGGAGGCAAAAGCGATAGGACAGTACTGCACATGCACTGAGCTGGGAGTGAACTCATTTCTGGCTCTGTGAAATGCAACAGTGTGGCATCCTACAGGTTCCACCCGATAGGTCCAGGTAGCCCTCAGACCTGACAGCCAGCAGATCAAGAACTTTAGTAGTGGCACGTCAGGCACCATTTCTTACAGCGTGGCAAAGAATTTAAGACTGCAGGGACAACAGCGAGCTGTTCATGTGCTGAGCTGGGAGAGAACTCACTGAGCTCAGTGCATTGCATTGGTTCCACAGGGAAAATAATACTGACTTTGACAGTGTATGGGTCAAAATAGGTCCATGTGACTCTCAGACCTAACAGCCAACAGGTTCTGGCAAGATCAGCACCAGCAACAACCTAGCTATATAGGACACCAGATGTCTCCTTAATCATAGGAACTGCTCCAACTGAAAGTGGGAGAAAGGTTGTACAGACAACGGTTCAGCCTCAGCACAGTATCACAGGAGCCAGGAGCTGGGGCTACAGAGACCATGGTGGAAGTCTGACATAAGAACCCAGACCTAGAACTCGCTGGAGGGAGTAGTACAAGTAACTGCACACAAAGAGCCATGTACCAACCACAATAAGTAAAACTGAACTGTAGACCTGTGGGTGACACAGCTTAGAAACCTGTCCCAAGGAAAAGAATCTGCAACCAGAAATACAACAACCAAGAGCAAAAGAAGAGACAGAGGCACAATGAATATTACTGAAGACTCCCATGCAAAGGAGAAAAACCCTTTGCTAACATCAGAATTCACTGAGGAAGACATTGAGAAAACACTTCAAAACACTTGTTTTAAAGCTTCTTGTCAACAACGAGAAGCATGTAAAGCAGGAGTTCAAGGATATTAAGGAATATGTCACATAGGAAATGAATCAAATAAAATCTGATATATCAGAAATGAATACAGTGGAGCAAACTAAAAGTACTGTGGAGCATCTCCAAAATAGAATGAAGGAAGCAGAAGAAAGAATCTTAGAATTGGAAGATATTTCCTTTCACCAGGAGGAAACAGGAATCAGCTACAAGCAGAGCTGGGTTAAGCTAAAAAAAAGTATTCAAAAATTGAAAGACACTAGAAAGAGGCCAAATATTAGAGTTATGGGAGTCCCAGAAGGTACAGAAAGAGAAGCTGGGTTTAAAAATGTATTTCAAATGTGTGGGTGGCAGGATCAGGTTGAACTGCAACACCCATTAGTTTGTGTAGAAGACAGGGCTGGAAACAGAACTGACCCAGCAATTGCAACCACCAGCATAGGCGTAAGCTGATTGGAGCGATGCACTCTGCCAGACCCGTACTGGCATGCACACACAACAATCAGGTCTGGGATCATCTCAGACAAAGTGTCCTTGGGGATCCATCCAACTGAACTGCTGATCTCAGAACCCCAACCATAAACAGAAATGTAGGTTTCATGGTCTGACCGTGGAGTGCATGTGTCAAAGCTGAGTCTCCTCAGAGGCTCAGAGAGAGCAGTGGACAGCATATACAGCTGCACATGGAGGATATGGCAGTCCATCGGAGCCTGTAGAGGACATCTGGTACCACAAGAGAGGATGGAGGCCAGAACAAATTGATCAACTACCCTAGCCAAGTGTTGGCAGTGAAAATCTGGGCAACCAGAGACCCTAAGGTGGACTATGTCAGCCAGTGGATTCTGGAAAGATTTCATCATGCTTGGAATGGTGAGATTGGCAGCAATTCAGAACTGTTGAACTACCAAAACCACTTGAGAAGTGTCCTCGGAGCAGGCTCCAAGTTGGGGATCTGGGATGGGTGGGAGGCTGGGTGTGGCTTCTCCCTTTATCTCCCTCTTGTCCCAGATACAGAACCAAAAAAAAAAAAAAAAAAAAAAAGAGCATGCGGAAACAATGGTCTTATCCACTTTCCTGTAGCCCTTGCCCCTTTGCGATCTAATCAACTATACAAAGAGTATCAAAATAATAATAATAAAAAACAAATAAAAAAGAAAAAAAGAAAAATGCATTTAATGAAATAATAAGGGAAAGTTTCCCTAATCTAGAAAAAGAATTGGTAAACAACATTCAGGAGGGGCACAGAACTCCCAACAGGCTTGATCAAAAGCGATCTTCACCATGACACATGATCATCAAGCTCTCTTCAGCTCAACATAAAAAAAGATCCTTAAATATGCACGTGAAAAAAATCAACTGACATATAAAGGAATGCCAACTAAACTCACAGGAGATCTCTCACAGGAAACTCTATAGTCCAGAAGAGAATGGAGCTACATTGTCCAGATTCTAAAAGCAAAAAATTGTCAGCCCAGGATTATGTACCCAGAAAAACTATTCTTTGTCTTTGAAAATGAAACAAAAGTCTTCCACAGTAAAGAGTTAAAAGAATATGCCTCTTCCAGACCTGCCCTACAAATGATACTTAAAGATGTTCTCTTGACAGAGAAGAATAGCTCCCAACAAAACCAAAGGAGAATGTGGAGAACATCCCAGTAAAATAACAACAGAAGACTAAATCAATGAACAACTCATTGCTAAAATGACAAGACCAAATTACCACCCATTCACATTAATTATGAATGTAAATGGTTTAAATTCATCAATCAAACATCATAGATTAGTAGACTGCATTAAAAAAACAAACCCATCTATTTGTTGCCTGCAAGAGACATATTTCACCAACAAAGATCATTGGAAACTGTATCTCATTGATTTTGACTTTTTAATTTAGTTTCATCTTTTCAAAACACTTTCTTTACCATTAAATTCTTCACTGATTCATTGACCATATGGTAGCATCATTTTCTTCAAGAAGGTTCTTGATTTCCTTTTTCATTTTTTAAATATATTTTTATTTTGATAATCTTTACATAGTTGATTAGGGCACAAAGGGTCAAGGGCTACAGGAAAGTGGGTAATACCATTGTTTCCACACTAATACGTTTTTTTTTCCTGTATCTGGGATAAGGGGAGAGACACATTAGTCAATCAGTAGCATGTTATTTAACTTCATGTCACTGTAAATTTCTATTTTTCTTTCAGTTGCTGATTTTGTATTGTGGCATTTCATTTAAGGGGATGTATAGTAGCTGTGTAATGGAGGCTATCATATCCAGATGTGAGAATACAATGCAGTATGCATCTCCACTTCCAGATCAAAGATGGACTCCCAATGAAACTGTTTACTATATCTTGACAATAGGATGCTGTCATTGTAATGCCCACAATGATGGGCATATGATTGTTTATGAAGAACTAAACTATTGTAATAATGTAAGAGAACTCAGTGAGGGGTGTGGGGGAGAGGCAACTTGAGGTGGGGGTAAGGAAAATCCCAGGGCCTATGGAATTTTATAATAAAATGTTAATAGTAATTTAAAAAAAGAAGTAAGAAAAAAGAGAAGTGATTCTACCTCAGGCTGACATACTATACTGGAAGAATTCTGAATGATAACACTTTTCAAAAGAATTATTTTAGTAACACATATGTAAAGCCATATCAATGCTTATATCCTTTAAGTCAGTATTCATCTATTTATTTTTCGAAAAATATTTATTTGAAAAGCTGAGTGACAGAGAGAGTGGATGAGATAAAGAGAGCTTTCTTTCAGCCATTAGTTCAGTCCCAAAATGGTATCAATGGTTGGTGCTGGATCAGGCTGTTGCCAGAAGACAGGAATTTCATCCAAGCCTCCCATGTGAATAGCAGGGACACAAGTAGTTGAACAATCTTCAATTACATTCCCAGGCACATTATCCAGGAGCTGGGTTAGAAGCAGAATATCCAGGACTAAAACTGGCACTCAGACGTACCAAGCAAATGGAAGGTACCTTAATTTCATTTTGGGGAATTTATCCTACAGAAATGTTTCAAAAATCAGGAAATAGATTGTTACAGAAAGATGTTCAATACATAATTATTTAAAATAAAACTGTGAACAACTTGAACGTGCACAGATGAGAGGAATTCCAAGCTTTAAGTGGTGCTTTAATAGTTGCATAGTATTTAAACACATAACAAAGAAAAGCCCTGGTAACAAAGCTCAGAGGAAAATATTTAAGCTAAAACATACCTTCTTCAATATTAGACATACCCCTTGTAGATTGTTTTGGCTCACTTGAAACTAGCTGGATACTTGGTCCCAAATTCTGCAAAAACAGAATATTAAGTCAGAATTCAGCTCTAAATTTAAAGTTAATGATATATACATAGGCTTTAAAAGACTTAATTGTTATCTATTTTCAGTAATCACTGTACATTTAAGTTGTACATTATATGTACATATACATATAGTTTTAAACATTTATGTATTAACTTCAAGATCAGAGTTATACTGTATCTACTGGTTCACTCTCCAGATGGCCACATGGACAGTGCTGGGGTGGGTAAAGCTGGAAGCCAGCAGCCAGGAGGTTAATGTGATTTTATTATATGTGCTTTTTTTTTTTTAAAGATTTATTTATTTTTATTACAAAGTCAGATATACAGAGAGAGGAGGAGAGACAGAGAGGAAGATCTTCTGTCCAATGATTATATGTGCTGCTGAAGCAAGTATAATCAGGAGCCTCCTCTGGGTCTCCATGTGGGTGGCAGAGGCCCAAGCCCCTGTGCTATGTATTGTTGCCTTTCCCAGGCCATAGCAAAAACCTGGATCAGATATGGTGCATTTGGGAATGAATCGTAGTTCATATGGAATGCTGGCATTGTTTGCAGCAGCTTTCCCTGCTTTGCCTCAACACTGGCCGCTATATATTCTTTTTTTGAGCAGAAATCATGACTCATCAGAATTAAGTGTTTATAGGATACCTGAATAACAAACCACTTATTGTGTACTGAAAAGTTTCCAGCTTGCAGAACTGATGGGTGATTTGGAAGAGGGAAATTATGTTGGATGGCAATAGAAAGTGCTAAGGAACGGTAAACACTACACGGTAGCTTATAGTTCGTTTATTATTGTAAGGGTGAATCACAATTACTAACAAAAAATCTCTGTGCTGTCAAGGATAGGTAACTATCTTGCATTAGAAAAGCAAATAGCTGCACCAATACTTCATAGAAGCTAGAAAAGAAAAATTTAAACCTACTCAGTACTATCTCAAGACATCAATTTTCTTTGAATGTAGTTCTACTTTGCTTTTTTATGCCTTGCTGTTTCACTTTTACAAACAATTGTTTCTTTCAGACAAAGCTGAGTGGCTATGGCTAGATGTTCAGTCCGATCTGGAGAAAAGCTCAGGCAGATTTTTGCAACAGTTCCCCTTCATTTCTTCTCCTAGTCCTACTTTCCTCCACTCTAGACTCAAGACACTGCACACTGCAATCATGGGCCAATACAGCAATGGTACTTTTTTTTTTTAATCATTCGTGTCTTTAGGCTCTCTCCACACAGAAATGATGGGCTAAACGAAGTCCAGTATGACAAAATTCATTTTCTAGTTCAAGGTGACAAAGATTACTACTACAAGAACCGAGTATTAATTGAACTTGGAATAAAAAAAAAAGATGAAAAATTGAAACTTACAAACTTAAGTTTGAGTTTGGAACATTGACATGTCCTAAAGTTAATTAAGACTGAAAGATGTGGAAGTAGACATGTGAAACTTTTGGAAAGAACGATAAAATTGATTCTAAAGGCAATAAGATAAAATACAAAGAAACAAGAAAATAAAATAAGACCCAGAAAAACAAAAAATGAATTTACAGTGAGTACTAGGAAATAGTCTTTCAGAGGTTTATTCATTCATTTTTCGTAACTATGTCTCACTTTTATATTTAAAATTTATATTTAAAATTTCAATAAAATAAAGTATAAAAAAACAAAGTATAAAAAGTGGGTTCACTATGAATTTTGACTGATGAGAATAAGAAAGTTAAAAATCATAAATCAGACATTATTATATTTGTAATTAAGATACGTTTGTAATTATGTACCATTTTTGTTACTAAGCAATATGAATATTGGTTACAGGGTTGACTATAATGACATAAAATGTAACTGATCAGTTTTGCATTAAAGTGAACTGATCAGCTTATCATTTATCTAATGGTAAATTAGAACATGGTTGATTGTTCTCCATATTAATATCATTCATATTAAAATCAATAATTTCTATAATATTCAAATGATGGAATTCTCAGCTTATAATTTGTAATATGAATTTTTTTTCTAAAGATTCATTTATTTTTATTGGAAAGTCAGATTTGCAATGAGTGAAGGAGAGACAGAGAGAAAGATCTTCCATCAGCTGGTTTATTCCCCAAGTAGCTGCAACGGTTGGAGCTGAGCTGATCCAAAGCCAGGAGCTAGGAGCATCTTCCAGGACTCTCACCTAGGTGCAGGGTCCCGAGGCTGTAGGCTGTCCTTGACTGCTTTCCCAGGCCACAAGCAGGGAGCTGGAAGAGGAGTAGAGCAGCTGGGACATGAACCAGTGCTCATATGGAAGCCCGGGCATGCAAGGTAGGACTTTAGTCACTAGGCTACCGCACCAGGTCCTATAATATAAATTCTTTTTTTTTAATATAAATTCTTTATAGGGTATCCTATACTGCAGTTTTCTTTAAAAAATCAGAAGTAATGTTTATAGAGAAAAAACTACAAGTGGATTATTATTTGCTTGTCCCTTTAGATTTTAAAATCCTTTTAAGAGTTTTAAATTTTTAAAAAATTAGATATTTTTTAGAAAGGCAGATATACAGGTAGGAGGAGATACAGAAAGATCCCCATCGACTGGCTCACTCCCCAAGTGGCTGTAATGGCCGGAGCTGAGCTGATCTGAAGCCAAGAGGCAGCAGTCTCCCCCAGATTTTCCATGCAGGTGCAGAGTCCAGAGGCCGTGGGATACCTCTCACCACCCTCCCAGGCCACAAGCAGGGAGCTGGATGGGAAGTGCAGCAGCCTGGACACAAACTGGCGCCCACACAAGATTCCAGTGCATGCAAGGCAAGGACTTTGGCAACTAGGCTATCGCACTGGGTCCAGGGTTTAAAAATTCTATAGTCAATCACTGGATCAAGTTAGACTTCTAGAAAATGCTGTATATGGGTAACATTTACTTAGCCCTAACAAGATCACCTCCAAATAAAAATTGTTATCAGGCTTTTGGGTTTAATTGATGATTATTTTCTCAAAAAGCTATTTGAAACTATTTGCTATTTATCTGTTATTAGGGATATATCTGTTAGATATTTCAAGATCTACAAAAGTTTCCAATGTAAAATAACTTTTAAAATACTATATTTTCAACAGCATTCCTAAACATATTTTGGATCATCTAATTTTCCCTTTTAGCCATGTCTTCTATAAATCTCAGACCAAACAAGATATTCAATCATAGGGGACTATATTAATTTTGATGATTAGCGTACTTGCTCCCTCTGTTCATGACTAATTTTATGTCTTTTAAAAATCTATGTTTAAATAACTTTGACTTTTTTGGGGAATTTTTTTTAGAGATGGCTGTAAGTAATAACAAAATATAAGTAAGTAATTTTGCTGATAACAAGTAGATGTAAAACCTTTCTCGGTATTCTACTGTACTTGTACAGGCAATACAACATGAGCTCCTAACACAGATGCTCCAAATTTGTTTTACAAAAGGTGTTGATTGCATTCATACTGAACATTGCCATATACAGTTTGAAGAAAAAACATAGTCCATTAGAATATTGTTTTCCAAAGAAATTTCCACTACTGGATAGAAATTTTTTACAACACTCACATTAATTTGTTCATTGTACTTCTGTCTTACAGATCCAGTGTTCTGCCTTTTTTGTGCAAAAAGATTTCTCTGCTTTTTTCCAACAACTCGTTTTCTTCTTGTGGCAGCAGAATCTTAAGCAAATGCCAGTATAATGTAAGAAAAAAAAAAAACAGAAAACAAAGAGTTCAGACAGGAGAAAAAAATTAAAATATTTTCAGTCCTGGAATTCGATTATATGCTTCAGAACATGGGTTTGAGTATTTAAGTAAATCCACATTAACTACGGTACTAAAGCTACAAGTGTATAGCTATACATGTGTATATACTTGTATACCACAATACTCTTATGTATATACCACCATATGGATTAGCAAAGATAGAAAAAAATCCTTCAACTTTTAAGAAAAGTGGAAAAATAAATGAACATCAACTTTGAGTAAAAAATAATCTAATATTTATTTAGCATTCATAAATTGCTAGACATTCTCCTAAGGTTTACTGGCATTATTATCATTATTACTTTCATTGATAAAGAAATCAAAGCATAGGAGAATATAGGTAACTTGACCAAAATCACACAACTAGTAGAGGGCAAAGCTGGGACTCAGCTCATCAGGTGGGCTGTAAACTCCAAAATTTTACTATTATGTTAGTAGTAACTTTTTGATTTGTGTTTCATGGATACCTACTTAAGCTGTATTTTAGAATATATGCTGCATTATGACCCAGAAGAAAAATAAATATACACACACTTTTATAAAATACATTCCTTTCCATTTTATGCGAAAGGGAGCAGAGCTTTCATCTGCTGGTTCCTTTGCTAAATGCCTCCAGCAGTCAGGAGCTGGGAACATCATCTGAGTCACCCATGTGGCTGCCAGGAACCCATGTTCTCGTTTTCTTTGCATTTGAAAATATTTACTTCCATGTTTGTTACAAAGTTGAGGTGGTTACAGCCCCACCTGGGCCTCTGGTTCTGATTAGGAGGGAGAGAGTCCGAGATGAGGAGGTGGAACCAAGTTCACGAGCCTTCAGTTGTTGCCTCCCAGAAGGCTTAGCACGAAGCTAGATTGTAAGCACGGAACCCACACTGGGTACTTGGATATGGAAAGTGGAGGAATTGGGATTGGAATCATACACCCTGATATTGGATATAGGCAGCCTTATAAAAAGGATATTCTTATAAAAGAATATTGTGGATATTCAAATTCTAAAATTAGATTTCTTTTTTTTCTCATATCTAGAACATTTTTTTTAAACTGTTTTTCGGATTGACATCATTTCATAACGTCAACAACAAATTGTAGCACCTTGATTAAGTAATGTGCCACTGAGTAGGCAGCACATGCTTAACTAAAAGGAAACACAGAAGTCTCTTAGGAACTATGTCGCCATTGCATACTCCATGGGCACTTGATGAACTCCACTAGAGAAAAGAAATTATTTGGAAACAAACAAACCGACATAAAAACATCAAAACATCTGAGACACTGCCAAAACAGCCAACAGACGCTCAAAAAAACAGTATAGATTGGACTATTGGAGTTACCCTTTCCATGTTGGCTTCCTTATATGAGAGAGAATATATGGTATTTATTCTTTTGCGATTGACTCATTTCGCTGAGCATAAAAAAAAATGTCTTTGGTATTTTGAGACTGCAATAAGCTTGTAAATTGCTTTAAGTACAATGGGTATTTTGATGATATTAATACTTTCAATATATAGGAATTTGATTTTAACAGATAATTTTGTACTATGAATGTTTACTGTTAGTACCAGGTGTGAAATATGGCTTTTTGTTATTGTTATACTTTTGCTTTCAAAAGATTAATTTTTCTGGCCGAAAGTCTTAATTATTTTAGAGGTAATCTGTGACTACTTTGCCATGTGTGTGTTTTTCCTTCCTTCCTGCGTGTTCCATGAGGAAGATATTCTGACTTTGTAGATGAAACATGCTTATGCTTTATTGTACAAGAAGTCTTATGTTTTTAAAGCAAATAAAGGTGTTTAAAAAAAAAATAAAATTAGATTTCATAGAAAAGTCCCCAGTCACTAAGCTGCTTTCACAGTACACTACTGGGTCATGACTCATAGCTTAAAAAGCACTGTAATTAGGCTTATTTCCAATCACATGAGTATAAGCTTAATGTGCTAAATGCTAGTTTCTAGTGAGATAATTTGGCCCACAATACACTGCCTGATTGGAATGCTTCAGCTTCTCTTCCTCTAAAATCCCCACCTTTCTTTTTCTGAAGAGAATATTTTATTTTTGAAAAATATTTTATTCATTTTACTCGGAAAGTCAGAGCTACAGAGAGAGTGAGGGAAGGAGAGACAGAGATATTCTGTCCACCGGTTCACTCTCCAAAAGGCTGCAATGGCCCGAGCTGGGAGGGTTGAAGCTGGGAACCAGGAGCTTCTTCCCTATCTCCAGTTTAGATCCCAGGTCCCAAGGATGTGGGCCATTCTCCGCTGCCTTCCTAGGCCATAAACAGGGAGCTGGATCAGAAAGTGAAGCAGTGTGTGTCCATACGGGATGCTGGTGCCAGCAGGTAAGGGATCAACCTGTTATGCCATTATACCAGTCCCAAGAAGAGATTTTTTAAAAAAATTTTATTTGAAAGGCAGAGTTAGGGAGAAAGAAAGGGAGAGACAGAAGTCTTCTACCTGCTGGTGTCCTCCCTGGTTGGCCACAATAGCCAGGGAGAGGCTAGGTCAAAGCCAGGAACTTCTTTTGGTATCCCATGTGGCTGGAGGCAGCCCAGGCACTTCAGCCATTCTCTTGCATTCACAGATGCATTAGCAGGGAGCTGGATGGAAAGTGGAGCAGTCATACCAATGCCCATATGGGATGTTGACGCTTCAGGTTGTGGCTTAGCCCACTATGCCACAACACTTAATTTCCTGATGAGCTTTAAATATACCTTAAACGGAATTTCGATTAAATGTATTACCACATGATTTTACATCACCTTTTAGTTTGTTGATAAAGCTTCTGAAGGCAAATTCTGTAAACACTGTTGTAAACTTTTGGTTGGATTATTTAACTTTGTGACTTATCATTTTTTTGTGTATGGGTTATGCTTTGTGGATTGTAGATTGTTGATCCCAGAAACAGGACAAGTATGCTTGATATTGTTTATGTATTATTCTATTCAATACGTACACTTAAATATTAATCAGTAGTTACTAAAAAAAAGTCAAGAATCTCTGTACTTTTGGCAAAAACAAAAAATACAGTTCATATTGGTATTTGTTGCCAAATCTGTGGTTGCACATACAATTCTACGTATGTTAGTTTTTACTAAAGAGCCTCAAAGATGTCTGACTACTAAATCACAATAAGATACCACATTTCTAAAAATATTTTTTTAATTTAGAAGGCAGGATTCCAAAAAGAAAAAAAAAAAAAAAAAAGAAAAGAAAGAAAGACACGCACATACACACACCCAGAGAGAGAGAGAGAGATGAAGCTGGACTGCTCTGAAGCCAGGAGCTTCTTCCGGTCTCCCACACGTTTTCAGAGGTCCAAGGACTTAAGCCATTTTTTGCTGCTTTTCCAGGCCATAAGCAGGGAGCTGGATTGGAAATGGAACAGCTGGACATGAACCAGTACCCATATGGGATGTTGATGCCAGAGGTGGAGGCTTGGCTTACTATGTCATGGCATCGACTCCACAGAGGCTATTTTTAAATCATCAGTATTTTAAATTGGAAACATAAAATATTGGAGAAATTCACAAAGGTAGTGCTTTAGAAAATATTTTAGAATGATTTCAATTTCTAACGCATGTGTCTAAATTACTCACAGGTGAACATCCACCATTTGCTTTAACAGTACAGTGAGGAGGAGTCATCACCCAAGGGGGCATCATCTTCCACTGTAGCTTAAACCCTTCCTTACTCTGAAGCATCCCTGCAACTCCAGCCTATCCGTTTTATTTACTTTTTATTTGTCGTAAGAGACCTTAAGGTATTTGTTCACAGCTGTCATCTCACAGGGTGATGCTCCTTTAATTTATGTTCAGACAAAACAACTCTTTTCACAGTCCTAGATTACTGTTTGCTTACTTATCCATTAAAATATATGCCCTAAAACAATGTTTAAAAAACTATTTCCAAAGACCTGTTGTGGGTTAAGGAGTTGATTAGCGCTCACTGGGCTGGGCAGGAACAGAAACCGGGCTTGTGGCTAAAAACACCGAGACTAATTGGACTCATCTGTATCCAATATCCTGCTAAATGAGGATGTGGGGGGGAAGAGTATATAAGGAGACGTGAAGGAGCAATACAGGCTTTGCAGAGACTCCTACCATCACTGGTCTCCTATCAGTGCTTAATCGCCAGACCCTCTCCCTGTCCAAATTACTGCCTCTGCTGGCCGGAGCAAAGATCTATTGTTGCCTAAAATTACTGAAAGTCATAATACTGTGGTAAATGTCCAGGTTTTATTTGGTTTTGTGTATATGTATATTTTTAAAAGAATAGTTGTTGGGCTGGTGGTGTGGTATAGCAGGTAAATTTCCATCTGTAGTGCCATTAACTGATGTATAGATAAAGAAAATGTGGTATATATACTTTATGGGAAACTACTAATCCATAAAAAACAATGAAATCCTGTATTGTGTAACAACACAGATACAACTGCAAACCAGTATACTTAGTGAAATAAGCCAGCTTCAAGAAGCTAAACATAATATCTTCTCTGATAGGTAGCAGCTACTACAGAACACACAAAGAAATTTGTGAATGAACTGGTCACATTAGGATATCATGACTGTCTCTTTTGGCCAGTGTTTATACTCCAGTGGTCACGTGGCCTCCTGGTCTTCTTACTTTTGACTTGTTGAGTGTCATGATTAGTGGGAAAGCAAGCTTGTGAATACACAGTGAATGAGAATTCTATGTGTGCAAATACTGTTGGAGGGAGGGAAGGGATAGTATTTTCAGGAAGCAGAAGAGCGAGGGAAGTGTGATTGTCTTCTTAAAACTTTATGGAATGCATGACACCTGCTCTTTTTATATTACTAGGAAACTGAAAATAAAAACAAACTACGTTTTCCAGCTTTCTGGGATTAGCTCAGGGTCTGGGATATAACTGATCAATAGTAATGTTGAGCATCTGTAATAATAATGAGCAGGAGAAGAACCACATCTGGAACCACTAAAACTTAAATGTGAATTCTACTATTTCGACACAAGACAATTATGTTTCCTTCTTTGCAGAGTTAAAAAAATGGACTTTTCTCAGGTTTGTTAAAAAGATTTAAGTGGGTCCAGAATTAAAAATGCATATTCTGTGACTGATCGAAACTCAAAAAAGATCACAATGATTTATTTTAGAGATTCAAATTGCATGAGTACTTTCTTTCTTGGAAATACTCAAACATTCGAAGGTTACATTGTGAAATGACTGGGTAAGGAGAAAACTAAATTTCACTAAGGGCCATTTAAAAATCTAGGAATGAGATTTGGCCTGTGTTAAGATGCTGTTTAAGATGCCCTGCATCCTGCATTGGAAGGTCTGGGTTCGATTCCTATCTGTGGCTCCTGACTCCATGTTTCTGTTAGTGTAGACTCCAGAGACAGTGGTGATGGTTTAATTGGATTCCTGTCACCCATGGGTGAGACCTGGATTGTGTTCGCAGCTATTTCTCTAGCCCCGGGGCACAGCTCTAGTCATTGTAGAAACCTGGGAAATGAATCAGTGATTGGGAGCTGCCTTTCTAATTTTAAAAAATATATACATAAAAATTGAGTTTTTTAGATTTTAGATAAATTTTAAATTTTTATAGATAATTACATAAGATTTTTAGGCGATAGTCTTTGCATGTAGCTCCTCAGTCACTAAAGTGGTTTGTCTTCACGGATGCAAGCAAGTCTGATGTCTACCAAGTACCAGGTATTGTTAGGACCTGGGGATAAAATAATACAGAAAATAATCCCTTGTCCTTAAAAGCCCATAAGCTAACAGAAATAAAACCTTCAACTTTCTTCATGTTAATTATTATTTCTACTGTTGGAAAAAGAAAAGTTGTACTTATAATCTCCCTTCCCTCCTACCCTAAGCTTTTCTCAATAAGCAATCATGCTTCCTGGTAGGAAAATACATGCATTCTGTTCCATACTCTCTGAGGAAAGTTATTTACAAGAAGGTAATATGAGCAATAGCATTCTAGAGATAATTAATTTTCAAAAACTTTGAAGGCAATGGTACCATATTCTTCCTTACATGAAAATCAGTGTATGAACAGTCTTCAAAAATTCATGCCAAAGGCATATTATGAACAACTATGGGTGGACTTCAAATTTGTTTTGCAACAAAATTAACTTACAATTGTTTTTTTCCATGAGCAGTTTTAAGTAGACTTGTATGAGCAGATAATCGCATAGCAGCCTCATTTTTAGGAGCTGAATGGGGAAACTTAGGTATATACATTAACATTTCAATTTAGTAAAATTTAAAAATTATATAATATTACTACATCTGTCTATTTAGGATGATTTGAATAATATTTTTACTATTGTTTAAACATTTATTTTTATTGGAAAGGCATATTTTTATATAGAGAAGCAAAGACAGAGAAGGACCATCTATTCACTGCTTCACTCCCCAAATGGCCACAAAGGCTGGAGCTGAACCAATCTGAAGGTAGGAGCCAGGAGTGGGTCTCCTACATGGGTGCAGGGTCCCAAAGTTTTGGGCCATCATCCACTACTTTCCCAGGCCATAAGCAGGGAGCTGGAAGGGAAGTGGAGCAGCAGGGACACAAACCAGTGTCCATAAAGGATGCTGGCACTTGTAGGTAGAGGATTAACCAGTTGAGCCATTGTGCTGGCCCCAATATTTTTCACTGTTTTCCTTGACAGAAAATTTGACTGCCATTTCAACAACACAATAATATGGGACAAGAATCATATCCTATTCCTTGCCTCCCTCTTTAAGAAAGAAAAGGCAAGGTAAAAAAATGGCGTCTGGCAAAAGTTTCTGGTTTTAGGAGAGCACTATTTGAGTTATTCTAGTAAAAGCTTACGCAAATTATAAATTTCAGACAACATATAGTAAGACAGTTGTTTCCATAAGGCTACTTTGTGACTTACTATTAATTTTTATGCAGTACACATTAGTATCTCTCAATAACAAACATTTCACAGGAATTTTAAAGAATGCATGTTTTATCTATAAAAATATGTAAATTTATTCTTACCGGTAGACCTCCCATTTCGATGTAGAATATTCTTCCCTGTTTTCCACAAGAAAACTGACTCTTCCTCAATAGTTTCAAGAGCTCCAGGCTTACAACTTTCTTCATAAACAGGAGTTCTCTGAGTGCAATATAATGTCCCATCTTGCTGAATAATCATTTGAGTGCCATTTGAATGATGTCTTTTGGGTAAAGTATGGCACTCAGAAGAATAGTAAGATGGTAGAGATGGTATCACAGTGACTAGGTTGGAAGAAGCCTCTGAGAATTGAGGACCACATTCTTGCCTCCACTGATTCAAATTATGCTTTGTTGGAAGTGAATGTGTTGAATTGAAATAATTACATCCAATAGTATTTTGAGACATTTCAGGAATGGCTGTTTGACAGTGAAACACTTGTTTATTTTTACCAATTTTAATATCTGAAGTAGGTTTAGGAGGGGGTTGAGGTGCAATGAGTTTGCCCTGAGTTTGTATAAATGTGTTGGCTTTGCCTGTGGACAATGGCTGAACACCAGTGCCTTTTCTATTTGTACGTATATTGCCTGGCTGGACTTTGGCAGATGCTGCTCTTCTAATGACTTTTGTCCCACCTCTTTGTGGATCATCTTTCTGAGTTTTAGAGTCGCCATTATGAACAGATATTTTACCTTCTTCTTTAGTTGAGGCTGACCAAGCTTGTTTAGCAAAATGATAACCTGACGGTAGAAAGCAGTTCAAAGGCACATGATCTGGCCCATTTCTTCCTAAAGCACTAACACTGTGAGAGCCAGAAACATCACCGGGCTTCATTCTATCATTTGCATTTGCAGCACAAGCTGGAACACTAATGATGTTGCTGTTAGCATTTTTAATGGGCGATTCTGGAGACCACTGCTTGGTGACTTCTGCTCTATTCTGCACAGGGCTATCCCCAGCACTGTCTTCTGTATCACCAGTTTCGTCAAACCACCTCAGTTTTTTAATAGTCTTTGGGATTTCTGCATTTTTCCCTTTTTGCTTTGTTAATTCAATACTATCTCTGATAGCTGATGCTTTTTGATTTCCAAGTATAAAGCCTTGATTTATAATAATTGCTTTAAGATAATCATGTTCATATTTAGATTCTTTTTTTAAAATACTTTTAAGGAACCTCACACTATTTCTCTCATGAATGTTGTATTTCATTTTCTTGTGTTGGCTAACTAAATCATAATTAGGAATTATATTAGACAGGGATATTGATGTCTCGGTTTTTTGCTTTTTATCTTTTGAATTAGGATTGTGAGGTATATGGGCAGCTTCCAGACTGTCTGAAAA